>NC_135266.1:21188180-21798180 GCF_051311805.1 Agelaius phoeniceus
TTGAAGTCAGGACCTTCAACAGTGAAATGTATGTGTAGCCTACTCTAGATAGTCAAATTCTGCTAATCAGCATGATGGTACGTATTCATCTTTTGACAGCCAGTGGGGACACTTTGATGGTGTTTATACACCTCTGATATGGGTAAAGCAGCCTATTCTAAGCATTTAAAAGCCCCCAGTGTTATGTTAATGAGTAAAGTTTTGTGATAAATGCTTGCTTCGATTATGAATTCCAAAAGCATGAACTAAAAAGAATACCAACCATAGCTGGTATACATTAATACGTTTTAATGGATGTTAGCTAGAAGAGGAAGAAACCTTTCTTTTTCCATCAGATCTTCCTTGTACCAATTGCACTATCAGTGCAAGTCAGTGCAACACCTGCTTTCACTATTGCTCTTCAGAGATAGGAGGTAGAGCTATTAGTTTTTAAGAACATAATATGAATCCCTCTAATGAATAGTATTTTCTACATAAAGATCCCAATTATTTTTATATTCCATCTATCCTACAACAGAAACAAAAGATGGCAAAACTTGCTCAAGATTAGGAGATGGGTCTACTGCAGATGCAGGGGAGCACCCTATTACCAGGGTGCTCTCTGCAGACTATGGTCCCTGTGGGGACTCAAACTGGTGCCGTGCTGGGGTCAGCCTTTAACAGACTCTAAGCCTGCAAGTCAGTAATAAGAAAGTTTGAAAACAGACAAATGTCTACCCCACCACATGAATAAATAAGTGTCATAAAAATAACAAAGATGGTAAATGGAAGTGCTGTTTGTGACCTAAATGCAATGGTTTGTTTTATGAGGAACACAGAGCATGGGTCAAGCAGTTATCAGCCTTTGATTTGTACGATGCAGTGATGTCAGACTATCTTCTCTGCAGCCAGTCATTCATGGCAGGTGTGACAGGAGCTAAATATGGTTACCACAGTGAGAATAAATACTCTAGATCATTCTGGAAATTGAATAAAACCAGTAAAAGAATTATGGGAGTTTTCCCCAAAAGACAAGTCAGATGCTCAACAGTTTTTCTTTAATCCAAACCTTATTTTCTAATGAAGCACAACCCAAAGTCAAAGCCAGCAAAAAAAACCCAGTCACAAAACTGTGGCTGAAACTGTGACTAATTAACAGTTGGATGGAGGATGGTTGATCACAGGGATTTGCCATCAGAATTCCACTGTCTCAGTGGAAACTGGGTGGAAGGGAAGACTGGGTCTCAGACTTACAAGGCGTTACTTTAGATGCTTAGCTCAAAATGCAGCCAGTAGCAGCACACTGAAGGATTTTTTTTAAGGATTGGCTGTCACTTTAACACTAGAGAAGGTATCTCTGGTTGATGGTGGGCTTGGGCCTCTCTGAGCAGGCAGTCTAGGCAGCGAGCTAGACAAGGAACTGTGGTTTGTGCACTCAGTGCTCTGGGGTCTGGGAGGGAGGGGTTTGGGTGAGCTGCTGATTGATGCAAAGTTTAGTCTGATCTAACTACTGGCACATCATGGTTTCTGGCACAAATGTGCTTGGGATGAGGCAAAAATACTTCAAACCCAGCATGCAGTGAACATCCAGCAATGCCTAGAGAAAGGCAATTCCTGTCTTGTGTGGGACAGTTGGAATTTGGGTTGATATTTGGATTGATCTGAAGCAGAGTGTGTGAGTGCTTCAGATGCTGTGGGAAATGCAATGTCACTTTAATGTAACTTTCTAGAAAACTTTCTAGAAGGGTCTTCTGTTTTCCCTTGCATAATCAAATTATTTTTACAATCTGAAACAAGTTACTTATGCTACTTTAGCAGGTGGGCTGGGAGGTTGACATTTCCTTAGTCAGTGCTATCCCACATTGTCTCGATGGGATACAAATGAGAAAAGGTCAAGAAAAATCCGGTTGTAGAACAGCAGGTTAGGCCTAGGAGAGGGAAGAGGGAAAAGAGGAAGGATACTGCTGCATTTGCTGTCACTAGATCATTTCTAGCCAGGTCAAGGAAAAAAAATCTTGCTTCCTACCTTGATAAACTGTTAGTAATAGGTCAGGAGTCAGTTGCTTCCTTTATCAGCACAGGGAGCTTAAATGTCAACGATTAAATGTTTCCATGGAGATCCCCTGAGCTTCACTAATGTGGGCAAATTATTTACACCCACACTGCTGGAGAAATGAGAATGACAGCACATTTTGCTGCACCCCAGCATATCTGAAGAAAATGCTGCAGCTGGAATCTGAAACAGCATCTCAGAGCCCCATCTCAGGGATGTGACTGACACCTGCTTGTCTGATTTTGGCTCTTGTTGGAAAGAAGCAGCCAGCAGAGCTTTTAATGCTGCATTCTGGAGACACTACTCCAGTGCAGAGGGATTGTCACAGCTGCTCAGTAGTAAAAAATGAATCCTTGCAGGAGGCTGCAGTAGGTAGTACATCAACTCTGTGACCTACATAGGCTGAACACACTTCAGCTGTTAGTTTATTTCATCTAGGGAAAGAGCAGATAAATTCACAATCAGAGGAGTGGAGGAATATCTTGTTTATTCCAAATTGGTTCAGCCTGGTTCAAGCTGATTGTCTTGCATGGGAGTCACTCCAGAGTGACTTTCTCCATTAGTATTAATAACTGATGTGTGGAAATTACTGATGTTATTTTGATGAATATTTCATTCACCATTTAAATAAACTAATTTTTATTCCTTTTCACAAACATGCAAGTTAGGATATGGCTGTAAGTGAATTTTGATGTCATATAGCATGCTCCTGAATATTTACTTTCCTTCTGTGGTGATATAGAAAGGATATTTTTAGGCAAAACGGAATGAAGTGCCAGGGGACTTGCTACAGCACTTTCTGCAGCCTGAGCAACTGCATAAATATTTTGCTGCCAAAATATTTTGTCAAATCAAGTATTTTGATGTATGGTAACCTAATAGAATACACAGTTGTATATTTAATGTACAGGCATGTTGAATGATGAGCAATTACAACTTATACAGTTTTCCATTAAAGAAAGCTTCAGAGTGAAATCTCTCCTTAGACACTGATGTCCAGATGCAGTAGGTTTTTCCACAGATTGTCCCTTTTTCCTCATGAGATGTAAAAACCATTGGAGACACAATTGGCAAATATGTATGATAGAAATATCTGAAATGTCTATCAAGTCAAATCAGATATGCCATGAGCAGCTTAGATTCTCATCTCCTCCACTACCCCTGGCTGTCACATAAAGTGGATCAGCCCCAGAGCCACACAGCCTTCTCCCAATCCCTGAACATATTGGCTTATACCAAATCCATTGCTGGCTTTGCTGTAGATGCAACAGGGACAATAGCTTTCCCTTTCCTTCCCAGACACCCCAAACCCTAAAGGAAGCAGAGGTTTGGGTTTTGGGAAGAGAGGATGGGGATTTCTATCTGGGTCTAGGCAGGGCTAGAGGATGGAGCAGGAGCTCTTAGAGCCCTGTTAGCTGGCAGGGCTGTGTTTCCTGCGTGCTGGATGCTCAGCAAGGCTCCCCTGTGCTGAGAGTTTTCCCTTGATTAGAGCACAGTCTGAGTCTAGACTGTGTCTTTACCAAACAGCTGGGTTGTAGCCATGCTTTTGCAATAATATTCCTGGAAGTACCACACTCTCTGACAGCATTTCTGGGAAGGAAGCACAGCACCACTAACTCTGATTTAGTGTGCAGCTTAAATGAAGTCCTTCCTGGAAGTGTGGCTGATGCGTAGGAAGATGAAAAGATCCTCCTTGTATAAAATCTGTTAAAGCTATTTGTTTACCATTTTAGAAAGGTAAAACTGCTAGTGAAGATAGTCTTCTGAATGTGTAAGGACCAGCTGGAAAAATTCATAAAAAACCAGAGTTGGATTGATTATTACTGATCCTGCTTCAAATGAACTGTGCTTTGAATAAATTCAAGACAGAAAAATTAAGTAGGTTCATAGTGAATTTAAGAAGAAAATTCTTCTGTTAGTGATGCTAATGAACTCACTAGATACAAAGTGGATTTTTGATCTGGGTACCCTTTATAATTATGAACCTGAAATAAATCCATCTTATTAAACATTAAAAAAAATGTAGCATTGAATCTCTACCTATTTTAAATAGAAAAGCCAGCTGGCTCCTTCTTGTCAGTAGTCTTATTCTGGTTCAGGCTAGGAAAAACAAATGACCCCAGTTTCAAGGCTGTCAATGGAGGTGCCTCTCTCAGCCTAGAAATTAGTGGGCCATTGCCAACAAGTATAAGGTTTGCTCTTATCCATTACCACATAAACTCAAAGTGTCCATAGACAGGTGACTGACTGAATGAGTGAGAATCCAGAGAGTCTGTCAGACTTCAGCTTGGGTCATGGAAATCTTGTTTAGTACATTGGGGAAATCTGCAGTGCTGCTTCTTTGGTTATTCTTCTTCAGAGGGCTTTGGCCCTTTTCACCTCAGCTGGGTCTGACACAGCTGATCAGGCAGCTCACACACAGCTGGTAATGGGATCTGCAGAAACACAGGGGTGGTGCAAGGAAACACTTAAAGTGACTGCAACCAACTCACTTTTGTATCCTGGCTGGAGCTCAGTCATGTCATAGGCAAAGACCACACATGGGCTCCATTCAGAATTAGTTCAGGTCTAATTGGGTAATTATCTCATGGCTAATAAGCAGTGATGCTTCATGTGCTCTGAAGAACCTGTCAGAACTATCACATCCCCAGAAGGAGGAGTACAGAGTGAGAGAAAACACCTAAAGGACATCTCTTTCCACAGAATGCCTGCTTTGCTCCCCAGCCCCTGAACTTACATGCACACCTTTATATTTTAGTCATGACCATCAGCGGTATGCAGGACCTATTCTTCCTAACCTGTAGAAAGACTAAAAACAAAGCATGAAGTGCAGCAGGAAAAAATATACAGAGATGTGGCTAATGAAGCTGAGGCATAGGGACCAAATTCCAAGGTCCTGACCACATCCCAGGGTGCAAGGTCCATCTGCTGCTTCATGCTGCCTTCAGGGCAGTGGTTAAACACTCTCCACGGGACACCTTTGGAGGACTCATTTTCCTGAAGATCATCAGCCCACTTCACTCATCCCCAGACAAATGGGCTACCTACCATGCAGCACAGTTTCCTGGAATGTAATTTTTCACTGAGGTTGAGGATTGGTACTCTTATTTTGACTTTCTTCCCACTTTGAAAGGGCAAATCTATATAATAAGCAGTTTGAGAAGCATGTCTGATACTCAGTTTAAAACTAGACAGCCAACAGAGAAAAATACTGCCATATATGCCTTGCAAAAGAACATTCTGTTCTATTTTTAAGAACATAGAAGGATATAATCTGTATTTTTTTCTTCTACAAAGAAAAAGTAAAACACAAAGAAAGTAACTTTCACTGTGACTCAGGCTTTAACATCTTTTGTTTCTTTATGTTCTTCACACTGCTGCTCACTTTTTCTGCAAGTTTCATGTACACTTTTAGAAACCCATAGGAATGTTCCAAATTTTCAGTACAATATTTTATATAATATTTTTCTTTCTATTGTACTTGTGTCAATATGGCAGGTTTTATTACTGTGTGATGTTGCATCCTGAGCTGTGAAGAACATCCTACTTGCTTTAGATCTTAAATGTGGAAAAAGGGATGGTAATTATTTCCTCCTCTCTTCTTTTAACTGTGTCTTTCCTTCCTTTCACACTAAATGTAGTTTAGTTTAATTAATGCCTTTTCTTGAATTACTTTTATTTATTTTTTAATATGTGGGGCAATATTTTTTATATGGGCCTGGGAAGGAAATAGGTTGATGTTATGTTGAAAAGCTTACAGAACTTTACAGAGCAATTACAGAATTATTATAAATACATGCAGATACAGAAACGATATTGAATGTTCTTTGCTACTGCCACAAAGGACATTACTGAATTTTCTGTCTGTGGGAACACAGAACAAAATAGTATTACCTACTTTAACTCTGTGAGTCAAAGCAACTATTGTCCTTGATTTGAATGAGTTGGTACTTTGTTCTGCATTAAAACAAAATCTGTCCTGATTTCCTGCCTGTTTATCTTGTTGATGAACATGACATAAAACAATGATGAGTAGCATTATTTTTGGCTGCAGTCTGCTTTTCAGAGTAGGTGGAATGACACAATGCAAGACCATTGATAAGGATGCAGCTCCTGCTCTTTAGACTTCTCCAATTCAAGACCTTCCTGATCAAATCTTTCACATTTACAGAAGAAGGAACTAGGCAGGCAATGCACCTGAGGCTTCTACCCAGTAGCATAAATACCTTGTCCTTGCTTCCCTTTTCCACTTGCCTACATGTTATTTCTGTGTGCTCTCACACTGGGCACCACACTGTATTTTGTAGCAGGCTGTGCAGGAGAGCTGTGCTGATGCTCAGAGTTGCCATGAGCCAGGACAGATCCCCAGGGCTAGCCTGGGTCTTTGGAATGGCTTAGAAATGCAAGACAGACCATAAGAGGCTGAAGCAGCCAGTCCATAATGTCCTGTAAAAAGAAATTAATGTCTGGTAACAAGCTCTCCTGTTTTATTACCAGTGCTTCTGTACAGCAAGAGGCAAAGAGGGTATTTGTTTGAATTCTGTGAAAAAATGAATCACCTCTTTGCCTAGTTTATTTTCTTTGTAATTCATCCATGCAGATGTGTGCAGATATATCCCCATTACTGGTTGGAAGGGACAGATGCACGTGGGGGTGATGCTGTGAATGGAGCTTGCATCTGAGAGAAGACACATGGGCCTGAATGCATAGCATATATTAATGCAAGCCTTTTGCTGACCCTGAATTTATTACACATAAGTAGGACCAGAGTCCCTGAAGTGCTCAGTAGAAACACTTTTTCCATTCCAGCAAGTTACCAAGTGTTGTTTATGAGTATCAGGAACAGAATTCAACATTGGCTCTGTCATGAGAAGAGCTCTTGCTGTAATCTCAGTGCTACAATGCTCCTTCTGAACCTGATGTAGAAGGTAAAGTGTTTATGGGAGGAAATTCTAATTCCCTCAAATTTCCTCATCCAGAAATGCAAGACTTGATGCACTTTGTACAACAGAAAACATTCTCCAAACAAACCTCATAGCTGCTTGGAATCACTCTTTACCATTTGTTTGTTAATGTTTTATTGCAAAGGTCACACCATTGCCTGAAGTTTACTTTGAAATGTTTTTTAGAAGGGAAGCAAAACACATCTAGCTTGAAGCAGTCGATCTTAACATGACTAACATCATAATGTATTTAATAATGACTAACATCATAATGTATTTAATAACCTTCTAATCTATGTAGCAACCTAGATATGCTCAGAAGTTTATCACTGAAAAAACAATCACACAGTAAATGTCCCTTTCTCTCTCTCACTATCTCTTTCTATTTTTTAACAGTAATTAAATCATGATTTGGTTGTAAATTAAGCTGCTTTGTTTTTTTTGTTCTAAAGGTTCATCTTCTGTGCCCAAGGCATAATTATTCAGGATTCAGGCAAAATTCTCAATTTGTCATTCAGGAAGGATTAAAGACCTCTTGGTTTATACAGGTTCTCTGGGTGATGCCATGCTGGTCTCTGCTGCTTGCTGGGGATGGGCTGTGTTACTGCTCATCCTGCATCTCAGTCTCAGACAAATGTGTACTTCCTACTCTGCATTTGTGTCTGCTGTTAGGGACTTGTAAATACTTATTTTTATAGGACATATAAAAGTCTTCTGCCATGACATATGAATAACTATGCAGCTTTTGTTTGTTTAATACACTGTTTCATTCCAAATATGTTGTTTATCCTAAAAAACCCCACCAAAACCCCGGTAACTTTGTCAGGTTTGCACACACTGATTTTGACTTTTCAGCATCTCTTTTTGTTACACCCAGCTGTAGTAAGGCAAAACTCTGTAACAGCAAGGCAGACAAAAATTTGACATCCAACATTGTGCAGAGGTTAAGACCATGACTGAAAGCACTGTTTCATCAGGGAGTGGCTTAGCATGTGCTTTCTTTAACTTTTTTTAACACAACCCTCCCTGTCAAGGTGTGATATTGTTGAATGTGGCCATTAGGCTGCCTGCTGGTTGTTGCAATGCTGTTGGAGTTTCACTCCTAGCAATGTGCACAGAATTGGCACAATTAAAACTTGCAAACCAAAACTATGCACTTGGGCACTCTGTGCCTGAAATGGTTCATTTCTAGGTCTAAAATGGTCACTGTGGCTTTGTATTGGAGTTTACCTGGTTCTCAGAAACCTAAATAGCAGACCATACAAAGAAGTTGTTTCTGCTCTGTGCAATGATTGTCAGCTCTTTGGACTCATGTGCTCAAGTCTGCTAGAGTTGTTTCAACAGGAATGCATTTGACAGCAAATTTTCCCTGAAGTTATGGGAATTTATAGACTCTGTTGATTTCATCAGATATTTTCCTGTGGAAAGAAATTGAGAAAAAACATGTATGATCAGAATGGAGAATTTGTATTTATTTAGAGAAAGAAAGATATTGTTCAATTTACTTTTTTTTTAAATTTGTCCAGTTAGAGTTAACAGAGTTTGGCTGAGGTAACTACAGCTCTTGCATCTCTGTCTGTTCTATGCCTCAAAAAATTTGCATGCACCTGAAAGAATGTATTATTCCTGAATTTCTTTCACATTTTTAGGCCCATGTGTCCACTACATTGTGCTAATGTTGCTTGTGTTTTTTTAGAATCATGTTAGAGCAGGAGATTAACAAGTGTACTGAATATGGTATTGCTGTTAAATACAATTCCATCTTTAATTTTACTTTAATTTTCTGATTTATTCTGAAAGATTTGGCCCACTGTAGTGCTTACAAGCAATGCTTTTGTCATGTGTCTCCATGGGTATTTCCTAAAGCCAGCAGAACACTCACTGACCTGCATTATAGATATGGCTTTATTTAGAAGTGTTACCAAGAGTTTTCCCCACAATTTTTCCTCTGAGCAACATTAAAGTTCAACTTGTAGCAAGGCAATTTGATTTCTCACACAATATAACTTGTCAAAATCAGTCTTTTTGCACTGAAGTGCTGAAGTGTAATTTTCCATCTTGCTTAGTATTTTCTGTGTAGTAATATTTAATCACTGCTTTGTTTAAACAATTTGGACCTATGCATCTGAATAATTGCTGCACTATTTACCCAGCTTCTGGGAACTCTGACCTCAGCAGTGTCTCTTGCTTTCTTTGGTTCTTTTCTTTCCTTTTCTTTTTGAATTTATACAAACACAAATAAGAACCAAGACCCTGAATCACCAAGGGGAGGCTCCTGCAATTAGAAGCAACCAGACTATGACCTGAAGGAGCTGCCAGGGTGTGCCCTAAGAGCCACCACACCCCTGCTGCTCTCTGAGACAGGGACTGCAGCACTCAGCAGGCTCACAATGCTGCTGAAGGCATGCTGCCATTATTTGGCTTTTTAAAAAAAATTAATTTAGCTCTTGTGTCTGTTCATAGAAATTCTCTTGTCACATTCCCAGTGTGATTAGGTTCATGTATTCACTGGTAGTTTAACTGAAGACTATGGCATTTCTGAAGTTTAAGCCTATGAACTTTTGCTTGATTATGTACTTGCAATTCATATTCTCCAAATTTTCTTTTGTCAATGTAATTTCAATTTATTTGGGATTTAGATTTTCTTGGTTTGGTTTGGCTTGGTTTAATTTGTTTTTTTTTTTTTTCCTTTTCCACAGCCAGAACTCTCTGTAGTGGGTGCATTCAGCAGTGTCCTGCTGTCTGTTTGGCATGCAACTACCTGTTTGTGTGCTGCTGTGTCTCTGCATCTGGTGCCTCTGAGCTTTCCAAATAATTTCATTTCTTGCCATTTTGTGCTGCATTAATATCCTGCATGCAGTCTCATTCTTCAGTTCCTGCTTTTTTCCCTGATAGATTATAATATGATTGTTTTAATTTTTCTTTAATATCTATCACAGTTCTGGTTAGCAGTTCAGGATGCCTTATTTCAAGGCAGAAGTGATGCAAAAGAAGATATGAATACATATTTACCACTACTGGTTCTGCACTGAGATAGAGCAGTACCTAACCTTGTTCTTTCATAAGGATTTTACCACCATATCTGCACATCTGCCCTTTTAATATACTTTTCTGCTTCTCTGCAGTATTTTTTTTTGTGTATTAACTTCTTGACTTCCTTTTTTTAAATTGTGTACTGCAGATGAAGACTGCTGTGATTCACTTTCAGGACTTGACTTGGCACACTGTCTTACTTTCCACTTGTCCAAAGCATTAGGCTATTAGCATGAAAACTAAAAATATTCTCAGATTTGCTTCTGAACCTTTGGTCCCTGTTGCTAGTCACAAATTACTGTATCTTTCAAGAACTGATAGCTGCATGGGGCAGCTCTCTTCTGCAATGTAGGTGCATTCCAGCTGATTACTGATTTAATGGTAGTTGTAGAAAAGGTACATTTATATTATCTCCTTAAGGAAAAAAGGGTTTCTGGAATAGCTCTGCCCTTGGTCCTCCTGTTTGGATACTAACTTCTCTGGCTAATAGAGTATGTGCCAACCTCTATTCATATTATGAACTTACATTTGTTTTCTTTTTCCTTTTATCTAAAACTATTATTATCAATTACTTTTAACACTGTTAATGAGGAATGTCTATTTTTAATGAGTATTGCTTCCTGGTTATGTCTGTGACTATTATGACTATGCCTTCAGGAGCTGATTCACTTTGGCCATGGTGCTAGGAGCAAAGCAGCAAAGAAGGGACCACCAGGGCATCACAAAACTCAGGCTTTTCTTACAGTCCTCCATATACACTCTCTTGTCTCCTCAAACACTGTAAAGAAATCTCTAAGTTAATGTCTCTCCTCTCCTTGTGTCACTTTCTGTCATTAGCTGATTGTGTTTGAAGGCTTCAGGGTCAGCAGGGGGGGCACCAGGGGACAGCTCTCGACAAGCATTCCTGTAGGCACAAGCCAGACCAGAGAAGGAGGAAAAAAAGAAGGGGAAATAGAAAAAAAAAAAAAAAAAAAAAAAAAAAAAAAAAAAAAAAAAAAAGAGAGAGAATGAACTGAAGGTCAGATTCTTCTCCCTTTCACAGAACAGATGGGATCAGAGCTGCACAATCATAAGGAACAATTTATGATTATGGGGTTTTAATTTCCTAAGAATAGAAAATTCTGTGTTTCAAAAACTCTCTGTGCAGGGACCTTGATATTTAAACACCATATTTAAAGAAAAGTAGTATAGAAAAAAATATGAATGTGACATGTTTTAGAAAGAATGAAATTATTTTCTGTGCAATTACAAATATGAGTTAGGAGCAAATAATCTGCTGGCTCTATTCATGACTTCCAGTGGCATGAATCCACAAAAATCTTAACATCATGGCTATAAGTAAAGAAGAACCTCATATTTTAAGGAAAAAGGCCAGGAAAGTGACACAATTAGAGGCCCTCATCTCTGCTTCTTTGAACCAACATTTAGCACTCTCTGTAATTATTATTTACTTGTGAAGAGTCAGAAGCCATTAAGACTAAGCAGGAGGCTTATTTCTGCTATGTACACTCATAAAATTATGTTCAATAAAATTGCTTCTGTTTTTACAGTTATACAAGCATGAAATCGATGATCAATGATTTCTTAACCCCTCAATACAGTTTTATTTTCAAAATCACTCCTCCAGCCTAGACTTCCTATTAATTTTCTAATGTGAGCAATGATTCCTTAAGAATAAAATATTATTAGCTGTGCATTAATATAAATGTAGAAATATGCCAATATTCTGCCAGAGATAAACATGAATTTTCCATTCAAACTGTTTTTGAAGTTTCCTTTAGTTCATGCCTCTTAACTTTACCCCCCTGAAAAGCTGAATTATACAATATTTAAAGAATCTTTGGGTTGTCATGAGTAAAGCTCAAAAAATTCACAGCAGGTGGGGAGTTCATGATGAAAAGACCTGTGGCTTAGTGAAATTTCTGAAGTCTGTCTGGATGCCCCAAATTACTGAAATCATTGACTTTCACAGGATAAAAAAATCTGGAGATTCTACCTCTACTTCTGTTTACAGAGGATACCCCATTTCAACTGGACAGTCACAATTGTATTTCTCTGAGACATATCTGCTTTCTGTGGTTATAAACAGCATCGGGTTCGGCTGTCTGTCTCTGCCCCGACACGGGTAGAGTGGTTCTTGGGTGGCACGCGATGCAAAGGACGAGTCTGGACTCTTCAGCTTTTCGATCTTCAGGTTGTTTATTGTTTCTTATCTACAAAATTTTCTGTCTGCCCAACAGAGGTCTGATCTGCAAGCAGTCACAGGCACTCTCTGACCACCCACGGGGCGGTCATGTCTTTTTATACTAAAACCTACGTACACAATATTTACCTTTATTTCCCAATGCTTTTCACCCATGTTAGCAAGTGCACCTTCACCATAAACCAATCTCTAAGTGCCAACATCATCACAGGAGATGGAGGACAAGAAGAAGAAAGAAGAAGGACGAGACACGCCCTGATCCCTCCATCTTGTCTCCATAACCCCCCTGTACCAAAAACCTTAAAGTTTATACTTCACCCTCTAAATGTGTCTCTTTTACACCTTGTACTCTAAAGTGATTCTCTTGTCTTAAAACTCTTGTTACTTCTGTGGATGGATCAAAATCAAGCCACCAAACACTCTTGGCAACATTCCAGGATTTTCGAGACCCCCCAAGAGTTCTCCTGGCATCTCTGGACATCGGGAACGATGTGCTGAGATCCCACAAAACAGAAAGCTGTAATGCTACATGTCTGGGAGGAGCTCACTTGGCCTCCTGATCAGTGCTTAATTTGAAATCCTTCGTAACACTTTAAAGAGAACCAAGTGAAGAGTCAGGTTCATGAACATTTTGACTTCTGCTTTTGGCCTTTGTGAAGTGCAGGGAGTCCTCAAATTACATGGATTAGATACAGCCTGTAACTCTTTTTGCAAGGCAACAAGTACCTTGCATTTAGACCTGTGACTGGCTGGGATATACTGGATATTCCCCAGGGCATGTGGTTTCTAAGATCATTCTACTCAGGGCATACCAAAATGCATCCTACCCCCTGTCCAGCTTGCACAGTTGGGTTGTTCTGCAGACCTCTGCTGTGATGATGAGAATTGCAAAGGCAGGGGTGCAGAAATAACCAAAATTTATCTGTATCCAATCTGAGTTAGGGGGTCTTGCAAACAGCCTTGCAGCAATGATGAGTTTAGAAATGGTCATGGAGGGTCTGCTTCAGATGCTGCAGTTCAAAAGCCATTTGCCATTAATGTTTAGTAAAATAAAGACCTGTAATAAAGCCTGAAAGACAGACAATGTGCCTTGAGAGGAAAGGAGGAGAAACAGACAGGTTAGTGCCTGAAGTTCCTGGAGTAAAATTTTTAAAAGGAGCAATTCTGAAAGTCAAAATCCAAAGCTGCTTCTTAGAAAGTGAGGAATGACAATATTAATGAAGAGGAGAAAATTCTCCAAAAAAATATCAATATGAAATCGAACTTTAGATTAAAAATAATAATAGTGGCCCTACAAATGTGACCTAGGAAAAAAAAAATAATCTTTTCTCCTAAATGTGTATTTTGTAATAAGCTTACACCAGAGCAGGAGTGGAATAACCAAAACCTGCCACTTGAGATCTGAATGCCCCCAGAAACTTCTCTATTCACTGCTTAACTCTTATTCCTAGCTGTGGAAAATATTGTCTGCATTGAAGAATTGAAAGCCCAAACCCAAAAGGCCAAACTGAGTGCCCAATGCACTCCTGTCATGGTTACAAACTCCAGTCTTTGCCTGTGTGACAGCCTGCCTTATTCTTCTTCTCCTATGGTTATTGTTGATTAACAGTTTTCCTTTCATAAAATCCCTTTCTCTTGGTTACCTCAGCACATCCAGTCTGTTTAATTACAGACTCCTGCCTCCATGCTGTGCCTGTTCCTTTTGCTTCCTTGTCCAACTGGACATCAAAGCTCTCTTCTTTCCTGGTGCAGGCACTCCCAAAGGAGCTGTTCAGTGTTCAGTGTTCCCTGCCCTTGCTCTCACCCTCTATCCCCATTTTCTCCCCCCTTAGCTGTGGGCAGACACTGGCTCTCCTGCTGGCTGTGGCAGCCATCCAGGCATAGGCATCCACATGCTGTGGGTGACAATGACATCCATGGTAGTTGTCCCTGCAGCCAAGATGCAAACCTGCTCATCTGTGCTGAGGTTGCACCTGGGACAGGACTGGAGAGATGGACCAAGCATAAGGCACAGAAATCACAACTTTACCTGGATTCAGCTATTTTCACTCCTTCCTGCTAGTGGGGAGCATTGCAGCTGGACACTACTCTTTGTTTGGCTGGGAATCAGAAGACTTTGGATGTTTTCCAGGGATAGGTTTCAGTGAGTTGTCTGCCCATGATCTCTTCTTGTCCCTCCCCCTTACACAATTGTATATTAGAATTGAGCTTACAGGTTTAGAGAGATTATTTTTGTCTTAAATGAATGGATTAAAAAAAATCATTTATATTTACCAGTAAATGTGATGCAGAGATGCTGTGAACTATAAACTGTCATGTCATGCATAGAAGGAATGTTAATGTTGAACTAAAATTCTAGCTGTGCTCATAAGCCTCATAAATCACAGCCATAAATAGACCTCAGTTAGTGCCATGGGGAAAGACTCTGCATATTCATAAGGTTCTCATTTCATATTTTGCCACTAGAATAAGCCTTGAAATGATAAGTAGTTTGCATCCAGTGAATCAGTGACAAGGTAATGGCATTAAACAAAATACTGCAGTGTGATAAACAACTGGAATCTGCAGATCATCTATATTGTCCTTGTGTAGAAAGTCAAAGCCATTTATTCAAATGTCACTTTGATTAATAACATTAGTTGCCCTTGATAAGATGTCATTTTCTTGAGTGTATCTGGAGGCTAAATATTTTATGATATTTAGAAATGAACAAAACATTTTTTCTTATTTCTTACAGATTTTTTAATTATGATTCATTGCTTCAATGGCATCATAAAGGCAAATGATGCATTATAAAAATAAAATCCTTTTTCTGAAGCTCTTATAACTTAAATTCCCCCAAATTATGTATGAAGATTTTTTTTAAATAAATGGTAAATCCCCTGAAAAATGGTTAGAACAATCACGCTAATAATATTTATAAAGTGGATTTATTATTTAATTTAGGCAGAAAAGCTGATGGAACTGATATAAGAATTAAACTAACATTTCATTTCACCATGTCAAAGCATCCTCTTTTGTTGACATTTAATGAGGAAAAATCCTTTTAAAACACATTTCTTTTTTAATATCTAGGAGAATAGAATGAAATTTTTTAAAATGGGCAAAATAATGATGGGGAACCAAATTTTAGCTCAGGTTGAAGGAGATGAAGGGGGAAACTTCATGTGTATAAAAGAGTATGTGTATATTTTATTTTTATTTTTTGATACAAAAAACAGGCAGAGCTAATATTCAAGCACTTAAATGGGAAGAGCAAATATTGATAAGCAGTTCAGCTATATCAAAATTGAAAGGGAAACAAATGTCAGTTGCCTATAGTTCTAAAAAATTTGCTTGGAGGCAAAACACTTTTGAGGCCCTTTCTGGTTACAGTTTTATATGCAACATAGTGATGAGGTTGAATATCTCAGGAGAACTCCTGAACATTTATTTGAATTCTGCAGTAGGAATCAATTCAACCATATCAAAGCTGAGCTGAAGTGTATTAATGAGTAAGTGTGAGGAAATTGCTATTTTATCACTCCTTGAATTGCAATGCTCTACAGCCACACAGCGGATAAAGTTCTTCAGGAACATTACTTACCTGCATATCCTGTTTTACTGCAAAAATTGCTCCAGAAAGATGTTTTCTCACTACATTCCTTTTGTTGCACATTGTACATTATTAATTTTATTTCCCTATTTGATGGCAGGATTTCTACTGATGCTTATTCCTGTGAGTTTTGAAGAGCAGACATGTAATGGATGCTTACCTTCAGATATGGGGAGGGGAAATGAGGTCACCCACCTGCCAAGTCATTCACAGGCTGGGTTTTAACCTCATGACTGAAAGTTCAGTCAGTCTGGGTGAACTCGTGCAGTTTTGCACTGAGGGCACAATCTGAATTGCTGAAAGCTTACAGCAGACTGAAAAACCTTTACTGCAAGCAAAAAAAGTAGAAGGTGGCAGAAATCCAACATGAACCCAAGATTTTTGCCTGTGGGTTCCCAGCAAAGGTGACTGGGAAGACAAAAATTTTAATTGGGTAATTGAGCTCATTTATATTTATAAAATTAAAAGTAAGATCACAATTACTATGGTGCAAGTCCTTTGAGGAATATTTGACAACATTCACTTTTACTTGATTAATTTATTCTAACTGGGCCTCCAAGAAGCCTCAGATGTGAGGTTCTATTTCCAAGTCCACACAGGGAAAAATCAGAAATCCAGACCAATAAACCGAATATGTTCACAGATTACTGAAAAATATTGAAATATAGACTTTAATATTCTAAGACATGTTGAGTCTTAGAATTCATGTTATGAATTGTCTAATACATGTAATGGAAAACTTATTTTGTGTCTTCAAAACTAATAACTTCCTTTCTCTTTCTATAAAGGTAAAGGTTATGAATGTATTACTCTCACTGTGAGTCTGAAATCAGCATTTTTTTATAATACACTGAGGTACTGCATCAGTATTCTGCCAGGCTTCAAAAAATCACTGCACGCTATTTTTCTTTGAAAGGTAGAAATCTCTAGTACAGAAAGTGTAACATTCATATTTAAAATAAAAAATAACAAAAGGCAGAAAATCAGCCATACTAACTTGGGATAAACTTGCTCAAATACATCAGGAATGACCCATCATAAGCCTGAGTTTGGCATTTGCAGCTGGAGCAGACTCATGTATTAACTGATGGACCCTCTCTTTTCCATTTGGACCCAGATAAGTGAGCAACTAAGGGTCAGAATTTTTGGGGTCCAGTTACCCACCCTGGCAAAAATGATGCCCTGTGTTTATTCTCTTCCAGTCTACAAGGTTGCTCCATTGGTAAACTGAGATGAGGCTGGTGTGCTTGACAGAAGTGCTGTGCTGGTTGGTGTTTGTGGAGTGTTTGTGCCCCTCAGCAATGAGGAGCAGGAGCAGTTCCATGAGAACAAATGCCTCTCCTGCAGCTCTGATTCAAGCTAAAATAGTGAAACATTGCACCATGTCAGAATACTGGCATGAGGAGAGACTATCTGAGGATTAATGTGTGATTGGAGACTAGAGTTAGGGGGTTTGCCATGAGTGTGTAGAAAATGTCTAAGGGAGCTTCCTATCTAGAAGATAGAAAGAGAGAGAATGAGAAAGAAATGGAGAGAAAAGAAATGCAAAAGACCCCTACTCTCCTTAGGCACAAAAACACTCAGAGCAGAGCAAGGCAGAGTTAAGGTCAATGAAATTCTTTTACCAAATTCTGTACTGCTGTTTGACAGAATGTGTTAGAAGACTTACTCTATTCTTGGATTTAATAGGAAAGTAAATCCAGCCAACAAGCTCTTCTGAAGAAAAATAATTACATAATTCTGGTTTAAGTCTTTTCTGAGTACAGGCTACCAGTAATTCTAATTATATTTCATGGTTTCTTGCCACTTGACAGGGATTGCTCTGCTTTTGAAGCTCAACCTGGACTTAAATTGTGACTAAAATAAAAATGATTTCTTAAACTGCTGTCATTAAAAACAGACCTAAATTAGTCACGAGGAAAATAACATAATTTTGAAGTATTATCAATGAAAGCCTCAGGCATGCAGGGGAATGAGCACTTTCCCACACTTGACCTACACTCTGGTTTCACACTTCTCACTGGCAGTAGTTAAAGATCAGAGATTAACAAGGAATTTGAATAAAAATGGCTAAATTGACTCAAATGGAGCAAGGAAGTAGTCACACTTTCTTCCTCAAGCTCCATACAGATCTGAAGATGATATGGCATCCCTGTGTCTCAGCTGCCTCAGTAGTTTGGATGTTCCAGCAGGTTTTTTTCAGCTCAGAAAGAAACAGGAACTATTGACAAATTTTACATGGAAATGTTATTAACTTGTTCTGTGCTGCCTTTTTTTAGGGTTTCTGGCTTATTAAAATGTACATTTACATTTTTAAGACTGCCAGCCTCTGAGTATTAAGACATGAGCACAGACAGAAACTGTACAATATCAGTTCCAGACAGAAAGCAGAAATAATTTGGAATGGTTAATATTTTTAATAGAAAACAAAAAAATGAAAATAAAAATTAAGAAAAAGAAAAGAAAGAAAAATAAGTCTTATAATTCCTAGGTCATAAGAAAATGATATTATCTTTGAATAATGTTTCCTTATAATACCTAGTGAGTTGGTGACAATTTAACATGTGCTGCCGTGACAAATGGCCAGTTTTGACCTGGCCTGCTAAACTTCTTCAAGATTTGTCAGTATTGAGAAATGTGTCTACACTGAACATACCAATACTGTAATTAGTAATGCTTCCCTCTTTCAGTTCTCACTTGTGTAGTTTTCCATATTATTCTGTTCATATCTTTCACCTTACCTCAGTAATTTGCAATTGGATGATTTCTGAGTACATTACCGGACTAAACAAAACCAAGAAAACTGCTGTTGCAAAGACAACTTGTGTTAACATTTAACTCACACAGAGAACCTAAAGTTCTGATCAAAAAAAGATCAAGAGCCACCCACACACAATGAAAGTCAATAATCTGTCACAACCAGATACTCCAATGTGTTATCATTTCTGTCAGATCAGTCTGCTGCAAGACTGCTATAATAGAAAATAGCCCTGAGATTTGATTCACTGAGATTTTAAGACGCAGCCTTAGAACTCCCTGGAAACTCTCACTGCGTTCTCTGCATTTTCCTTGTGGCACTATTTTTTGTTGTTACACCAAATTGTTTATAGGGCACCCAAAAGAATGGTAGCAGTGATAAAGTCTTGGTTCCAGAATTATCAAATTTATTTTCTGGAATTAATTAATTTCCTGGATGTAAGGAAGAGTAATGCTTTACAACCAAAGAATTAAAAATGCAAAGCAACTTTGTGTTTAGTCTGCTGTGTATGCTGTTCCTGAGGAGTTAAGGAATTGTTTTTTGTGCAAAGTGAAAAACAAATTGTAAAATTACAGTACTATGCTTTGGGCTATGAGGAGATCAATTAAAATGGTTAAGGCACACATGGAAAACCAGGTCAGTAGTTAGTATTAAATGAAATAGGAAAATCTGTTATAAGTAAAAGGGATTCCAAGGAAGGAAAGGTCTGAATTTTCCTCTTAGTATATAAAGATCTATTAAGCATATTGAGCATTGGATGAAGCACTGTACTCCAAAACCAATAAAAGTTTAGGATTATCTTATACTACTATTTTTATTTGGGACCATTTTGAACATATAAAAATCTATACATACATCTGTCTCTGTCCCTCTTTGTACATATTCTAAATAAGAAAAATATATGGTGTAAAAAGTACCATTAGTAATTTATTTTACAAGACTTGCATACTTTATATGGACAATGTAAGTTATCAATTGAAGAATTACTGTACGTTCTCCTGTGGGGACCAGAAATATCCATTTAATTGTTATTATTTGGACTTTTCCCACATATGAGGAACCATCAAGAAGTTTTCCTGGACTGGAGGCAGGATGGAGGAAGGGGAGTTACCTACTCCACAGGAAATACCAGAAGGGATTGTCTCTTGAGAATGCAATATTACGGTGAGGGCTTCCAAAGGCACGCTGTTAAACTTTACCTGTATTGTTTCTGGATTGCTGTTATTATAAGGCATATGCTAAATCAGAGCTTGAGACAGCAGCTTCTCAAAATTCCTGAAACTTTCCTAATAGAATAAATAGCCCTTGAGCCTGGAAGCACCTTGAACTGGCTGATGGTGACTAGTACTCACCCATCCTCTAATGGTCATGACCTGCCATGGAAAAATCTGTAGACGTCAGCATTCCCAAATCCAATCACAAGCTGATTTTGGACATCACCTCAGAAAGACACAGAACTTTTAATTCAATTTAATTGGTTGTTGTTTGGGGTGTTCTTGTTGTTTGTTGGTTTGTTTGTTGTGTGAGACTTGATTTGCTCAGGCAAAGCTCTGTGAATTTTATCAGAGCTAGGACATTTAAGACTCATCCAGAGTCTGAAGGACGTTTCATTTCTGTAATGTTTTTGCAGGGGCACTGTGACAGAAAACTAGAGAATACAGTTAACTTTATAATCTCAGATAAATCAGCTGTCACTTTCAAGTATGACTTCACTAGTAGTCCAACAAGAAATGACAAAGACTCAAACTCTTAGGGCAAAATAACTTGCTGAAGAACTCCAGTTCCTTCAGAATCTAAGGGAGCTTGTGCATATCTGGTATCTCTTATGAATAAGTCAAGAGCATCTTGAATGCTCATTTTTCCTGTAAGTAATTTGCATAGATTTGGAAAATAATACATAGTCAGCAAGCCAACAAGAATGTCTGAGCTACTTCTGATTTTCATCTTGCAGTGCTTAATAGAATCTTTAATAATATGAGGAGAAGAGAGGAATGTTTAAATTATATTGCTAAGAAATTATCTAATTTCCAGGGACAGATTCCTTTTCATTGGCCTTAAGGCAAACAGAGCTGACACATGTTCCTTATTCCACAAGGAATTGAAGCACTAACCTCAGTGAATCCAAACAAATTCACTGCATGCAAGGAGATTTTATACCATGATTTTTCAAAATGAAAATTGCACCAGAAGCAAGGCAATGGCTTAGAAAGGGATGGCTTTGTGTAATCAGAGCCTTGTGTTTGCCTGTAGGAAATAATGTATTCCTTAATACTTCTCCACACTATTGGATAAAGATTTGTTTTACATGTTATAAATGTGAAGCTTCTCAGCATATTTGTACCCATTAATTTGATTTAATTTGATGATTTGATTGCAAATTTTGCCTTATCTCTAGAGGGGAACCTTAGAAAGCCTTTTGGAGGACAACTTCCAAAAATGCTGGGCTTTTTTTTTTTCTGCAAGAGTGAACCTTCTGTCCAGGAGAACTGTCCTGACTAGGAACTGCAGTATAAAAGCTGGTTTCCCTATCATCTTGCTCTTTTTTTGCTATAACGGGGAAACATCTATGGAAATCAGTGAAGAAACTTACATGAAATTGCCATGGAAGCTTTCTTGGTGACTTTGTGACATAAAAATGTTAATCCAAATTTCCAGGGACAGTATGAGGAAGGAAGGCTCAAGCAAAAGGACAAAAAAGAGAGAATGACAAGGAATATAAAGATCCCATGGAACAGAGAGAAGTCCCAGAAGAAAGAAACATGAAGCAGGAGAAATCAAAACAGATTTGCAGGTCATTATGTTAGGAATATAAGTAAGAAGAGATCTATTAAAATGCTTATTTGCTAGTAATCTATCCAAAAGTGCTCCCTGCAGAAGTTTGGAAACACTGTTACAGATACAAAAAGTTTTAATGAGACAGCTGCTTTCTCCCTACATTTAAATTTTTGATTTTGTAAGCAGGATTTTGTATGCAACTGCCTATTACCTAATAAAGCTACTGTTTTAGATACTGGAATTGATGCTTAGCAATTTTTCAGCTTTTTGGCTAACACATGCATTATTTATATTACACTATTGCTGAGAGAGCTGTACCCAATTTTACTAGGTGGCAAGCATAAACATAACCATTCTTAAAAAACCCTATAATTTTTCTAGCCATCACAGAGAGATTGTAGGACCCAGAAAATGACAATATTTTAGTTAGGGACGACAGACTTAATAGAAAATTGAGGGTAGGATTCATTTTTGTCTATTTACAGACATGTTTTAAATGACTAATCTGTGTTCTCTTTGTAGGTGGTGGAGAGAAGGTACAAATTATCTGATCTATTTTTGAGTACTGTTGCAAGGTTTAATGATCAGTACTCTGGAGGAGCCAATTTCTGTGTTATCTGCAGTTGATACTGAGACAAGTAGCTCAGATAGGACTTTTATCTTTTTTTAGCAAAATTAAAAATAAAAGGTCAGAAAGCATTTGTTTACCACAATTAGAACTTTTTAGAGGACTTCTATATGAATCAGTTTATTGTTCTGGCCAATGTATCTGTAGAAGACCTTGTTATTATTATGTGCATTCCTTGCCAATTTATGTAACATTGTCATGGATGGTGTGTGCATTGCTATACAGAATGTCATATACATGATATATACTGAGCTCTTGATAGAAGTCATTCTGGGATCTCTCACATTTTAGTTTTCCATATCAAATGTTATTTTTGCAGAACATGAGAAATTATTTAAAACTTGAGAAAAAAAATCAAAACACTCCAGTAAGAGAGATTTTTTGTGTGCTGTAGCTTGCTCACTGCAAGGAGTGAACACATTCTCAAATGCATAAAAGAGAAGTGAACTGAGCCACTGGCTGTGGGAGGCAGCTGAATGTTTCTAGAGAGCAATTCCCCGTGGACCAGGGTTCTCATTCTAGCCAGACATGATTTATCAGCATGAATACTTGACAAGATAGAAACAATAGAGGCTGCATTAGAGGCAGCCTTTTAAGAATTTTCATTCTTTCAACTAATTTCTTACTTGCCTCATAACCATTCCTTCATATTTGTGCTTTCCACCTACAAACTGCTGTTACCTTATTTAGTAGTCATCTTTCCCTTCTCCATCTATCCTTAGAAGTACTACTTTTAAAAAGTCAGCTGAATTTATAATATGAGGAATTTACCCCAGTTAGAAGCCCAGTGCAGAGGCCACAGGAGTGTGTTACAGGAATCACAATGTTGCTGGTTGAGCTGAGGGCAGCTTTGTTTAGCCTGTGCCATTTTTTTTGAGAGCTTACTGTAGTAAATACTTTTTTTTTTTTTTCCCTAGGTAACAGAGTATATGCTATGTTTCTGAAAATAGAATCAGTGCTTTTCATTATCAAATTCTTCTCTCCAGTTAGGCTTTGTTAGAGCACTCTCTCTAGTTTTAAAGCTATGGTGACACAAGTGACCCAGGGTTTCTGGTTCAGCAGGGATATTTACGTTTTAAGTTTTAAGGATTAACTTAATAATGACTCCATTTACCGTGATTATTTAGTTTGGTACTGCACAAGGTCTGTCTCCACACTTTGCATATGGCAATGCATACTAAGCATCTCTCTCTACAGACAGCAACTGATTCCACAAGACACTTGCAGAAATGTTTTCAACAGTGCACATCTAATTCAAACGTCTCACACAAAAAGGAAGGAAGGCATGATAGATACTTCAATGAGTAAAGGGATGTCCCCACATGAGAATACATTTTTACATTATTTATGTCTCTTTTTAGCAGTGAACGTTTAACAATGTGGACCAAGCAATGAATTCTTTGGTATATACTCCCTTTTGTGACAGCATGGCAATATCAGAGCAAAATTTATCCATAAAATTTTTCCTGGAAAGTACTTATCATATTTAACAGTATCCATTTAACAAGACATTAGCAACAGCTTCAGCTGTCCCCAGCTGCTTATGCTGTGTATTATTTTCAGGGCTGAAAATCTTGCAGTTGCTCTCCAAAACAACAGCAAATACCATCAGAAATATGAGATCTCCTAGAGAGATGAAAACAACATCACACCTCTGTGACCTTGACAAGGTTAGGGTAAGGTTTAACTTAATATCATTCTTTGGCACTTCAGAATCCTGTTTTCTACTAATAATATGGTTTGTGACATCCCTGTTGTCAACCCCGCTCACATGGTTGGGTTCTTCAAGTTAAAAATGAAAAAGTTCTCCTGAAAGAGGTGCTACCTTCCTTTGCTGCCTTTGCATTTTCTAGGGAGGCATCATACAGCTAAGGCAAGCACTGCTGCTGCCAGATCCCTGCGATGAAACAAGTGGAGGAGCAAATAACCCAATATTATTCTGAGCATCAGTGACCTGGTGTAAATTACACTGTGGTTCTAGTAATGCCTGGTACTCCCAGAAGCCCTGCAAAAGGGCAGAACACCAAGCAAGTAATGAAACAGGTGTACCAGATACAACTTACAGACTGATAACACTGCCACACCTGAGCCTTGTCCATAGGTTAACCTGGAAGAAAGGGATCTTGTCCAGCAAATGCCATTTATATACTGAAAAGAAGATGACAACTCTGCTGACTGAAAGGATTTTTTTTCTCATAGAGATTGTAAGTTGAAGAAATGAATCTTGAAGGGTCTGGAAGTAAATCTGGGCTCTGAGATACATCAGTGCTAAACTGGAAGAGCCTCAGAATGTAGAGGTATTAGAAACAGAATAAAGAACAAAGTAGGTGCAGACAAAATAGTAGTAACTAGCTTTAAGGAGAGGAGGGAAAGAAGGGGACAAAATGTGGCCCATCCATGCCTGTTTCCCATTGTGCTTCTCCTCCACCTGCAGATCCAGAGTTGGGAGGGGAAGAACAAATCATGATTGATGAAGCTAAATTCAAATTTGACAATTGAGAGATTCTGTTTGCTTGTCAATAAAAATGGCAGCTAATGTTGACTGAGCCTGTTTGGACATAATTTGAAAGCTGTGAATTCTAATTTCACTAGCCCAGGTTATAGCTTTGAAACTAAACTCATGCACTAAGTAAATCATATGTCACCATGGTGAGTGGGTCCTTAAGAACATACAGTCACCCACAGATTCGTTTGCTCAAACAACAAATCACAGCCAACATCCCACAGCCCCACCATAGACATGAGACAAAAAATTATGCAAAGTCCTGCTGGCACCTGTAGAAATACACAGTTGTGGTGACTGTGGGATTTTTGTAGACATTTAAAGGAAATGCAAAGTAATGTAAAAATTGGCAGTAAGTTAATTGCTTGCTTTAGAAGGTTCTTTTAATTCTTGCCAATGCCTAAATACTCAGTGGCAGCAAATCTCTCTGACTGTTTCAGGGCCCTCCTAGTTCTCTGGTTTTGCTATTAGAGAACCAGTGCATTTTACACACCTCAGGTATTTTTAAAAATATACTGCAGATGCAGTGTTAAATCTCTTGTTCCGTAGAAACATAATATCTGAGATGTTTGTGAAAGACATTTAAATGGATATTCCTAGAAAACAATTTCCTCTTGTTTTCTAAATTAGCATGTATCAAATGTGCTGAATCAACCTTTATTGTCCTGTCACAAAGCAGAAGAGATTTTATTTAGATGTTGAAGAGAGTGATCTTTGCTCTGGGTAGAGGTAGTCTCTAGGTAAAGATAGCTTACAGTGCAATAATGAATTTTTGTTAAATTCACCTATGGGCATACTTTGTATGTTAATATGAGCCAGATAAAATTGGTCAGTCTGGGCTGATGTTCCTTCAGAGATTGTATAGAGATTGGCCACACTGATTCATTTATAGCAAATTCATTATCACCTCATGGCATTGTATGACAGACTCTCTCTTTCCAGGAAAAGGCAACCACATAATTTTTGTAATCTTTTGGTCCAGCTGTTTTTAACAAATGATAAGGACTTTGCATGTCATAAACTAGCAAGTTACCTTGAATTTGAATTAGCATGCAAAGCATGTCTGTAGGTGAATTAAATATGTAAATACAAATAATTTATAGCACATAAATATCTAAATATTAAGCATATATATATATAATTTAAATTTTCACACTGGACACAAGCTAACAAAGAATAATATTGTGTGAGTGGGTTGGTTAATAAAACAGCTTTTCATTTCTTGCATATATGCCACAGGAAATACCTATGTGCAGAATAGAAAGGAATGTGAGTTCTTGCTCTGTTTTGCTAAAACTCCATAGTGCTGTTTTGTGCCATCATACCTAGTGTGGTGTCTCAAGAGGATGACACCAGAGTGCATTTGTTTCACTCAGTACCATGTGCCTACAGAACATTGTCTGTTCCCAAGGTAAATGGTTAAAGAGGTAATTACCAGAGTGGGATAAGACAAGGACACAAAATATGGTAGAAATAAGATTATTTAAATGTAGAGCAGAGAATGGTAATGTTTTTTTTTCCTCTGTTCTTTAGCTGTTTCTTTGCTTTTGTCCTACACAGTCTGAACTTGAGTTTGCTTTTCCTGGGTCAAGTAAATTTAAAGTAACCTCTTCTAACCCTAATGATATCCTGGCATATAAATTCTTGCTTTCTTGTGTTAGTGGCAGAAGATGTCTTCACTGCAGAGAAGAAGGGTTTCTAATTAATGACAAATTACATTTCAAATTTTGATTCCACTCTAAATCATCTGATCAAGTAAAATTATTCAAAGTTTTCGAGAACTACTTATTTGTTAGAAGTTCCATTTTGTAACAGCATCAAATGTTGCTTCACTGACCCCATGTGCCCCAGACCTTATGGTCCTGTAGCAGTATGACTGAATTTCTTAAATATAGATAAACCTCACTGAAGAGCTGAATGCATCACGAGTCTGTGGGATAAAGCCCTGGCTGCTGTGGCCCTGGCTCCATGGAAGAGCATGATTGGATCTGCTTGGGCTGCCCTGCCTCTCCTCAGAGCCAGCTGGACTCAGAGCTCCTGTGTCCTTGGTGGATTTTGTAGACCTCCAGATCTCCAGGGATGAAGGTAACTCAGCCAAAGGATCCAAACAAAGGATCTTGAGCTTGATTCTCTAAATGTTAGTGAAAAATGGCAATGACCTCTATTGTCACTTTTGATAAACAGACTGACTTTATTGTGCTTTGCCATTCCCATGAGAATGATTTGGTCAGCTGCCCCCATGTACCTATTTACCCTCATCAGCTTGGCAATGGGCTGTACAAACTGGAGCCTTTACAAAAATCCTCTTCAGTATCTTCTGCAAAAATCATCTTTGTATTTTATTTCAGAGGCCCAGGAAATCAGTCTGTACCATAGATTAGTTTGAAGAAATAGCAGTTAGGAAAAGCAAGCAGCTTGGAAAGTAACCATTTTTGATACTGGAGCTCTTGAAAGACAGTAAACATGAAACTTACAGATATCAGTTTCACAGGGTCTCTTTTCAGAGGAACACTGTGTGATAAACAGTGTTTTTTTGAAAAGGGAAGAATTTTCTTGATTTGAATTATTCATTTTTACTCTTGACCATTATTTCTACGCTGGTTCCTGATAGAGGATATCATATCAAATAATAATACGGTATCATAGCAACATAAAGGAAACCAGTCTCACAGATTCTGAGGATGCTGATATCATTGCATTCAGCTATTGCAGAACAATTATTGAGCTGGCATCTTCAAATAGCTTTATTTTCTGGTTAAAAAAGTGGTCCTACTATCTGATATGACATTGTGCCTCTAAGTTGCTTCAGGCTTCTTTTAAAGAGTCTCTAAAAGTCAGTTCTTTTACTGCTAAACAACTTTGTCATGGCCTTGGCTCTTTAACTAGCTATGCTGGAAAATATTTTTCTTTCATTTTAATGTCAACCACCAACCCAAAGCTGTCATTGCAATAACATTGAAAAAGACTGTGTACTAGCTAACATCCCCTGCTGTGCAGTCTCTTTTTTCATGGAGTGGATGGGAAAACAGCTATTTCAATAAACAACTCACTAAGTTGCGTAACATTAACCAGTCCATAATAAAAGGTACTTAAACAATATTTTTTTTTATATATGCAAGTGTTCTAAAGCTTGTCTTCCTGACCTGAAGCACTCTAGTGTTAGATCTGGTTGAGAAAAAATGAGAAAGTCTCAGATGTAAATAAATTTACATTTTTCAAGAAGCTGCAAAAAATATCAGAAGTTCAAGCTGTGTAATTAATTTTTCCTGCAGAATGCCTGCTAGCATGTTCACATTCTCAATTTTTAGTAAACTGACAGCTATGGAAATAAAATTCTGCACTCTTTTGAGAATATAGCCCTTCCTTCCAAACAGTCCTCAGAAATTTACAGTGAGGTATAGATGCCACAAAATTCACGCCCTGGAAACATGCTTTTTGCAAGGCATCTCCCAGGACTCCAGGACATTTGCAAGCATTTTTGCCACTGTCATTTGTGTTTTCCCTGCCACCAGAGGCTGCCTTGGCGCTCATGCCGTGCCTCGCAGCCCCATCTAGCGGGGACGGGCCAGGGCAGGGATCGGGATGCTCCGGGCTGGAGGATGCGGAGCGACCCCGGGAGCGGGCAGCGCCCGGCGGGAGCGGATTGTGCCCGCCTGGAGCAGCTCTGCCCTGGCTTCAGCCGGGGCACACTTAATGCCTTCCCAGTGCCTGCCACAGTGTCCTCTTTCGGATTCAGAATGCAAATGGTGTTGATAACACGCTGATTTTGGTTTTTTAACGTTTTGTTGTTTTGCTAAATCATGTTTATCCTAAGCAAGGACCATTTTCTCCCTTGTCTCATGCTCTGCCAGCGAGGAGGTAGGCAAAAAACAAACTGGGGGGAAGCACAGGTGGGACAGTTGACCTGAACTGACCAAAGGGATATTCCATACCACAGAACATCATGCCCTGTATATAAACTGGGGGAATTCCCTGAAAGGTTGGCTGATCTGGGTTTGGGAGTAGGGTTCTGTCAGAAGGCGGTGAGCAATTGCACTGCGCATCACGTGTTGGTTTTTTTCCCCCTTTTTATTATCATTATTACTGTTTACCATTATTTTTGTATTTTACTTCATTTTCAATTATTCCACTGGTCTTATCTCAACATACAAGTTTTATTTTAATGCTCCTCCTCATTCCACTGAAGTGGGAGGGAAAGAAAAGATGGGTCAGGTGAGTGGCAGTGTGGTGCTCCACCTCCAGCTGGAATCAAAACAGACTCTTATTCCAGTAGCTCATCATTAAACTGTTTCCAACACTAAAGAGGAAAAATAGGACTTGTTATGCATTTTCCCATGGGACTGTGTTAATTACAGGCCACCAAGTTGATCCAAGGCATGAAGCACCTCTCCCATGAGGAAAGGCTGAGAGAACTGTGTTTGTCCAGCCTGGGAAAGAGAAGGCTTTGGAGTCACCAACTTCTGTCCTTTCAGTACCTGAAGGGAGCCTACAAGAGACATAAAGAAAGCTTATTTACAGGACAAGGGAATGGCTTCACACTGAAAGAAAGAAGGTTTAAATTAGATGTTAGGAAGAAATTCTTTACTGTGAGAGTGGTGAAGCCCTAGAATGGGTTGTCCAGAGAAGCTGTGGATGCCCCATCTCTGTGTGTATTCAAGGCCAGGTTGGATGCAGCTCTGAACAACCTGGTCTAGTGGGAGGTGTTCCTGCCCATGGCAGGGGGGCTGGAATGACACTGTCTTTAAGGACCATTCTAACCCAAAGCATTCTATGATTACACTTCATGAAACAGAATTTTTTATTTAGTGCTTGATTTTCAAAAACTGCACACTTTGAACTCTGACTACATAAAATGGGTTAGAATGTAAAGAGAAATACAATGGAGATAATGCTTAATAATTTGTTATTTTACAGTGAAAATTTTATTTAAAAGACTGTATTTATCCATGACTACTTCTTTGGAGCCAGCTAAGCTGATACTATTTAGATGAGAAAATACATTGCAACATTATGAAAAGATGAAACTTGAAAGACAAATTCAAATACTCAGAAAACCATTAATCTGGAGATTGGGAAACAAAAGTGCAGAGGTCTGTCAGTCTGCAGCTACAGGGAAGAAGGTCCTACATGTGATCAAGAGCAGCCTTCAAAGTGCTCCTTGACCTGATGTGAATAATAATACTCTTGAGATCTGTTTAATGCCTGAGACATTAATCCCCTGAAAACTTCTCCTCATGAGTGGACTTGTATTATTCCTTATGTTTGCCCCAGTCTGAGGAGGAAAGAACAGCGGTCCTGGATAAACAGCCAGTATTGAATCAAACCTAATGGTCTGCAATTTGCCAAATATGCACAAGAACTGCTCCTCTCGTGAGCTCACCCACTGCTTTCCTATCCACATCTTCACTTTATCCTGCAGCTAAAGTGAAACATCCCTTGACACCATGCCCACTGCTTAAGGGACACCCACAGGACCAGTGAGGAAGGGGCTCTGCTGCAGGGAGAACTTTCCAGGGCCAGCAGCTGGCAAGGCGGGAGCTGGAGCCTCTCCACTTCGTGTTGCCCCTCTCCACACTCCAGCCAGCTAAAGCAAAACCAAACCAGGGACCCTCAGAAATGACACAGCCAAGCAGCTCCTCTGGATGGAGAAGCAGACTGATCCCCTGCCAAGGAGTTCTGAGGCACCCAGGTGTCATGGTACACCTTGCCAGGGCTGGACACATCCCACGGTCCACACAGAGCTCCTGGCCACTCCTGGCACTGTCTGCTGGCTGTCTACTCATGCAGAGAGCTTTTACCTGCAGAATGCAGGCCAGGCAGGTGGGCCTCTGCGTTCTTATCTGTCACTTTTACTTTCTTTTGAGAGGAAAGACTTTCAGAGCAGCTTCAGGACTTTTTTACAAATTGCCGTAGCAAAGTAACTTCTGAGGAGATTAGAAACTCGTCGTACACCTGAAAAAGTAAATAAGGAGGACATGAGCTCCATGGATTTGTATCTATGGCTGTGGGAATGCTGGTGTTGGCTTTTTTGAAAACCACTTTTCAAGATAAAGCCTAGCTTGCTTTTCTCCTCTCTTCCATAGGGACAGTTAATTGCACATTAATGAAGGTACTGCATACCTTAAACTCAACATTAGTTATGAGTGCAATTCCTACAGGTAACTCAGTTTTCATGGCACTAAGTTACAAAGGAGGTACAGTGTTTTTCCAGGTCATATTGCAAACCAAGGGTCCTGTGGGATATTCTCTGTATTTTTCAGAAAAGCCATTTCTTAGTGATATGGTAAACCTCTTATATTCACCTGGATCCATGTCAGAAAACCAGGCCCTTCCTGTCTGACTTCAGTGGAGACAGTACCACACTGACAATTCCACATTTCCAAGAACAATGAATAAGTGCACCAGCGTGGAGGCTTGATAACAATTTTATGCATTCTCATCTCCAGTACTTTCCTAAATGTTCATTGATTCTTAGAAAACTTCAATTCTGTCTTTACTCTTCCCCTCTCAATGGATTTTCTCTCTAAATGAGAGGTTGCTAAACTATCCTGAACCAGTTTCTGTGCTTAAACAAAATTATTACTTTGAATTTTGATTGTAAAGATTCTGACAAAATAAGAACTTTTAAAACTAGACATGAAGACATATGCACTGAAGGACAAGATTTAGCAAATCCAAACATTAAAAGGAAAGGATTTATATCAGATATATCAGTTAAAATCCAGATATTCTTTAGCTTGATGCTTCCTGCTGTCAGCTTAAGGGTAGCAGCGAAATTATTTGTGAATTTCAGTTTTTTTTAAATCCAGATGCTGTTAAAGACTTTTGAGGAAGCATATAAAAAAAGAAATTACTTATTTTTAAACTCTTTGTATAAGGAGACGGGTATGTGACTTCTGTATCAAATATTGTCAAAAGTAAAGCATGTTTAGAATTTAAATTACTTCTGTATTCAATACTGATAAATCTAATTTGCAGTATTTCTGCTCCTTTTTAACCTAGAGACAGGGTTAATATTCATGATATTGCTTTTGGTAGTGTGCAAGAAATTCCACAAGTCAAATTCACTCAACCCATATTGGTTGGAATATAGAATATTTACCTTTTCCATAATACCTTTAATTTTGTCAACACCAAAAGCAGATCATGACTTTGCAATGCTGCTAAAAAATTTCTCAAGCTGTTTTGACATTCAGCAGAATGCTATTCTTGTTCTCACCCCTTAAGAAAGTAACAAAGGACCTTCAACCAAGCACAAAAATAAATAGAGTTGTTCTTTCCTGGCAAGCAAATTTTTGGCATTTTGTAAATTACCTGCTTCATTTCTGTGCTGATAACGGTATCCAGAGAGGATAGAAGCTGCATTCCTTGTGACTTACTGCAAGTGCTCCTGGACAAAATTAGGGATTTTATTAGTCACATTTTTTAGCTGTTACTGAAATATTTTTCAAAATAGTTTTGTTAAAAAAATATCTAGACTATTTGCTCAATTATTAGGTAAATGGTTTGCTATGTTCCTTCTCTGCTCACTGTCACTGTGGATAGATTAGCAAGTGGTGATGCAGTCCTTGGTCCAAACCTCATTGTACTGAGCCTGCTCCAGATGTCATAAATGCATCTTGTTGGGATGTTTTATTTCTCTCACATCCCTGCAGGCAGCCCAGACTGGAATGGATTTATGTATTTTTATTTTGAGACTGTTTTTGCTGGAAGGCCTACCAAAAAAACCCCAGGCTTTGCATTTTGAGTGAGCTGAAGTTGCACAGTATGGGCACCTTAATTTAGCTAGTGAGTTGATTTATGCTCAAAAATATCTGAAGTGGTCTCCCTTCAATACCCTTCGGATTCTGAGATATTTTCTCTCATTTGCTTGTCCAGCTCCAAATGAGAACAGCTTGGATAAGTATCAGCCTTAGATTTTTGCTGTGAAATTTTGATTACCTTTTCAAATGGAGAGTTAGAACTCTTAATTAGAGTTAGAACTCTTAATTAGACTGAGGCTGCATGGAAAGTACTCACAGAGCCTTTACTGTAGCTAACGGTGCTGATTCTGTACAAGATAATTATCTCTGTAAAAATCAGTGTATCTATTAAAACAAACCAAACAAACAACCAAACCAAACCAAACTTGATTTATTTACTGCAAGGATTTTTTAAAATACAATATTCTCATTAAAATATTAATATTCTCATTAAAATATTTCTATCCTATATCTCCTAGGAAGTATCTTCCAGCTAAGTAGAGTGCATAGAGATCCCCTGCATGGACTGAAGTATTCAGATATATCAGTCAAAAAAAAGCAGCAGCAAGTAGAGCACTGATGGTACCACGGGAGGGTACAAGAGAAGCACAAGATTCTCTGCTTTTCTAGCATGCTTCATAACTGAGTCAGCAGAGGACATCTAAATCATCCTCAAACACTGCTAAAGCCAGTTAAATTGAGTAGGGTCATCTGCAAAGCATGCTTCAGACACTATCCAGATGAAAGTCAACATTTGTTTCAGTTCTCATTAAAACATACAAGCTGAAAGTACTACTGCAGAGAAGAAGAAATTTAAACAAATTATGATTCTTCAAAACAAGGTAATCATCTCAGAAATACCTATATGTGATGTTCTTGGAGTGTATAGGAGTGTAAAAGAGAAATTAAACTATTTTATTTCTTATTCCTAGTGTCTTGGTTTTGTGGAATAGAGATTTTCTTTCTTTTCTTTCTTTCTTTCTTTCTTTCCTTTCTTTCTTTCTTTCTTTCTTTCTTTCTTTCTTTCTTTCTTTCTTTCTTTCTTTCTTTCTTTCTTTCTTTCTTTCTTTCTTTCTTTCTTTCTTTCTTTCTTTCTTTCTTTCTTTCTTTCTTTCTTTCTTTCTTTCTTTCTTTCTTTCTTTCTTTCTTTCTTTCTTTCTTTCTTTCTTTCTTTCTTTCTTTCTTTCTTTCTTTCTTTCTTTCTTTCTTTCTTTCTGTTACAGTCCAATGTTGATAACACACCAATGCTTTACTTGTTGCTGAGCAGTGCTTACCCCAAGTGAAGACTTTTCAGTTTGCTGTGCTCTGCCAGTGGGTAGGTGTACAAGAAGCCAGGAGGAAGCAGGAACAGGACAGCTGACACAAACTGGCCCAAGGGTTATTCCACACCACAGAACACCCTGCCCAGTATAAAACTGGGAGGAGCTGGCTGGGAGCTGCCTTTCATGGCTCAGGGATTGGCTGGGCATTGCTCAGCAGGGGGTGAGCAATTGGGTTGTGCATCACTTGTTTTTCTGTGTTTTATTCCCCTCTCTCTCTTTTTGTTGTCTCGTCTTTATTAATTATTATTATTATTATTGTTATTATTATTACCCAGGGGATTTATTTACAGGTGTGTGAGCAAGTGGCTCCATGGTATTTAGCTCTCAGCTGGGGTTAGGCCACAATGCCTGGTTACACAGTGAATATCTCAGTGACTCTCCACATACTAACATAGCCCCTAAGATTTTATTTTACTGGGAGATAACACAGGCAGCACAGCCTGATACATGTATTAGGCAAATGTGGAGAAGACTCTATTTTCTTAAGAGAAATTAATAACTTCCCTGTCTCTTGCAGGAAAGTAACCTTGAACATCTGCAAGTGGTTCTTTGAACTACAGCAAGATGAGGAAAGAGATGCTGTTAAAGAGGTAACATTTGTTTGACCCCAAGACATGGGTGGAAGTATGGAACAAACTTGAGATTGTCAACTAAAAAGTTCTGTTCATAAGCCCATAATTCTTTTTGGGATATCAGATGTTATGACATCCTCCACTCAGTTTTACTGCTGTCCTGTGCAGCCTTCTGAACAGGCTATCAGCCTGTCATTTGTTCCATGTATTCTCAAGTATAATACTCTTAATGTTTTGTATGGGCTTTTTTTCTTTTACTATTTAAAAAATATATGTTAACCTTATAAATTTGAGTATTTCTTTCTAAGTTTCTGTTTAAAACTGTTTCTCTGCATGTCTGCTTAACTTATCAGGGCAAGTGAGACTGATATATATGATAACTAAATCAAATGTTGCTTTTATATGATATTGTTAGACTCTGGTGCCAACTTATCCTGTGCTGACGACATTGTGCCAGCTCCTATAAGCATACTGTTTCATAATAAATAGGAAGTTATTGCACACAAACAAGTTAAATTACTTTGTTCATGAATGCATCAGAGCAATGTCAGTTACTTGATGTGACATAGTTTCTAATGTTTTATATGTTGAAACAGTCAAAAAAGCTAAAAGGTACTGAGCACTCCCTTCAGGCAGGGAAAGGACTTCAGCTGTTCTTAAGGGGGGGGACTTAAGACCCATAAGATAAGTCTAGAGGGAGATGCCATGCACATGGCTCTGAGGGTGGATGGCCCAGCAGAACTGGGTTTTGTGTGACTCCAGGACAAAACACAGACTGGCTGCATTCATCACCCTGGTCATCCATGGTCTGCTTCAGCCTCAGTCTTGTCAACACAGGAATAAGATCAAGACTCTTGGTGCAAAGGTGCCTGGTACAAATGTGTGTTTCTGTGCAGGTTTTTGCTTTATACCATAATGCACATGCACCATGTGTTTGTGGATAAATGGTCCTAGAGGCTGATGCAGCCTTAAGGCTAGAAGACTTAGAGTTTATTAACAAAGACACTTGATTACAGGTAAGCCTAAAATGAGTTTATGGTAGCCAAGTCAGCAACTGCCAGCATACATGCCTTTCCCAAAGTGACTGGTTTGTAAAATGTGCTTTTAAATTTTCCATTTCCTTGAAATGCATGTGGCATGTGTTTACTGTGTTTTTTGCAGCCCAAAACCTGGTTTGGCTAATCTTGTGAAAGAATAACAAAACACTGGGGGTTAAAGTCATGGCACTTTTCCACCAGTGTAACTTGGGTCAGAATTTCACCCTGGGATATAAAACAATTAATCACATATCACACAGCAGCAAAAAGCTGTTAGAAACCAGACTGTCTGACTTGTGACCTATTGACTTGCATGGCCATGCTTCTGCATTTTGACACCCTGAACCAGAAGAGCCTCCAGACTGAAGCAGCAGTGCAGAACAGGAAGATTTTACAACAGCTCCGTAAATAGATCATTAACAAACATCTCTGTCTTAGTCAAGAGGGAGCTTAAGCCTTTGTTTTCAGTCCATAAAGTAAAATTTGGAGAAGCCTGGATTAGACAGATGTCTCAGAATGGAGGGTGAAAGGAAATGGGTCACACAGGCCAATGCAGAGTTTTTGGGGAGTGCAGCAGAGCACCAGGATTTCAGAGACAGATCTGAAAATGATGGAGCTCTCCCAGCCTAGCTCTTATGTAATTGCAGGCATAGAGAAAGGATGGGGGAACCCACAGAGATGGGAATTAGAAAGTGCAGGAAGGAGCACCCAGGCAGACTGAATCAGTGGTTCTTGAGCCACATATTAATAGGTTCAAGCCTATTGATAAGAAATGGATTTTGCAGTGCAATCAGGAGCATGGCAGCAGAGCACCTTGAAAGCAAGGCTGGGAAGTTGAAATGAGGAACACCTGTAGCTGGGCCAGGCTCAGGTCTCAGTGCTTTATTCTGAGATCAAGTCAAGACAAACAAGAGCCCTTTCATGGCATTCAGGACTGTGATATACATCCTTACTTTGTTGCTTCATTATGCAGCTGTGTAAAGATAATTGAGAGAACTAAGCTAGATTTTTCATCAACAAGCAATAAAACATGATAAATATGCTACATGGAATGGCAAATGTTAGAATTAATAAGCTGAAATGTTGACGAATTACTGTTTATATACTTGACATGTAATAATTGCTTCATTTATCATCTGAATCTGGAAAACTTAAATAGCAGGCATTTATAATTAATTTTCTCCCCTTGCAAACTGCAATTCATTCCACACTCAAAGGAGTCAGCGTTAATTTCTTTTCTATCAGCCACAGGCCATAAGTTAATGCATTAAAAAAAGTCAGAACATTTAAAATAACAGTCTAATTAAATTATATCCTCTACTGTTGGAGAAAAACACACGATTCTTCAGGAGATAATCAGTCACCACAGTAAACACCATTTAGTTCTTCTCACAAATCTGTGTCTACCCACTGGCAATCTTGGACTGTCAAGATGAAGAATTTACTTTACTGAACAGATGAAGGATATTGACTTCAGCCTCATTAGCAACTTCAAATGAGAATGACAATGGGAGTTCATTAAATAATAATATTTTTCCATATACTGAGTTTTCTTCATCATGCAGAAGAATATGCTTTTCACAGCAGCTGACAAAGCCCACATTTCTGATTCATTCTTCTTGATCATCTAGATAATGCCCTTTCCTGAGGTTTTTCCTATTTGAGCAGCAAGGCCTGCTCATGCCTCACTGAAACCAGGAAGGCAGGTGGTGCCCACCTCAGCTCAGAACCCTGGAAGTGTGCCTTGCTCCAGGCTGGATCCACCCAAGTCCCTGGGAAGATCTGGGGATTTCTGTGAGGACCACATCAGCTGAAGTGCCTGCACAGAAAGTGCTCTTCACAAACAGAAGCTGCTGTCCTATGGAGTGGAGTGGCAGTGTCATTAAACACCTGTGGGCTTTTACTCATCCAGTCAAAGAATTTTCAGCTAGGTTTAAGAGATGCACTCCATGTATAAAGATGGGAACAACAGTCAAAGAAAGGTTGGACCAGCTACTTCTACACAGCAAAATGATCTCAGGTCTCCCACATATAGCAAGTCCTTTCCCAATGCATAGTGTGTGTGGTGCCTGTGAAAATCAGACGTAGCTACGCCAAAGGTTATTTTATTACAGAATTGTTACAGCCGAAAAAAAATTAGGGTTAAAGTTGTTTTTGTTTTTTTTTTTTTTTTTTTTTCCTGCTGGTAGTCATTCTCACATCATAAATTTCATTAAGTTCTGGCAAGAGATTGAGTACTTCATGCTAAAAAATTCCCTCAGTATAACCTATTTACTTTTAATGATATTTTTCCAACTAAGTACTAGCAAGAATCTTGAAATACTAAGGATAAAGATATTTTGCAAACTGAAAATAATGAACGCTTCCTTGTGTACAACCACAACAAATTAGTTCCCAGTTCTTTGTTAAGAATGTCTTTTCAAGTATTTTTAATTTTAAGATCTTCAGGCCAAAAGAGCATGTGACTTCTCTTATGGCTCCCTACCCTAATTAGTAACTTAATTCCACCTACAGAGACCTAAGTAGAATTGACAGACTACAGCTTCTCCTGCATTCTTGCAATTCTCTTTTTCACAAGATACCATTGAGGTCAGGAGCTTTAGAAAAGGATAGAAACCCATCTCTTTCAAGATGCATTCCAGCACCTTTCTCATGGAAACTTGGGAGTTCATTCATTTGTGCAGGTTATTCCAAAGCTCTCCTTTGGTATTTAAACTTTCAAGGCAGTGCTCCAATTCTTGCTGTCTCCAGGAAAAGGCATAACACTCTCTAGCAAGCTGCACTGGAGATGTATGTAATCCATGAAGTCCTGGCTCTTGCTCCCACAACTGTTTTGGCTTTTTTTCCATTGAAAAGCCATGGGGAAAAGTCTGCAGCAGCCTCTCAGAGGGCTTCACTGCTCCCTCTTCCCAGCAGAGTGCCTTTTCCAGCGGGCAGTGGGATCAGACTCCTTTGGTGCTCCCTTGCCCTGCCTGGCAGGGCAGTGGAGAGAGGATGGGAATTCTTTACAGCACTTAGGATGCTCATTTGGAACACAAGTAAGGATCACTTGAGCTCATTTGGCTCACCTCAAATCAAGTTAAGACATTTTGTCTAAAGGTGAGTGACAGCAACTCCCCTTAGCAACACTATGAGAAAAAGAGTAAGCCAGGGAGCATCTAAATCCCAGACATCATTTTAGGCATGAAATCTGATTTTACTTAAGCGCCTTCTTTCATCCTTGCCTAGCTCTAGGGTTAGGTGAGAGACACTAAGCTAACATTTATTTGCAGCAGAGAGGCTGCCTTCCCTCCTGCCTCACTCCCTCAGTAGACTGGCCTTCAGCTTTTGCTGCAACTTTGGCCCCTGGAACTGATCCAGGAATGTGGTGTTCAGCACTGGCACATCCTTGTCCTTTTCCCAGCCATATCAGGAATCACCTAAAGTTGTGTTAAGGAATCAACATAACTTGGGCTCACTAAACCTGAACACATTTTATGCAGTAGAAGAGAAGGTCAATCCAAATCCCCTTCTCATGACAAAATCACTGGTTCCATACAAAGAAATGCTCTGATCAAGGAGTTGACTGGAAATCTTTACTCAGTATCAATGGAATATCAGGGATCTTTGCCCAGTTTCTTCAGAGAAACAAAACCAAAAAAAACTGAGACAACTGAAGTAATGGACAAGGAATGTCTCTTGTGTTATACAGAAGATGAAACTATCAAGTAAACTTCAATTAGACTTTGTAATTCAGATACATTAGCAAAAATAATTTTTAACAAATTGCAACTGCATTGTAATTACATTACAATTACACTAATTGTATTGTAGTTAATGTGCCTGTACTATAATGTGCTTTTGTTTTCTTTCCTTTAACCCAAATAATCAGGTGAACTAATTACAATGAATTATTTGAGCTATATGAAAGCTGCTCTTTTTTGGCAAAGTCTAGCCATGTTCATCATCTCAGCTAATTACAACTTGTCCTGTTCACTGCAGAAGGTGATCTTTGGTATTCTCCAATAAGCAGCATGAAAAATGATGCAGAAAGTAATTTTGGAAATAGAGCAACATTTTAAAGCCTTGGAAGGCAGGAGAGGATGTTATTGCAATGTGGGATAAAATCACACTTCATTGATGAAGATCCAGATCCAAGTTTTTGTTCTACTCTAGTTAGAGCAAGTACCTAAATTTACATTTCCTTGTTCATTCAAAGATAGTTTAAATAAATATTCTTACTGGGATTTTTTAGGGTATTTAACATTACTGTGAAAGGTCTTCAATACTAGACCAATGCAAATTGAGGCCCATATTTAAGAAAAGAAAATCATTGGATCAAAATGGTTCTATTTTGTCAAAAGGTAGCTTTTCCAGACTAAAAAAAACAAAAACCAAACCCCAAACCAAACCAATCAACCAACCAATATGGTTGCTACATCAACGTTCCCACACTGAAGACCAACATATTTTAGGCATCCTGTCTCCTCTCCTCTCCTCTCCTCTCCTCTCCTCGACCTTGTTCTGTTTTCCTTTTGTGATTAAATCCTGTATCTCTCCTCAGATTATTTCTCTTGCCTTAACTTTTAAATTCATTGTAATGCTGTTTATTTCTTTTTTTTTTGTCTAACTTAATAAAATGAGGCAATTAATATCAGTCTAAAAGAAAGAATTCATTTGTCAGCTCCTAGCAGTTGCCAAGCAACAGACTACAATATCACCAGTCAGTAGATTGTTGGTTTAATTATCATCTAAATTAGTATTGTTTAGGTTTTAATTCTCTCCTATAACATGGTCTCAAAGTGAAGCCCACTGGGCCGGAGGTTTCAGGTCCCCACACAGGAATGAGAGCAAGCACCAGGATTGCTAATTGTTCCACAGAATGCAAACACTTGTCTATAATCTAATAAAAATAAGCTGTGCCATATGACACTATATAGGATGCAAACTGTCATTCCAACAATTGCTTTTCCAAAGGTACCTGGACACCTGAGCTGACAAGCCTGTGGCCATTAAAATGTATGTCTGGTGCAGAACAGTTCTTAATTTATTGTATTCTTGAAGATAATATTTGAAGATATAATAATCTTCAAGACAACAGGAAAGGGAGTCCATGCTGTTAAATCTGAGAGCTTTATCTAACTATGGCACTTCAATAAATATCATTGACTTTGACTTATGAACACTGAAATAAACCTGCTCCAGTCTTTTTATTTTTAAATGTGATGGTTTAGATCAATCATTTTTCTGGTGTTATTGAGACTTTTGACTTACCAAAACTGATTTTGTCTGAGTGTGTCAATTAGTACACAGATTTTAATACATAATAAGGCTCATATTCTGTGCAAAAATATTATGATATAATTTGTCTCAGGGCAGTGCTGTTGAGAAGGATTGACTGTTTTGTTACCAAGTAGCATAATTCTTAATATCTTTTAGCAGAAAATCTACTCAACTGTCCAGACAGTGCCAAAATAAAGATTCTGCAATGAGAGATAAACGATGACATTGAAGCATGCCATTGGCACATGTACTGAACATGGGCAGGGAAGAGAGAAGATATTGGTAAGGTGAACTTGAAGAGACTTCTGTCCCTTTCATCCTTGGCCAACAGTAATCTTATGATGTTCTATTTACAGATGGATGAGGAAGAGCTCTGATCATTGCTGGAGGAAGCTGGAGCAGCTGCAGGACGCATCGCAGTTGGTTACATCAATATGTGAGGCTGTAAAGAGACTGAGGAGAGGGTAAGGATGCCATTCAACCAAAGTCATTAAGCAGGATGGTAATCCTCAGTGTGTGCATAAAGAAGGCACCTGGAACAGTAACAAAATGTATCTCACATGATTGAAACTGATCACAAGATTTAAAGGTTTTGAAAGGACCTCTAGTCCCACCTCTGCTCAAAAGAAAGGTCAATTAGAGCAGGAGGCTTATTCCTGAAGTTAAGATATCAAGATCTCATCACAAATAGCCTAGCAATCTAGGCAGCATTTTGCAACTCAATATTAATCTTTGTCAGTGCAGGAACAGCTCAGTTTAGTTTAAGACAAAAGCATGCTTCATTTTTCACATGCCAGATTTACAGAGATTCAAGTCTGCAGTTTGGGACTATTTGGTGAATGTCTTCAATCAATATATTACATATATTATATTGATTGAAGAAGTTCTAATTCAAAAGTCATGAAGGTTTCAGATAAATTTCATTTGCCTCCTGATGTGTTGTGTTTTTAAAATTTGATGGTGTAAAAGTACACTTGATGTTTAAAAATCTTAAAGCAGTTTTCTTCTCATCAATGAACAGAGGAATGTAATATAGGTTAATATGGTATGTAGGACAGAGAGCTCAGTGTAATGCTTACAAGAATGTCTTGTGAGACAGTCTTGTCCATTTTATAGTAAAGTAAAGTGAATTAAGGGCCCAATTCAGTCCTCACATTGGTGAATAGCAACAGATTTGAGAGAAACCCATTCAGGCCTTGTTTTCATGATTTCTGGTTTCATTTCAAATGTCAGATCATTAGAAACTTAAAATCATAATTGAAATTAGCTGCTTCATTTGATCCTTAACAGTTTCAATGAAAAGTGTTGAATGAGGCCAAAAAAGGGCTTTTAGGGATCTGAGTTCCCACTGAGAAATTCAGGTCAAAGAAAGTGACTTTTGTCTAGATGCATTAGGAAATAGTGTTAGGTCCTAAAGCAGTGTGTTACTATTTTATGCAACTGGATTTACCAGTGGCTTTCTTCTTTTTATGCTCATGCAATTTTCTCTGCACATTATTTCTGATTTAAATAATTGATTGAGTCAAGTTCAGAAACTGAAAAATTTGAGGAAAGAGACAAAACAATGCTCTCAAAGCAAAAAATTGAGGATTTCCTGAACTGTCTTCCCTTCTTATTGTTAATCTGTGTGTATTTCCACTTATAACCATCATCTGATTTGAATGTTTTTTTCCCTATTTAGGTGACCTCTATACAAATTTTGCCCAATGGTGGTAGAGCTAAAATCATTGCTTTCATTTACTTGCCCAGTAACTTCCTATCACTCAGATCTAAGGTTGGGAATAGGACAGTGCTCTTCTGTATTTTAACTTTCTTGTCTCTTTAAAAGAAAGCTAGTAATTAGAAATCACATAGACCTACGGGAATCTCAATATCTCTACAGCAATAATTTTGTCCAATGGAGAAAACACAAATTTAGCATATTGTAACGGGAGAAAATTCATTGGTAATACTGGCTCTAGAAGGAAAAAACGAGCAGAGTATTGCTTCACATTTGCTGCAAGTGAACTGAAATTCCATCTCATTGAAGAATTTGGCTACATTTTAAAAAGAAACAGAACACAGATTTAGCATTTACCAAGACAGGGAGGGTTATTCCTTTCCAGAGGAATGTTTTGCTTTTATCAGATACAGGATACCCAGTCACAGTATTGAAATGTGAACAATCTAGGGCTTTAAGAGACTTTTTTTTTTAACCCTTATGGGTTTGTGTGATACTGACACACTCTAGTATTTTACATAGACAATAAGAAAGTAACAATACTTTTAGTTCATTAACTGAACCAAAATATCAACAAATACTGAGTGGTTTAATATGAACTGATTTCCTTTGTTAAAAATGTAAAAATACTTGCCTCCTCTTCCCGTTTTGTACAGTGCTCTCCCACCTGTGTTGTAAAACCTTCTCCAACCATTGCCCATCTATTTTCATTCCAATGGCACAGATCTCACCATTTGTTTGCCTCTTGAACCTTAGGATCAGTAATCTGCACTCTGCTCTCTGACTGTCAGCCACCTCTCTGCCATCTGAGCATGATTCTTTTCTGAACAGCCCTTCTTGGGCATCTTAACTCACTTGCTACACCCCTCAATTCACCTTTCCTAAGTACTATTCCAGTGAATTTTTGGTGCATCCCTCAAACCAGACAGTCACGATCTGGACAATGAGACCCTCAGAAATTTTGAGGAGAGTGTAAATTAGAGGTGGTGTTGGACACAGCAGGCAGGGCTACCATGGTAGACTGAGAGGGATCATGTGAATTTCAGCACAGGCAAATGCAAGTCCTGCCCTGGCTGGGGAGAGCCAGCTCCTGCACCAGCACAGGCTGGGAACTGTCCAGGGAGACCTGGTGCACAAAGCTGATCATGAGTCAGCCCTGCAGCCTGGGCATGCAGGTGGTCACAGACTGGAAAGAGATGCACAGTGAAGGCGTAAAATTTGAATTCCTGCAGGTACTCAAAATCCAACTGTGCAAGAACTTGAGCAAGCTGGTGTAAGCTGGGCCAGCCTTGAGCAGGGAGTTGAGTGGAAACCTCAGAGGTTCCTTCCCAACTATTTTGTTTCATTACTCTATAGCTGTCCTGTTGCTGTGGTAAAATTTACACAGCCACCCATTTTAGGGTTTTACATATTAAAATTATAACTATATTGTCTGCAACCTAGAACTATTTCAGATTGAAACATTTTAGCATCACTACTGTATAGACATAAAAATGAGAAAAATACTGTATATTTTTTTTTCTTCTTTCTTCCTTATTACTACCCCTCATATTCTTATTTAGGCTACAGTGCTCAGAATCAATGTCAAATGTGATACTGAATATTATTTGTGGAGTGAAGAACAAACTGAATTTAGAAGGGACAGATATGACTGCCTTCTGCTGGCTCCTTAGTGCCCTTGCTTGGACCCTGCAGTGTTGACACAAGCCATCTGCTCCTTCATTCAGACACTGGGCTGCTCTGAACACTTGGGCTGCCTTAGGGTGAAAATGGCTGCATACAAGCAAAATGGGACACTTGCTTATCACCTATATATTTTGGTCTGCCACTGTCATAGACTCTCAATTGCTCACAAACTTAGGGACAGAAATGGTAAAGAAGGGATAAATTAACCTATTTAGAGTATACAGGATTGTTACAAAGAAATGTGGTAAGATTTTGTCATGGTTTCACCCCAGCCAGCAACCAAGACCCACAGAGCCACTTGGTCACTCCCCCACCACTAGGATCAGGGAGAGAGTGGAAAGCATAAAAATTAGAAAACTTGTGGGCTGAGAAAAAAAAGGTTTCATACTGAGAGCAAAATGCCATCAATTCTAATGTTGCTCCTTTCCTTCTTCTTCTTCCCCCCACTTTATATACTGAGCATGATGTCATATGGTCTAGAATATCCCTCCTGTCAGCTGGGGTCACCTGTCCCGGCTGTGTCCCCTCCTAATTCCCCATGCATGCTCAGTTTCCTTGCCAGTGTGGCAGTAGGAAAATCAGCACAGGCCTTGGCTCTGTGTAAGCACCACTCAGCAATAACAAAAATATCTCTATATCATCAACTCTGTGTTCAGCACAGACCCAAACCAGAGCCCCACACTGATTCTACTCCAACCAAAAATAGCAGACAGGTTCACCGCAGTGATGGTGCAGCCACAACACGACAGTCAGACAGGTTTGTTGCTATACAAGTTTATAACCATAAAGCATGGTATGAAATCGTCAACAGTGCTGAAGGAGAACAAAAGAGAGGTTTTTGTGACTGGACAGAGTAAGGCCAGGCCACTAAACCGAGCAGAATTTTAAGGCTGAGCGTGAATTCCTTTGGCAGCTGCCCCGCTGTGAGCACCGGGCAGGAGCGCGGGGGCAGCGCCGGCGCGGCAGAGCCGGGGGCGCAGCGCCACCTGCAGCCACAACAGCCGGCAGCGCACGCAGGCTTCAGCAGGGGCTTGCTGTCATTCTTTGTGGGGGGTTTTTTGGGTTTTTTTTTGGTTTTTTTTTTTTTTGTGTTTTTTTTTTTTTTTTTTTGTTCCTTTGCTTGCAATAAATCTCGTCCTTTCATTCCAAAGAGAGCCTTATCTGGATTTGGTTAACTCACAGCTGAAACTGTGCGAAAAATTAGAGATAATGCTCAGAAAGCTACAGCCTGATTAATTTTCAATCTATAGGTAAATTATCAAACTTTTTAAATGATATGCAATCTACTACAGAAAATGTACGTGATCAGTTTTGCTGGGAAAGGTATGATTAAATGATTGCATTTTGCAAATGTTAGGAAAAATCTGATTATTTGACCATGTAAATGAAAGTGTTCCTTTAATGCAGCAGTTCTGCAAGCAGTGTACTTCAGAGAAGGTAAACAGGAAAGATTAAATCACTCCTTTTCAGTGACTCAGCTTTATTGAGCCTAGCAGTTACAGTCAGAGTAGCCTTCAAAGTGTTTTATTGCTCTAAGCATACACTAAGCTAGATCCTAGTTTTCCAGTTAACTACACTGGGATCATTAATGCATATCTAATCTGGACATGAATTATTCAGGTCCCATTACTTTGGGCATTATTAAAAACCTTTAGCAAGTCAGGTAAGTGGTGAAGAGAAGATAAATGTATTTGCCAGGCTGTAAATATATCACATTTTAAAGAGTTTAATTACATTGTGTGGGGAGGTGGAGTATTTGCTGATGACTAACATTATAAAAACATTATAAAAATATGTGAGGACGTATCTTCACTGGAATCACATTTTAGGTCAACCCTGACAATAATCTGTGCTTAAGATTCTTTCACAGTTTGACTGTTCTATGAAACTTGTTCCACAAATAAACCCCTCAAGAAACCCACTCCTTTCCTTCTTCAATTGTTTTAAGCAAAGGTGCAGAACTTTTCACTGAAGAATGAATAAGGTTTGGTCACTGACCTTCAGAAAGGTTCTGGCTGTCCTGCACCAAAAGCAAACTCGTGGATCAGCAGAAGAGATGTCAGGACATTTCTGGGCTGGAGGTGAGCCAGGTTTTGGTATGGATTCACACTCTGAATAATCAGATCCATAGGGCACGATGTTCAGCCATGGTGGGATGGAAATGTCTCCCCAGCAGGAGCCAAAAGGAGCTGCCTGCTCACAGGACACTGGTCTGGGCAGCAGCTGACCACACAATGAGTTTATAGAGTAATTCTTAAGGAAGCAAGGAGTTTGTGCAGGTTTTTTTGCATCATAGCTGCTGCAGTCCAATAAAACTTTTAGCCACTCACTTACACAAGCTGTAACTTAAATGTTTAATCTAAACACTTCTGACTATTTCTCTTGACGTGTTCTTAAATGCTTGGAAAATTACTCTTCTCTGATACACTTCCACCAGCATTGTGTATGATGCCAAATAAAAATATGTTTTTTAGGAATCTTGAATTGTGCTTGTAACTGGTATATCTGGGACGTTGTATTGGGGAGCCTATTAACAGCAGAGAGATGGTTATAGATAAACTGCAAAAGCTTAAATATATTATTTAATTTATTTCAGTAGTAATAAATAATTGGAAGGAGTCAGCTCAATAGAATTGAGTTTTTCACAGCTTAATTCATACAAGTAGAGATTAGTTTGCCAATGCTGCTTGTAAATGACATTCATTCTAGGCAGGGAATGGCAAAAATATCCAAACATTTCTTTACAAAGTACCTTTTCTCAGTACTGGGCACTAACAATGTTTAGTCCTATGGTATCTACTGCAAGAGGGTAACTTTCCATGTAGTGCATTTCCAGGCAGCAGAAACATTACCTATTACTGTAAATAGTTATTTATTCTCCACTATGCATTGATGACATTTATTTATTCAACGTAATTGTAGGGATAGTCCAGTAACAAGTCACAGGAGAAAGGCTGGTAGAGAGCACTTAGGTTCTTGAGAGCTGAACTGAGATTCATCTCACCTAATTTCAGCCTTTTTCTTTTGCTTACCTAGATTTTATTTATTGACTGTAATGGAAGATAAACACCTCTGGAGAGAAAGTCATTAGAGACAACCAGGGCAGAAAAATCAATTCTATCCTAGTTTTTAGATAATAGAGAAGTTTTGCCTAACACTGAAGTCTCCTATTTGGGACCTGGCTTGCCTTGGTACTCCTGATAATTACTTGCTAATGTGGCTTTCCTGGGGGTTGTACTTCTTGCTTTCCCTGTTGATCAAAGATGATCCACTCCACATCTTTTGCCAAAGGAAAATTAGGAAATAAAGTTTGATCTTTTTAGTGGATATTGCCAGGCTTTTTATCTTTCATAACTGGCAAGACACATGTCAGTTCAGAGCTGGTTCTATTATAGCTTACACAAATAATGTGTAATTCATTTTGCTGTTACATTACTCTCTAGTAAAAAAAAAAGCAACCAATCAAAACCATTCACCAATAAATGTCTCAGTAATTAGTACTTGTCTGGCAGCCCTAAGGTAAGTTAAAATAAAACTGCCATTTTCATTATGACTGCCTTTTGGCCATGTAATAGGAACTTATTACTATGGATAATATATTAGATAGGCAAAGATGTATATGAAAAATGTCAAAGGCCATGAATAATTCTTTCCAGGTCCCATTTACTCTAGGAATCTCTGTCAACAGCATATCTCTGCTGTAATATGCTGGCTCATTTTCTGTGCCTACAAAAAGCAAGAATGATACCAAGAGTTTCACTTATTTCCATGCCTGGCCCACACAGTAAAGCAAACCTGAGCACAGAGGCCACCCCAGCAGAGGCTTCCAGAGACACACTCCTCATTGCAGCTTCCCTTCTGAAAACAGGGCTGGAGAGCCTCAGTCCTTTGGGAACTTTGGAATATTAGGTTAAAGTTTCCTCACAAGGTCTTTATGATGTGGTGTACATTTTATCCTGGGAAAAAACAAGGAGGAAACAGAGAAGTTCATGCATTGTCTTGAAGATGCTGCCCAGAAAATTTTGATGACAAGTAGAAGATTTATTACAGTTCTCCCTTGCCATACTGAAGTGGATGATTTCCATCTGGCCACTCTAAGAGTTCCAGCAATGGAGTAAAGAGTCCCAAAAGGTCTGAAAGGTCAGTAAAATTTTACACTTCTTTAAGAAAACTGCAGATCATTTCTCAATTGGTTGAGATATGCCACATAAAAAAAACCAAAAACCAAACAAAACCCTACAGGCTCTGTTTGTGTGCTGTTAAATGGTTTTGAACTGTATTTCTTGACATTTTGCTGGCTAATAAGAAAATACACCTAAGAATAAAATGCACATATGGAACATTTATTTGTCATACCATCCCTGACAAGTGAATTTCCCTTTAGACTATAAATACAGAACAGCTGTGAAAACCTAGACAGCTTATTATAAACAAGTATATGCTGAATGAGAAAATGAAAAGCAGTTATTTTGGAAATTGAGTCTTAAGGCTCTAAATAACCTCATAGAAATTTTAATGAATTTCTTTATACTAATCATGTTTTCCTAAAAAGGAGGAATAGGGATTTTTATATTTTTTGGTGATATGGGTGTCTTCAAACAAATTTATTCATTAGACAGAAATGACAAGCAGCAGTAGTATATGTTATTATCTTATACTGACATAAGTTCAAATGTGAGATCAGATCCTTTCTAAACACTTAAAGTAGACTTTTAAGCAGCATGGAAATTGTAACATGGCTTTCATGGGTTTGGCCATGTCAAGACACTTTAGCATTAAAATCAATGGATGAAATCTGCTGTCTGTAAAACAGTATTAATGAAGATACTTGTTCTAAAGTTTATTTGACTGTGTGACTGTTTTTCCTATGCAAACATAGTGGAAGAAATATAGCAAACATTTTATAACCAAGCATGCTCTATTAAACAAGTGCAATGCAGCACATTCTATTAAACAAGTTGCTTGGAAGCAAGATTTTAGAAGGTTTTCTTTTCAAAATAGAGCTTCCATGTAAAAAATTAGGTGGAAGATTTATGTAGTCATGTCAATGTAGAGGGATATATTTCAGGCACAGAAATCAACATAATTCCTCAGACACACACTACAGAATAGTTTAACACAACTGGTGGTCTTTGCTTAAGAAAAGCCAAACACTGGAGCAGCAGGGATTCTGCAGGTCAGAAACAGCGTGGGAAAATCTGCTGGTACTATGGATGGCATCCTCATTTCAATGAATGGCAATTATAAGCATTCTCTGAAAGTCATCAGTAAACACATAAAACCTTTCAGTTGAATTTTCACTTTAGTCAATTAACAGCAAAGAAGAGAGATAAATGGTTTACTTTAAGTAAATAAAAAATGGTTTCTATTGCTAGTGTTCCAGGATATAAAACAGCACTTGGATATTTAAGACAGAAAATATTTTCAAACCTTACTTATAATAATCTGTAGAAAAAGATCATATTCTTATATGAATAGAATTAACTTAAAACATCAGCATAAAAATAATTTAAAAAAGGGCTTCAAAGCTGTAATATATTGTCAAATTGTACAGCATGTCAAGTTAACATTTCATGTCCCTAAGTCTGAATAACTAATTTTAATTAGACACATTTAAAACTAGTAATTATGGCAACTTCTTCCGACTAACAGGAGTTAAAGCAAGCCAGAGTTTACGTTAATTGAATTAAATACCCAAATTATAACTTTTGTTACAAGCAGAAATATTTCAGAAACTGATAGAAAAGCACTGAATAGCCTGCAATAAGAATTTGAATGTGCTCATTCTTCACATACTTTTTCATGTTTCCCTTCAACATCCTGACAGAAGAAACTTTCCTCTTTTCTCTTGTCTACCCCTACACACTTTAAAAGCATGTTGTCACAATCAAGGCAATTGCTGACCATGAAAAGAAAACAGGAGCAATAAAGGAAGATATTCCACTCTTGTTTCACTGCAACAGCTAATGTCTTACCTTGCATCTTTACTCAGCTGAAATCTACAAATTCTCTCCCAGTTTGGTGCTTGAACTCAGGAAGTTAGCTCTTTATCCTATTTTTATTAAGTCCAAGCTAGGTTTTATATGTCATAATCACATTGAAACATTTTACCAAATTATATCTATCCAGTAATAAGATTTAATAGACAAATCCCTTCTTTTTGACTGCATTTTTTTCCAATTCTATGTTTAGTCTGAATTTCTAAAATAACATATATAGTTGACTCAAACTATCCCACAGAGCTGCCTCTATTCTTGCCAGAATTTGACATTTATAGGTTTATGTAAGGTCATCTCTCTCCACAGGCTAAGAATTACAGCAATGTCAATTTTTCTACTTAACAAAGCCAGTTCTCAAAAGGGCAAGTGACTGCAGGATCCAATTGCTTGGAAATTATTTCCAAAAAAGCTGAGAGAGCAAAAAGAAGATGAGGTTTAATAGCACCTCTAATTTATCCAGAAATTTAAAATTCTGGAGTTATGTTATCTGTTAAGAATGATGAGGTGTATCAATGGTTTCAGGAAATACAGACTGGTCAAAGAAGTGACCTGACACTGAAGTCAAGGGAAAACACCCATGCATGAGCTAAGGGACCCTGGCTCACAACCAAGTTGGCTTCAGTGACAGCAGTCATGGGAATGGTGATGGAGGACAGTGCTGTGTGCCTAGAAAGGAAAGGTATTTGCCCCAGTTCTGGGGTTTGCAATGCATCACCCACAGGAGACTGCGTGAAGTTCTGACACAACTTCATTTTTGTTCTTCCAATGCAAGGACTAATTTTTATGGCATTTGTTTTTCCGGTACAACAACCCAATGTCCTCCCCAGAGTCCCCACTCCCCTCCCCTCTGCATAGTAGCACTATATGATTTTTGAAGTTTTGCACTACAGTTGATTTGCATCTTTGAATGAATTGAAATGCAATTCACTTTTATGAAAAACACCAACATCCCTCCCCACCAATAAATAAACAAACCAGAACCCAACAAAAAACCCCCAAAACATAATACTTTTAGCTTCTTTCAGTTGGATTTATGCCACCAGGAACACCTTCCTCTTCTGATTTAAGATTAAATTAAAAATACTCCATATCCAACCAAAGATCTTTCAATAACAAACTGTCGCTTCCTCTTTTTAATTGCAAAATTATGTTCTTGGGTTTCCTTTTGGAGCTGGCACAAAACTATGGTACCTTTCAGTTTTAGTCTATATAAGATAAATATACATATGTGTAGTTCATTATGCTGTAAAAGATCTTGATTTGTACATGAGCTGCACTTGCAAATCCAGTTCTTCCTACTCTGTTCTCCTTGAGTATTGCTGTTACCTAGCACAGAAACACATAAAATACTGCTCTGTTCTACTATTCTCTGCCCCAATCTTATTTACAAGCTCTTTTTTCTTCCATTAAAATCAATGAAATAACACACCACCACCCCAAACCCAGTCTGCCAGATTTGAATATGGCAAAAAACCCAATAGATGTGGATGTAGAGGGATTTTTTCTGCATTTTATCTTGTTTTCTGAATGTTGACTCACAGAAGTTCCTAACACTGATTTACGCTCAAAGAAAACCTTCCCTTTCCACTTAAATAAAGCAGCAACCTGATACTTATATTATCAGTAAATAATCAGATATTATTTACTGATAATATCAGATTATCAGTAAATATTGAAGATTTTCAGTAAATATTTTAGTCACCCCATATATTATATATGAAATTGACAGCATCTACATATGGTGTAGATTGCAGGAAAAGAAATATTTCAAACTTCTATACTAAACTCCACTCTATTTGTTGAAAGTTTTAATGATGAAACATTTTAAGTAGAATGTGACTGGAAGCCAAAAAAATACATCCAAATCCACCAAAACACCACATAAAACTCTATTACAAAAAAGTGAAGCTTCACTGACAACTATATTTAGGGTTACTCTTGCTTTAATGATACACCACAAATTATAATGTAGCATTAAGTCAGAAGCTTATTAAAATTCTGTATCACGTTTACATACCCCTACAAAATAATAAAATCAGGCCATTTGAAAAGATGTATTTTTCAGAGTATATAGAAATGTTTTAATTAATACCTTAGTCCAAATTTCTTAGCCTAAATATCCAGCTCTATTATCTGACCACTGAAACAAACCAACAAAATTGTTAAAACCCACCTCAGGTCACACAGTGAACCTCAGAGATGCCTGGGTAAACAACAGTGCTCACTTATACATCCATGAATGTAGATATGAAAAACAATATTAATTCCTTCTGTTTTATCTGTACTTATTCATAGCAGAGAGAGTCTTTGAGGTTCCCAGTCAGGAGAACAACAGTTCCTGTACCTCCATCTCAGCAGAGCTGCACTGTGCAGCTGTGTGCTACCCCTTGTCCTCAGGGAAGCTGAAGAATGTGTGCTTTCCTTGTGGGGCAGTTTGGGGACTAAAGCAGGGAATGAGGAGAAAAATCAAGTTTAATAAAAGTTAGGTGGTCTTTTAGAGTCTGTTTCCTGGCTTTGCTGAGAGTCCCCCATGCAAATCATGCTCCAGTGCCCAAATGGAATGCTGACATCATTTTCTATCAAAGACAGCTGTGTTTGCTCCTCAGGTTTTTTGAAGGTGGTTCTGAGTGATACCTAAAATAACCTGTAAGTGTCATTTGACTCAAATCAGAAAACTCAAGATATTTAATGTACAGAAACAATATTCTAATTTCTCTCACAGAATAATGTCTCTGGACTCCTGGTCTTCAAACATATACTGGATTGCCATCTCAAAGAACTTGTTTTCATTCTGGGTGGCATTTTTGGCCTTTCTTCCATTTTGTTTTAATGCACCTCTTTTCAGCAGTAACTGTGGTTAACAGGGTAAAATTAATGAAGTGGAAAGAGCATCAAAATGGATACGGTCATTGGCCTACTTGGTAAAGTGGATAAACTTTTTTAGAGAAGGGAAAATGGAACACAAAAAACCCCAAACAAATCTTTCTGTACCTTCTGCATGCACTGTTTCTCCCAATGTACCTTTCTGAATAGGTAAAATGCTGATTCTTATTTGCATGCTTCTCTGTGTATTAGAAGGGGTAACTCGGTTTTTTTTGGGTTTTTTGTTTTTTTTGCTGCATGATAGAGAAATAAAGGCAGAGAAATAATAAGAATGGATGCTTCAATTAATGAAAGATAATGAATGAGATACTGTGGCTGCTTGTTTCATGACAGGACATAGTCAGTGACTTTTATAGGTTGACTTACAGCTGAGTTTCAGCTGTGTAAAATCGTTGAACTGAGGATCAACTCTATAAGCTCCCTATCACCTCCCTTTGAAATTTCTCAGTTATTTCAAATAGAGAAATAGCAGAGGATTTTCAAGGCATCTGAAATGAAGTAGTTTCTGTTTTCAACACCTATAAGAAGAATAATCTTCATGATTAGAAAGCCATGGGTTAGAAAAACTGAAATGGAATCAGGGGTTACTATCAAGGTTGTCAGTAGGCTGTTAACATTCTGAGGGCTGATAATGGAATTTACTTACTCACCTGCTGCTGTAAATGGAAGTAATAAAACAATGGTTTTTTTTAATAGAGGACAAGAGAAAATTTTTATTCTTTATCAGGGAATTGTGAAGAGTAATTATTATTTGAAATGGGCAATGAAAATTCATAGCAATGACAAACCATCTATATACTTTCAAGGCACACAACGAAAAAATACTTGATGGATAAACTAAAGAAAGCATGCAAGTGGCATTGGTGTTGAATTTCTAAACATTTACTTGGAATAAGCTTTGGCTACATTTTAAATATATTAAAATATAAAATATGTAATATAAAGTTATTAAAACTCTTTTAACCCATATAATTTCATTTTCATTATTAACATAGCTTATGGGATGGTGACAAAGAAACAAGAGAAAAGGGGTTCCCTAGGGAGACAACAGTTAAGAAATGTACAGTCTTTCAGTTTTAGGATGAAAAGCAGTGAGGTTAAAAATAAACAGTTACAGAAACAAAGAAGAAATTTCAACCAAAAATGAATTCTTCTGACACAAATTTTTCAAAAATATAGAAAATACTAAACTATAATTGACAGCAGTATTTAGCTTGCTACAGAAGCTGACTCTGAATGTATCCAGAGGACACCAAAGATTCTGGTTCTAATAAAATAAGAAAGACTCATTTAAAGTTGTTTGCCACAAAAAATTCTCTATATCCTTTCCAACACAATCTGTGTGAATTGAGACCTGAGGGCTTTAGAGACAAGATGTTTTGGAGTCTAAATGTTCGTTCAGAAAAAAAACTTCATAAACATAGAAGTTCCTAACATATAACTAGATAATACTTAATTTCACCTTTGGGATTATGCTTCCATTAAGGTCACTGTTTCCTATTCACTCATTCACTCACTCATTCACCATGTTATAATGAACTGTTTCTGAGGAATAATATGAATGTCTCTTTATCTGCCCTACAATGGGGAAAAAAAAAAAACCACAAACAGAGGGAAACTAAATGTATAATGCAATCCATTTTAGATATTTTATTCTACTACTATCATTCTCCCATCTTCTTTTAATTTCATAAGAGAAAAGAAACACAACAGCTGCCTTTCTCTAATCTTGATGTCCTGGCAGTTTCAGATTAGTGGAAAACCCTGCAAACTGCTTAGTTTTACATTACCTCTAAGAGACATGACGACAACAAAGTTCTTTTGTCTTCTTGAAAGTAATACTTAGGGGAAAAAAAAAGAATAGAAAATGCAGACTAAGCATAGTGTCTTAAAAAAGAGGAATCTGAGATACTCTGGTGTGACAGCAGAGGGTATACTGAACCAACCATTATTCTGTGCAGCTTGTCTGGAGTATCAGGGCTCACAGTTCAGAGATGTAGGGCATTAAAGCAAAGACCCAGCAAAACAGGAAAAACCCCAGCAGTGATGGGGCCAATGCTATAGATTATGTGGCCAGTATATATCAATTATTATCATAAATTGAGTATTATTGTTTTCCAATCCGCTTTAGACAAGGACTGCTAAATATTTCATAAGGCAAAAAAAATTTTCCTTAACATGGACCTCCTCCCATTTCAATTAAATTCAAATATGCCTTATCAACTCAAGTGCATTTTAGACATGCCTACCTATTAACTAGATTTTAATGACAAAATCCTGCAGATATTTTAAGAGACTTGCTTCAAATTTTTTTTTTCTCATATTGAAAATCAAAAAAACCCCAAAATATGTTATTGGATATGTCTAATACTACATATACAATAATAAAAGGTTAGAAAGCTGAAGATATGTCAGATATGGACTCTTCAGCAATTAAATTTAAAGTGCTTAAATTCTGCAAGACTTGGACAGATAATAATGGAATTGGTAGGTTTGCAAGGCTGATTTGAGTATCTGGAAAACTGTATGAATGAGGTGCCACTGGAGACCTTGCTGCACATACAAACCAACACCCTTCATAAAGAGTGAGGTGTATTTCCCATTGCCATCAACATCTACAGGATTCTGAATTTGGGGTTTTTTCCCTACTCGTAGTACTATGCTAGAATTTAACACCTTTGTACATTATTTATCTACTATGACAGATTTTGCCTTGACAGATAATTTTGCCTAGTGCCATCTCTTCTTTTATAACTACTTCTTTAATTTCTGTTACCTTAGTAGAGCTATTTATGTTCTGGTAATGTATCTAAGCTGCTAACATGAGTTCTTCCTCATTTTCACTAGAGAATACTAATGCAGTTCTGGGAAAATTTATTTAAGAGCTTTAGGCATTTTGGGAATGCAGAAATAATTTCAGAATAAAATAACTCTAAAAATCCACTGTAGTTCATGTGTAATTAACACCATTTCTCTCCTCTGAGAGAAGGATTGGTCCTGGGAATGTAACTGCAGTTTATGTATCAGTAAATTCCATTTTTTCTCTGACTGAGGGGAATCCCTTCTTTTTGCAAAAATGATGAGCAGCTAAATTGAGTAAGGAGATAATAGATATGAAGATATTTCAATATTATGTTCATAGCTCTCTAGTATTGTTGTCAATAACAGCTTCTATCATTAGGGATACTTGCAAAGGGTTATATAAAGCAGTATTAGGAACATTTTCTTAGTGTAGTTTCCACAGGTCTTGGATTCTTCTGAAGGCTTGATTACTTCTGGAATGCTAAGAAAGAGTAAAATTCTCTGAAAATACCAATGCACAGGCTCAATTGCTTCCACTAATGTCAATGAAAGATTTTGTTCCACAGCTTGAATTCCCAAGGCTGTTGGGAGGTTTGTGTTTATCAACAAGCTGACAGCATTCATTATTCTAAATATGGTTGTAAATGTAACCCCTCTGATAATAGGTGAATTCCTCAGTCTACAAATCAGTGTGGCAGCATCAGTTTCATGGATAAAATGTATAATTTATAATTAAAATTCAAGTTCAGAGTAAATTATTTCACACGGATGGTCAGCTTGCTTTGCAATTTTAGTTATTATCTAATCTTTTTTCAGCTATCAGTTCTGTTCCATTACTATTTTTGGCAAAGTAAACAACACCATGTACTATGTGTTAAAGCAAGAATAATATTTTACATACATTTCAATCAATCCAGATAATAACAATAAGTAAAAAAAAAAATAGCACAAATTAAGAAGAAAATAGCAACAATTAAGGAAAAATAGCTAAAATGTCTGTGAAGAAATGGATTTCATTTTTCAAATGAATAATTTTTCATATGAAAATTGTTTTAATTCTACCTACAAATAACAAGTTGAAACACCAAAAAAGTGTTTCAGGACAAAAAAATATTATAAAAAAGAATTTAACTTTTACTTATGAATTTGATGAGATGCAACCTTGAGATAATACAATAACAACAGCAACAAAAGTAATAATTCAGTTTGGCCTCATGTTTTAAATTTGCAGAAAAAATACTTTCAGGAAAATCCCAATCTAAAAAGTAGAACATGATCTAAGTAAAAGGAAGTGAAATTGTGGGCTCAAGTATCACTTTTATTACATATTGCTGAGGATGGCAAGGGCACCTAAGTCTCAGCAATGCAGATGAAGATCAGGCTGAGGCCCTTGATACAGCCTCTGATATGGCTTAGATGATATATGATACATGTATGGTGCAGCATGTAACAGACACAGAAATGCATGACTGCAAAGTACCACATCTTACTTGAAAGGTAAAAAGGAGAGATTGTAACAGTTAGAAATGCATGTGTTTAAAATGCAATTCTGCTTTTAAATGGCAATGATATTTAAAAAAAAAAAACATGTTCTGATGAGTCATTAGGAGGGACCAGCAAATACCTACAAATCCATGAGGGAATGGTCCTGACCTTTTCCACTAACCAAGCTTTGTTGGGGGGAGGAATTACTGATAGATTGCTAAATGCACCTGCTGCATTTGTGTTTTATCATTAAATTATGAAGTTGTGCTTTTCCTCTTGTCTGACATTTATTTCAAGCATATGTGATTTGAGCTTTCTAAGTCACAGATATCGGTTATGTGCTACAGTCCAGGTGCTCTGTACATATGGAATAAATTATATTTTGGGACAGTGGTCAGATCTTAACTGTGATGTGGTGATCATCATGATGCTGGTTTTGTTTTGGTTTTCTTGGTCACAAAGGTCTGCAGTATACCTTGAACCATAAAAGTCCTTTTTAGAGTAGTCTTAAAGGTCTGAGATATTCCCAGCAGGATTGAAGCAGATGATATCTGAAGCACTGATGATCAGAAATTATTATGAAAATGGAATCCTTACTTTCCAAAAGCAGTACCTCAGAAGAAAATCTGACAAACTGACTGCTAAGGACTTCCTGAAATTCATACATCAGAAATGGGATGAATTCCAGGTATTTACATGTAATTTATCATCAGTATTGTGTAATAATCCTGTGAACATTATTTTAATTCTTAACTGTAATTAGTTCTGAGTTGATTTTATATTTTAATGGAAGAGGTTGTTTCCCTTCATAACTTTGATGTAGATTGTACTTTTATATAATTTTTTAAAATATGTTTTTCTTGAAAAGTTTGTTGGTTCTGTTTTTCCTAACAGAAAGACATCATTAATCTCACTGAAGTCAAAATTTGTACGGAAGGGAAATAGATTTTACTAGACCCATGATATAGCTAGAAAGAAAAAAACCCACATAGACAAGTAATATTTTCCCCTATTTTTAATTTCATTTGTCATTTCAGTCTCTTAAACAAATCTTGGTTTTTTGGTCTGAGCTAAAATTTATGTTTTATTTCTCAGTCTCAACAAAGAAATCTAATCTTGGAACATTTATACCATCAATCTTAATTTTATTGCTGTCAGTTCATTGAAATCTATGTTAATTACTCACCTCTTTCATTTTTCTGTTCCCTTTCCCAGCTCTATAATATTTCAAAATATTCTCAGTACTGGAACTTTTATAAAGAGTAAATTATTCTCACCCATTTTTCAACAAGAAAATATATAATCCCACAGAATACTTTAAATTAAATCCAGTGGCAACAAAGAAAAAAAAAAGAAAAATCAATAAAGATAAAAATTATTTCTTACTGATTGAAAAACTAGGTACTGCTTTACTGCAAATCATTCAGGGAAACTTTACAGGGGAAAATTGAAATATTTTATGAAATTAATTTCTTTATTAGCTTGTTTCATTTTTTTTCCTACAAAAGCTTCCAGGTTTTGTATTTGAAAAATTAGTCATAATTATACTGGAACTAGCTTGATTCTCTGGAACTAGTCAAATCAGAGAAGAAATATTAATTAATATGGATTTCTTTTCAGTGTAACTTAAATATATTCAAACATATTTATAATGATAAAATTCAGTCTAAACATTACTAATTTAAGCTATTCCTGCAAAACTGTCCAGCATTTTATGTCATCCTTACTTCTAATTAGACTAATGCAACACCTGCACATATGTGGGCTGCAGTGAATATAATTTTGGAGAGCCTTCAACATTTGATCTGATATGGTCTATATTAATATATAGAAACAATCAAACTTCATTGTAAGTGTTCTACAGCTGCACTGTTCTGTGTATGTACATACATCTAAAAGTTACTGTATTTGGGTGTGTATTTCTGGTTGCTCAGTTTGTCTAACTCATAAAGGTCACGACTCAAGATGTTTGGCAGAATGACATTTGGAGGGAAAAGGAGCTAGTTGTTGTGGAAAGCAAAAAGAGATAAACAGAAATGCAGAAGAAAGCACTAAATGTCAAGCACTTCAAAACCATACCACTTTACATGTCTTTTGTGTTAAAGTATTTTCATGCAAATTCTTAACACAGTTTGGAGAAGTGACTCAACAGTAGACAAAGAGATAAGGTGCAATAAAAAATAGGTATTGGGGAAGAGACTGCATTTACTTTCATAACATGAGAAGACCTAAACCCCAAAATCAATGTCACCAGTGACAGGGGAGAAGAAGAGGGAGAAGAGAGTTTGCCCCATGTCCTGTTGCCCTTCCAGGACACTAGCACTTGGCCAGTGCAGCAGGAAGTGCAGCAGCAAGGTTTCCTCTGATTTTTCAACTGATGGGTCACAACCAAGGAACCAGACAGATGAGATGCCAGACAGTCACTGGAAAATGTGTTCTGTGTGATTTCAACCATGCATCCCCACCATGGACTTGTTATAAGTGGAGAAGGGTTCAAGACCTCCTTTTTTATTAGGTTTGAGCCCAAGTCATACACAGCATTTGCTGCATGGGAGAATGCAAATATCTCTGCACAAAAGCCCTGTTATTACACAGTAGAGATAGAGGTGCTTTCCAAATGAATGCACCTAGTCTGCTCTAAGTGGCATATTACACATTTAAATTCAAAATTTATTTTATAATAGTATTACTATCTTGACTTGATATTAGCTGAATCTGAAGCGTAAAATCCTGGTTTCACTGGTAGCAATATGAGTTTCATTATTGCCTTTAGTGAGGCTAAATTAAATTTCAGCTGATGCATAGTGACTTGGTGAACCCACGATGATTTGCACCAGTTGAGGATTTGACCCAGACTTGCTGAGGACTGCTGGGCTTTGCACTATGGACATTTGCCCACTGGGAATAAGGTTAACCATTAGCTTACTTTACAGGCAGAACTACATCCATCAAAAGGTCAGAACTCCCTGTCAGGACTAACTCTAGGTGAATTTCAGACTGCTGTAAAAGTGCTTTAATGAAATGCAGAAGACAATGCAGTATCCCATAAGCCACTTTACAGCTAAGGAGAAATATGACATTCATCTTGAAGAACATATGATAGATTATCCTTTCCTCCATTTTTGCTATGGTTTTCTTTTTCTAATGATTTCAGACACAAAGCTGAACATTATTTCATTTAGTTTTGAGGCCATATTTTAATAGTAACTGTATGAGAAAGACTCCCAAGCCTTTTGTACAGATAATTTGATACCAAACAGATGCAGCATTTCTTTTAAGAATTCAGCCTGACCTTTGGATAAATCTTGATCAGCACTTAGGAGTATGTTATATTCTCATCAGTCAGAACAACTGGAGTGGGATGACCAATCTTGTGCTCAAATAAAAGGTATTCACTCCACTAATAGAAATTGTTTCCTTATCCAGAAGGTCTCTGATCCACTAAATGCAGAACTTTCAGCTCTTGCTGCTTACCACGTTCCTCCACTGGAACCATAAAGAACCATGTGCAGCAATGTAGGAACAGCATTTCATTTCCAATAGTCTGGATTGCCTGTGCCATTGCAGCATTTGCCCCATTTATCCTATGAAGGGCATAGCAATTGTGCTTTACCTAATTTCTTTTTTATTAAAATGTCCTTTTAAAAAGATATCTCATCCTTTGGTGTTCATGGTCTTCTGGCTCTGACTGAGTTATTAGTTGAAGGCTAAGTGCTGTAGATGGAGGCGTTTAACTTTGGAGGGTTAGAGGCAAGGGAATAAAATCTTTGTAGGGGACATTACCTCGGTAATCCATCTCCCTTACATAGTCTCTGCCTTTGCTGTAGATATCCATAGTAGTCCCAAAAGTCCAGTAGAGTCACCATATAAGACACCTTCCAGGCCTTCCTGCAGGCTCTCTGAGTGTCCAAGGCCAGCTGCACCCCTCAAAGGAGAGCCCGAGGGCAGTTTCTGCACATGTGGTATGTACAGAGAGTCTGAAAGTCTGCCTCTGGACACCTCTGCTCCCAGTCTGGCATCTTCCCAAAGCCCAATAACTGCAAGAGAGGCAGGATTTGTGGCTCACTGTGTGTTAGAAGTGCTCCTTCTCTGTACATGAAGGATGAAATCCATTTAATAAATCAGAGAATCTAAATATTTTTGCTATTGGAACAAAGGACAAAAGGTACCCAAAAATGTGAACCATTTAATTTAATTTAACTATTAAGTGTGCATCATAGCTCTTAAATATCAAAAGTAATGAAGAAAAAACATACTGGGTAGCATCAGTCCATATTTATGAGTTAATTTTGGGCTCTGGTGTGCTACTGTAGGAATTGCAGTTGTGTGAACTGTAAAATAAAATGCCAGTGATCACCATCCAAAAGACTGGCTTTACTCCAAAGCATTGCGGCAGAAACAATGTTGTTATTCTGTATTTGCAGAATAGGAAAACTTTGCAAAATCTTAAATGTCACTGCAAACGATGACTTCAAATGTGCATTTCAAAAACAGAACAGATAATTATGTACACAACAGGAAAAACCGTAGGGATACTAATGCTAAAGGAAGGAAGTGAAAAAACATGATAAATGTAGGCAGAGGTAGCTCAGAAAGTGCTTGAGTATTTAACTGTGATATGCAGCTTCTTTACACAATGTATGCTTGAGGAGACATTGACAAAAGGAATAATATAAGTTCCAAATATAGGCACTATGTGTAAGTTTAAAAGATTATTATGAGTAGACCTATTAACCTGGCTAGAAAGGAATATAAAATACAGCATGAAATAGCTGGAAATAGCATGTGGTGAAGTACTTCGAAAGAAATATGAAGAGACCAATTATCACTGTACCCACAACAAAATCCACAGAACAAGAGCAGAACTGTATTAGGACAGGACAATAAAGGAACACACCACATCAAAAACTTTTCAGTTTGATACAAGATTTTATTTGACATGCAGAAAGCACTGACAGATATGAATAATTAGACCAGAAAACCTGGAGCATACAAAGCAAAAACTTTAATTCCAACATGGGTTTCTATCTCATATTGCAGCTATGATAGCTGTAGCATATAATGTTGTTTCCATTGGAAGATACCAAATCCTTCCAAAAGCAAAATCCATGAGCACTCCTAAATACTACAGAAGGCAGCTAAAAGGCCATGGAATCTTAATGTAATAGATGGCTGCTATGGTGATGCTATCCTACACTTAGGTAATAAGTAAGGTTAGTAATCACCAGATTAACAATTTTTACACATATTTCTCTGAAGGGTTGTCCAAGGTAAAGAAGCATTATTGTCCTTGTGCAAACGGCAATCCAAAGCACAGACAGAACATCACATCTAATTATGGCTGCACAGTAAATCTGAAACATATCTGGGAACAGAGAATAAGGTTACTAACTCCCAGGTTCAGATTCTATCTGCATAAAAACATTACCCTTGGCTACAATCATCTTACTAAGTTACACTACATGAAGAGAATTGGAATAGTAGCCATCAGACAGCCATTGTACAACACTCGAATTTATAGGATCTGGTTTAAATCTTCTTTATGGACTTGAAATGGTGAAGTTAGTGGAGTCCCAGTGGAGGCTGTGAAAGTGCTCTTAGATCAGAACATAGCAGAGAATCATGACATATATGCTTGAGGTAAAAAACAGCTTTCTAAAGTAATATAGGATGAAGGCATAATGTTTTGCAGAATGAATTCTCTCAGAGAATATTTTGGACTGACTGGATCCCAAAAAAGCAAAGCTTTTTATTCTGTGATAAAAACAAAAATCCAGCCGTAAAGCTTTCATTAAGAATTTCACAATTATTAGTTATATAATTTAACATTCAATGCAATTTAATATCATGCTCTTTGATACTCTTCTGTCAGGCATAAGTTAAACAGTGATGCAGCAAACCAAAAAAGCCTTTGAAACTAACAGCAAAACCTTATATGCACTCATTTTAAGCCTAAACCTCCACTTCAGTGTACAGAACTGCTCAGACTGCACCTGCAGTCCAATGGAAAAAAACCCAGCTACAGCAGGTTCAGCCAAGGCAAAGAACAGTCTGAAATTCAGCAAAGACAAATGCAGAGTTTTTTCCTGCAGCTGGGGAAGAACAGCCCCCTGCGCCAGGACAGGCTGGGAGTGACCTGCTGGAAAGCAGCTCTGTGGAGCAGGACCTGGGGGTGCCGGTGGACAACCATCTGTCCATGAGCCAGCAGTGGGTGCTGGGGTACATTAGGGAGAGCATTGCCAGCAGGAAGGTGATCCTGCCCTCTGCTCAGCCTGGTGAGGCCACATCTGGAGTGCTGTGTCCAGCTTTGGGATCCTCAGCACAGGAGAAATATGGAGCTCCTAGGGCTGGTCCAGTGGAGGGCAAGAAGGATAATTGAGGGACAGGAGCCTCTTATGAGGAAAGGCTGAGACAGTTGGGCCCATTCAGCCTTGAGAAGAGACAGCTGAGAGAGAACCTCATCACTAAGTATCTGCAGGGAGATGCCAGGAGGACAGAGCCAGGCTCTGCTTGGTGGTGCCAGGCAGTAGGCAGATGGGCAGAAACTGATGCACAGGAAGTTCCAGCTGAATATGAGGAAGAACTTCTTTCCTGTGTGGATGACCAAGCACTGGAACAGGTTGCTCAGAGAGGTTGTGGAGTCTCCTTGACAGGAGATATTCAAGACCCATCTGGATGGAATTCTGTGCAATGTGCTCTGGGATGACCCTGCTGGAGCAGGGATATCGGACCACATGACCCACAGTGGTCCCTTCCAACCTACTCATTTTGTGATTCTGTCATTCTGTAACAATTTTTTTCCTCAAGTAGTGGATGATACCAAGCTGATTTGTGTAGTTGGTATGCTGCAGGGAAGGGATACCCTCCAGAGGGATCTTGACAGGTTTGAGAGGTGGGCCTGCATGAACATCATGAAATTCAACAAGGCCAAGTGCAAGGTCCTGCACCTGGGTCAGGGCAATCTCCAGCATAGAATGGGTGATGACAGGATTGAGAACATCCCTGCAGAGGACTTGGGGATACTGTTGGATGAGAAATTGGATAGTAGTTGTGTATTGGTTTTGCATGGCAAGGTTTGATAGCATGGGGAAGCAGGAGTGACTTCTGTGAGAAGAACCCAAGGAACTTTGGCCATGTTGGAGAGACCCAAAGCCAGGTAGTTCCAAGATGGACCTGCTGCTGCCCAAGGCAAGTCCATCAAGGACAGTGGAAGCATGTCTGGGATAACATATCTAAGAATCTGACTGGGATAACATATCTGAGAATCTGCTGTGCAACAGCAGCCAGGAGACAGGAGTGGGAGCGTGTGAGAGGAACAGCCCTGCAGGCACCGAGGTCAGGGAAGAGTTGTGGAGACAGGACATGGGGCAACAGTTTTAGACTGGAATAGAGTAGGTTTAGATTGGACACAAGGAAAAAAGTTGGTGGTAAGAAATTGGAATGAGATTCCCAGGGAGTTGTGGGTGCCCCATCCTTGGAAAACTTCAAGGCCACAGTCAATGGGGTTTGAGGAAACTGGTGTAGTGGATGGTGCCCCAGCCCATGGTGGGAGGTTGGTCTGCAACCTTTAAAAGCCCCTTCCAAACAAACCATTCCATGGTCCTATGAAGTGCTGACTGTAACACCACCAGAAATGTAATGGAGAAACCTGGGTCTTTTGTGAGTTTTTGGAACATATTTCAATAGACTGATTATGAGACTGAAACAGAAATTGTCACAGATCTTGTTCATCATCTGTTTCTCAATAAAATGTCTTACTCTACTGCCCCTGTGCTATAATTTTACTTTAATCAATAAACCCATACAAATTGCACTTCCTAGTGCTTCATATTAACTACCTTGTCATAAATAACTTACAGGAAAAAAACTGTATTACAATTTTTTTTTCCCCACTGTAAATCTGTCACCTTTCTCAACACTATTACACTGAAGTAAGGAGAGCCAGGAATGCATATATTAATTTATAAAATCCAACCATGCTAATTATGAGGGATGAATGATGAGGCAATTTCTCTCTTTGTAGCCAAATTCCTTACTTGTTTTATGAAATCTCAATACACTTAAAAGATAAAATGCTTAAAATGAACTTCAGATTTGAAGCATCATTTTAGACTCTGAAGTTGTATTGAAAGATGTGACTGAAGGCTGACTGCTTTTTTAAAACAATATAATACCATTATCATTATGGTATGGTATATGAGCAAAATTCTTTCTGACTTTAAAATTTTGTAATTTCTTTCTAAAATAAATAAAGCAATAAAGTAAAAAAAAGTAAAACTCCTACTGTTTTGAACATTTTTATTTCCTTTCTAAATGGATGGCTGAAATGACATCTTCGTTAATTGACACTTCTGAATTAACATAATCAGAAATATAACCATTGGGAGAGAGGGATGGATTTATAATCTAATTTTTAGTAATGACTGATTTTTCTAAACTAAAATAAGTAGCATTGTTTGGCTTGCTTCTTGCAGGTGAAATCATTGATGATCTGAACTTTTAGGGTTTTAGATGGTTGGTTTAAATTTTTGAGTTCTGTATAGGAAAATCCAGTTGTTTGAATTATATTTTGTATTTTTTTAAAATATGGAGTTGCAGTAGAAAGATAGGATTAGAAAGGACTTATTATTTGACTTCCATTTTTTACATTAAATATATAAAATGTACTTAATAATCAGAAAAAATGTTTAATATCAAAGACTATCCTGTAGGGGGAATATGGTGTGTTGACTTTGGGTAACTGCCAGACACCCTCCCAGCTGCTCTCTTGCTCCCATTCCTTAACAGGACAGGGAAATAAACAACCTTAAAACACTCATGGGGGGAGATAAAGATAAGGAGACCACTTACCAATTAGTATCACAAGCAAAACAAACTCAATTTTGGAAAAAATAACTTAATTCCTCAACAATTAAAAGTTTAACCAGATGGTGAGATACAAAAATAAACCCCTTCCTCCCAGGCACTTTTTTCCCCCCAGATTCAACTTTCCTCCCTCATTTCCAATGCCTTGACCTCCTCCCTCACCAGGTTTTGCAAGGAAGGTGGGGAATGGTGATGGAGATTGTGATCAGTACAAAATAGCTTCTGTCTGCTGCTTCTTCCACTTCCTACTTTTCCCTTGTTCAGAACAGCTCCTCTCCATGGGCTGCAGTCCTTCAGGATAAAACCTGCTCCAGCATTGGGTCCTCCATGGGCTGCAGTGTCAATATAAGGAACAGCATGGTTACACAGGCCACAAGGGAATGTGCTCCAGTACCTGTTTCCCTTCCTTTACCTCTTTTTTTTTTTTTTTTTTTTTTTCCCTCACTCCTCATCGCTATGTGGTGTTTTGCTCTTCATTATGTGTGCTTTGCTAAGGGCACCATCAGCTTGGCTGGTGGTCCAGCATTGTCCCCTGGTTGGTTTGTTACAGTTCCAGCTGGAAACTGCTGTGTCCAGCACAGGGCAGCCCCTGGTCTCCTCACAGAGGCCACCCCTGTAGCTCCCCTCCTGATCCCAAAACCTTGGGAACTACCCCGATAAACACTAACACTGGAAGGATGCCCTTGTATTTTCTATTTAAAACATGGACAAAAGCACTTTCAAAAAACCCCAAAACCAAAAACCTTGGAAAGAGGAACTGAAAAACTGTACCACTATGAGTGCTTCAAGGAAAAAAAACAAAACAAAAAAACAGATAAAGGAGGATGGTACTGTTATGATCTGCAAGAATGTAAAATACTTCTGGAATGAAGAACAAAACAATCAGTTCTCCCTGCCTAGAGAAGATGGAAACTGAATTAATGGTTTTGAATTATAGCTTGGAAGATTTAAGATAGATATTAAATAAAACTTTCTAATAACATGGATCATGACAACACTCAGATTGTCTGAAGAGATTTTAGAGTTGCAGTCCTTGGAAATCTCTAAGGACAGGTTAGGTAAGCATCTATCAGAGTTGACAGGTGCAGTTGATTTTGCCTGTGGGCAAAAGCATAGAGTAGAAGACCTCCTGAGGTCTCTTTCAGACTGTTTTTCTCTCTTTCTGTGATAGGCAGAGATTTAATCTACAAGTACACTCATGACTTCAATAAGGGTATTTATAAAAGAAAGTACTTCTCAGAAAGACATTTGCAGAGATGTCTGATTTTTTGAAAGTAAATAGGAATGCATAAAAGGAGTAGAGCTCCTGGCTGAAAATGTAACCCACAATTTTTTTTCTGATAAAAAAAAACCAAAAAAACCATCTTATATAGATTTTCTCAAGACTACAGGTGACAGTTGGGTTTGAATTTTCAAGGTGTGCATAGAAAGCCATGCTGCCTCCCTCACCATTACAAACAGAGCAAAATACTGAAACACATTGAATCTTCCACATGTCTATAACATATGACTTCTATGGAGATAAAAACTTTAGTAATGGGCATTTAACTTACACTCAGACAATGGTATGTCTTTGCCTGGGTAACTTTATCTGCATGGAAATCTCTAAGGCTAGGGACAGGTTAGGTAAGCATCTATCAGAGTTGGCAGGTACAGTTGATTCTGCCTGTGGGCAAAAGTTTAGAGTTGATGACCTCCTGAAGTCTCTTCCAGATCGTTTTGTCTCATTCTGTGATAGGCATTGATTTAACTTGCAAGTGCTCTCTTGACTTCAATATTATTATAAACTTGGAGTTCTTTCACTGAGTAATCTGACCAAATACCTGCAGTTACAGACATTTGCACACCTACACCTGGGATTTCCTATGCAACCAGTGGAGAGGAACAGGCACATTTTTCAGCTCACTTATTTTCAATGTTGCCTTTAGGATGAGACAAGTTGTGCCCTGGACATACTTCTTTATTTCCAATGACCATGAAGAAAACAAGAAACGAGCAGCTGAAAAATAGACATATGTATTAAACAGGCAAGTAAATGAATATACTCTTCCTTGGATAGATTTTTCACATTGTATATCATCACTTCTCTTCATACAGCTTCTGTGGATTAGAAAGAACTGTTGGCTTCTTTGTGAAGATGTGGAAATGAAGGACAGGACAGTTAAAAGAATTACTCAGGGTCACAGCACAAAACTCAGCAGAAAAGAAGCCTAAGTTTGTAAAGTCTCTGACTGTTCCACAGAGTTTTTATTTTGGTAACAAAAATTATTTTTTTAATGAAGCATGTGTGTATAAGACAGTCATCATCTCAGGGATTGGAGTTCTAGAAGCCAGTGACTGAAACGTATATTTAGTTCTGGAAATAGAGAACTGGGCAGGGAAAGGAGGAAAGACGTTAAGAAACAACAGCTTTGCTACAGTGTAGGGAAAACATGCAACAACGAATCTCAAGGACACACAGAAGTACTTTGTGACACATATTAAAGCCCTAGCTCCTTTTCCAGCTCCCATGATATTCTCCAAAACTATTTCTTCATACAGCCAGCTCTTATATTAAATTCCTTATCTTATATAGGGGATAAATCTCACCTGGGATAATGTACCCTGCCTCTCAATACACAGAGACTTCAAAGGGCATTAGATTCACATTTAAACTGGATCAGATGGGAATTACTAGATTCAAGTTTTTCTGCAGAAGGCCTCTTTATAATATGACTCTTATGGTGTCATGTACTTCATTTTACATCCATGTTTTATAAATTCTATTTAAAAGTATTTATTGAAGATACAGGACACCTAGTGAGCAAAGGAATTTTAGATATTAATACACTACATGCCATAAAGCTCTATCTAAAACCAATGGTATTAAAATCATAAGTTCAAGCATTCTAAACTAGGAATTACAAAAATCAAAATTGCAAAAATCAAAATGACCCTGACAATTATTTGTATCCATTTCTGATTATTATCATGCTAACATATTTAGCTGTGCAATCAAATCTCACTTACATTTTCCGCAGGATTTCTCCCTCCAGTAGTGCACAAAAACCATGAAGACGAAGCTGCCATCTTCTATTGGAAATATATATACCTCAATTTTAAAAGAGTTGAATCATTCATTCAAATATTTACACAAATATATCACAGGAATTGCAGAAATACTGTATTCCAGGCAAGTGGCTCACTTCTCAGATTCAGTCACAGCAGTGTATGCCATTGTCAATAAGGACTGAATCCTCCATCCACTGAGTTCAGGGGGGAGCAGCATGCAAAGAGGAGCTGTTGGATTGAGCATTTTTTTGACACAGAGATGGGGCAACTGAGAGGCATTTTCAAAACTTTTGTTCTATTTTTAGTCTCATGTGAAGGGTGAGACAATAAAGGTATTATAATTCACAATCAGAAGACAACTATTTCTCAATTACAATAAATTACAAGCATTTCTTGGCTTATCAGCTTTTGCCACACTATGCTGTAAATCCCTTAAAGCCAACAATCTAAAATTACCCCTCGTGGGTCCTACTACAATGTATCTTTCATAGTTCTATTTCTCCAAAGTATCTAGTTTTATTTGCAAGGCCGTCTTTTGAAACTTATTTCTAGTTCCATTTCTCTCTCAACAATGTCTGCTCTATTCCATGGCATTTCTAAGTCAGCATTTCTTATCTCAGAGTCTGCATAGAGATGCACACTATGTGAGCCTTCTGTCAGCTTTGAGAATTCGCTACAAATCCATTTCCCACAAAGAACTAATTAAATATCTTCAGTGTGATGCAACAAATTGGCATGAAAACACCTCTCCAACAGTAGTTAAAGTAGACACATGACTCATTCAAAACTCACAAACAGTTTTGGGCTACACTGGTAGATGTTTTTCATGGAAACTAAGAACCATACAGACCATTATAGCTCGACTTCCTGTGTCTTTAGGACAGTTTTCCTACAGTTTCCTTTATGTCAAAATGAAAGTATATTCCAAATACTCTGAGTGTGACTCTTGAAACCTTTCTTCAACAGTGACAAAACGGTACAATTATTTAGCAGTTGCATAGATTTTTCATATGACCATTTCGAAGAAGTTTTTGGAGATGAAAAGACTCAGGCAACATAGAAAGAAACTGTATGTCTGAATGTAAAAATAAATGGACTACTTGAACTTGAATACTTTAAAATAAAAAGCTTTCCTTAGATTTAAAACGGGAAGAAACTTTTTCTTTTGTAATCTGATCCTGTCACTCATTTCACATTGAGTAGGCTTATTTTAGAATAACTAGGTAAATTAGGAAATGAGGGGTAATTTACCCAATTCTGAAAAAAAATCTTCAGTAAAATCCATAGGTTTTTAGAATGGTTTGTCTCCTAAATTGTCCTGCAGCCCTTTAACACAATGCAATTTGTCATTAAGAAGAGATCTAGCTTACTCAAAGTCATTATATTTTATTTTAAGAGGGTGAAAAATATCACCTTTGTGATGAAAAGGTGATAAAGAAGGTAGGAAAACATAATAAAAGAGCTCTCAAAAACTATAATGCTCATGAAAAGGTTTTCTGCTATTAAATACACAGGTTGAATTGAGTTTTGTTATTTTGTCAGGAATGCCCCGGGCTAGGAAGACTGAAATGGAAAGGAAGATTCGATGTCATTTCTAATGAGCATAAAACATTATTTGGGTTTTTTTTTTCCTAATTGTAAAAATTAGGAACAATTCTTTTTTGCCTTACAAAGCACTGAAGAAAACACCGTATTTTCTCATAACTTTATTTCTAACAACCATGAAATACTGTCTTTTAAGAAAATCACAACCTGCTTTTCCTTTTTTCTTCCTTTCCATAGTTACCATGACAACCATAGAATTTTGGTAGGGATAAAACATTTGACAAGCACATTGTCTTTCTGCTTTTAAAGTCTTCATAGCAATACAGATGATCAGACAGGCCTTATTAAACAGGGCTGCACATTACACAAGTGGGAAAACTACACAAATAACCTGAAGGTCAGGAAAAATGGGATTTCCTGTCAAGGCCATGATATAATACAACAGGATTTGTCATTGCAGTAGCAAACATTAAAATTGTGATTGACTTTGTTATGTGAGCTGTGGGTAGGGAAGGATATTTTCAGCTAGAGTGAACAGACCAGATAAAAATGGATAAAGGTGTCCAAAAAAATGCTAAACATCCAGCCCAGAGCAATATCAGTCCAACTTCTCAATTAAATTAGAGAAGATTAAAGAGTAGTACAAAACTCAAACATTCTCTGAGGGGCCTCATCTTGCTTCAGATCACCAGGATATCAGAAATGTCAGACACCAATACATCTTTTCCTAGATATTAAAACTATTAAACAGCTTTTGATAAGACTAAGGACAGGCCTTTTAAATTCTTGGCAGTCTAATTCCAACTGTAATTGTGGTACTTCAAAAAAGGTTTTATTCTGATTTGGAACTAAAACTAAACCTTAAAAAATCCTCCTAGAAACAGAAATGGGGAAAACATATAATTTTGAGGTAATTTTTGCTTAGCTAAAATGAAAAAACAAGCTGAGGTAATAATTTTTTTGTTAATTTGGTAGATTTGCAAAATTTATCCTATGTGGCGTGGGGGGTTTATTATATTTATTAGTTCATGGCATATAAGCAGCAGGATATTCGCCTACAGCACTGCTGCTGGCATGTGACAGTAAGAAAAAATATTGAAATATTTTATTTTTCTTTAAATCAATCCCTAAACTGATTCTGGCATTTTTCAAACACTGGTCCTCTTTTTTTTTTTCCCCAGTGTAAAACACTTCATTACAAACCCTAACAGGAGATTATTTAATGTAAGCATCTAACTGCTTCATGTTTTCTTTTCAAAGCTGTCTTTGCCTAGAAACTTTTAGTTAAAATTAAATCTTTCAAAAACATTTCCATTCTATATAAAAGCATATTTTTCAATGACATACATTTACCTGAAAGAATTCTGATCAGTTCAGCTGGCTGTAAACAACTCTTTGTTTCTCTATTTAATTTGCATATGCAGTGGCATCAACTCTGCACAAAATGTTAAAAACATTGGAATGTATGTTGTGGCACAGCCACAGCACTGTATCACTCTTTCACTATTAAGCTCTGACTACTTCAAACTCTGAACCAAATTTTCAGAGTTTTTGTGGGGAAAAAAAAAAGGGGTTTTTTTCTCTTAGCCAAGAGAAAATGGAAGTTCCTATAACTAATAGTTCTTGCTACTGATGGCCTGATGAGTACCCAATACCTTAAGTACAGACACTGATACTGGACAAGCTGCCAAACTGCATCTGCTCAGTGACATTTGTAAAGACAAATCAGACAAATCAATCGTGTTGCTTGAGAGCCACAGTTCAAAATTAGCCTTGGAGGTAATCAGAAGGAATTCTGCTTATTCTGCTTAGTTGTAATAGGGGATGAATTTTTAACATTTGACAGGCTCATTTCACATGTCTAGCTATGCCATAACTAATTACTTCTTTTAGCCAAATTAGACCATCACAGCCCATGGCTGGAGAAGAATGTGGGAAAAGTCCTGTTGGATGGGCAGGGTGAGGGATGGGTGGCCAGGGGGAGCACTCCACGTGGCTGCCTGTGACAAGAGGACACCACGGGGCTCTGCACTGGGACTTGTCAGGTTCAACTGCTTTATCAGTGACCTGAGGTGGTAATGGAGTGCACTTTCACCAAGGTTGCAAGTGACCTCAACCTCAAATTTGGGAAAACAGTAAATGTGATGAAGGGCAGAACCACCATCCAAAGGGATTCAGGCAGGATGGAGGAGGGCCCAACAGGAATCTCAAGAAATAAAACAAGCATTGCACCTGAAAAGGAAGAATCCCAGGCACCAACACATGCTGAGGACTGACAAACTGGCAGAGATCACTGAAGTATTTTCTTATAATGAAATAATATTTAAAGACATTGTAGGCTGCATATCAGTACTGTTATAGATGAATAATGAGATGATTGGCTCTAGCAATTAAATAACTATTGTGTGAATATTAAGAAAAGCTTTAGTGCTGCATAGTTATGTTATTGTAGTTTAGATGCCCTCTGTTCTCCCCATGGTTCCCTTTCCCTGCTGTATTGCTGCCATCAGACAGCCGGGGCTGTCCAGCACAGGTACAAAGGAGCTGCACAGGTGTCCCCTGCATGGGGCAGCTGGGAATGGAAAAGCTTGGGAGTGCTCAGGGGGTGCAGCATGGCAACACCTGACCTCCAATCAGGTCACAAGAAAGCAGTCTGCACTGATAAATGGCAAAGAAGAGCTGAGTGACAGACTTTGGGAGGGGCCAGGGCTGGCTGGTGCAACCCCCAGGGGTATAAAGGACTGAGCATCCATCTTGAACATGAACCAAATGCGTGGTGTGCACAAGGGGTAGTTCCCAGCACTGCAGCTTTTTCCTTATGTAGTCCTTTGTGGTATTTTTGTTAAGGTTTAATAAACCTTTTTAAATTTTCAAAGTGAGCAGTTGTCTCTCACAGTCCTGATATTCCTGTTTATATTGTGTTTGGTCACATCCCCCTAAGTTCTGGTATGACAGGGAGTCATACAACTCTCACCAGACTCTGTTCTTCTGAGTGGTATGAGGAACAACACCACTGAAATTTATTATCAATTGAAAAGAGGCAAAGAAAGCAACTTTTCTGGAGTCCTTCAATACACTTAGGAGTTTTTCTCATATGTGTCTGTCTGCACATGCAGTAGCACAGTTACATACTTAATCATTTTTAGTACAATTAATAAATTATTTGGTATACGGGCAAAAAAATTGCTATGGATTTTCCTTCTATTAATTTCAAAATCAATTAACCTTGAAGAAAAGACTGTGAACAATAGTCTGAATTAGTCTGTATTTAAATCTTAGCCTTTGCAACACAGAGCAGGAAATTCCATAAAAAACAAATTTGAAGGATCAGCTTCTTCTTAATTATTGTCATTTTTCATTCTTTCACTTCTGGTGTTATTTTAGTTGAAGGACAGAGTACACAAACAACAACCTCTCAAGCACATCAAAAGGTTTCCTCTTAATTCAAGGGAACACAATGTTTTTATATATCATGCCTTTCTTTTAACTATTTTGTGTTCAAAAAATGCTGCTGCAGACATTGAACAGGAATATAAAGACTTCATTATTATTAGCTAGGTATGTTTTAAAAGGATCAATTAATTATGTCGCAGTTCTGGTATCTGGAATGATGTTTCCTTAAATAATTTGCAAATAAATCCTAAAGTTGACAATCAGTTGACAACTGATACGTGTCATGTAATAGGTTGGGTGGTTGCTTAGGAGTGAGGCTAATTAAAAAGAATTATTACAATTTTTCAGACACCACACATATCCATTGATGGATTTCAAGCCCAAGAGGGTCTATCAATAGGTCTGTCTTTCCCTGGCAAAAGCAATAATGGAAAGTACAGTAACAAATTACATTAATAAATGCATGGAAAAAATTTTCATACACATAAAAAGTAAATCTGATTTTGTCTTTTTAGGTGATTACAAATCTGATTGGCAAAGGCAATGTCAAAAGCATGTCACTTGTCTTATTATGTGACTTATTATGTGATTTTCTAATTAAAATTTGACATTCAGCAACAATCAGTGTAAAACATTTGTGTTATGTAGACCAGAAAAATATCTTTATAATTATACTCTCTCCAAAACTAATTGGAAATGAAAAATCTTAAAGAAATTAATGAGTTTAGTGTTGTCTGTTCTGGACTCAGTGTTATTTAGTTTATGTATTGGTGATTAGAAACACATAATAAAATCAATTTTTACAAAGTTTCCATGTGACATGATTATTGACTCAAGTGATAAATAATATATGCAGAATTCTGAATCACTCAGTAATCTGAATTCATTTTTAAACATCATGCATTTTAATGCTGCCATATGCAAGACTGTGCATCTAGGAACACAGAAAGTAGGTCACACTCACAGATAGAAATGTTTCTTGGAAAGCCTTTGTCTCTGAAAGCCTTTGGGGTCTGGTGAGTAACCAACTGAACATGAGCCTCATCTCATCTCGTCTCACAGCAAAATACAGTGACTAAGACTAATGTAGCTCGTAACTGCACAAGTTGAAGACAAATAAAGAGATTATAGATACCATATTTCATCTGTATGGTATTATTGGCTCTATTACTAGGATCAAAATGTCCAATCCTTATACACCCCAAGGTTGGAAAGCCTCTGAAACAAACAGATTTACAGAATCTGCAATGCAGCAAACACTTCACAAAGAAATTTCAGTTTGTTTCATTTATAAAAGAAGTTAATAGTGGTCTGCAGGGAAACCTCCCTTGTATCCCAGATTTAGCTTCAGATTCATCTTGACTATCTTCAGGGGGATTTCAAAGTGAAAGGAAGTCTACATCTACCCAAAAGGTGGAAAAAAAAAGTTCAATGTTCAAACATTAATAAATACTGCAGTCAGACTAGAAATAAGGTACACATTCTTAATTTAAGACAATAACAGAAAAAAAATTCCCTAAAGATGTGCTGCTTTTTACATTGTTTTATCTCCTAATATAAAGAGAGAGAAAGGGTGCTTGTTTAAAAATATGCTCTAGTACAATCAGAAGTAAGGCATATACAAAACACAAGATGAAGAATTATAGACTGTTTGAAACCAGAAATCAGATCAAATGACTGAAGTGACAAGAAGCAGCTGGGAAGATGCCAGTAAGATATATTTTTATTGGAAAACTTATTTTTGCAAACTAGTTGAAGACACAGATTTGGAATGAGTGCAGCTTGGCTTTGCCCTATTCTGTGTGACCCTGAAGAAGATGAGAGTCCCTGGGAGGAAATAAGTATGTTCATTCAACTAATAGCAGTTTGCCTCTGACCTTTCTTTATGGGCTTCTCAAGCACAACATTTTCCTAATTAATCTCATTTAGTCTTCTTTCTTTAGTGTTGTGCTTGAAACCTTATTCAGGATCATCACTTGAGAAGCATCTTGGAGTCTAAGGGGTTGATCCTCACTTCTTGAATATAAGTTTGTCTAAATCTGAATTCTTTGGCATAATGTCTCTAATATTCAGTCCTTTATATTCATCCATGGAGCTAAACTCCTATAATTTTCCATTGTGACTTCTTTTCTCTGCTCTTGATGTAGTAGCAAATATTTATTTGCCAGCAGCAGGCAAGCCTTCTGTTTGAGTTATCTTGTCTCTCTTTGTATTTCTGAATTTGCTTCTCTTCTGCACTGCATGAAGACACACTCCATAAGGTTGTAGCTCAACACTGAAAAACTCAATCCTTCTTAGAGACAACTGATGATATCAGCAATTATTTTTCGTTCCTAAATTTTAAAATAAGCATCTTTATGCTTTCTGTTATGTTTCTTACACCTGAGAATAATCTCACTAAAACTATCCCATCATTTTGCTTCAAACCCCTCCACAGACCTGACTGCTCTTGTGTGTCTCAAACACACAATATGAGACTTACCACATATTCAAAATTACCTAACTGGTTTCCTGTTTCCTCAAAATCTTTGGAGAGACATCTATTTCCTCTTGCTCTATACACAAATGATGAGATTTTCAGAACAGTGTATCCTCACTTCATCCTGCCATCCACTATGACTGATAACTGCACTACTAATATTCTTACTACCTATTACTGATTTTCCTTGGTTAAGAGGAAGTGGTGATGCAGAAAATTCCCATTGAATTGCTCCCAGGAGAAAGTATTATTATAAGGACTCAATCTATGAATGAAGAATATTCAGCTTTACCAGACACAGAGATGGATTTCTGGAATTTACTCACAGGCTTGACCTAGGACTATGCAGAATTCTATTTCTCAAAAGAAGTTGGAGAAGGTCATTAACTTCAGGGATCACATGAAGAAGGAATGATATAGGCCACCCATAAGAATCCCTGGGGTAAAAAGAGTTTCTATGCAGTCCTTACCAAAGGAATGGAGTTGTATTCAAACCTTGAAGAAATGTTCAAAGCCATAAGAAAGTATTTCTCCTCCTCCCATTCACAGGCATGAGTGTTTGTCCTCAGATGGCATAATTTCTGGCACAAATTAATTTTTTCAATGTCTGTGCTGGCTTCCATTGTTTTACTTGAAAAAAGAAATGGTTTTGTGGAAGCATCTTTCAAAGTCCCTTATTTTCCATGGTAATTTCCAATTTTCCCTTCAGCAGCAGAAAACTATAGGAAACTATAGGCCGATTTCAAAGCTCAGAAAGAAGAATAAGGACTGGTGTCTATCAGAGTTCTAGTTATTACAATTTCTTTGTTGAACTGTTGCTAGCAAGAAAATAATCAAGACATCATAGGTGACCTGGCCATCTCCCAACATTTTATTAAGTTTATAAGTGCAGTTCAAAATATACCTAAAATTCCAACTAAATTATTGTATATGTTTTATATATTTATTGCCTTTCTTGTGTATGTCCTGAATTAGTGAACTAAACATGCACTGTAAGTGGGACATATAAAAATGTCTTTAATCTCTGGCCATGAATTCATTAACAAAACAAATAGACCACAGATATTCAAAAGGCCCATAATGTTCAAACACAGTTGTACTTCTGCATTAAATAAGTACTTCTCAAAAAAGGTACCTGCAGACTTCAGTGAAGACCAGGGCCACCAATTAGTTTTAAAGGCAAACATTTAAAGTGAACATTTTTATTTAAATTTCTTTTCCATTTGGGAAGTGTAATTAAGAATACATTTGTTTGTTCAATTATTGTACTGTTCAAATCACAGATGGATTGAAAGGCCATCTGGAAGTCATCTGGTCCATCTGCCCTGCCCAAGCAGAGACACTTACAGCCAGTTGACCAGGACCACCAGGTCCAGACACCTTTGAAGTATCTTCAAGGATGGAGATGTCACAACCTCTCTGGGCAACCTGCATCAGTGCTTGACCACCCTCACAGAAAAAAAAAAAAAGTATTTCCTGATGTTCACAGGAAAGGTCCTCAGTTTTCAATTTGTGTTCATTGCTTCTGGTCCTGTCACTGGATACCACTGAAAAGAGCCAGCGTCCCTGTGGATTTTATATACATTAAAGTTCCTCCCTCTCTTCTGTAGCCCAAACAGCCTCAGCTGTCTTTGCCTTCCCTCATAAGAGAGATGCTCCAGTTTCTTCAGCATCTTCAGGGCCCTTACTGGATGCTGTCCATTATGTCCTTGTCTCTCTGGTGCTGATGGGGAGGAAAGGATGACCACTCTGGATCTGCTTGCAATACTTTGCCCTAGACAAGAATATCTTTCACCTTTTTTTTTTTTTTCTGTCAGGGCATTTTTCTGGCTCATATTGAACTCCACCAAGACCCCCAGGACCTTTCCTATCAAGCTGCTTTCCTGATGGGTGGTCCTCAGCATTTATATCTGTGCACGGAGCTGTTCTTCCCCAGGTACAGGAGTTTCTACTTCCCCTTGTTGAACTTAATGAGATTCCTGACAGCCATTTTTCCAACCGGTTGAAGTCTTTCTGGATGGCAGAACAGCTCACTGGTTTATCAGCCACTCGTCCCTCTTTTGTGTCATCAGCAAATTTGCTCAGGGTACACCCTACTCCACCAGGCAAGTCACTAAAGAAGATGTTAAGAATTAAGGAAGTGTGCCTGAAAATGTATTTCTGGCTTAACTGCTCCATCACCTTCCCAGGGATCCAAGTGAAACTGCTTGGCCTGCAGTTCCCTGGGTTGTCCTCCTTCCCTTTCTGAAGATAGGAGTCACATTTGCTTTTCTCCAGCCTTTGGGCATTTCTCCCATTCTCTCTGAGTGATCAAAAATTACCAGAAGTGGCTTCACAATGATATCTGCCAGCTCTCTCAACACTTGTGGGTGCATCCTGTCAGGTTCCATGGACTTAATCATGTCCAGTCTACTTTTATGTTCACTGACCTGATCCTCTTCTGACAAGGTGACATATTTCTTGCTTCAACCTTCATCCTGCTCTTTGGAAATGGCATTTCTGAAGGCTGGTCATGATAATAAGGTCTGGGGCAAAGGCAACATTCAGTCCAATCAAGTCCCCTGTCTCATTAGGCAATGGTCCCGTACTTTCCTTAGTCTCACGTTTGTCTCCCATGTACTTATAGAAGCCTTTCTTGTTCTTGAAATCTCTGGGCAGATTCAATTCTATTTGAGCTTTAGCTTGATCCCTGGATTCTCAATGTTTCTGTATTCTTCCCACTTACTGGTCCTTGCTTCCACCCTCTGTATGCTTCCATTCTGTGTCTGAGCATTGCTGAGATCTCCTTGTTCATCCACAGAGTTCTCCTGGCATTTTTGCCTTCCTTTCTGTTCATGGGATGGATTGCTTTTGAGCTTGGAGAAGGTGATCCTTAAATATTAAATGACTTTTTTGAGTCTCTCTTCTCCCCAAGACCTTACCTCATAGGATTCTTCTAAACAGATCTTTGAAGAGGGCAAATCTGCTCTGCTGAAGTCCTGGGCTTTGAATTCAGTTTTCCTCTCCTCCCTGCCCTCAGGATTTTGAACATCTCATGGTGTCTGCCACCAAGAGTGCCCTCGACCTTCACATCCCAACAAGCACCTCCATGTTGGTATGAAGTCCAGCAGATCACTTGTTCTTGTAGCCTTCTCTGTCTCCCAGAGGAGGAAGTTATCAACAACACACTCCAGGTGCCTGGATTGCTTATGCCTTGCTGTCTTGTCCCTCCAGCCAGTGTTGAAGCCCCTCATGAGGACCAGGGCCTGAGAACTCAGGGCTGCTTCCATCTGCTTGTACTGGGTCTCATCCACTTGCTTTTCCTAGTGAGGTAGCCTATGGCAGACACCCACTATAACATCACCTCTACCTGTCCTCTCTTATGTGGTAATAAGGGTTAATCCTAACCCTTATGTGCTCAGCTCCCTTCTCCATCCATCCCCAGACTGAGCTCCACACATTCCAATTGACCTCTCACATAATGGGCAACTCCTCCTCCTCCCCCTGTCCTTCATACAAGACAAACATTCTTCCATGGCAACACTTCAGCCACGGGAGCCATCCCACCGTGTCTCCCTGGTCCTGACAAGATCTTGGCCCTGCAGATGGATCCCTGACTCACTGTCTTTACTCCCCATACTGCCTCCATAGGCACTTTGGAGAGGCACCCCTGCATGCTGAGTTCCTGAAGAGGATTTGGGGGACTATGTTGTACCCAGAGCTATGATAGTTTTTAATGTAACACAGTTAAAGCTAAAGACAATTGAATAATAAATAGCATATCAGGATGATTTAATACAATAAACTAAATCCGTGAGCTAGAATACAGTGGTTTATATGAAAACAATAAATATTTTTAACATTAATAGTATCTCTTTTATTATTTTTGCCTGAAATTAGAACCTGATGTTGGCATTTCCCTATAGAGTAAGAAGCAATTCTTTGAGATGAAGCTATCTTAATTCAGAATCGATTAAACCCAACTCATTAACCAGAACTAAACCGGCACAGTGCCCGGTGGCTCTCGCCTCGCAATGCCAGCATGTGGCGCTGTCTCCTGTGAAAAAACAGCCCCTGGTTTGCGGAAAACCTCATTTGAACATTGTCAGACTCTTCTGAAGCACAGGCAGGAAAACAATGCGGATATTTTTAGCACAAAAATAATACTCTGCACTCGCAAAAATTTGTTAGCACTAATTCTACTATTTCTAATACAAAAAGAATATTTAATGTAATTTATTGACAAAAAAAAGAGTGAGCAAAACATATGAATGTATCCATGCATCTATTTATCTGGTTAAAGACCATAATTATATTTACAGGTTGGTTGAAATGTATACATAATTTATTTCCAATTTTCTTTATTCTGTAGCCAAATTATTAACGTCTTTAAAATGAGTATATTTACAAACTTGCATATCTACCCCTTTGGTCTAGCAGACACTTAGTCCACAGTGGGTTTTAATTACCAACTAAATTCTTGAGCTACCGAGCCTGTTTCATAATCTCCACATAGGGGAACAGGACCTGTGTGACTACAGTTTTACTGGAAGTGAACAGCCAGTCTTTTGTGTGGTAACCAAGTCAGCCCTTACTGAGAAGGAATTTAGAGACTACACTGATGATCTCTGTAACCATGAACTTTCAAACAAAAGTAACTGAGTAAACTGTGTATTCACTAACTTTTTAATCATTAAGGGCTCTACCCCCTTTGCTACCAGACTTTTTAAAACAAAAGAAACAGGGATCATACCTTTTAGTTAAAGCTGGGGTTTATAATACATGACATAAAAGGCATTAGTAGTAACATGGAGGGGATATATCTACTGAATTTTCTGGCTTTTCTAGATTTGCATCTGATTTACAGAAAGTTACATATTTTTTCCAGGCAGTTCTTTTTATCTATGGTAAAAGTTCAATGCATTCAGTGTACCTGTAAACACTATGAATCAGCAAAGCAATTTTCTTTTCATGACTCAAGGCAAAAAGTTGCAAAAGTTTTAGTCAAGGCTTAAGAAAAACTATTTAAAAGATCCAGCTAGAAATTGGGAAGTCCTGAACTTAATACTGAGGCCTGAATGGGGTCACCACTATTTGTCATAACATTGCTAAGACTGTGGATTGACTTCTGTGTTGTTCTGTCGCGTGCTGTTTTTACTTTGTAAATACAGAGATGCTGGATCAGGCAGAGTAACCAGTTTTCTAGTGGTGAGATATCAGTCAGAATTAATAAAAGCATTTGTGAACCCCTTATGATGTCTGCTCACTACAACAGGAAAGGTAATGATTCCAGCTGCAGAAATGAGGAAACTACACAAAACTGACAGAATTGACAGAATTCACAGAATGACTAGGTTGGAAGAGACCTTCAAGATCACCAAGTCCAACCCATGCCCCTTCAAGAGGTGTAGCTGAGATGGTCTCCTTTGATCAACCAGGGCATTTCCAAAGTAGCTGGCAGAGTGTGGTGAACAGTGCAAACAGCAGGGCACCTTGTGTGTGTGTGCCAGGAGGATGTGGCAGGTGACCTCGCCTTTTGGCAGCTGTGCTCCCTCAAGCATCCAGGGGCACAAACTGTCATCTCCACTTGGTAACACTGGCAGGGCTGACTCTGGCCTGCTGGCTTTTCTCAAGTGAAGAGTTCTGACAGCTGACAAGAGAGACCACAAGCTGCAAAGTAACATCTAAACTAAAATGTGCCTTGCTTTTTGTTATATTTGTATGTTAGCAATATTTCTGACAAGAAATCTTTTCTTGATCTGTGCCTTAATTTTGTGGTAAAACACTAAAACTATAGCTAGAATCTACTGGTAGAATTTGACAAGTGACTTCCTAGTTGGGATGTAGCAGACTTTTTTATACTTTGAATTTCTGATATATAAGTGCATAAAAGGTGTACACATAGAGCCTGGTGAGAATAATATCATTGAGGAATATGTTTTTATTTCACATTTATATAGAGAGAAATTATATAATAATTTGTATATAGAAAAATTATAGCCATGTAAAATTAGTACCAGCCAGAAGGGTTGAAGATCTTGCAGACCTTTATGAGATTTTTAGATGACTTTTCTAGTGAACACTTATACTTGAACTTGTTCCAGTAAAGATGCCTCCTGAAGTCTTTTTAATACAGGGTTTGATAACCATACTAAACTGCTACTTATAGTAGTAACTGACCTAACTCCTGAAATAGCCTAAAAGTTACTTATTTCAGCTCATACAGCCGTGGGATTTTCAAGTTCAGGAGGCTCAATCCACAGGCTCCGGTGAGAAATGATCCACTTGCTCTTTCTGGCAGCACATACTTGAGACGGGAGGAGTCCACGCAGGGCGCACAGGGAGAGGAATGTGCTAGGTAACCTCTGTGCTACATCCTGCGGCACACGCTCCGGCCCCGGAGCTGAAGGCAAGAGGGAAAGGATGTTGGGCTGATATTTACTGTATGGGGGCCATTTTACAGCTCAAGGTGCTGTTTTAATCTTTGCAGCTATTACACAGAGATATTTGCACTAATGACTTGTAGATTTTCATTTTTAAATAACTCTTCAGAGGAGCCTGTATGTGTTTCACCTTGGGACTAGCGCTCACAGCAGCGTTACTCTGTAAGAAACACCGAGTTTCAAAAAGTGATTTCCCTCCGTTCTTGCTTCCCCGTCCTTTTTAAAAATTGATTTTTTAAAAGAAGAAATAAAAGAGACTTAACCAGGGTGTTAAGACCGGCTACCAGCAGCGCCCAGCCACCCCCACGCAGCCCTCCTGTGTGTAGGACAGGTCCTGCGGCTCCGCGGCCGCCCGTGCCCCGCAGGTGGCGGCGTGCGGGAGGGAGGGAGGGAAGGCTCGGGCCGCACGGAGCTGCCCGCGGGCACGGACGGGGCCCGCCCGCCGCCGCCGGCGCTCGGCGCAGCCAATGGCGCGGCTCTGCCGGCATCGGCCCGCCCGCTGCCGCCGGGGGAGGGCCGTGGGCCGGGGCGGGCGGGAGGGAGGACGGGGGTGAGGGGAGTTGAATGATTGAACTTTCTTGTGTAGTTTCTGCGGCGCGGAGGTGTCCGTCCCCGGCGCAGCCCGGCACCAGCCCAGCGAGCGGGAGCCAGCTCACCCCGGCGCCCGCAGCCTCCCGCGCCGCCCGGCCGCCCCTCTGCTCTCCTCTCCCGCAGAGCGATGGTGCGGAGGGCGCCCGGCGTGTCCCTCGCCCTGCTCCTCTGGGTGACGGCCGCCTGCGGCAGCCCCGACGGGCCGGGCGCTGCCGTCGCCGCCCGAAGGCAGGACGAGGCTTTCGCCGCCGCCAGATGCACCTCCAGGTGCCTGAGCCTCCAGATCACCCGCATCTCCGCCTTCTTCAAGCATTTCCAGGTAGGGTCATGCCACCGCGCAGGGAGCCTCTGCCACCGTCCGGAGAGCGGGTGTCCCCCGGGGCGCAGGACGGGGGCGGAAAGGGGCCGGGGCCGGGGTCGGGGCTGGGGCTTGGCGATTTTGGGGGCCCTTGCCCCCAGGGGATGGCCGGCACCTGGAGGCGCCGGACAGGTGGGCACGGCCCCGCGGCAGCGCCGAGCCCCGTCGGTGCCTGTGGGTGCCGGCCGGGCTCCTCGCCTGGCGGGTCGTGGGGCTCCTGGCACGCTCTGCCCTGGCTCCCGGCAGGTGCCCGGCGCTCCCGGCCGCTGCCTCCGGTGGTGTCCGGGGCGGGCGCGGCGCGGTGCTCCCGGGCCGGGGGTGCGCCCGTCCTGCCGAGCGGCGGGCGGCGATCCCGCGGGCTCCGCCTGCCTGCGCGCCGGTGCGCCAGCCGCCGCAGGTGGCTCGCCCGGTGGGAAAGTTTGAGCCTGTTTTTAAGAGCGATAATCGTGAACGTGTTATACTTGGTTCTGACCTCCTGGAAGGTGAGGGTGGGGGTAACGCTGTAATTTTATTTTTTTTTCCCCCTGGGACAGAGAGGCACATCTTTGGCTAACAGGACAAATAGGGATAAAGTGGGGAGAAATGGAATTGAAGTGTCGGGAGACCTGCGGGGCTTAAAATGAAAGCTGGCAGCAGTGCGGAGCTAGTGCAAGAGCAGCGGGTGTCTGCCCGTCCTTCCCCCTCTTCTAGTTACACACGCACCTTTCCCTTTCCCCACCTGTTCTTCACTGCGCAAATATTAAACCTACTCGAATTCATCCAAATGACGGAAACCCTTCCGAGCTCTAAGTCGTTCTCTCTCCGCAGAGCCGCAGCCCCTTTGGGGAAGGGCTGGGGGCAGCTCGGTGCGGAGGGAGCCACCTCGGCCCCTCGGGGACGCGCCGCTCGCTCTCCCCGAGCGTGCCGGTCCCTCAGAAACCGGGAACGCCCGGACGAGCGCCTGGGGTGAAGTTGCGTTCGGGACAAAGGTGTTGGCACCAAAGGCAGGTCTCAGAGGTGATTAAGATAACCGATTTAAAAAGACAAAAAAAAAAAAGAGGGAATGTTAAAGGAGAGCGGAGTGTGTGCGTTGTAAAGGCAGCAGGAAGTTGGTTGGGTGCCTGCAGCCGGGTTTGGGTTGAAGGGACCGGGCTTGCGACCCGAGGCGGCTGGAGAAGGGGCGGCCCTGCCTGGCCTGGCCGCTGTCAGCGTGCTCCGTGCATCCCGGGATGGCCCGAAAGGAGGATACCCATTAATACAGTTCATTATCCCAGAGAGCGGTCACTGTTTTTTATTGCGTTGTCAAGCGGTTGTAACTTACTTGTTTTACAGTTTCAGTGGCTAAAGAGGCAGTTTAGATCAAGTCAATTCACAGTGAAAGGCTTTTTTTTTTGTTTTTTCTTTTTTGTGTGTTTTCTTGGCAAGGTTTCTTTTTCAACGTAAAACTGCTGACAGAATGCACACTGCACACAATCGTGATTACATTTTAATTAGCTAGAGTAAAATAAGTCGAGAATTACTCAGTTAGGACTTGATAACGGGCTGTTTTTTTTGTAATCAATTGAAAATCTCAGAGTTTTAACCCCAACCTGCTAAAGCACGTGGTAATTTATCTTAATTACTACGGATTAAACCCCTGTTAGACATGAAACGACTGTAATGTTTGGAAGATAAAGTGCTCTCGTTTATAAAAGTTAAGCTCTCCATTGTCTTATAATGAGGAAAAGGAGGAGAGTTTTAAAGTACATCAGGCATCCAGTGTTCTCACAGGAGACTGATAAAACAGTGTGGGCTGTAGGATGTGCAAATTTGGGCCAGACAGTTCCATGTGGGCTAAAGGGTATGATGTTCCATTCCTTTCTCTTCTCTCCCTCCTAGCCATTCCCCTCCCCTTTTCATCTCAACTGGTAGCAATTTCTGGAGCTCTTTTCATTTCAGATGTCCACTTATCTTGTAATCTGATTCAACCTTTGAAGCAAACTAAACACTAGCTCTTCCCAATCAGAGCAGGAAGGAACTCTAGTGTCTCCCAGTTAAGCAAGAATTGAAAGACTGACCCACTCATTTCTCAACCCTGCTTTAGATGCAGCCTCAGTGGTGGGACTTAGGGAGACAGCAGCTGGACATGCTTTGCAAGAGATGATGTCCCCAAAACTTCACAGAGAGTTAATTTCACATAATTTATGGTACTAAAATCACATCACTAACAACTTTTAAAAGAGATTCGGGTAGTATGAATAGGAAGTCTGGGTTAATTCTTTACCTTCTGGCTCTTGTTTGAATGGCAGCTAATATTTTTCCAACTTTTAAATGTTCACAAGGGATTTTAATTGACCCCCCCAGCCCTGAGAAGTTTCACCCATTTTTCTTTACTGTCCTTATTTTTTAAAGTTTCAAGAGAGGTATTATTTCTAAAAAGCCAATTTGTTAATTTACACTTGGGAAGCAACTCTAAGCCTATTTTAAATGAACATTGTGAGTAGACAATGTCAGTAGAAATTATTTTAACTGAAGCATAGTTCAAATAATATATCTTTTTATTCCATATAGACTATTGATGTGGGCTTGAAGAAGAATTGGTCACCTAAATAAAAAATCTTTGATCTTCAGAATGCTTGTTGAAGGGGCATGGATTCCTGCTTATTCCTATAAAGTCTCCATGGCTAGGGGGGTTTTCCAGTTCTGGTGGTGTTGGGAAGTTCCATGTAGAGGTTATACCAAAAGATACATGAGATCATTATGAGAGTTATGCACCACATGAGTCTTAGACCCAATGAAATGTGTGTGTTTGATATCTAGGGCCATGATCTTTCACAGAGAGCATGCTAGCACAAAGGCCTTTCATCCTAAGCAATCAAACAAAAAATTATAATCAGGAGGGGTCATAGTGGATTCTTCTTTTATATAAGAAGTTATTGATTACATGCTCATTCACAGTAGAGAATGATGTTTAAACTCTAAATGAAGGGACTCCAACATATCACTTCTGTCTTACTGAAATGTGTTCAGTAGTGGGGTTTAACTTTCTCTGAAATTTTGCAGATGAGAGAAAGCATTTTTATCCCAACTGTCTAATTTAGGCCCCTGAACAGCACCGAATGAAGCATTCATTGACCTGTGACCAGAAAGAGTGAGGACAAAGAGAGCTCATCTCTTTAGCCTTATGTTCAGAGTACTTATTTAAAGCCATTTTGGGTGTTGACACTAGAGTTTTACTTTGACTGTTGCAAAACATGTATGAGGGAGTAATTGGAGCATTCACTGGAACCTGCCCATGCTCCTGGGTCACTGCCTTGATACAGCAGAGTTCCTAGTGCTGTGCTTCTTTTTCTGACAAAATTCTCTCTAAAACACCTGAACAGGGGAGTATGGCAGGAATGCTCTTCCAGTAAGCTGGAGCTTTACCATCAAATGGCCTGCTGAGGAGAAGGTGTAGATTTGAACCTTGAAGTCCTATATCAATAATCAGCGTTGTGTGCTTTTGGCTGTTATCTTAAAAGAGCATGCCTGGGTGTTAGTATGGTGCCCTTATAAGATGGGAAGGGCAATTCCTCCTCTAGGCTGAAATGACAGGAAGGACTAAGGTGTCTGGCTCCATAAGAAACACCAAGACTGTGAATCCTGTGTGGAAAAAAGCATACTATTTTTGGGACAGAAGTGGTACAGTGATGTAATTGGATATATTCTTTCCTCAACATTTTCTTATTAAGGCGGTTTCTGTCTCAGTGTTTGAGTTGATCTCCAGGAGAAAGGTACATATTTTAATTTGATGTATTCAAAGTTTGTTTGTGAATCTAGTTTTATAGTAATTTAGTACAGTAGGTAAAACCCCATGAGGAGGTTTTACTCACTGTGGGAAGATGAGGTCAGTTACTGCACAAGTTTTTGGTTTTTTTGAAAAGGGTATGGGTATAAACCAGGACCTCATACAGCCTGCTGGACAAGAGGCCTGAATGCTCAGATTAGTTTTGGTAGAGGTTTCTGCATATCCTGCCTGTTTTAGTGGAGTGAGACTAAACTCCTTGCATTGCCATTTGTGGGTGTAGCCTTTCCAATTTGTGATATTAGTTGAGGATGAACTTGTTTTATTTTGGGGGAACAGACATGGCAGTGACCTTTTTAGTGTTTTGTTTTCAAGTTGAGTGAAAAAGCAATTTGGATTTTAATCTCTAATGCCAGCCATCTGAGACGTGTTTTAAAACTGGTATGATTAAAATTTTCTTTGTGAATAAGAGCTTGAACATCACTGTAACTACTTAGGCTAAAAATATTATAGTGAGCAAACTTTACTTTGACCTGTGGACTCATTGATCTTTGTCTTAGCTGGGATCTGTTATAGACCTCTCAAGCTCAAGTGTCTTCCTGCGTAATATGTGCAACTTGATAATTTACTTAAGACACAGGACTGGTCAGTCTTGTTTACTGGGTCAAAAGCTGAGAGGGTGGTAGAACATGTCCTAGGAATTTGGAGTAGTTGCCAGTAAGATTGCCTGTGGTTGTGGTGTGTTTGTGGTGTCACTGGAGAGGTTACAGCCATATGCTCACAGAGTGTATGCTGAGGTTGAACACCACCTCCTGGCAACTTGTTCTAGCATTTAACCACCCTCACAGTAAAAAAAAAGGTGTTTTCTCATGTTCAGATGCAGTTTCCCATGTTTCAAATTTGGCCATCACCTCTTGTTGTGTTACTGGGCTTCACTGAGAAGTGTCTGGCTTCTATTTCTTTATTCTCTCCCATCAGGTACTTACAAATATTGATGAGAAACCATTGAGATTTTTCTATTCCAGACTAAACGTTCCCATTTCTTTTAGCATCTTCTCATGTGAGAGATATTGCTATTCCTTTTCTGGGCTCCTTCCACTAAGTCCATCTCTTTCCATGTAATGGGAGGCCCAATACTGGATCTAGCACTCCAGGTGTGGAGGAGTGACTAGAACAGAGAACAGGATTGGCTGCATTTTAAGGATATAATGCCTGCTAAATACTGTTACTTGCTTTTAAATTCATTTTCATGATTTAGATTTTCTTACATGAGTTCATATATGACCCTTTATCAGTGCATTAAAACCACAATGCTAACACTAAATAAATTTTTTTCCATCCCTTTAGATATTGGTACATCTCACTATAGTTTTAAATTTTTTTGAGGGGGTAATCTTCAGTAGTAAATTGAATCTTAGCAAATCCATTTTTTTTATTCATCAGGGGAAAGTCCAGGTACATGGAGATGTGTACATGTTGTGTGATCCAGCATTGTGATTGCTGCTTGAACAGGCTCATGAGAGATTGGTTAAACTCGTTAAATGGGCACTGATTAGAAACATACAGGCAACATGGTGGATGACTTTGGTCACATAGGGGTGCTGTGTTCATGTTGACTTACTTGTGAAGTGGATGAATTGTAGCTGAAAATTTTGATACAACATAGACGTCCTTCAAGTGGTAAGCCAGTTTTGTGATATATGGAAGGAAATTAGAGAGAAATTAGCTCTTGTAAATGTGATTTAGTGTAAATCTAATAGTAGTATACTATGATTTAGTACTTAGGAATTAGTACTAAGCTAGATGAGCCAAGGCTAACTCAAAATTGTTTTTGAAAGTATGGAAAAATATTGTTTTAAGCTAATAGAGCCATATGTTGCATAATGTTTAGTAGCTGTAAAAGGGAAGAGTAAGGCCTTAGAAGTTTGTTATATTGAATGACTGATAACTATATGGTGGTAGGAGGTTGTTTTTAGTGTTGTAGAAGGACTCTTGCCTTTCAGGACAACTGAAGTTTTGGAAGAAAAACAGGCAATTCTTTTAAGTAAGTAATAAAAGGTTCTCAGATTTTATATCTGCAAGCAAATAATGTGCAAGTGATTACCTCTAGATAAGCAATACCAGATTTCACCTACAAGTCAGGAAGCTAGTTGTCTCAATGCCAGCACATCTGCCTTCAAATTGCCTGTAACTCTGAAGTGGCTGCACCTGCCATAATCTGCAATGGGTCCCAGCTGGGAAAGTGGTGGCCAGGCTGAAAGTCCAGGATGCTTGTGTCTCTCTGTGCTCTGCTGTAGAGAGGCTGGAAATCGTGAAGAAACCATTTATTGTAACTTTCTCAAATAACTCTGAAACGATAAATTGTTTTTTATTAAATCTTAAATGAAAAGATATGTGGTACTTCTGTAGTGAGATATGGTGGATATGTAGTGTCTTATTCCCAGAATGTTTCAGTTCCAATGGACAGGCTGCCCAGGCACTGAGTTTGCTTAGTTCTCTCGGGACATGTTCACAACCTTTTCTAAATGTGAGGATGTGTGCCATCTGTTTTTGTTGCTGTTTCAGAACTCATCTCCTTTCCAAAAATAGCCCTTGTGTTAAGTAATTCTGACTTTCATGTGTCTTGCAAAGCACTCTGCTCTAATTTATTTCCACAGACAAATTGTAGCATTTGTCATTACTTTGTTTTTCTCAAAACTCATTAAAGGCCCAATCCTTCTCCTGTTTTTGATGTTCATATGGCATATGATCTGGGTAATTATTCTGGCATTTGGTGTGCCCTGATTATCAAGATCTTCAGTTGTGAGCAAAAGGTGCACAGATTTAACAGAATCTTGGGTAAAACCCGTGAAAATGAGAGGTTTGTTTTGAATATCAATGGTTGCATCTAGTGAAAACAGCTGCATTATTCACTGTATTGTGTAATTGAGGCATAGTTAGTCTTTGCTGTTGTAACCTGGTCTGGTATGAATCTCCCTGACTTCTGATTTGAACCTCCCTAAGTGGGAGTTTTAACTTTCTCACAACCACACCCAAATCTCTTTGCCCTCAGTGGATGCTTGCATAGTTGATATGAGTGCAGGGGTTTACATGGCCTGGTCATTGTTTTCTAGTGGCTTTGATGACTCAGACTTGCTCATTGCTTTCCTAAATTAAAATACTTGTCTGTGTCTCAAGTGTAAGTTTAAATTCAAATCAAGTAAACTGTATGAAAATGTAAAGAGAGGGTGAGCAATTGTACTGAACAATGGGAGTTGCCAAGATATTTTTCTCACATTTACTTGTGTATTCTTACATATTAAGAAAAAAATTTCCTTATGCTTATTTTTGTAAAAATAAAATAACTGTTAATTTGGTAAATGTGATGGATACCAGGTGCAATAAACCCAACAGGAATTACTAATAGGTTTTAAAGCAGACATTTAGGTATAGAAAATATTGGCAAAGAGTAGTTTAAATGTCGCAGTCATGTTGGTGAGGGGGAGGAAATGCTGCTTTTGAAAAGTATTAGAAAACTTCTAAAAGAAAAACAATGTCAGTTCTAAAATGTAAATCTTTTTCCATTGGAAGATACAGCCACTTAATGCAGAGCAAAAGGTTTTTCAGATGGGTAGTGTTCAAATTAAAACTATTATTAAAGCATTATTTGTTGTCTGAATATGAGTTGTCTCTGTGATGAACAAGTGCTCTGAACTTAATTTAAATGTATTTGATTTAGTAAGTGTTGCATAAGGAAAAAAACCCCAAAATGTTAGATTTCTGAGACAGCTTGAAAAGCAGACTGATTTTCCAGATTATTATTTGCTCATTATTTGTCATTTTGTAAAGGGCATCTTAAGATTGAGTGCTGAATTTGTGTTTGCCAATAGAGATTGTTCTTCACATTCTGACCTGCGTCTCCCCTGGCCATTTTATGTGAATTTTTACTCTGTCCGACCAGCTGGATTGTAGTACATAGCCAACTTTTGTAAACAGAAAAAGAGAGTGGTATAATTTAGCATCCATGTCTTTAAAGATTGAAAGTAGGAATAATGACTGAGTATCAGGAGCATCCTACAGAAGACAGACACATCTGTATTGATATTTAGTAGCTGGTGCCTACCAAATGTAAACCTTGCACTAAAACTCCTTGCCTAGGAGTTTACACCAAGAATCTTCATTTTTTGATCTCTCCCACAGCCGAGCCTTATAAGGCTTTATACTTCAAAAACCTTTGAAGTCCATGAAAAGCCTTCTGTTGATTTCAGCTGGATCAGGTCCATGAGTGAACACTAGGTCCATGTAGTCAGCAAAGTAGAGTGCTGTGAACTGGGTGTCCCAGCTCCAGTTGTATCTGTTTTTCAGTCTTTTAATGACCAAGAGGTCGCAGGACACAGAGATGGAGAGCTGGGGGTGTTGAAAGGTAAGTGGACCCTTTAAACTTGAAAGTAGAGTACTGTTCTTTTCATCTCTGATTAAAAAGAAGCACACATTCTTTCCATCCACTGAAAAGAATATCAGATATTTCCAGATTTGGGGAACAACCCCACTCTAAAGTTTTAATTGCATTTCTGTTCTCTTCTGTGAACAACATTTTCACCAATGTGTCTCTCTAGACTGTCAAAGAGATGTGACATCAAAGTTGTGTACACACATATGCAATTACATTCCTTTAAAAAAGAAGAGACTTGTCTCAAACTTGCAAAGGACAGGACTCCCCTGGTAAGCAGCTGAGATTTCTGAGGAGCATATATCTTCAGAACTTGTAGGAGAAGCAGGAAAAGGGACAGTGTCTCAGAATGGAGATAGGTGGACTCTATCAGGCTTGTATTACTGGAAGGAGAATTTATATGAGACTAGAGGGCACTGTAAAATTTCCTGGGACACAATTAATTGAAATTAAGGAATTATGGAAGCAGAGAACAGATGTAATGGGTTTGTAGGAAGAGTTGTTTGTAACTGTTTCTTGGGAACATGTTTTATTTCTGTCCTTTCTCAGCTGCTTGAAATTTTACTTGGTTTAAAAAAATTAATTTTTCTTTTTTGAAAACATGTTTTGAAAACCCTTTTGTCTTCATTGTAGAGGTCAGTTACAGGAAAGGCTATTATGAAAATTCACAACAAAGTTCTAGCTGACGTAGTATTTCATGTCAGAACTCAGACAAACTTGAACCCTTGATTCACTGCCACTGTAATTCCTCAAGTGGTCACAGCTGAAACTGCAGACCTGGCCAAGGTAGTGAAGCCTGTTTTTTCTGCCTGTGAATCTAGCTGTCATGCATCCTGTAATAAGATAATATGAGGGAAAAAGGATTGCTTTGGAGCAAATGTCTTGTGTCCAGACAGCCAGAAATTGAGGCTGATAGTGAAGATTGGGTGAGAATAATGTACTCATTTAGTCTAGTGCAAATGTAGTTCAACTTTCCCTGCCATTTTTATGAGAAATTAGAAGCACAGTTCTGTTTTTCTTTTTTTAATATATTACTCTTTAGGGAAGTTATCTTCACAGTAATTTATATTAAAAATATAAAAAGAAAAGCAATCTCATTTCATGTACATGAATGTGATTTCTCAGCTAGTGATTTAGGCCGTGCACATAGAGCAATATGTCATTTGTATTTAACTGATCATATTTTTTAACTGCTAATGACTGGAACATTCCAGTCATACCTCAGGGCATTTTTGGACCTAGACACTACAAATTCATTTTTTTGACCTTGGTGCTGTAAGACTTTGGGTTTCCTTTGAATTTAGCACATGGCTGAACAGATATGTGAAGCAGCAAATAGTGAGGAAGGGGTGATAACGATGTATTATTATGATGATGATGTCTTAATACAGTGACTATTTGTCATTCTCTTCCCCAGAATTTGTATCCCTATATATAAACTATTTCAAGTGTGTGGCTTTTTTTTTCTTTTTCAATTAGGTGATGGTTGTAGCTCCTTTGACAACAACAAAATCATGTTAATGTGTAACTACAACTAGACAATAATGAATCACACCATTATCTGCCCCCATTTTAGTTAGTTACAAAGAGTTACAAAATATGTTGACATTTAATTTGTACCTAACAATTTTGAGAAGGGAACTGGAACTAAAAGAGCTTGAGGCTTTCTTCTGTTTTGAAATTTCCTTCTATGCAACTGTGAACTGAGATCAAGAATTAGCCAAACATTGGTCAGTCTGGATATGCAGTAGGTGGAAGAAACATTTGGGCTTAGACAAACTGACACAAAGAGGTAAAAATAATCCAATTAATGAAGAGTATGTCACTTCATATAGTACTTAGTAGCAGCTATGGGACATGTTTGTCAGGATAGATAAGGAAAGAAGATGTAGGTTTTTACAGCTAGGAGCTTATTGCTGGATTTTTTCTTTGGGTTAAAAAGTTGAATACACAATGTGAAAGACAGGAGCTTTCTGGTAAGTTTCATGGGTTTTCTGTCCAGTGGGTCCTCACCGACCAAGTGGAGTGGAAATGCACACATACTGCATATGCAGCATATTAGTTCATCTTGTAAAAGATTTGGATTATTCATAGATTCACACCCGTGCATTTGAGCACTGGACAGCATCAAAGCCAGAATTTTCAGTGGCAATTGATGTGGAACAGCAAACAATAATTATTTCAAGTCTTCCTGTTTTCTAAACTCTCCTTATGTAGAAAAAAAGAGCAGCAGTGTGAACTAAGTTTGAAAGGTAAGTTTAACCTCAACTGTTTTCCAAATTATAAAAAAGTGAACATTTGCAGTTTCCTAAAGGATATATGCTGGCTGACTTTGGAATAGAAAACAAGACTTGGTTAGTTTTAAAAACTGAAGAGCTTTACAAATTAATGTAGGGTAGGCTCATGTTGTTTACTTTAACTGGGGATCTTTCAGATTTCTGACTGTTACTCATTGGTTCTTCCATTTATATAATTAATAGCCTAAGATGGGATTTTTCTGGAGGTTTTTATTTCTGGGCTGAGTCTGATATCTCTGCATTTGATAGTAATGCATCCAACAGTTTCAACAGAAACAAGCTTAGGCCAGTGAAAATATAATAGAAATATCTGTTTAGAGTTTATAGATAAAAACAAGAAAGTTCTCAGCATACTGTTTAAAGGCAATTAACTTCAATTTGTTAAATACCATCTTATTGTATCATGACATCTTTTTTTTCAATTCAATGGTAGCAAATAACAACGCCATTAGGACAAAGTAAAACTGAATTGCCAGTTATATGCTAGATGTAAAGCACCTTTAAATATTTGTAGAAGAGATTCTTTCAGATGACAAGGGAAGGTAGAAGCAATTTAATGTAACCAGAGCTAAATACCTCTAAAGACAGTATACAAATATTTTTTTTTTAAAGATTAGATACTGCCCAATTTCTGATTATTACTCCATGTATCTAGGTGACTCCAGTGATTCCAAAGTATCCCTTTTAAGTTTCATCAACAGGCATGGCTTGTTCTCTTAATAATAGGAGCAGATGTCAAATTTTTATGCCTCTAAGATGCTTAGTCATACCTAGGAGATCCATCTGGTATAGATCGAGCCTCAGTTAACTTGTTCTCACCCATGAACTTCCCACTGAGAAAGTAAATCGAGCAGAGCTCCTCAGTCCAATGAAAAAGAAACTTGAATATTATCAATCTACTTGTAGTGCCAGAACCCCCTTCACCGTCTTTTTTTCTTAGTTGCTTTACACAGGTGACAAGGCTAGTAAAATGGAAGGAAACTTTATAATTGGGACAGAATTCCTGGAGCATACCACCAGTATCAGCAACTTTCCAAAAAGAAACAACTGAAGTATTTGTCAGTTCTGCAGAAAAAGGTGATTTAAAAAAGAGAAACAGAACCTTAATATAAAATGCCTGCTGATAGTACAAGCTGTTGACAACTGGTATTAACTGCAGTCGTCCACATTTTATGAGCTTAAGGATATATATTACAATGGTTTGCTTTTGTGGCTGTTGATTTAGATTAAAGATATAAAAGCAAATGCTGGGCTTCACAACTGGTGTGATTCCTGCAGTGGAATTCTGTGAAATTCCATATCCAATTGTTTACATTAGCTGAAGGCTTTAAAATTCTGTGGCTTGGGTAGGGACTTAGGCTGTGCTTTGACATCTCTCATGTTACAAGCCTTTCAATAACTTCAATGCAAATTAACCTGATTTAATTTTTAGCTCTTTCACCTGGTGCCAGGAAGGTCTGAAACATGATGGACCTGTCAGCAAATGCTTGTTCTGCGTAACAGCTACATCTCTGGTAACCATATGTGTTAATGACAAATGCTTCAGTTCTGCCTTCAAGGGAGATTTATTTTCCTTTTATGGTATGTCTTCATTAGTTAGTTATAAGACTGTATTCTAAAAACCTGACATATGAAGTGCTTTTATGTTTGTGGGAAATTTTATGGCAATGTGAGGAAGCAACATAAATTTTCCACTGAAGATTGTCAGTGAAGAGAGATCAAGTTAATACCCCTGTATCTTGAATTGTATGAGTAGTTTTAGTATGTTGTTATCAGTAGAATTTAATGTTGATTTCTTCTCTCTCTCATCTGTCCTTTCACAGTCTTAGGTTGCTTGCAAGGTGGTCTAGATCACTGGACTGCAGCAATTGTCCCATGGAATATACATTTCTTGTAGCATACAGTTCTTAAACTGGAAAAAGCCCCTAAAAAATGGGAAGAATCTATTGTAACTTGTATTAAAAGGGTGTTTCTCTCAGGAATATACTGTCAGTGTTGGAGGGCCAATGGGTCTCTGCTAGGATCAGGTTAGCAGATTAGTTAAATTTTAAGTGGAAAGGGAAAGACTCACCCACCCTTCAGAGTGCTCCTTCACATGAGGCCTGTTTTTCATCCATGGTCACCACAATGTCATTGCAACTTCTGCTGTTGTGCAATCTGTTAGCATTCCTTAAAATAGGAAAGGAATAAGCATGTGGTCTGCACACCAACACCAACAGGGATTTTGGAGCTGGGGACAGGCAGCAGCACTGAGTGGTCTGGAGAAGGGCACCATGGCTCCTGTGCTTGTGTGACAGTGCTGGGAGGAGGACGTTCAGTAAGCGATGGGATGGGATGGGATGTGGGTATCTGAGCAGATGCCACTGGCATCTCCCAGTCTTTATGACAGGTTTGATTTGGCAGCCCTGTGTGTTGGCCTTCTGCAGAAGTGAGAGCTAGGTTGGGAAGGGACAGGCCAAGGACCAAAAAAATAGGAGCAATGGAGAGAAGAGTGTTAACCTGTCTGATAAGATTTTTGTTGAGCTGTGCTTTTGAGGTGAAACAATAAATTGTGGCGTTATTAAACTGCACCCATTACATCTTTTTTGTCTCTCTGCAACATCTACAGTGAAGGCAGATGTATGAAAATATTAATAATTAAAATATATCAGGGAAAGAATATTTTTTTTTTCTGAAATGCTGCTTTAACTGTTGTGGTGACAGACTCTTTGTGTGTGGTTTCTAAACATATTGTGGGTTTGGTTCAGATTGCAGATAGGCTATTCTGTTTAAGTCCAAGAGTAATTTTTATTTGACAAAATCTCTAATTCCTGAATGGCCACAACCCTTTTGCAAATGTTTGTAGGAAATCCCAGGTCTGGTGAGGTGCACTTCACTCACTGAGACAGGTCTTCTGTGGAAAGTGGAACAAAAATCCCCAAAGACTGTTTACACAACTCTTAGACCTCCAAGGACTGTGTTAAATTTTATACTTTTTACTTTTGAGAGCTTTGCTATGTATTTTAATAATTCCTCCAAAACATTATTTTTGTTTAAAAAATGTTACAAATATTAATAGGTCTCTGGAGCTACCAATGAATAATTGTGGTTAAATTTTAGACTGCATATTTCATCTGTTAGGATTGTTATTGGTGCTAAATTTTACTGCTGAGATTATAATTTACTACATGCTTTAAAAGTATTAAAAGATAGTGAAACACAGTATGGGCATATGGGCAATTGTGTTTATTGATCTTATTTCCTTCAAAGAGGAAAATTTTATAGCAATACATCAAGACAATAGGAATAAGGAGATACTTGTCACAAATATTTTATGTTGAGAAAGGTGCTTCGTGGAATTTGTATATTTTCATTTGTTTTCCTTTAAAAGGAAAATGAAAATATATGTATTCATCAGCTTGTGGGGATATGGCTGCTACTGTGGGTTGAAATATTTAGTATCTTGTAAACTGGTAACACATGCTAAACAGAAAGGAAATGCATTCCTGAAATTTATCATGTGAATTTCATGTCATTGTATTGGAAATAAATAGCCTGTTAAGCCCAAGAATGTGAGTGTAAAATTTGATGGTACCTGACTGAGCCACAGTAACATGGCTGCTGAAGAGCTCCTACGTTTGAAGGACAGGTGTGTGTATCCATACTCTTGCCAAAGTTACAAGTGTGGTATATAATGATGTCCCTCTCATAGATGCCAGAACAGAATAGGAGAAAATGCAATGAAACTTCACATGGCCAGTATGTGGTACAATACAATGCATTTAGCAGCTTTTGGAATCAGAAATTACTCCATGACAATGTAACATGCATGGACTATTCTGTGTTTGTGTAGTTTATGGCTAGCCTATTTATAATAGACATTTTAGTTGATATAAAAATGCATGGTTGTTATTCTTTTTGTGTGTGTGTGTGGGGTTAGTTTCTTAAGAATGTGAGACAACAGAACCTTAAGCATTTTGCAAGTCCAGAAAGCAACACTGCCCTGACTGACTGTGAAACTGTGGCTTTTGAGGAAAATGTAGTCTAATAGGACGCACTGAATTACTACTCTTGTGTGTTTGGGAGATGTTAGAAATGTCTGAGATGCAACTTCACATTAGTGTTTTAATGTGGATCAGTTTGTTATGGAAGTGAGTCTCTTAAGTATCATGATTACCTTTTCTTTCTCATTATGGACCAGTCTGAGAGTTCACGCATTGGATTTCTTCTGGATTAACATATCTGGGAGAGATAATCCAGAGGGATGTAATGTGCTTTAGCAACTAATGGGCATTGTGTCTGTGGGACCAGACTAGAATTAGTTGAAGGAAAGGGGAAAATTGAAATATGTGTAGTGCATACATCAAGCCCATCAAGACCAGGTGTTCTGCTCAATAGATGTGTTTCTGTGCTCCACATGACTTCCTAGGGAGTTTGTAGGTGATTCTGGATTGCCTTGTTGGTAGGCAGTGGAGGCAAATGCAGCCTGTGATAAACATACCACATCACATGCTGTTGGGAGTCACCCAACTAACCAGTAATCTTAGAAATATACAGAATAGTAATATGGACTGTAGTTTTCAGTTATAAAATCAAATCAGCATTCAAAGCAGCATGCAATATCCTACATTATATTGAGAACCAGTTGTATTTTTTTCAAATACAAAGTAAATTGTATATATCTACATTTATGTTGTATTTTACATAATCAAGCATTACATTTTTAGAACATATTTCGTTCTTTTGTTGTTAATTTCCCAAGGCTACACTTGTCACATCCTTGAGCCAGCACATACTTTTATTATCTCATTATTTCATATGTGTAGAAAATCAAGTTTATGACACAACAGAAGAGGTGCATTAGCATTTCAAAAGGGTGGGGATTTTGAAATAGAGCCTATGAACAAGTAGTTGACAAGCTATCTTTTGCCTCCCTATTAATGCTGTTAGACTAGTTTCTGTTCACTTCAACTGGATTACTTAATATCAAAAAATGTGTTTGAAATTTGGCCCAAATATAGTTTGAGATTCAATATATTACTTTAATAGCTTCAAGTTGGTGTCTGTGTATTTAATTCCTCCTGTTTCAGGGAGAAGTGAAGTTTATTTCATCTGGATTCTTTTACAGATTGGTCAAGACTTCTGCTAAACAGAATAAGACCTCAGTTGAGATCAGTCTTAGAAGTGGTAAGAGTGAAGTCTGTGAAACCACAAGAAGGCAGTCATAACTCACAAGTGTGTGGAGACACCAGGATTCCTGTGCTCATTTGTTTTTACAGCTTGTGTTTGTCTAGTAGTTTTTCTGTGCATTTGAGAAGACAGTGCTCTAAAAAGAGGAAAGGTGTCCCATACTTAGAGATGCAAATTTAATCCAAGCAATGCATAGTCTATTTTCAAAAGTACTGTTCTTTTGCTGTTTCATTGGTAATGGCCTTTAGATTTTGATGATTGTCTTTCTCGGAACCTACTAATGATGACAGCCAAAGAACAAATAGTGTTGTGTCTCATGATATAGGTGATGGTTGGTGATTTTCTTAATTTATTTCTGAATTACTCTGGTATTTTTTAATGTTTTTGGTGTATATGAAGTTGTATCTTTTAATGTTTTGCTCTGTAACAGCAATAAAGGTTGACTTTGTATAAACTGTTTAGCAAATATCAACACAAAGTTTAGGTCAATATAGTTCTATCTGTAGCCATCTGTCTACAGGAGGACTCACCATTTCTTGTGATAGGAGCTTGCACATTACAGATGATGGCAATGTCAACATAAATCCAAAAGAGAATCTGACTAAGGCTTTCTAAAAAATTATTTTCTGGTGTCAAATCCAGATGTTTAAAATTAGGTGGCAGTGTGAGTCACACTGTGGCCCATGATAATTTAATTTTGGTTTATAGTTGCAAGTTCAGAGAATGAGTTTTTAGGATGATCAGTTTTATAAGTATTTCTTGCATTCAGTCATCTCTTTAACTTAATTACTTTGGATTAACCAGTAACCAGCATTGACTTTTCTATGGTTTAAACATCTGTGGTATAAAAATGGCTTCCTCTAAGGGCATTGTACATTTGATTTAGTTGTGAGGAATCACAGTGGTTAGTTACAGTAACAAAATAACTTTAGGTGTTTGTTCCAAAATATGTTCTTGCCCTCAGTGTCAGTTTTTTTTGGGATACTGTTGCTTGGTGGTTTTGTTTTTTTTTTTTTTTAAGAGTTGTATGTCATTATAAGATGGCAGAGGAAATATATGTACATATTTAAGCTTATTGCTGAATTTCTACATGTGTTTGTATAACACAGTCCTAAAGTTATCTGATAGTAATATATTAAACTGTGTCACTAATATGGTGCTAAGTGCTGTTTGAGCTCCTACCTTTTCTCACATTATAGTTCTATGCAGTATTTTTTTTGTTGCTGTTTTGTTTTGTTTGTAGGTTTTATATGCTTTTTTGTTTTCTCTTGTTTGGGTGATCTTTATTTGGTTTTGGTGTTGAAATTTTGCTTTGTGCTTTTGCTAACTAGAATAAAGTCTGAGGACATTACTTACACATCAGGAATAAACGAAGATGTTATTTTGGACCTTAAAGCACAGTCCTGTGCTGTCAGTGTCAGCCTGGGCTGGTTCCCAGGGCATGGGGAGCCAGGGCTGGGGGTGACCTCACTGCAGGCTATGGCCCCTCTGAGGGATGGGCAGAGCTGGGTGCTGGTACAGGGTCATCAACAGCCTCAGGCATGGCCAAAGGTGAGCCAGGCTCAGGGAATGCCAGGGACAGCTGTGGGGTGAGTGGGCTCATGGTGTGCTGGGAGAACTGGCTGAAGGTCAGGGCTCAAGGACTGTAGTGAATGGGGGCACATCTGGCAGGTGTCTGTTCATCACTGGTGTTCCTCAGGGTTTGGTTCTAGAGCCAGCTCTGTTCAGTGCATTTATCAGTGCTCTGGTGCAGCAGGTGAGTGCACCATTAGTGCAAGATTGCTGATGATACCAAATTGGGAGGTGCTGGTGCTGCTTTTGAGGGATGAGAGGCCTTGTGTAGGGATCTAGATAGGTTAGAGCATTGGGCATTGGTTAATAGGATGAAATTTGACAAGTAAAAAATGTTGGATTCTGCATAATGCTGTGCACAAGTATAAACTGGCAGAGGAGGAGTTGGAGAGCAGCCCTGCAGAAAAAGATCTGGGGTGAGTGATCAGCATCAGGCTGAATAGGAATCAGCAGGGTTCCAAAGAGCCGAGAGGGAAAATGACATCCTGGAATTCAGCAAACACAGCACCACCAGCTGCTCAAAATGGTGATTATCCCTCTGTATCAGCATTGGTGCAGCCTCACCCAGAGTGCTGTGTGCAGTTCTAGGCCCCACAATGTAATAAGGATGTGAAAGTCCTTGAATGCTCCCAGAGGAGGGCAACAAAGCCAGTGACAGGGCTGGAAGATGTCCTGAGAAGTGTGGCTGAGGACTTTGGGCTTGTCTAGTTTGGAGAGGAGGAGGCTGAAGGGCGACATCATTGCTCCCTATCTGAAAAGGGGAAGTGGAGAGGAAGGTGCTGATCTCTTCTTCCTGGGATCTACTGACAGGACACATGGGAATGGCTCAAAGCTACACAGTAACATTCAATTTATTATTAGTTGATGCTTACTTTTTTCAGTTTCATTCTTTATTAGAACCACTATAAGACTACAGAAATACCTTATTAAGGAATTATTTCTGTAAAATACAATGTACAATGAAATCAGAAACTATATAAAGAGCAAAATGTACTCATTTCAGTTGTTTGTATTTCCTTCCTTTCTTTTCTGAACAGAAGCCAAGGAACCAGAATATTACTATTACTATTCAGAATATTACTGCTATTTTGTTGTATCTTATGGCCATTTTAATCTCATACTGCTCTTCTTCTATCCATGTCTTCTCCAGTGGATGGTCTTCAAATTTGACATACACTGGACAAGCATGTAGTAGAAACAATGCTAAAAATATGTTTGTGTAAGTTGCCCTTGAAAGAGACAGTTTTGTTTCTGAGGTGTAGACCTTGCTTTTGAACTTCATAACTTTCTCCTTCACCACCTGCAGCTCCATGTGTCTCCTGTGCATTTCCTCAGAGTGGTTTGGTTTCACTGGCCAGGTTTTAGTCTCTACTCCAGCCTGTTGCTGAGTCATCTCGAAGTGCATAAGGGCTTAAATTTGCTGTAACTTGGTGAAAGACTTCTGGGGCAGGTGGTCTTGGTGTTGTGTAACAGGGTTTTCTATTTTCATTTTCCTGCATTATTTTCAAAGAAAAATCCATTCCTGTTATTTATATACAAAAGCATAACTAAATACCATAGACCAGGAGAGGTGGTACTGTGGTTCCCCTGCCCATACGTTTACTACAAATTTGTGTTTATTCTTGATAGTGCTTCAAGAAATAAATTTCTCTTTGGCATTTCTTATCTGTTGCTTTTGATATCTCTCCCCACTAAGTGTACAGACTTATCTGAAATTCATTCCTGAGTGCATACTTTTGTATTTGGGAGCTGGGATGCCTAGTTTGATTTGATTCCATTTTTCACCTTAGTTCCACATTTCAGAGCTGGGCCTGGGGACACACAACACTGACATAGATAAGTACCTGTATTAATTTGTGCCACAGTGACCATGCAGTCAGGAAATGCATATTAAGCACAAGTTATACTTTACTGTTACTTTTAACTTCATGCTGTTGAGATTTTTTAAAGGGTACAGAAAATATATATTGGGAGCCTCTTTTTAAATTCATCATTACAGCAGTATTGATTTGTCTACTCAAATGTTCTGTTTTATTTCAGTGGGTACTGTTATTTGAAAGGTTTATTTCTATGCTTTTTTTGTCATTTTGAAAGAATCAGTGGGGTTGTCAGGAGAGGCCACTTCTGAGAGACAGTGGTTTCACACAAATGTGGATTGAAGATTGGGCAGGGGAGAAGAGACTTCCAAAACTGATAATAGATATGCAGCTACTGTCATAGCAGATGAAGTGGCTAGTTAATTTTCGTAGCTCATGTCTGGCATTTCAAAAGAAGGGTTGTATCTCCTGGCATAATTGTGGACAGAGATGCAAATTAAGTAATTTTATACCTTTTTTTTTTTTTTGACATTGCTCCAATTAAAGACCAGTTTGTACTTGCTTGTGAATGTTATTAACTTCTTTCCCCCCCATGGGGCCTACTGTAGGTAGAAGAAGATTGATTTTTCTTGCTTCTTTACATGTATTTTTTTTACAAGAGATGCTGCACAGCTTTCCTTTTTTCAAGGCACAGAATATAGACGTTTGTCTTAACTGTTCAGGACAAAGGGCATTTGTAGTTTAACAAAGGAAATCAAGTGTGCACAAATACTTGTTGGAGTGACTCTTGTAATATGATCTTGTAATCCTGCGAGTCTTGTAATATTTATCTGTTGTTTTGTTTTAGTTTTTTTCCCCCTCCCGTTTTTGCTTTTGTAATCTATTTTTCTTGTACATGTCAAACAGCCCTGGTCTTTGAAGGTCTGATTCTTGAAGTTTGTCTGCCCTCTCCTTCCTGGCAGATTGGAAGTGTGTGGGGCTGAGGTGGTGGCCTGAGTTCCTCTAATCCATCTCCTATGTGCTGTTGCAGACTGCTTTAGTTTCCTCTGCTTGACATCTTCCATATGATGTGTCAGGCCTGGGAAGATGGGATGCTTGGAGTTTGCCCTGTTGAGTGCAGTTTGCTCTCTTCAGTATGCAGATTAGGATGCTTCAAGGTTGCCCTGAAGATAGGCTGTGCAAGGCTTATAGATGGCTAGGAAAACTGGTATTAACTCTTCCTTGAGGCCATTTCTGTGCTGCAGGTTGAAGCCACCACTGAAGACGAAGTCAAAACCGGCAGAAGTCAAGTCAGAATTGGGTTTGAAGAAAAAGAGACATGAGGGAAGTGAGAATGGAATGTGGGATCATGTAAAATGCTACAGATAAAAATACAATTTGCTGATTATTTGGAATTACGGTTTTAGCCAGGTACACTGGCATGAGCAATAATCACAGCTGAATGTTTGTGATTAACCATGTGTTGAGATGCAGAATGGAGGGGAGCCTTCATTTAGAGTTTGTGCTTGCTCTGCTACCTTTGTTTTTCAAAGGAAGCCTGTAGAATTTGTTTTTCCTTATACAATGAAAGGTCATTCATATCATGTCAGTTTGTATGAAGTTGAAGTTGCTAAACAATATTTTTACATTTTGATAGATTTCCTTTTTAACTCAAGTACTAATAGGTTTCAGTAGAGAAATAAAAACAGTTGTAGATGTTGAAATTATCAAGTAGGGGAACCAAACATCTGGGCATTTATGGCTTTATTATCTCAAGTAACAAATCTAATTTAAAAGCAGAGGTGCTTTTTCTAGTTCAGTGGAAAGTAGCAGCATAACTGAAACAAAGTGGTGAGCTGCTACTGATCTGTTATTGCAATCAGCTACTTCTGTCACATTTTATGTGAAGAAGAAAGGGGGATAAATTGAAACTAGCACATAAAATATTGTTTTAACATTGCTGCTGGCTAGATTTGTAAATGGAAATAATAAATCCTAATACACCACTGAGAGTAATACTAAAGAATTCCCACTAGCTTATGTTATTTACAGCTGTTCTAAAGTTTTATTTCTTTTATTTATGTCTCTTTCCAAAGGGGTTGGACCTGAGATGGTGCTCACAGTTGGCTAATCTTATGCTAGTGAATCAGTTTTAGCTAAATTTTACCATAATGACAGATAAAAATGGTATAAAATTAAGTAGTATTGCATGGTAATCTGCTGGAAGATAAAATAAATTTTCATAAAATATTGAAATTAAATTGTATGAACTGATTGTTTTCAAATGCTCTTAAATAACTGCAAATAAGTGGAAGGAGTGAAAAAGAGTGGATATATCATTATATTTTTTATCCCCATAGCTTCCTTGGTAATGTAGGATTAGAAATTGTTAGGATTTCAGCTCATATGAAAAAAAGACATGAATTTTCTGAAGTTCAGATAAGAGTTGTGGTGAATGCCAAACCATTCTGTGATTCTGACTGTGGAGATTGTTGAAATCACAAAATGATGGAAATTGGAAGGGATCTTTAAAGATTATCTAGTTCATCCCTCCTGCCCTGGGATCTTCCATGAGATCATGTTGGTCGTTGAACAGTTCCAATGATGGAGCATCCACCACTTCTCCGGGCAATCTGTTCCAGTATCTCACCACCCTTTTCTAGGGAAGAAATTTTTTATGATCCGATCTAAATCTGCCCTCTCTGTTTGCAGAGAAGGCAGATTTAGATTGGATCATAAAAGATTCTAATATACCTGTTGCCCTTTGTTCCGTCCCTCCAGGCCTTGGTTCTCTCTGCCTTTCTTGCAAGTCCCCTTTATATAATGAAAAGCTGCAATGAGGTTTCTCTGGAGCATTCTCTTCTCCAGGCTGAACAACCCCAAGCATCTCAGCCTTTATTGAAAGATGCTCTGGTCCTCTGATCATTTTCATGGCCTTTCCCTGGACCTGCTCCAACAGGTCCTTGACTTTCTTGTCCTGAGGATCCCAGAACTGCATGCAGTTCTTCATGTGTGGCTCATGAGAGCAGATTAAAAGAGGACAATCCCTTCCCTTGACCTATTGGCCATGTCTTGGAAACTTTTGTGAACATATGACTACACACTTGTGTGAAGGTGTGCACAAACATGATCTTTTTAAACATTCACAAAGAGAGATCCGGCTTCAAAGCCATAGGCTTCATTGTTGTGGTAGCACATCGCTGTATTCAAGCTTACAAACTTTGCTGAGATCAGAGCACAATGCTGCAGTTTTGAAAAACTATTGTGGTTGTCTCCATTACATTGATTCTAATGTATCTATTTCTCCTTCTGAATTGTATATTGACAGAATAATTTTTATTTTATCTGTGTGAGTTTTATACATAGAAAGTTTTGTATTGCTGTGGTTAAGAGCCAGCTGGCAGCTAAGCTTGACATATGCTTACCCAGTTGATCTGTGGGTGGGACTGGGGAGAGTATCAGAGCAGTAAAGGTAGAAAAACCTCATGGGTTGTGATGAAGACAGTTTAATAGGTAAAGCAAAAGCCATGCACACAAGCAAAGCAAGGAATCATTTCACTATTTCCCAGATGTTCAGCCATCCCCTTTGTCATGCATAGTGCTGATTTGGGAAGACAAACACCATCACTCCAAATATCCATCCCTTCCTCCTCCTCCCTTTGGCATTATATGTTGAGTAGGATACCATATGGTATGGAATATCCCTTTGGTCAGTTGGGATCATCTGTCCCATCTGTGTCCTCTCCCAACTCCTTGTGCACCCCCAGCCCTCCCAGGTGGGATGGGGTGAGGAGCAGAAAAGGCCTTGGTGCTGTATGTGAGCATTTGTAAGAACTGCTCAGCAGTATCAAGAACATCCCCATGTTATCAACACTGCTTCCAGCACAAATCCAAAGCATAGACCATGCTACGGTGAAAAAAATTATGCCAGATGAAACCAACATATGTAACATATGTATATCATTCCATTATTTCCATCACTTTTTAATAAAAAGAAGAAAAGGATAAAGAGAAAAAGATATAGAGGTGCTATATTAGTACTTTGCATTCTGGCCTACCTGAATTCCTCCTCCTTGGAAACTGATTTCCAGATCTATAGTTGGTGCCAACAGTGACAGAATACTGCAGTCACATTCCCTGTGGGAGTACCTTGCCTAATTCCTATGAAAGGGTGTCCTTTTACTCCCTCATAGATTGACAATTGTAGCCTAATTCTGAACAATAGATTTACCAGAATGTTCAGCCATTCTGTTTCCAGAGTATGGATTTATAAATGATGGAAGAAGTATATACATATAATGTCCTTACCCTGGACTTCAGATGTCTTGCAGGGTTTATACCCAATTTCTCATGTTCAGTCATTCCGGTTTTCCTGATGTTGTTTCAATGTTCCACTATACAGAAAGTAAATCATTATTTTGTTTCATCTTTTAACACCACAAACATACACTTCTGAGCTGTGAGTTTTTTCCAATATTGACCTTTCAGAAACATCTCTAGAAGAATAACAAGTTGCTGTTTGTCCCTCTGCCAGTTTCATACTTCTCTTTCTCTTCTCATTGTGTTTTCTTTTCCTTTAGCTTAAGTTATTATTTTGCATGTTATACTGTATTGGTTGTTTTACTGCAGTCAGGATAAATCAGAGCTATACTGTTTCCTTATGTTGGAAACACACTTTATTATCAAAAATATAAAATAAAACTGGCACAGGTGTCTTTTGGGAAACTCATATTGCATTTAATTGAATTTTCCATTTACATAAAGGTTGTTCATTATCTTTGCTTGACAATTTGTTTTAAATGTTGTGCAATATTGAAATGTAACTAATGGACTTTTCTTTTCATGAATCACTACTAATCTATATCAATTTCTTAAATGCAAGTATTACCTTTGTCTACTACTTAGCAATTCTAGACAGCAAGTGTTTACCAAGATGGACTAAAAGATGACTTTGTTCAATTTTCCACCAAACGTGCCTGCTGAAATGCTTTCCTAATTTTTTAATGTTCACTTTACACTTCTGTGAGCCTTTAACTCCACAGAAGGGAGCAGGACTCAGGATTGGTACTTACGCTGTGGCACAATATCGTCTGAGCAGAACTGGATGGTGTATTCTGTTTAAATATGTTAGGGTGAATATGTCTAGCCTGAAAGAAATATTATCATTCATGTACATTTCTTTTGTCTTTCAGAACAATGGGTCACTTGCTTGGTGCCAGAATCATAAACAGTGTTCAAAGGTAAGTCTGCTTTTTCCTCTCTCATTTATGTTACCTATCTGCTTTCAGTCTCTTGTCTGTAGATTAAGTGCTTTTCTTCTTAGCCTGTTTTCAGAAGTGTCTGTTTATATTTTATTTGGAAACCTCAACCTGTAATAAAATATCAAAAATTAAAACAAAGTGATTTACTCTTTCGGGACAAAGGAACCGTGTTGCAGGATATGTATCAAGCATAGTTAAGCCAACATAATTCTGTCATTTTAAGAAAGTTTACATTGGCTAGAAACTGGTGTCTCATTTGTGGTTTTTTTCAGTATTTTTGGTAAGAAGAAATTAAAGCCGTCATTAACTTAAAAATCTTCCTCCAACAGTACAAGGGTATTTCAACATTCAACATTTTGTTCAGTTTGGGTATTTAATTTTTATCTTGAACCTGAGTTTCTTGGAAAGTATTCTTGACACAAATCCCAGTGGCTCTACTGATGCCCCTTTCCCATTCTAGCATTCAAACCCTGGAAACCTAAAGGGTAAATGGGCTAATTGTCAAATGATTCTCCTGTGCAAGAGTCTTTGTATGGTGCCTGGATGGAAGCAACAACAGTTTGGGAGCTGTAGCGGGTTTAGCTCAAGTGGAATTGCACATTTGTTGCTGACTGTTCATAAATTTCATGGAAGATGCATTCACTGGAAATTTGCCTAAAGGTCCTAAAAATGTGTTTCTCCAATAATTTAAGCCTTTTTATTCAAGAAGGTTGTACTGAAAATGGAATTAAATCTAAGTAGCGTTGTTCTGTATTGTTTCAATAATGCAGTCGATGTTAAATGCTGATGCTAACCCTTGATTTTAACACATGTTGATTTCTTGTGTACATTTAAAGAATGAGATTGCATGTTTGCTGACCTAGCTTCTCTTGACATAAAAGGGACTGGAAATGGGCCAATTTTTGACTGTTCTGTTGCAGGTAAATAAAACAAAGTTGATTGCTTTTATCAGTATTAAAATCCAGGGTATAACAGCGTCAATATAAGTAAATGATGGAATGGAACATTTCCTATTAGCTGTGTCACACTGCTAAGGATTTCGCTTCTGCAAGGAAATCTTATCATCCTTAAAATTCTTCTTGGAAACCCCAAACAGATGTGCAAAGTACATATTTCATGATAACTGAATTGCCTTTTCAGGAAAGCCTGAGGGCCTTGTTCCATAGTGACCCATCATTTGTTCCATAGTGATCCTGATACAGTTTTTAAAAAATTTAGTTGCAAAGCCTACTGTGGTAAGTAATTGGAAGGGTTTTCCAATGGTTTGTGTCTGCCCGACAAAGAAGGAATCACACAAGAAAAGTAGTCTAGGTTTTAAAGCAGGGCAGAGGTCATAAGAATATCTCTCTGAGTCACTCACAAGTTTATCGAATCCACATAAGGCGTATATAAGCTGACGTGAATTTTACCTTAAAATTGAATCAGTATTTTGAAACCAGTGTAAGAATGCTACAAATTAATATTATGTTGTATTACAAAATAATGATAGTTTAAGTTTTAGATTACTTAAAATGTGTTTTGCAGTTATGTTACCCTATGTTTTTCATTCTTTCTTAGGAAGGTAATATATTTTCCTTAAGAAAGCAGCTTTGCCATATTTAGAAAAATAAATAAATGTAAACTTGGCCAAATTGTTAGCAGAGCTAAACTTAAGCATAATGTTGTCTTTTCAGCATGGCTTTGATTATTTGTGTTTTGCAATGCAAAGTTAAACAATTACTTTAGCTAGCTAAAATTTTCAAAGTGATGCATGGAATTCAGTTACCCTTTTAAAAATGCAAATTCCTTTTATTTCTCAGCACCTCGGAGGAGGAGGTTTGTATGTGTGTGACAGGTACTGGAAGATTCCACAAGGAATAGTGGGCCACCTTACTCAACTAACATGGAAGGCCTTGTTGGAGATAGAAAGGTTGGAGGCAGCCTTGGCTGCAGTGACCATGAGATTGTGGAGTTCAGTATAAGGCAAGAAGGAGGCAGGGCAAGTAAGCATGGACTTCAGGAGAGCAAGCTTTAGCCTCTTTTGGGGTGCTCTTGGAGGAATCCTGTGGGAACAGATCCTGTGGGGAAGAGGGGTCCAGAAGAGCTGGATTGATCTAGTTGATCTTAAGGATCACTTCTGCAAGGCTCAAGAATGATGCATCCTGGTGAGCAAGAAATTGGTCAAAGTGGGCAAGAGACCTGTGTGGATGAATAAAGAACTCCTGTGATTTCTCCAATGTAAGTAGGAGATACACAGGAGCTGGAAGCAGGGTCAGGCCACTTGGAATGAGTGCAGAGAGGTTGTCAGAGTGAGTAGAAATGAGGCAAGGAAGGCCAAGACACATCTGGAATTAATGGAATGGGGACTGTGGTAACAGAGGACAAGAAGAAGGCAGAGTTGCTGAACGCCTTCCTTGCATCAGTTTTCATTGACAAGATCAGCCCTCAGGAATCTCTCACACAGGAGATCTGGGTAAAGGAGTGTTTGTTGTAAGGAAAACTTTCCCTTGGTTAGGGAGGATTGGGTTAGAGAACCCTTAACATCCATGACTCCATGGGCTCTGATGGGATGCACCCACAAGTGCTGAGAGACCTGTAAGTAGGAAAGTAAGTAGGCCACGCACAGTCACCTTTGAAAGGTTGTGGCAATCAGGGGAAGTGCCTGAGGACTGGAAGAAAACAAATGTCCCCCCCAACCTTCAGAAGAGGCAAAAAAGAAGATCTAGGGAACTTACCAACCAGTCAGCCTCATCTCAATCCCTGGGAAAGTGGTGGAGTGCCTCACTCTGAAGTCCCTCTCCACATGGATGACAAGTAGATTATCAGGAGTAGTCCTTGACCAACCTGATGGCCTTCTACAATGAAACAACTTGCCTGGGTGGATGGGGAAATGCAGTGGATATTTTCTACCTCAATTTCAGCAAGGCTTTTGACACTCTCTCACAATATCCTCAGAAACAAACTCAGGAAGGAAGGACTGTATGGATTGAGAACTGACTGACTAGTGAATTGCAGAGGGATGTAATGAGGCACAGGGTCTGATGGGGCCTGTCACTTGTGTTCAATACTGGCCTCAGTATTGTTTCTCTTTTCATCAGTGACTTGGATGAGAGGGCAGATGCCTCCTCCTTCAGTGACAACCAAAAGCTGAGAGGAGTGGCCAATACCCCAGAGTGCTGTGCAGCCCTTCAGAAGGACTTTGACAGATGGAGAGATGGGCAGGGAAGAACTGTGTGAAATTCAGCAAAGGCAGGGTCCTGCACCTGGGGAAGAACAACCCCCTGTGCCAGGACAGGCTGGGAGTGACCTGCTGGAAAGCAGCTCTGTGGAGCAGGACCTGGGGGTGCTGGTGGACAACCATCTGTCCATGAGCCAGCAGTGGGTGCTGGGGGCCAAGAAGGCCAGTGGGATCCTGGGGGGCATTAGGGAGAGCATTGCCAGCAGGGAGGTGATCCTGCCCTCTGCTCAGCCCTGGTGAGGCCACATCTGGAGTGCTGTGTCAGTCAGACTCTACCCATAGGAATGTCTGCTGCCTTCCTGGGGGCCTGGGTAGGGATGTCACCCAGAAACTTCCTAATCTGGAGGGGTCCTGAGACTACTACTCATTACTGATTTTCCATATAGGGGATGGTGAAGTGGCAACACGTAGTCCAAGGATGATCAAAAAGGACTTTGGAATGTTTGGCAAGGGAATCTGAGGCACAAGTTACTGTTTCCTCTCTACTTCCAGTTGAAGGCAGCAACATTGGAAGAAACAGATGGGCTGAGTCTATTACGGCATGGTTCTGTGGCTGGTATCACCACCAGAATTTTGGGTTTTTTCACCATGGAATGGTCTAAGCATGCTCGTACCAGTAAGGACTCACCTTTCTCATGGAGGAGAGTTGCTGCTTGGGAACCAGAGGGGCCCATTGATAGAACTTTAAACTAGTCGTGATAGGGGAGGGAGACAGTATCAGCTTTGTGCCTGGTGACCTGTGGGATGAGAAGTGAAGGTTAGAGGGACAGTGTGCAAGAGGACCCTCTGCCAGTGGGACTCTGAAATGTGCTGGCCACACTGGAATGCACTTGCAGTCTTACAGAGACGAACCAGGGATTCCTAATGTAGCAGAAACCAACAGGGAAACACCAGAGAATTATCTCAGAGGAATTAAGGGCTGTTCCTTTAGGAAGGCAACTGGCTGACAGCCCAGCTGAGGTGCCTTTACACCAGTGCATGCAGTGTGGGCAGCAGACAGGAGGAGTTGGAAGCCACTGTGCTGCTAGAAAGCTGTGGCCCTGTTGCCATTTTGGGACAAGGTGAATGGACTCAAACTGTGTTTGTGTAGAGGCATTTCACATATACTCTTCAGCCCTCCATGTTCCCAGTAGCCACATAAATGTTTCCACTTGCATTGACATGCTCACTAGGATTGATACTATGTGGTATAGAATTGTTTGTGTACTGAGGTTCCATTCATATTTGGTCTAGGCAATGAAAGTTAAAATACAGCATTTCTTTTACTTTACCAGTAGGTTGCTGGCAGCCTGTCAGACTTGCTGCATAATGCAAAGGTGGACTCATAAACAACAGCATGAGGAAGTAGAACTGCAAAGTGGTGAGGCTGAAAAAGAAAGTGGGCTGGATTGAGCTGGGCTCAGTGTTTTTTAACCCAATTGTTGGACCAGCACCTGGATCTCATCAGCTCTACTCATTCCTAGACACCACAGGGGCAAAAAGCTTATCTGGGGAGAGAACGAGACAAACAGACACTCCCTTCTTTTTTCCCCATACATGACTACATAAAACTCCAGTTCCTATTGCCAACTGGCTCAGCAGAGGAATTAAAATTAGAACCTCTGCAGAGGTTATTGTCTGGCTGGGGAAAGACAGTTAAAGCTGGAAACTGATGGATCTAGTTTTCTTATGCATCTGGCCTAAGATCTTCCATCAGAGCCAAGCGTTCGGCAAAATAGTGCAAAAAATATATTCATGCCTGTCATCTTCAGACTGTCTTTAAATAATATTTTCACATGAGTTAGGCCTGTAGGTAGGTAAATATAACCTATTTTGGGCTTATTCCTCCTTTTCCCATCCAACTAATCATATTTGTTATGATATGACTTACCTAAGTGATTATTTTAAAGCATTATGAGGTACAGGTTTCATATACAGGATGAAGTAGTGTCTGTAATGTATAGATTTCATCTAAAACATAATTCAGCTTGTTTCCAACACAGGTAGTCAGTCAGCTTTGCTACTGGAAGAGGTGCTTCTTCTCCCATTTGATCATTTTTGTGGCCCACCTCTGGACTAGCTCTAACAGGGGCACATATTTCCTGTGCTGAGGAGCCCAGAGCTGGAAGCAGCACTCTAGGTGGGGTCTCACTGGAGCAGAGTAGAGGGACAGAATCACCTCCCTCAGTCAGCTGATGCCACTGCATTTGATGCAGCCCAGGATGCAGTTAGGGCAAGTGCACACTGTGGGCTCATATCCAGCTTTTCACCCACCACTACCCTTAAGCCCTTCTCCATAGGGAAGCTCTCAATCCCTTCATGCCCCAGCCTGTATTAATACAAAGGATGGTCTCACCTAGGTCAGCACTTTGCACTTGATGATCCTCATAAAATTCTCATGGGCCCACATTTAACTTGTCCAATGCCCTCTGGATGGCATCAAGCATGTCAGTCACACCACACAGCTTGGTGTTATCTGCAGAGGGTCTTGCTTAGGGCCCCCTCAGTCCTGCCGTGCCACAGATGACAACAGTAAGCTGTATGGATGCCCAGGGATCTGGTGACCTCTAGGGAACACCACCCTCTGGATGAGACCAGCCAGCTAGATTCTCTTCTACCAAAGAGTCCAGCTGTCAAATCCATCTCTCTGATTTGGAGAGAGGGATGTTGTGAGAGAGCCTGTTAAAGGCCTGGTTAAACCAAGCCATGCTGTGTATCTCAAATCACCTTGCTATCCTGCATGTGCCTTAGCATAGCTTCTAGAAAGATCTGTTCCATGATTTCCTAGGCACAGAGATGAGCCTGACAGGTTAATAGTTCCCAGAGTCCTTCCTTCTACCTTCAAAAGTGGGTGTAGTGTTTCCCTTTTTCCGGCCACCTGGATCTTCACCTGTCTGCTATGACTTTTCAAATATTATGGCAACTACATCAGCCAATTCCCTCAGGTCTCTGGGATGCATCTCCTCAGGTCCCATAGACCATGCACGTTCCAGTTCCTCAGGTGGTTATGGGCCTGATCTTTGGTTACAAGTGGAGTGACTTTGCTCCTCCAGTCCCTCTCTTGCAGCCCATATGCTTGGGAAGCATGGGGATAAAAAAGGTTGTCTCTGAAGTCTGAGAGGAAACATGTTGAATACCTCAGCCTTCTCCCCAACCCTTCTTGCCAGGATAGGTGTCCATACTTCCACTGCCTGTGCATTTTCTTCTTGCCCTTTACCTTGAGCAGAAGGTCTCCATTCATCTATGCAGGTCCCTTGCTATCCTTTCTTGATTTTTTACACTTGGAGATTGAGAGTTGTTTTGCTGTATGGAACATGTCCTTAAAGATCTGCCAGCTCTTTTCTGGTCCCTTGTCCTCTTGAGTAGCTTCCCAGGGAGTCCTGTTGACTAACATCTTGAAGAGCTGGAAGTTTACTTTCCTAATATTTAGGGTCCTGACCTTATTCTTTTCCAGACCCATATCCCTCAGGACTGTAACCTTCACTAGTCCATGAACATTGTATCCCAGGCTGCCTCTTCATATCACTGATTAACTAACTAGGTTAAAGCATTACAATAACCATTAAATTTGCTGATCAATCTTTCCCTAACTGCTATATGTGGATTTAAGAACTACTGGATAGATGAAATACCATCAGAACCTGGCCTGAGAAAATAATCTGCAAGGCTGACTGAAGTACTTCAAGGGTAATAACTTTGTACTGGAGGTTTGCTCTTTTTGTAAATAGCAATAAAGGGTTCTATGTTGTGTTTTGAATTCCTTCACTGACTTGACCTTTGCTCTTGGATTTAACTTTCACATCCGTATATAATTCCTGGGTTGAGGTTTTTTGCCTCTCCTTAACTTACCTTCTAAAAATTTTTATGTGACATTTTGTCTCTTTCTCTCCACTAGTGTCACTATTCTGTGTACCTATGGATCTGTTTCTTAAAAATCTATCAAAGAATCAGTGAGGTTGTTGGAAAACCCTTTTACATCTTTTAATGAAGGGTCAACTAGAGAAGGTTGTCCAGAACTACATCCAGTTGGAATTTGAGTATCTCCATACGTAAAGACCACAACCTCTCTTGGCAGCCTATCTCAGTGTTTTCACAGTAAAAGAGTTTTGGTATTTCTTGTTTTGTGATTTGTGCTTATGGCCTCTTGTTTAGTCCATAGGCATGACAGAGAAGAGCCTGGCTGCTCCTTTTCATTGCATCTCAATGGATATTTATAAACATGAGTAAGATCCCTCTGAACCTTTTCTCCAGGCTCATCAGTCCCAGAGATATCTGCACTTCTCTGTGTATGGCAGATGCTCCAGCCCCTTAATGAAATTCTTGGCCCAATGTATTCTTCTTTTCTGCTTATGCTTTCTAAGCCCCAAATGACTCATTCCTACTGCCATTTGCAAAGCTCCTGTCCTTAAAATCCCATTGCCTTCCAGTGGCCATTCTTGTTAAATTGGATATGAATGCACAGCTTTTGCTGTTCCTGCTCCATTTTTCTGGTTTGTTTTTACAGCATGAGCTCCACAGTTCCAGCCCTGTTTTTCTCAAGTACTTGGAAGTGCTGAGCATATAACAGGTGCTTCCCTATAAAAACAACAGAGCTGATTGCTGCTGAGAGTAACCTGAAAGGGCGGAGTTCTGCATTGGTGCTGGCTTAGTGAAAAATGTATTTTAGACCTAAGGTGGGGGGGCAAGGGTGATGAAATGACTGGGAAAGGCATTTCAAGAGTTTGCGAAGTAGGCATAATTTATTTTTTTTTTACAGCTCCTTACAGAAGGTTTTTTTTTTTTGTCAGCAGCTGAAAGTCAAGAGACTAGCAGGCATAATTTAGAGCTGCATGTGCTGTGGCATTTACCAAGGACTGGAGATAAATGGGGATCATCATAACACACTGTGAATTGCAATACAACTTTCTTGTTCCCAGTGGCCAAGGCAGCGGTCCCTGATTGATTGATTCTGTGGGAAGGCTGAAAGGCTATTTCATGAGTTTTCAGAACTGAGAGGAAAATGTGAAAATAAAGATAAACAATTTACAAATTCTGCAGCCAAATAAACATACTGTTTGACTATCTCAAAAAGACAGTTTACTTTCTATTTAGAGTAATATACACTCCTGAATTCCGTATTCCAGCAATTTTCAGGCTTCCAGCTGAGCTTTTTCCAGAGATAATGCAGGTGGAAAGATGAGTTAATGGTTTAAACAATTAGAGATTTGATGCAGTGTTCCATCTGTCAAAGCCCACTGAAATGAAAGCTCACAGTTTTAATTTGTGCCTCCAGCATCTAACTCAGCCTGAAACGGTGTCAGCGATTTGCCCTGCCCACAGTAGTGTTATTCTTATGTTAAGCATTCTGCGCACACATGCTGAGAGACTTCTATCAAACATATTAGTGTGCATTTGAGAGATCATTAGCCTGAAGTAGCTGAAACATTCTAGGTTTCTTAGCCAGAAACTCACATCTCTGCTGGAAAGTGTGTTGAGCCACTGTTATTTACACAATAAAGCTAGAGCAGGATAGGGATAGCTTTGTAAAGTTTAGCAGGAATAGTGGTACTGTGATTTAAGTGGCACCCATAAAAGGGTGAGATAATGAATGTTTTGGTTTTTTGTCTAAAAAGATGGAATGAATAAAAATTTCTTTCTTGATCTGCTAGACAGATTGTTTTTTCTTTCATCTAGTAAAAGCTAAGGTAAAACCATTTAATAGAATTGGAGTTCATAAGAATTGATCAATAAGATTATTGTTCTGCTAAATAGATAAAAAGTCATGAGCATATAAGAAATAAGGCAGATGTGATATTTATAGTTTGCATTCTCATGCATTATTTGATTTCTTTAATATTCAGCTATAAAAAGGTATAGGGAACTGAGAGAACCATAGTGGTTAGATGATTAAAGCTGTACTAGGTAATAAATAGGGTGACTGAAGTTTCTGGATATTTGTGTTTGGGGAAATAGAAGAAAGAGCTTTGTGATTCAGTGTTTGTGTTTATATGAAAGCATTAGTGTATAAGTGTTTGTGATTACAGGAATCTCTTTGTTCCTAAGGGCCTTGAGAACTGGCAAATAAACAGAATTTAAATCAACAACAATACTGCAAACAATATTTGCAGTACTCTGTAATACTCTGATGTATTGCTCTATATTTGTAAATATCAAGTTTTATTTTTTTGCATATTGAAAAAACAGTTGTGTTAGAACATGAAATAAATGAACATGAAGTGAACATGGAATAAGTGAACATGAAGTTCATGTTCTTTATAGTTGCTATGTTGGATCATGTCAGTCATCCTTCCAGTCTAACACACGTGTTACCACCTGGATACTCAATAGATAAGTAAAACTGTAGGTCTAGAATAACCTACTGCTAAAAAAAAAAAAAACAACAAAACTTCCTTAAACCCTATTACTTGTTTTTGTGTGATACTGTGCAACCTAAAGAATACATCCCTTTCAGGATGCTAGTTTTGGCTTCTCAGCTCTTGCTGCTTGCTGTTTTGTGCACCTGAATTTTTTTTGCCTTGGAAGAACAGACCTCAGGACTTTATGGAAGGTGTTTTGCTTGGCCTGGACTCTGAATGATGCTGCTGATAACTTTCTGTCTCTAGTAAAAATTGTTAGAATCAACTTACTTTCTTTTTTCCCTTGTTAAAAGATTATCATGACTGCCAGAGCCCTTATGAGGGATAGGGAGGGAAAGGATCAGATTGGTTTCATGTCCCTGTAGCTCAGGTTTTGTTAATGAGGAATGCTGAGGTTCTCATTGATCTTCAGCGTGGCTTTATGGAAAAGTTTGGTTCTTTGGAGCTTGCTCTTTTGGCCAGTTGTATCTGTTCTAAAGAGATAATGAACTCTGATCACTGTGCTGTTTGAAATTTGAACTCCTGAATACTGAGCAAACGGAGCCAGTGCTGAGCATAACCAGCTGAAGATTAAGTAACCCTCTTTCACAGAGAAAGGACACAAAATTGTCATTAATGACTGAATTGTGCCAACACTGGCTTTGAGAGTAATAGCATAGCAGTCTCAAGTCTGTTCTCAGAAAAGCCAGTGCTGGCTTTAGACTTTAAATCTGCACGCACTGTGGTAAATAGAGACACACTACAGCTACAAGGAGAAATGTGTGCATGGGGGTGTGCACATATAAACACAACAGATATTATTGAAGCTGGCATGCTGAAGCACTAAATGCTTCTTTAACTTAGCTTTATCTGCTTCAGTGAACACTTCAAAATCCAAGGACATTCAGATTGCAGAATCCTTTATTTAGAGGTATTTGAGCACAGAAATAATCCCTTCCTAGAAACTTTTGAAATACCAATGCAGCTATTCAGTCTAATCAACTGTAAATTTTTGTCATCTAAAAAGCAGTTGATTAAGAAGCAACTAGCAGAAGGATGATTATAATTGGAGCAACACTGGTCAAACAGTAAAGACAGATGCTACTACCGAGATTAAGGAGAATTAGCAGTAAATCTTCCTGAAAACAAGTAACAGATTTGTATTCCAAAATCTTCAGTTTTACCAAGTCTTTCACCACTCAGTTTGCTCAAAGCTTGTATGTATTTTTTTCCCATCTTTCAATAACTTTCCATGCTATATGCAGAGAGAAATATGTGACATGAAAGTGTATTTGAGATTTTGATTTCCCAAATACATTCTTAGTTTCCAAAGCTCAACTTCCTGAATTACTATTAGGAAATTTTAATAACTTAAATATGTCAGAGAATCTGTACAAAATTTATAAATTTGCAGTTAAGATGAGAATCTTAATTTTATCTTAAACTTTAATTAATTAATTTTACTTTATGACATTGCATTTCATTTACCTAATTAATTCTTAGTGCAAAACAGGCTGTAATAGACTGTTCAAATGTATGGTCCTTTTCTCCTTTTGTGGAAGACAATTGCAGAGTTAGGTCACATACAGCTCTAGTTAAGTGACAAAGACAAAATGTACTTGCGTTGACCTTTAATGTTGTAATAAAATACATTCAAGCCACTGGAAAGGGACATATGTCTGTATCTTATCTGTGACTTCAAAAAGAGTTTTGCTTGACTAGCACCAGGGCATTATTCAAAACCCACTGAAGTAAGGAATACTGACTTTCAACAAGCTTTATACCCATCTATAAGTTAAGATTGTGCTTTTTCAAGTGACCTCCCTTGGAGTTTCTGCATTACTCTAACATTGAAGGAGATATAAAAGTGTGCTTGGGTAGATGGAGTTACTGTGCTGAGAAGGAGGCAACTGTCTTTGAGGCAGACAGGCAGGGATGCAAGTGCCTTTTTCTCCACACATTCATTGAAGTGTAAGGAAAGCATTAAGCTGGAAGTGAGAGCTATGACTCTTTTTTACTTTTGAGTGCCTGCAAAGAATTGGAAAGCTGTCTGAGCACAGAGGCATGGTCTGTCCTTAAACAGAAATTGCAGGTTTTATTTTGTAACACTAACTGTGATATTTAATCAGATGCTGAAGAGTTAATTGCCATTTAGCACTGACTGTATATTAGAATAACTCTCTGTGCACAACAGACAAAAATGCTTCTGAAAGGGTGCAGTGTTAAAGAGTGGGTTTTGTGCTCTGAATTTTAAGTAGATCTCCTTATTGAGTTTCCTTAAAAAGTTCTGCTTAAAGTCAGTTCAGGGTATAGTCTCAGGTGAGTGGGTCAGAAAGGTAATTGGTTCTGACAGTTCTTCCATAATATTCACATCTACTATATGGATTACAAGCATACATTCTGATATTAGTCCTATCAAATATTTTTAGCTATTTCTATGGCCTGAGGAATTTAAGTGTACAGTGGAAGTACAGATAGAAGTCCCAATATGCAGATACTGACAGGAAAATATTTTGGTCTTTTTTCTGATACCAGAAACTTTCTGAAGTCTGCAATTGTTCTAAAGGCAACTTCCTGCAGTCTAATTTACATTTGGTTTGCATCCTCATTTTAAACTAGTGAACAAATACTTGGGGTGTAAAGTGAAAGGGAAATTCATAGCCATATTTATTGAATGTTGACATATGCATTTAATCCATATGGAAGATGTGAAGCAGTATTTTGTGTTCGTGTTCAGTGTAAGGAGTTGCCCATGCAGGAATGCCAGCAGGATCCCCTATGCTGAAATGAAAGAAGACATGGATAACTATTCAGCCTTGTTTTGATGCTGGTGTATGTGTGTACCAAATGAACTACTTCTTTCAGGTAGGTGTTTTCAGCTAATGTATTTAGAAATTAAAGGATTGCTGTAATTAAATCTGTAAAGGAATTTTTTTCCTTTGGAGTATGAACCAGAAGAGTGAGTTATGAACAAGGACCTTTTCCCCAGTATATCTAATACTCTGTTTGCTTTAAGTTGCAAAACCCATGGGTTCCAAAGAATGTCAGAGTTTGCAGCCCTTGACTTTGAATAAAAAATACAGCTGACTATGTTTATTTTTCCCATAGATGTGATATCATTATATCTAAAATCCATTAAATTTCAAAATCCACAATAAGTCAGGGTATGAGCAGGAAAAGAAAACTGAGTTACAGCACTGGGAATTTGAACCTCACCCTCCAAAAACAGTAGAAATTTTCCAGAGCTAGGAATCAAGAATCAGGTTTTAAAGTGGTTTCATAGTAGGAATGAAATATTTAAATTTTTTTTTATTTATGTGAAACATTTACCTGCATGGTTACTCACTGAACTTTGAGCACCCTCAGGAGGGAAATAGACTTAATGTTTTTTTTCGTTTTACATAAATATGACCACCCTGTTAACCCTAGTAAACAACAAAATATTGGTTAAACAGTAGTTACCACTTAATAATTTTTTTTTCAACTTTTGTTCACTTAAATCAGGCTTTAACATTACATGGATTCTCATGTGTGCTTTCCCTAAATCTGGAATTCTTTCAGTTTGGCCTGAGAACACAATGCAAAGCACCAGACACATCCCTGGCTTGGTCCATGCAGTTTTCTGGGGGGAGAACTAACCTGGTTTGCTTGCAGAAATGCTCATGGGAGGTATGGCCAGACCCAGCAGGCAGAGCTCAGTCTGGCTACAATTGTTAAATTTGTTTGGTTCTGGACCATATTGTTGAGTGATATCTGAGGATATCATTATTCACTCTCCTGGAGGCAGGTCCAAAGCTCCTGAAGAGCCAGGAACAAGGGAGGGAATTGCAGTTTTTTGGGTGAGATTTTTGAAATGTTAGGATTTATATCTGTAAAGAAGCACTGAGACAATAGAGCTGATGAGTAACTATTTAAATCATTGAAGACACTACCAAACCGGGCTCAGCAAATGTTTCTTAAAGAAACATTGTTTCTTCAATGCTCAACACCATTCCACTGCTGATCTATTCTGCTCATATATTATTCAGTGTTCTATTTTCCTTTCCTATTTATTCTTGAAGATATCTGCATGACAGAAGTGTTGTGTTTCTTTAGAGTTCAGCTTCTCCTGCTGTACAATTTCCTCATCCAAAGTCATGTTTCAATTTGTGTCAAATACAACTCCTATGATAATTGTAACCTATGTTTTTGGTGGGGCCATGATACATAAAAGAATCTCCTTTTAATTGCTTATATTCTCCAAAAGATGAATTAAATCTTTCTGTATCATAACTGAATATTTAAAAATTAATCTATAGTTAAATAACATATTTGAATAACAAATGAGTGGTTTAAAAAATATATATATATTTAGTTAGTGGCTTTCTTGCCTTCCTTTTTTCTTTCAATTTCTATCCCTCCCATTAAATAAACTGAAACCAGGAAAACTAAATTGGTGTAGCTTTATTGTGGAGATACATTTTTTGTTAAATATTAATAGTGGTGCAAAAAATCACAACGTGCACTTCATTCAAGTAATATCCATCTGTAGGGGAGATCATCAGATTTTCCCGTTTTCTTGGTTTAATAAGTGTTTGAAAGTATTGCAGATTGAGGATTTTAATTCCTTAAATGGCAAGTAAGTAGGTCATCATCATCTTCAGGGAAAGGCTTATTTGTCCTCATTATTCCTGGGGTCCAACATTATGCAAATTAACTTCATAATACACTTGAAAGTAGTTATTGTAAGGAAGTGGGTGTATCTATAGGCAGTACTTTAAAGATTTTTATCCTGACAACAACTACAGCAAAATAGATTTGCAAACACTATTCATATACATGAATGTTTTTAATCACTAATAGGGGAAGATTGAATTAATTAGAAATTCAGCTTTTCTTCTCCCTTTTTACTGGTTCTATGGTAGAAAGATTGTCAGATGTAATACTGATTTAAAAGGGTTAGTGACTCGTAAGTGCACTTAATGGCTATTTAAACTTCTGTTTTGGGCAGATTAAATAAAAATGTTTAAAGACATTCATGGTGCTCTGTTAAAAAAAAAATAAAGGCACAGAAGGGTGGTGAAAGAGCAATGAACAGGCAGCATAGTAGTGTAGGCAGATCACATACTTGCATCTTTACCAGCAAATGTCAGGGACCATTCCTGGCCTGCCAGCAGGATCCTAGTGGAGGCTTTTTGCACCTCTGCCATCTGCCTACCACACCTTCCTCTTCTTAGAAAAAGGAGTTGTGGTTTTAATTGTCTAGCTCTTATTAAAAAAAATTAAAAAAAAGAAGTTGTTCACCGTGGAATTGAAGGAAGAAAGAAAGAAAGTGCCATACTGTAATAATGTGAAGGTTTTTTTATCCCCACACTTGTCAGTTTTCTGGGTAGGTCAGGGCAATTCAAACAATTGCGTGTGTGGCAAGTGTATTTTCATGTTTGCACAGAAACTCTCTTAATTGATCAGTTAGACTGGGGTGCCATTTTAAGTGTATTATAGTTTCGTTTATTGGGTTTTTTATCCTGGGGAAAGGCTGAAAAACCTCAATCTAGTTGTACTTTTTATTTTAGTTTTATCAAATAGTGAGTTGAGGCAAAAGCTGTTGAGTATGTTTTATTATGCTGTCACAGAAAGCTAGCGCATTTTTTCTTTATTGCTAACATTTGTTGGGTGATGACAGGTTATCAAACAGTACAGAGCTGTTTAACACCTTGGAAGAAGACAATAAAGAAACTGGTGACACTTGCTTAACAAGAAGCACAGTATGTTTTGGGAAATCTGTCAGTGAGAAGACAGGCCTATAAAGATGTCAGGCCTATTTTGACCTTTCTGCCCCTTGTTTGTATTCTACTGTTTCAGCTTTGCAAATGACTTCACATTTGGTACTTGAATTGAAAGGAGGCATCACATAACAAGGAAAGGACATGAATAAGTTTTAGAAATGTATTGCAAAATGAAAAAGATGGATACTCAGAAAATGATTATGCATTTTTTTCATGGCTCCATAACACTATTAAAGGAAATAATTTTTTTAAAAACTTAAAATGAATTATATATCTAGTTATTTTGGGGTGGTCTGTCAAAGTGGTAGATGTTGCATTAAATCCAACTACTACTGAAGCATGGTACTGTGTGCCTACAGTAATCTGAGCTCACTGTAATGATGTATGACATTCACTTTGCATGCTTGGTGCTATATTTTATCCAGCATTTGGATAGCATGATATTCTGACCTTGTCTGATTGGTGATCTCATTTTCTGTGAATGTTGCAAGAACAGTAAACAAAGCCTGGAAGAATTGTCAAGCTGACAAGTTGTATTGCTATGTATCTTTTCAAGACAAAGCCACAGAAATATATGTGTCTTGACACCTTTGTCTCTTGTGTTAAGAAAGCTTTAACTAACTTCTCCTTCAGTCTATAGTCCACTATCTAAAAATGCCACAACTTATAAAGATAACAGGTAGATAGTCTTTTAAGGAGAGACCTCAGAGAGATGGAATAATTTAGGAAAAAACCAGCAGCAGCTAAATTGTGGAAGGAATTCCAAGACTAACAAGACTGCCTCATCAGAAGAGTGTATGAAACATTTAAATGATAGTTCTGTATTAAAATTTATACATGGCTATATGTAAATATGTTTTACAAATATGTTGAGTACGAGAACGGTGTTTTGCATGAATCTCACAGCCATTTACAAATGTCAGTGATTGCAGGAATGCAGAAATAGTTTTGTTTTATTGTGTTTTCCTTTCACCTCCCTCTCTCACTCCCTCAAGAAACCTATAAAAGAGAAATGTTCTACTCTGTTGAAACCACATAGGGGTTTTGCATCTGGAAAATTTGAACCTGAATCTGTACATATCTTACTTTACTGAGCTTGTTTAATTTGCATTATTTAAATAGTATGTTTGAAAGAGAAATTATTTGATCTAGAATTACATCTGCATAATGTAGTTGTACTTTAATTGCTTAGACTGGCTTTAGTAACTATTTTTGCTTTTAATGGGAAGTTGCTATTGGCTATACACATCTTCAGCAGGTTTTTATAAACAACAAGAACTTCAGAAGCGAGGGAAGTACATGGCTAAGTGGCAGTCTGAATAGAAAGTGGGATTACAGCATACTTCTGCTGGGATTTGGGTGTAAGGTCTCTAATTTATTTATAACAAAGTTAAATCATCTTCTAGTTGAGCAGTTAAATACTGAGGACATCTCTTTTTGGAGTTGTCTTATGCTTCAGCCAATTGACAGAAGATAAGCTGCTGTACCCATCCCTCCCAGAGCTTTCAAAGCGCAGTGGAGCTTATTATAAATGAGTGACTCATACACAGGGTGGAACAAATGCACCATTGGCAGCCCACAGAGATAATAACACTGACCTCCGGGCATTTTACAAGGGAGCTCTCTCGTGTAGGTCGACTTCCCACTGCTTTAAACCCAACCTAAATAGACTATTCACAGACAACTGGATTGACAGATTAGAGATTTATATGCACAAGTGTAGGCATTAGCAGCATGGGCTCTGCACATCGGGACACGAGATGTAGTTGAAAGATCTGACCATGAAAAGCAGAGGGACATTTTTCTGTAAAGAAGTAGGTTTCTAAACTTTCTTCAGACTTGTGAAATATGGGTGGTAGGGCAGTCATAAAAGTCCAAGCTTGCAGTGTCTGTTTTTGCAGGACTTCCAATAATGTGAAATTATTTGGAAGTAAGAGTTATGATAGGGCTGCCACATCACAGGGAACATTGGAGTAAGTGAAGACGCAATTTTAGGTTCTAAGTCAAAATATGCTCTATTTGCTTTCTCCTCTTCAATACATATATATATATATACACAAAGGGAATAAGCAGGAATAATTTTGTAAAAGTATGAAGTTTAACATTTGTCAAATTATACCAGTTTTAGGAGGAGCTTGTGGTACTGAGTTTAAGCTTGAGAATACAAACGTGAGAATTTGTACTAACTCAGACTTTTATACAAGGTATAAGTGTGTCAAATGTCCTCTGTGTTAATGTAAATGAAATACAATTTGGCAGTAGAACTCATCCACCCAGCGTGTACTAGAAATTTAATTTGTGCCTTTCTGCAGAAGGAGATGTGTTCTATTGCCTTGTTCTTAACAAAAGGTTATATTGAAAGGAACGATTTCAAAGCAGATGACAAATTACTGAAAAGACATTTTTATTGTACAATAGCATGCTCCCACAAAGAAAAACAAGGAGTGAGTGGGACACAACACTGCTCTCCTCCAACATTCTCTACCACTAATTTAAGGAAAAACACATTAAGAGACAACCTTCAGGGGATTTATTCTTTTCATTTCTTTAGAAGAATCTTAAAGGTTCTTTTTTTTTTGCTTGGGCCCTTCAGTAGAGAACATTAGGACATGCAGTTGGATCTCCCAAAAAGGTTGTTTTTTAAAATTATTATTCCTGTTATATTCTATGTGCAGAATATGTGGCAAGTGCATTAATGATGCTTGATTTATAGAGACAGAAATGATAAAAATTTGTCAGAAATCTGTTTGAAAGATAATTGTGAAACAAACAAGAGTTTCAGTCCAAGTGTAGATAGACCAGGCTGACTCCCTTAGTCAGCCTTTATGTGGAATATCAGAATTTTCAGATATCCCTAGATCTGATAATGTAATGATAAGGAAAACATATCATAATGTGATATATTTTCAAGATGCTAATTATCTAAATCTGTTCTGATACCAAAGTTCCTGACTTTTACTGAGAGCGGTGAAACTTTCCTTGCTTTTTTCACAAGTTTCTATGCTCTGAAATTGTTAATTTAATGCCTGAGATTTGTAATGCAGTATGCAGATTGTCAATGCTGTTTGTATGTATCTAGATATTTATTTGAAAATAAGTAATTTTTATTTTCCTGGAGCAAGTGAATTGACATTGGCAGTGAAATTCAATTACCTGGCCTAGGAAGCTTTTGTTGAGACCGGAATCCAGAGGCCTTTGCTTGGTCACACATCCCAGCAAACAAATCCAGCACAGCAATTTCCTGGGTCTTTCCTTACTTTGTATCCAGGCAAAATTTTGGTGAAACTCAAGAAACTGCAGTCATACAAAGTCTTCCTCCAGGAATTACATCTTTCTAATTGAAAATTTTGCACATGGGCTTCAAACTCGCAATTTTTCCATTTGGAAGTGTCAGGCTACAGCTGGGATAATACATACATATTCACTCTTTGTGACTGGTTTGTGGTGGATGTTTTTAACAAATACCAGGTTTTATACGGAATTCATATTTCAAGTCTGGTTGTTTTGTCCCATATCTGAGCTTTTAACAAATAACATAAAGTTGAAACTGGTGTCTGGGAGAGATAAAGTATTTTCCCTTGTATTTCTGCTGTGTTATCTATGTGAACAAGCATCTACTTGAGTAGGAATACACAATTCTCAAAGATGCTAATCTGTCCTGCTTTCTAATTTCCACTTGCTTAAATTCTAATTTTAAAGGGCTGTGTGTTTGGAGAATCTTTTGATTCTTCAACTGTGTGGATTAGTCTTAACCCTTGTCATGACTTTGCCAGCATTTACAAGCATGTGCCTTTGATCATTTGAGTTGCTGTGAAAAGGAAGAAAAGAAGCACAAACATTTGGGATTTTCTGCTTGCAGATGTCCTACACATCATCTCAACTCAATCTTTCAGCTTCCATTCTCTGGTGTCACTTCCCTGAAAAAATTTAACTGCCTTTCCCTGAGTCCAGTATTTCATTCAGATAAGTAAGAGGCATCCTTTTCTCCACAGAAGGGAATTATTTTTGTTTGAAAACTGTGATTTTTTTAGTTGGTTCTAAGTGCAAATTTATTGTTTTCTCCCTGTATCTGTTCTTATTTTTGCTGCTTCCCAAAATGTTGCTTTTATACTAGGGAGGACCATAGCCTGTGGCGCACTGAGAAAAATGTTTGGGACTTTTGCCTCTCTTTGAGCTTCTGAAATGAGTAAAACAAACTGCTCATCTTGGCAAATACATTAGTTCCTGTGAAGTTTTTGTCTGCTTGTTTCTTTACAATTACACAATATTTTCAAACTTTATTTTTTTTTGCTTGCAACCCAGTTGGCGAGTCATCCTGATTTTCATTTTTATTTTAGAGTATATGTTTTTATAAAGCATGGCCAGTCAAGCATATGTCCAAAATGGCCATATTTCCTCTTGAATGTAATAAGGCTTCCAAAATAATGACAGCCATTGGGATATTATGAGAGAAAACTTTTTTTAAAAGAGACTGTACAGTGGCAGGTTGCAGTAAAAAACTAGAAATCTGTTAAATTTGTAATCATCCGTCAGATTTCTCCACTGGAGCCCCAATTTAGAGATACTTGTACATACTTTCTCTACTGTGTTTTTCAGGTAAAAATCCAGTCCCCAAGGAAGTCAGTGTAATTTTCTCTGAAAGTGTCAGTGTGGTAACAGCACTGAAGTTCATTGGACTTGCAGTACCATCTTTGCAGATAGTGTAATTCTGAAGCTGAACAGTGGTGCTCTACTTGGAGTAGTTCTTATTACTTCAGGACTTGTGTTTCTTTGTTGTTGCAGAAATACTACAGAGGATTACAGCCTGAGCTCCTAGAAACTGTAGAGTGCTATTTGCAAGAATGTCTAGATAAAATGTCTATGCATGTATAAACTCTATCTTACTGGAGAATTATGTCTGTCTAAAATACCAGGATGACACCAAAGTTGTTGTTGCTATTTATAAAATAGATTAAATATCTGTTAGTAACTGATATATCTAGTTAGGCAGAATTACAAGAAAAAAATTACTAAATACCTAATGTTTCTTTATTTATCTTTTTGTCCAGTATCTAATTGATGTCAAGTAGTGCCTGTTCCAGGTGTACCTACACTGAAGCATTCCCACATCATGGCCTTGGGCAACCATTAAAACACAGCAGTTTGGTGGCTTTTTATGACAGTATCATTTAATTTATCTCTCCTGTTACTTTTGTTCTGGTGCTTCTGTTCTGTGGTGAAACAGACACTCTGTGAAGGCTGAGCATATCTGTAATTGTAGTAACTTTTTTATGTATTGTGCTGTAGTCTTTTGTTGAATAATTTTTATTTGCATGGGAAACAAAGGAATTGTTTCTTATGGAGCTTTTGTGCAAAGAATGACCTTCTCTGTAGCATAAAAGCATATAAAATAGCAGCAGTCTTTTCTTTCTATATGGAACAACTAGTGGACTTTGAGCAGAGGGATTTGGACTAGATCCTCTCCAAAGATTATTTCCAGCTTTAACTGTTCCATGAAGTAGCTATAGATATCATCTTGAAGTACTATAAAAATTAGAAAACAAACCCTCTGATTGTTTATAATATGTGTTTATTTGGACAACACCTTTCTTACCAGCCAAATTAAGGAATTTAAGAAGAAAAATTGAAAAGAGGAGATGATAAGAAATTTGAAACACAAAAGGAAGAGTAGGCAGATACTCTCTTCATTATCCAACATAAAAATGTCTGTTTCCTTTGAAATGCAGATTTTGTTTAAGAGCAGAAAAATCAGAGAAGCCGCATTTAATTCATATTCAGGTTGATGTGAATATTTTAAAGGAATGGATAAAACACCTTGGAGGAGAGGGATGTGCTAATTTTAGGTTTGCACGGGCTGTTTTTTGAGCTGCAAGAAAGTATCATTTAATTCTTTGCAGTCTACATCAGTAAGGAATATTGCAGGGAGGACTGATAGTTATTTGGTCACTTTATGATTGCAGGTGACTTTATTCACAAGGGGACACCACTGCACTTTTGGAATTCATAGTTGTAAGAAGAATACAGAAAAAAATACTAATTACTCTAAACTGAGTTGTGATCTGACCATATTGTTACAATTACAGAGACTTATGCCAGTGTTAATTTGCACACTGGCTACCCTGCTAAATGATGTCCTTGTGTTTTTGATTTAAATTCACACTTACTTGTGAGAGGCTGCCTCAAGTCTATGGATAAGAAGTAAATCAATCACTTTTTCTCCTCTCCTTTGAAACTTGTAATTTACCTTCAACCTGTTCTCTTACCATACTTGTAGTTCAGTTGGCTGAGCTTTCTCACAGTGAGCATTCACTTGGCAGTCGTTCAGAGGTCAGGTTAGTGCAGTGCTAACCAGGTAAATTCTCCTTCCAGCACAGTCCATACCTTTCCTTCAAGCTGGACTGCAGGTTCTGGTTGGTGCACTATGCTTTCTGGGATTCTTGCAGTACCACATGAAGAGGTGGCTGTCCCCCAGCTGATTATCATTTCTTCCCACTCTGCACTATCCCCATGATTACTGCTTCTTCACTCTGCTGCTCCACTGAGCACATTCTAACCTGTTTCAGTCAAAAGAATTTAATCTGGACAAATTTACAGTTTTTGATAAGCAGCTTAATTTTGATTGGAAAAAGTCAAAAGACCCACCTGCCTGAGGAAATCTCAGGATACAGTATTCTATTCTGCAAAGAGCAGAATAGAAGACAGAGGTGGGATATGGGGATCACCACAGCAAAATCTGAATGTAGTGCTTCAACCTTGGGGATGTCTGTGCTGTCACACAGGGATAGAAGATTATTTTAAATGGTGAGTTGCTCATAGGGGACTGTAACTCAGGTAGGAGTAAGGTTCTTTTGATTTACCTGCAGTTGAGAAATGCACATTCTTATTGCTGATAAATTTTAAGTCATCTTGGCAAGTTCTGTGCTCCCTGTGTTCTCTAACTTCCCTGGATCTGTAAAATGGAATAATATATACCTCCCATTCTTTGTAGAATGAAGTATTTCAGTGAACATAGGAAGCCTATACTGTCCAGTGTCTTTGTTAGGAGTCTGCACCAGCTCAAGTCTGGTATGAATTTATGTAAATCAGCAATGAGAGACAGGAAAGAAAGAAATACGAGTACACAACACATTAACAGAATAGCATCCAAGGGCAGCTCTGGTGGAAGGAAGGCTTAAGTTCTCGTCAAATCTTACTCCTAGTTTGATATTGCTTTTATTACTTTTTGGTTTTTTTGTTTTTTTGGTGTTTTTCCCCAAGTAAGAATAAGACAGGAAAGTTATTTTTAGGCTACATATGCCGGCATGTAGGGTGCTGGTCACTAGTGTCTTCTTGGATATTTAATACCACTGAATTTTATAATCATTTTTCATGGCAGCTGGTCTAGTACAAGGAAGAAAGAAAGAGTAGCAAATAACACAGCAATGAAAAAGACTCATTATACTCTCTACCAAGAAAATCATCAACCTTTTTCACAGTTTCTTCTAATTATATCAGTGTTTACATTTTATTGTGCTAAGTAGGTGAAGAATTACACTATGGTATAAATGGCTTTCCCAAAGTGGAAGCTTTAGTGGCATGTTTATGGACTATTCCAGGTGTTATAATGTAAGATATGTTCCTTTTTGGCTAGATTTGCATTTTGGATTAATTCTGGCTTTTCCCCCTTCTTTTGGATGATAACTGACACCATGAGAAACTGATAGGAGTGAAAAAAATCTGCCATAGTTTGTTTTTCTACTTCAAGCACTACAGCTAGATAGGTAAAGAGCTTGATTTTTCTTACATATCATCAATTGTTCTAAAGATTGTTTTAAATTAATGTCTTCTTAATAATATTTGATAAGTTAATTTCAATTTAAAATATGTACCTGTCTGTTATGAGCATTGACTGTATTGATTGTAGTTGACTCCTACATGGCTAACAATAGACAGTGAACTTCTTGCACTTTATGGGTGTAATGTCTTTGGAAAGCAGTTGGCATAATGGAATAAGAAAATGATAAGTAGATTGGTGGCCTACATAGTATTTTTCCTGCTTTCACCTCTGTATAAGTCCTTGCCATCCTTACTGAAGCTGTCACATTCTGCTTTGTAAATCATCCCAGTCTTTTTAGTGATGGTGGTTGAAGTTGATGATAGAGTTGTGAAATGTTATGAAGGGATAGTGTTTATTTCCTATATTGTGACCCAGAATGTAAAAGATACAGTAATAAGGTTCATAAGAAATCAAATGCTTTTCTTCTCTTCCCTGTGAAACTAAAACTTCTGCTCTATTTTATGTTGTTCACCTGTGTTTTCTTAGCTTCAGTAAAAAACTGGCTTTCATGTTCATATTTAAATCAGCTGTAAGAGACTGAAGAGCTAGAGTGAGTCTGAGACAAATCTAATTTAGAGTTCAGATTGAATAATTTAATACTGAAGCATCCTATATGTCAGCTGAGTGTGGGAAACAATCATAGCTAACTTTTTAAAATATGCAAGGTGGGGAATGATTTGGGTAAGCCCATAATGATCATTCTTCTAATTTTCTTTGAAAGCAAAACAGGTCTGGCCTGGCTGGATATTATTTAAGCTGTCAATTGTTCTAATGTGTCTTACAATTATGATGAGGAAAGAATTGACAACAGAACCCATCTGTAGCGGCTCTTTTGCTTTTGGAGTTAGCATAGAAGGGTGGTTACATAATGAAATAATCTACAAAGTTGTCTGCCAAGTCTTTGATCTGTGGATCTTGCTTTTTCCTAGATGGCATGTCTCCTAAAATTATGGCAATATGCAAAACATATTGTATGACTCAGAAAATAAGAAGTGAAGTTAATATATTGTTGTTTCAGTCTCAAAGTATTTATACTAAAATTGACTAAAAAGTTTCTTTACATGATTTTCCATGTTTTTTTTCACTCAACAGACAGAATTAACGCAGCAGTAGTTTGCCTGCCTAACAAAAATATGCAATAAGACAAATTCAAAATAAAAATACAGATGAAACTTATGTGCCTTGTGATGCACAAAAGGCGCTGTAGCTGTGACAAAGTGACACCTTCAAGCTTTCAGGGAGAAATTCTTGCTGTGTCCTAAATCCCAGACTAGGACATTGCATTAATTTGTTCTCAGGGCTGAGATAATACTTGAATCTGTTTCCATGCGATCGGGAAATTATTTGAAGCACTTGTACCCTTCAGAGGAACATATTTCATCTGGGAAAGGCACAGAACAGCAGAATCTTCTGGAGTGTGTTCTTCATGTGTGTTCTCTTCCCTGAGATTGCAGAGTCTCTCTGCAGACACACAGGCAGGTCTGTATCCAGGCACACGTTTCCTTCTTGCAGGGAGCTTCTATTGCCGTGTAATGTCAGATTCCCTGCATCCCATAAATCTTGTTAGCAAGCACTGATTCCAACCAGGCAGATCCAGCTGGAGAAGCTGATGGGTGTGCAGGAGTGTTGGGTGAGGGCATCGAGCTGCAGGGGCAGGCTGGAGGGGAAAGAGGGAAGGAGAGGGGACTTGAGGTGGAGGCCAGACTGGTGGGCATCTCTTGTGTCCCAGTAACTTGGCAGGTCTGTTGGTTCACTCTCCTTCTTCTTGAGTGCAAATCAAGAGAAGTCATCTATTGCCCAAATAAATCATAAACTGACTTCATAGGGGAAATCACATTTTAAATTCTTTGAGAGCTATTTCAGGAGCTTCTTCAGCACTTTCTATAAAAGTGCTGGTGCAGTGCAGAAGTACTAATACCACATATTGCTCCATCATAAAATCTCTATATATTTTAGACTTTCAAAAACAATGAAACATGGGAAAATAGAAACTGTTGTGTATGTGCTTTTCTATTTTTGTAAAAAGAAAGTTTTTTTAATTTTTTAAAAATCCCACTGCTTGCTATATAACATAAATCCTCATAAAAATGTAATTGCATGTAATTTATGCTCATTCAGTACTAGACACAACTTAATTATATAATTAATCAGTGTATCAACCTAAATTTTTCCTGCATCTGTTGCTGGAATCAACATATTCCAGAAGCTCTCTTTATAATCTATATATATGTACAGACAAGAATTTTGAAGAGGGGTATGGTGTGTTTCAAATTTACATAAGATTATTTTTCTCAACATCTTTTCCTGTTTATTAAACTATAATGACATTACATCATTTGGAGTCAAATAAGGAACTGTTGTAAATATAGATTAAGATTTCATCGGATATTATCAATAAACCTAGTCTAAATTGAATGTCTGGGAATAATTCCAACTTTTATCAAATCGTACAACCATTTTACAATATTTTGCAGAAAAATAACAGGAAAAAAGAAAATGTAAACTCATAAGTTAAGTTTTCAACAGGTCTTGGAATTTTTAAGTGCCAAACATGTTTTGTATGCTTAGAATCTATTGACCAAAATCCTTTTTGAATTACAAATTATTTTCAGCCTGAAAGCCTGTTGTTAGGGAAATGCAGCCTGTGAATGCTAATTTGGATCTACTTCAGCAATTAAGAACTGTAGTTTGAGCTGGACACATTTTCTGTGAACAGTTCTTTATTATAAATGTGTGAATGCAACACCTAGAAGTTATGCTAATCAAGTTACTATCAGGTTTAACAGACAATGTTAGTAATTGAACACAATATTTTTGAAAGTGGTAAAAAGGTTTAGAAACCAGAACAGTTGTGAAGTTGTAGAAATTTTTGTATTCTGCATTGTTAAGAAGCTTCAGCAGACAAAGTTCACTGTTAAATCCTGTGCAATAATTTAGGTACATGTTGAAAGGTGAAGAAGAGAACTATGAGGAAACAAGATAATAAAATCACCATTTTATAGACATTTTTAAGATAAAATACATTTGTATACAATATTTATTGCTTTAAAATTGCTGAAGTTTAGTAAACAAAGTTTTGAATGTTTCATATTTTGACATTATGCTGAAAATGTGCTCCTCTGTGGAAAAAATGATCTACTAATCCTTCACTGATAAAATGTAAAACTAATTGCACTGGAAAGAAATGGTAAGACAAAATTGCAACTTTTCTTTAAAGGGCAAACTGTTTCACACCTCGAGTAAACAAGTGCATAAAGAGAGTTGAACAATGTAAAACTTTTACTTTAGAATCTGCTGATGAAAAAATGCAAACTTGGATAGGTATTTGCAGAAGATTAATTCATTAAACAAGAGAGATGGTAAATGAGTGGAGGAAAAAAGACCTTTTGTGATTAATAGTCTCAGTTTTCGACTATCTATTATCATGATATGTATGATATGATCAGAAGTTATCTTTCAAGACTCAATTAAAGCAATTATAGCTGTATTGAAAGCCTGCTGAAGTAAATGCAGATATCATTGATGTCAGTTGACTTTGATTCTAAGCCTTATTGGCTACTTGTGATTATCTTTTTCAGTTTAAAAAAAATATTTTTATGATAGATTTTTCAGAATGAAATTCCTTGCCCTTCCTCTGATTGTTTTTCATTTGGCCAGTGATATATCTTAATTTCTTCCATTTTAAGCTTTTCAGTGTTTGATAAAGATCTGTTAATTTATATTTTTTGCTCTCTACCAAAATATCAGTTTTAAGAAAGATGAGCTATTTTTCTCTCTCCTTCAGACTGGATTTTTCATGTTGCTGAGAAGCACTTGAGAAACTTTTGAGCTTTTTTTAAAGAGAATTTCTGAAAACAGTTTCATATGCCTAAAACTCTTGTGAAGATGCAGAGCAAAGACTGTGTAGTTGGCATGGAGGGTGAGATATTGTAGAGTGGTTAAAGGCAAGGACAATTCACAGCTTGGCTGAAATTTGGAAATTCTTGCTACAGACATGGAGACCAGAATTGAAACCTGGTAAAGTCTCAAATTCTCATAACTTCTTGCTTTCAGAGGGGACATGTGAGATTAGAATAAAAAGCTTGACTTTGCTCCTTAATACAAGTGTCAGATTGAAAATAAAGTAAGAAGTTGAGATATATGCAATATATATTATTCCAAACACTATTGTCCAGCTTTAAAGTGTATAAGCTTTTTGCCTGAATTACTAGCAATTTAAACAGTATAAAAATGATTTAATGAATAAATTTTAATTTCTGTGTGGTTATTTGTTTATTGGACCAGTCATAAGCAGCATGGTGACATTAGTGTCTTCTTTGTGAATACATTTTCTAACTCTCAGATTGCTCAAATTTACACATCTGTATTTGAGAACTTGAGCAAAAATAAGGCAAATAATGCTTTATTATTTTAAAATACAATACTCCTTTCTTTCAGGATTATGGCAGCAGTTCACATCTTCTAAATGCAGGAGAAAAAAGCATTAGTGTTTCATTTTTTATTCATTTAATGGTCACTTTAAAATCCCAATTTTTTTTGTTTTGTTTTGTTTAGTAAAAGGATGAGGAAAAAAGAAAATTTCCAAGACACAATTCATTTTGGGGTTGGCCGTCCATAAGGCTGTTTTTTGTATCAGTTGATGTGTGAAAAGAAAGTCTTCCCTGTCCTCAGCTCCTGGTCCCATCCAGTGCTTTATGTTGACTTGGCAGTGGGCTCACACATCTGCCTGGAAGCTGCTCAAGCAGAGGAGATGAGCACCTGGAGCCTTCTCAGCACTGCCAGCCTAAAAGTGTGTTTACTTTTTATACTGAAGTACTAAAGAGCAAACACAGTGAGCAGCCAGACAGAGCAGGAGGACAGAAGCAGAGCTGCTGCCCACAGTTGGTTTGGTTTATGCTGTTCTTGGGCCACACCTGCTCATCTCTGCCAGCTGCTTGCTCACTCTGGGTATAAAGGACAATGGCAGTGAAGTCTCCTCTCACTTACAGTATTAACAACTGGGGGTGAGAATGCCATTTCTGGACTTCATCTTGACTAAAACTTTTGTATGCCTCTCACTTAACCTTCACTGATTGCTTTGTAAAGACGCCATCTCTCATTCCCAAACTGAATTAAATGAGTTGGACAGCACTGTTGTTCTGTTTTCCTATCACTTGATTTGTGCTTGGTTGGAAAGGCTCTACAAGAAGCAAGGCGCTGGAAGGTAAAGCCCACTACAGGTCTTGTGCTGTGCATGATCTGCATAAATTGAATAATGCTTTTGTAAAGGATTTGGAGGGGGTGGTGGTGATGATGGTGGTGGTGTGTGTGGAACTAAACAAAAAACACTGAAAAGCTTTAGCATATACACACTCTCAAGCATATTTATATATAGGGAGAGGATGGTAAGTATTCTGGACTGATGATGTGTTCCTTGTGTAGACTTGGAAAGTAAATGCCACTGCTTAGTCTGCTATTGCTTTCCTGTGTTTTTGAAGACATGTCTCAAACATGAAACGTCCCTATCTTCTATACTGTGTATTCTGTTATATTAGTCAAAGCAATCCTTTCAAAGCTACATTTCTGCTTATTTTTTAAAAAGAAATCTTGTTGTAAGGTAGTAGTCATTTAGAAAAAAGACAGTAAAATGCTGTGATGGGGGAAATAGCTTTTGGACACTCATATAGGAAATGTAATGATTGATTGTCCTTCCTGGGAATATCTGGAGCAGTTTGAGTTATTAATATGGCGCATAACAAACTTCAGAGTATTTTTTTTCTTCTGAGATATTACATGGAAGTTTGCAGAGTAAATGAAATTTAGTTCTACTATTACAGTGGGAAAGGGAAAAATGTGCCAAAGGTATCCATGAAGGAAATAAAATAAAGCTCTTGAAAGAAAGCCTTAGATTATAGTATTTGCAGTGCGAGTCAGTTACTTGAGAACAGTTAGTGCTAATAAATTAACTTAAAATGCATTACAGATGAGGCTGGTATGTTTTTTCTCTTCAACTTCTTGGATTGGATTTGTGCCTGAAGAGATATGGTGATATTTTTCCAGAGCTGGTCTATAGAGGTTTTTGGCTAGAAGTGTTCTACTTTAAAGACTTTGAATGGCCTTAACACCATACCTTTGTCATACTGTTGTCAGGTCCAGGAGAGGAGACAAATACAGAATTTTATCAGCAGCTGGTTTGGCTGTTTAGAGCTTTTCAATACTTCTCTATTAAAATACTTACAGGGATGTAATTACAATGGCATAAAAGGGCTTTTACTGGCACAGACTGTTTCAACATAACTGTAATAGGCTCTGCCTTTAAGAGCACATTTTATGGTATTGTAAGATTTGTCTAGATTAGAATGACTTTGTGTGTATCATGTGTCTTAGTAACCAAAATAAAGCCTGAGATATACTCAAGAAGTTTAGATTTTCTAACACAGATGAAGTCCATGTCTGCTTACAGTGATGCTCCCTTGCTGGAATAGGACTTATATTGAAAATATCTTGATGTATTTCTTCATCTTTGTTGGTCATCTTCAGGCCTGGGAAGGACTGTGGTAGTTACACTGAGCAAGAAAATGCATGAAAGGAGTGAGAAAGATGTAAGTAAATCTACTGTAATGACCACAATTTAGAATAATAGAATCTTTAAGCCACTTTTTAATGTCTGAAGGAAAATTATATTCATAGAAGGAAACTAAAAAAGACATTATTTGAAGTGTCTTAAAAATTCAGGTATAGATTAGTCTAAGAGGTTAAAATTAAAAAGAGATGGATGTATTTGGACAATGAGCTGTGACAGCTGTTACTGCTCTTGCCTTTTGTAAGAATATGACTAGAAAGATTGTTTATGTAAGTGGCTTGGCCTAAATGTTGTTTTGGAATTTGTGCCAAATACATAAATTATTCCTTAAGATACTTTGAGCCAAAATCTGTCTCCTTGATTGCCTAGACAGCTTCTACTAATTTAAATGAAGATTGCATGTTTTAATTGAAGCACAAAATTAGGTCTCTGATACTGAGATTGTTTCTATATGAATGTGTAAGCAATTTTAGGATACTTGAAGAGCACATTTGTCAGATACATGCAGACTTTTATAGCGTTCCATTAGGCAATTGTAAAATGCAGAACAGAGGGATTATATTTCTTCATTCAGGCATTATTCAGATGTTTTTAGTTGTCAAATCCTGAAATATTCTTCATTCTCATGTATCTAAAACCTCTAGTTAAACTTTTTGAGCTGTTCCCTAAAAGAGTTGTTTTTTCCTGATTTGGTTTGTAACAATTGGCATTAACAATACAGACTGTATATCTGTTTTATGTTACAAGTAATTCTATAAACATTTTCAGTAGTAGTTTTGTCTCTAGGCCATGACAATTTTTCATGGTAGTAGGAAACTTTTATCTAACTTTTACTGAGGTTAGTGAAAATAGAGAATTAGTTTTTATTATACATTATCAATTGATGCATTTATTCAGACAAATATAACATGGTTACCCTAAGGTGCTTATATATTAACCTCCAGCAAGTTGCCCAAAGAAGTACTGTGGAAAAATAAAAAGACGAGGACAATTTGCTTGAATAAACAAAAAGTAGTGTCTTATTGGCTCCTTATATAAACCTAAACATATTTGAAATGTTACAGCAATATTAAATTATATGAATTAAAATTTGGTTGAGGGAATAAGTATGAGAAAAATCATGGAGCATCTAAAATCATGTGACTGGTGGTGAAACAGATTATATTTTATGTCTTGGGCAGAAGTCTCTTCTTGAGAAGTTTTCTATCTTTCTATCTACTTTTCTGAGTGTTCTTGTATTTAAGAAACAGAATATAGCTACAAGATTATAAATGTCTGCCTGAAATAGTTGTTACAGAAGTATTCTGTTTTCAGGAATATTCTGGAATATTACAGTTGCTGGGTAAGAAGTGGTTACTCAACACTATAATTCCACCATGTCCATCAAATTAACAGTACTTGGATCACTGATAGGATTTGAGATTCAGACACCTGAATCTTGAATGCTATACAGTTACTATGTGATGGAGATACCCAGACTGTTGTCAACAAGGATCAAATTAGTAACCTCCAGAGAGATAATTATCCTGCCCTGTAGGAAACACCTGGGTGTCATCCACTGAGTGGTTTCTCACATGCCATTGACTGTATTGGTGAGATCCCCAGCAGCCAGTGACAAGTTCAGTCCCTGTCTCACCTGTCTCATGCAGCTTAGATATTTGAGACTGAATCCTGCAGAAGGGACATACTGTTTTTTACACATGAGCACCTGCTTCCATTGGAGCCTCTTTAGAGTTCTCGAGGCCTCCATGTGGGGCTGGCAGGTGTGAGATACCTAAGAAAAAGTTTGGCTTTCAGGAGCAGCAGCTGGAAGCTACCCATTATATTGGGTATAGATATCTGTGAATGGGCAATGGTCCTTGGTACTTTCTTTCCTGATGTTTGGTTTCAAATGGAGAATTTAACCAATAAAAGAAAATCCCTAGAAGATTTCATTAAAAGACCTATAGAGAAAACAAAGCTATTAGAAAATAAAAAAACATGGTAATGTTCACTCACCTGACTGAGTGAAAAGCTGCAGTATTTGCTTACACATTAATTTTCCCTCGAGGATGTACTGCAGTCCTTACAGATGACTTCACACAGAAAGGTTTGCAGGACTGTGTTTTCAGCTCCCCTTTTCTATTTCCCTCATCAATTGTGCCATTGTTTTCTTTCTTCCAATTGCAGGGAGTCCTCCAACCTGTCATCTTATCACTCCTGCCCAACCTAACTCTGTTTTTTATTGAGATGTGTGGTAAAAAAAATCATCCAGTTAGACGCGCTGCAACTCCAGAGCTCTCAAGTAAAGATTTTTCAGGATTGTCAAATTTTGCAGTTTACAATGACAGTAACTACAGGCCAGGTCACAGCTACATGCTTTCTATACTACATTGAGCACTCTGGTACTCTTATCTAGACATGCCTTAATGTGAGATTTAGGATGCCTCTGAGCAATCAGAAGGAGTCAGTTCCTGAGATTGGTGGGCACCTGCAATCTGTGCTGATTTAATCTGGAATTATGACTTCTGGTTCAGACTCTTTGGCTGTAGTTCATTAACTAGTGTGCCTTTCCTTGCATATATTTGCATAAAAAGGCAGCTATCCATTTCGTCTGCCAGCACAGTGCTATGCTATGTGCTGCTTTCAAGACAGTTGTTCTCTGGGGGCTTAATGCCAACTTGCTTCCATAATCTTACTCTCTGATTCCTCTGAGACCTTGCTCAAGAGTCCTGTTCAGATGAATGCCAGAAAGCCAGGTGAAACATTACATATCCCAAATGCCCACTGAACAATTTTTTACTGTGCTACAGCATCAGCTTTATCACAATTATATTCCATTTCAAACAGTCATAGAATCATTTAGGTTGGAAAGATCATCAAGTTCGAGTGTTAAAGATAATTTCATCATCTTTACATCTGCACACTGTGATAGCTCACTTTAGGATGTCCAGAAGTCTATTACTTTCATTCTTTGCCTTTATATATTGCAGTTCATGACAGGAAAGATCAGTGTGTTTGAATAACATTTGAAATCAGTGGATAATTAGTTAAAATACACAGCTTCCAAGTTAAAGTTAAAAAAATCCCATACCTATTGAGTCACAATTCTAGAGGACTTTTAGGAATGATGTGTGATACGTATCAGCTAAATTTCAAATTTAAGAAAAGCTTTGGAAGAATTTTGTTTGCCCAGTTATCAATCTAAGTTTATACAATGATGAAATGTAGTGATGCCTGTTTGAGCTGCAGAGGTAACTATGAAATTCATGTGCACTGAAAGCAGAGTGTACTCCTGAGGAGTACAGACAGTCTGTGACAGTCTGGACAGCCAAATTGTCTTCCCTTCTGCCTTGGAAGTAGAAATGGAAGTAGAAATACCCAGTAGCCTGTCCCAGACTATTGACAGGGAAAATGTATCCAGCTCACTTCTTCCAGCACAAGGCTGAAGTTTGATTTAACAGTTTATGTTCTACGACAGTTTAATCAGAACTATTTATTTATTAACTCAGCTGCCAGTTTGTCCTGCTTACCTCTCAGCACCATAATGTTAACCTTCATTACTCAGCCTTGGAGGGAAAATCAGATATTAGTTGGTCTTTAGACTGTGGTTTTATGGCTGGCTTAAGCTGTTTTAAGTTCAGACTCTCAGTTAAGAGGTGTTTACAGACTCCTCTCTTTCCCTTTTGCCCAAGTCCCCAACCCAGACGTGATTTTTATGAGACTACAAAGTGAGTTGAATGGGGAAGTTTGCTTACCTAAAAACTGGTCATTTTTTCATATAGAATGCCTCTTTTAGCACATTTACATCAAAAGAAGTAGGCTAATAGGAGCTAGTCCCAGTTCAGGACTGCCCCCGTTTTGATGGCATTTTGGATTTAGATTTGTTTATGCTCATCACATAACCATAACCTAAAAAACTTGTAACAATTAGAGATAAAGAAATTTAGTATGGATCTGTAGCCTTCCTTGCTCATGTGTAGCATGCATTGAAAAATAATAGGAGAGAAGGCATTTTTTTAATAACTTGAAAAGAATTAGAAGCAAAACAGCTATTTTAGATTTAATTTTTCCCCATCAACTAATATGTGAAACTATCTAACCTTTAAAGTACTTCCAAGCAGTGTTTATTTTATGAATCATCATGTAAACAACAAGAATTTTAGTAATTTTAATATTTCATTAGACTGTGTTAAGATACATGAAGAGATTATTGTGAAAGGATTCACATTGTCTCTTGATAAAAGATTCAATGAATACAATAGGGTTTCTAAACATGGGACAGAAAAACATTCAGTGTATAGATGGAATGTATCTGAAAAAAGCCAAGATAAATGTGGAAAACTTGTCAGAATTTCCTGTAACTTTGTGCCTTTTTCTTCCTGTTGTACTTGGGATTAATGGAATTATAGCTTCTACTTTTATAGCATAAGGCAATATTTCTATTACATAAATAGAATGCAATTCTAAAAGTACCTGTAAGAGCACCATATTTGTTTGTTATTGCTGATCATCTTCACTGGTTTACTCTGAAATTTAAAAATATCCAAATTTATTGTCCTTAGATTTTTTTTTTTCCTTCCTCTCAGATCAACAGTCTACTTTAGGTCAATAGATTTTAATTAGAACAAGCATAACTTCTGAGTTCAATGAAAACTTTCTGGAGTTACTATTATTAGAAGGATTGGTCTATCGATGAGGTAGACAAGAGATATAGTTAAAACTATTTAGGCCAGGCAGTAGAATGTGAATTGCATACTTCAGAGTAGGGGATTAATATTTTTTTTTTTTTTCTAGACAAACTCCTTTTTAATTTTTCTGTTCCTTTTCCTCCCCCTTTTGCCATAATTGCGTGAAGAGGCACGCACAGATGCCTGCTGCCAGCGTGTGATGCTGGAGCTGACCGTCAGAGCAGCCCCACAAAGGAAGGCTTTTCAGGTCCCCCAGTGAAACAACCACTGCATTTTATTGTGGCGTGAAATTAGAAGTGAAAAGCCCCATGGCTCTTGCTGTTTAGTAATGCGGAATATGTCGTTTCTGATGGTGATGGTAGTGCTGGGAGGGAAATGGAAAGCCAGGGGAGAGAAACAAAGTAACGATTTAGACAAAGAGGGCCTCCCTTTTTTTTTGTCCTCTCTGATTGTTCGGTGGTCTATAAAACCATAGAACTGTGGTGGATACAAGCAAAAAGAACATTTAGTTGCGGCTCCCTCATTCAGAAATGTATGTGTGAATTTGCAGGGTGATGTATAAGGCAAGTCATCTGTTATCAGAAGAGTTCACTAGTTTAACTCATTTATAAAATGGCAACAAAAAAATTGACTTTTCTTGGAGAGAACAGCGCTGCTCTGACAGACACTTTTAGTTGCACAGCAAGATGGTGTTTATAACAAGACTGTGTGTGGCTTTCTGAAGCTGCCTTGTAACAGATTGGAAGGGGAAAGTGCCAGCTTGAAGAGGCTTTCCCTTGTCTGTTTAAAATTAAAAGAATGATGTTTTCTCAATGGAAATTCTTTACATATATAAAATGTCAAAATATTTATGCTCACTTTTACTTTAAAAGTATTATGTAATCACTAAAGCAAATGGTCAACTATTAGAAAATGAAAAGGCAGTTTATTAGAGAGACATTTTAGTACATAAGATGAGCTTACTTTTTATAGAATCATAGAATCATTTATGTTGGAATAGACCTTTAAGATCATCAAATGCAACCGTGAAGTTATCTGTGATCTGAGCACCATCACTGCTGCTGGAAAAAACTGGTGAAAGTCCATCCACAATTCTAATGTCTGGAATGGAAAAGCTGTTACATTCTGCAGCCTTGTGTTGTTTGTAGCAGTAAATCTTACTGTTATTTTTATTCTGTCTGTATGGGAGGGTGGCAGGGAACAGTGGCCTAGAAACAGTAGGGACATACAGGTGGAAAGTTTCTGTTGTGTTGCTTACTGCGTTAGTTCCAGATGTAATCTCGGAGAAGCTTTAAAAGCAGAAAGGGAAAGGTTGACTGATCTATGACAGATTGGTGGAACAGATGCAAAGATGGCAAATCAGTTTATTGGTAAACTGCACTGCAGGACTGCAGCCTGAAGAAAATTCGGACAGAGAAGCAAAACTGCTAATATTGTTAATTCAGGGAGCTCAATTCATTGTTCATTAATACAGTAGCCACACTGCCAAAGTAGTCTGTATGTAAGCAATAGCACAGAAAGAAGCAGGAAGGCACTAAGCAGTTAAAGCTATTAACACTATCAGAAGGAGTCTGTTACAGAGAGCTTCTTAATGTTTTTAAAGTGTATCACTCTTAGTTGGATTTAGATTAAGTTATGCACTTGGCTGCAGTATGTATTTTGTGTGTGCACTTGTATTCCAGGCTTGACTTGCTGCTTCATAGCATTTTGCCAATACTGTGCCTTATATCTTGATAGGTGAAAACTCAGAATGTGGAGACTTAGAATAAGGGCTAGGAAAGGGTTGAAAAAAACCCCTGAATTAGCTGGCAGCACATAGAAGCAAGGTAACAGAAGGATAGGGAACTGTCTTTGAAGCAACAGTTTGAGTAGGGGTAATTAGAAAAACAGTTTTAAGTCCATAGTAGGTTGGTAGATGAAGCAAAGATGTGAAAAAAAGAAGAGAGGGTAAGAGAGTATTATCTCTGTAGGAAAGAAGTGGTGGTGGAACAGCTATGGCCCTGAGAAAGAGCCAAAATATTTGTACCTATTCTACTGCATATCAAAAGAACTCCAGGAGGATCAGGAATGCTGCTAGGTCATACCTCTTCATGGTGAAAGGTTGACATTTAAGTCTCTCTTCTAGAGAAGAACTCATTGCTTCTACAAGAGGAAACAACTTCAACAGGGGAGAGAAGGCTCCATCAAATATTCTATGTTTAGAAGATTAATCTTGAATGTAGGAGATTTGAGTTGAATTCCATGTTTCAAAATCAGGCAAAATAAGAGCTGAAATTGTTCTTTGCTGACTGTTAAACTTCAGGTTATGAGGCAGAACAAAACCTTGTAAACAAATTTTGACAAGAACTGGTCAGGAATGAACAAATGTTTGGGAGCCAACTTTCTGTTGACATCGATGGCCATGATTTTGACTTGGTAACAAAGAATAGAAACATAGAAATGAGTCTTAGGATTATTCTGTCTTTTCAAACAAACACTTCTGCTGGCAAAATTTGACATGCCAGACAACTGAGCTATACAGATAGATACCAAGCTGTCGGAGTTGAAAGTTTTTTTCATTCTAAAAGGATTATGGTTGAAAGTGCTGCATTTCAGCTGAAGTGTGATGGTATGACTTCCCCTCTTTCTTTTTCTATTTTTTAATTTATTTTTTTAGTAGTAATTTACTTCTCAAATATTTAATGTCAAAACAGTTCCTTTTTCAACACTTTCAGTGATTCTTGCCTTTAGTATGTGTACAACTTTTCTGGCACCTTTTACTTTCTGTTTAATTTTGGGAATTAACAACAAAGGCTACATGGACTTCTAGAATATTTGACCTGAAGTTCTTGGCAATGGTCTTGGTCTTTCTGGTGCCATAATTTTAGGAACAAAGCCTGTAATGCTACTTTGTATATTTAAAGGTCTGACAGACTTAACTGATATACTGTGACTAGCCCTTTCCCTATCTCTGTTCCAGGAAATACTGGTACTGTTCCTAGTCGGATCCTATAGGTCATAAGGCTTCCTTTATTTGCTTAGGGTATTGAAGGTATTCAGTAACTCAAATTGCTAACAATTAATATTGTGGGACTGGCACCCTGATGTTGTGTACTGAAATGAACTGGGCAATTAAGAAAAATAAATGTTGCAAGCTCATGTTTTTGTTAGATAACCAACAATTGGCTCTTCTGAATATTTCCCTTACTCTAAGTCCTAACTTGATACTAGTAAGTTTGCATAACTGTGGAGAGTGGTAATGCCTGTCTCTGTGTATGCTTTCAGTCCCTCCACACCCAAGTAAAATAAATACACACCAAATGCAGCTATTTGCTATAGAAGTTTAAACTATGCTGCTCAGCTTTGTACCCAGTTGAATTTCTCAGAAATGCTCCATTCTGCTCTGAAATAATCATTTGAATTACCAGGCCACTCTCTAAATTGCTGGTAACAGACAGGAGACAGTTGCACCTAAAACTGCTGTAGGTTGTTTCACTAGCTGTGTTTCTAAGCCTTGTATGAGGCTGAGTGAGCAGAGCTGTACTCCAGGTTTTGACTACATCTCTGCTAAAGTAGTAAAATAGAGCTTCAAAGAAATGTGTCAGTACATTGTCCTTCTCTTACTTATCTGGATATTATTTTGAACATTTTTTTTTCCTAGGTCCTTCAGAATTTTGTAATTGGAAAATACAAATAGGTATGTTCTGCATGGCTTGGTGAGGTGAAGGTTGTAGTGGACTGCTATGAGACACTGACAGTCCCATCTGCAGAAACCCTTTCCTGTTTGTTGAGAGCACACTTCTTGGATGTGAAAACAGGAGTTAAACTTTTTAATGCTGGTTTAGAAATGCAATTTTAAAGAGTATTTCTTATCCAAGTGGTATGTCTTAAGTTCTGTATTTCACCTGCAGATTGTATATGTCATCCTCCTTAGATAAGAATTATTAAAAATAAATCTCATTTGGATGTATAATATGTTTTGTGTCTCTGTTATACAGTTTTGTTATTCTTTTCATAAGGGACGTAGCAAAATCTGCCAGGAAATACCCTCTTGACTAAGGTCAGTGCTGAATAGCTTATACTCCCTCTTATGTTTTGATGTTAGAACTCAAGACAAAATGCTGTATTCCTACAACCTAACCCTGGGTACTTCTAACGCCAAGTTGCTTTGCATGAGGTCCCATGTGAATTAACCAGGGAAGTTTTTTGGGGTGTTCATCTCAGCTGAATCCCAACCTGCAGGTGCACCCTTGTGTGGTGTGTTACAATCTGATGTGATGGTGGCCATGTGGCTGCTGTTCCTTGTCCCTGTCAGTTCGTAATTGCTGCTCTAGGACCCTGGAGGTTTGTGCTTCATTGTTTTACCTTACAGTCGTTGAGGATTCAGAATAGTTAAGGTAGCTGTAACTGCACCTCCAACTGAGACACCATTCCCTTCATTTCTGTGCCAGCCATTTTATTGTTTCCTTATTCTGAGCAGTCGACTTCTAAAAAGTACAACACAATCACTATTAGCCCTAAAACATAAGATTAGACTGTCTAAATGTTGGTTACTAATGAAGGATTTTTCCTTTTCTTTATATATGTATATAAAGATTTATTAATAAGAGTAAAGTAGTATTTGCAGATGATAAATTCCACATTAGCAACCTGTTCCTTATCATCTATCCTACCAGAATCCACATCAGGATGTCATCGATACAGAACAACAAAAACCACATTTCAAGAAATCTGAACCCCCCCAACTATTTAAAACTTAGGACCTGGCTTTCATTCAAAACCAGCTCTACAATTAGCAATACTTTTAGACAGTATCAGCTGGATTCCCAGTGTACATGATAATGTCACAGAATAACCCCAACTGTAACTAATTTAATTAAGACTTGATCCTTGAATACAAAATCACTCCTTTTCACCAAATCGTGATGCTCACTGACCTACAGGAGAGAAAACAGGCAACACAGACAGGGAACCATTCTCTGTCATTTAACCCTTTTGTTTATTCAGCTACAAGGGAAATATATTACTAGTGTAATTCTCATGAGAACCTTTTTAACATAAACAGAGGAGTAACTCCAGGTAGCCACATGAAACTACTATTTTACACAAAAAGATTATGTTTCACAGTTGTTTCCATTAGGCTTTCAAAGTTTCAAAGATATGTAGACCTCTCCCAGTCTACATTGTATAACTGAAGTTTAGGAGTTGATTGTGTTTTAAACTGAGCTGACAACTAAGCCCCATACAGCCTCTCAGTCAGTTCTCCCCATGATGGGATGGCAGTAGAGATTCAGAAGAGTAAAAGTGATAAAACTTGTGGTTTGAGATAAACAGAGTTTTATAGGTAAAATTGTAGAAGTTGTGCATCTGAGCAAAGCAAAACATTTCATTCAGTGCTTCCCATAAACAGGCAGGTGCTCAGCCACCTTCAGGAAAGCCAGGCTCCATCACATGTAACAGCTGGGAGGACAGAGGCCATCCCTCTGAATGCCCTGCCCTTCCTTCCTCCCTCATCGTTATGTGCCCAGCACAATGCCCTGTGGCCTAGGATAGATACCCCTTGGGTTTGTTGGGATCAACTGTTCCTGCTGTGTCCCCTCCCAACCCCTGCACCCCCCAGCCCTCTCTGCTGGGATGGGGTGAGGAGCAGAAAAGGCCTTGATGCTGTAAGCATTTCTAAGCACTGCTCAGCAGCATCAGAAACATGCCCCTGTTATCAACACTGCTTCCAGCACAAATCCAAAGCATATCCCATATTAGTACTGTAAAGAACATTAACTCTGTCCCAGCTTAAACCAGCTCAGAGTTAAAATGACACAATGTCACACTGAGCTCTAGAAAGCTGAGGACTAGTGCTCTGATGATTCATTTGGCTTATGAGGGAGGAGAGCGAAAAGAGAGAAGCAAGAGGCTGACTCGGCCTAAAATGGATCTCACAAAATGCTCAGAGGCTTCTTGAACAGCATACATCAACCTGCAAGCTAATATGGCACCTACTGATTCTGCAGTTGAACCCTTCTCTCTGGGTTCATGGATTTTTTTTCAACCTGAGCAACTGGCTGATTTTTTAGGTCAGCTTTACTTCTAATCGTTTATGTGTTTAGGAGGTGCCTGACCTGATAGGGTGTATGAGCACCTGAAATTGCTGAAATAGCTGAAGTGCTGCAATGCCTCATCTTTGGCACTTGGTCTCAAAGAAATGTGCTCACAAGGTGAGTGCAACACCATGAGCCACTCACATGGAGCAGTGCTCATGTGCAGCCTTTGAATCACTTGAGCTGCCCAAGAGAGTGGGTTTTGGAGAGCACTGGGAATGATCCACTGGGGCAATGAGATTCACCTGCCTGCCTGTGTAGGATTCTTCACTCTTCAAATTCTCACTGCATATAGTCCTGTTGACCTTTTGTTGAGCTTTTAATTTTATTACATACAGCCACACCTATGTTTTTTGAGGAAGAGATTTAAACTGCAGATTATAAAAAACAGTACAGGGATCTTTAATATAAAGTGTGTCTAACTTCACCTTCAGAACCAAACACTTCTTTCTTTTTAATATGCCGAATACAAGTAATTTGCTGTTCATCTTATACCCATCTAAAAGTTTAGGAGGACAGGAGAGACAAATGTGTAAATAGACTTTAATAAAATGAATTGACAAAAAATGATATACATTCCTCAAATGGGCATCCAGACTCCTAATATTTTTCACCAAGCTACCATGCTGTTCATTGGATTGAACTAGGTAAATGTCCATTTACTGTTCTTCAGACATCTCACAATCTGATTTTTGAGAAACGGATGTTTAAAAAGCATCTTTAAAACATTAAAGATGTGTAAAAACCCCCAAATATCAAAGTAGTTATTTCTCACTTGCTGCCTGTTTCTGTTTTATGTTCTGTTTACTTCCGCTGTGCTAAGATTTCCATATTCAAAAATCACTTTTCTCGTGGTTCCATTGACTGCAATTGTATATTTAAATGTACCCATCACAAAATAATTCTCTCTAGGACTGATGAACACTATATTCTCCTTTGACTCTGGGTAAATTCCTGACTCTGTTCTCTATGTAGTGTCTGATAGTGAGCAAATGCATTTTTCAGATACTTGTTCTCATGCATGGCCAGCTATTAGGAGATTGTTCAGTGAAAACTGTTTTGTGTCTTTTTTTTTCTCCCAACCATCTAAGTTCCATATATTTAAGTTCCAGAGGACAGAAAAGCACTTACATTGTATATTGTAAACATAAGCCATTAATTTCTGACCTTGCTGTTGGCTGCAGTGGCAATTGTGAATGATAATGAAAAGGATAATTATATTCCAGCTGTAATACTTAGATTGCATTGTTTTTACAACAGATTGCATATGTCTTAGTTTCTACTCTGATGAAGGAAAAAGTCTTATTAGACAAAAATATTGTGGATAGTTTCTTCTACTCTGACATAAATATTTTTTTTGCTGTATAAATAGTTAAAATATGCAATTTGCAGCCATTTAATTTAAATTTGATATTTTAATAAATATATAGTAATTGAATACATATGTATTTCAGTACTTAAATGATGTTTTGCAATTCATTAGATCCTGAAAAGTGCTCTGTTGGTGTAGTTCTCTTCCATTCAGATCAAAGGCATCATTTCCTAAGCAAATGTGTTAGTAGACTTATTTTGAAAACCCCTTTAGTAACTAATGTAAATGACATGCATCATATGCTAATCTCCTGGTTGCTTTATTTATAGATTAAAAATTAGAACAGAAAAGAATTATCTAACATGGCCCTTAAATATACATTTTTTTTGAAAGATGAAATAAAAAACACAATCCAAAATATTTTAAAGCAATCACCATCCTTTTTCTTGGAATGAAAGTATTTTGCTCTTTTTTTCTAACTTTATGCAGTCTAAATATCAGCAGGTCATATTATGCATAGTTTTGTACCTGTGAGAGTGTGTGCTCACCCTCCCACCCCCCCCAAATTCTGAGGGATGACAAATACTGGGGTGCTTTCTGTTAGCAATTGTTTTGGCTTTTGATACAATTGCTTAGTATGAAATAATCTCTCTGCAGCAGTCTGGATGAGGAAATAAAGCTTCCAAGTTCCAGGTTTAAGCACTGGGTTTGATGAAACAAGTTCTTTAGGAGGATCTGAGTTATCAAGGCCGCTGTGATTGACCCCCATGATCTTCTGACCAGCGCCACTGTCCCACATCTCACCCTGTCTCAGCAGTGCAGAGCCCAGGTGTGGTGCCAGGGCAGGGTGGGTGGTGCTCCAAGAGACCAGTGGCACCTGCCAAATGGATGGCTGGGATGCTCCCTGTGCCACAGCCCTGCTGTCTGCTGGAGGCCTGCCATCTTCATGCCTAAGCTTAGCTTCTGTGGCCAGGTGCCTATGTCTGCAAGGTATTTTGTATTAGATAAAGTAGAGCCCAAACCAGCTGCCAGCTGCTCTCTGCCCAGATTGCTCCTTATCCTGAATCAGATCACCAGGCAGTGGGAGGGATCCCAGTTCATTTACATTTTAAGTCAAGGACTCAAAGGTGAGACCTGGAGCCAAGCTTTCAAAGTTTCTACTTCCCACTTCAGGGAAGCCTCATAACGGGTTAGTCAAGAGGATAAATGCACAAACCTGTGTTGTCATTATAGTGCAAGAGTTCTATTGTCATTGCATTACAAGGGTTCCATATTGCTAGAGGTTCATACCTCCTTGATGTTTCTCGTAGGCAGCTCCTCTAGGCTCTGACTCTTCCTTATCCTTACAGCAGCCAACTGACTCCAGGTCCCCTCAGCCAACCAATCCACTCTTTTATAACACTCTTCTTATTGGCTACAGCTGCGGCCTGTTAACATCAGGCCTGCTCCTAATCCTTAATAAGTGGCTCAGCTGCAACTCTTTAGGGGGCAAGATTACTTTCTATACTACCTTTATTTACTTATGTTCTATCCCCCTACAAACCTGTGTTTGTGATGTGTCCTCACCTCTGCTATTGCAAGGTTAATAGCTATCTCATCAGCAAGACATTTCCAGATTTTGGCACCTTTTTTGTCTGCTAGCAGCTACTCTTCACCCAACGTGGTGCAGTGGTACAGCTCCCCTATCCTCACCCAACATGGTGCAGTGGTACAGCTCCCCTATCCTCACCCAACATGGTGCAGTGGTACAGCTGCACTATCCTCACCCAACATGGTGCAGTGGTACAGCTCCCCTATCCTCACCCAACGTGGTGCAGTGGTACAGCTCCCCTATCTTCACCCCAACATGGTGCAGTGGTTCAGCTCCCCTGTCTTCACCCCAATGTGGTGCAGTGGTACAGCTCCCCTGTCTTCACCCCAATGTGGTGCAGTGGTACAGCTCCACTATCCTCACCCAGCATGGTGCAGTGGTTCAGCTCCACTATCCTCACCCAGCATGGTGCAGTGGTACAGCTCCCCTATCTTCATCCCAACATGGTGCAGTGGTACAGCTGCACTAAAGGCAGGCAGCCGGCTTCTGCAGCCGCCCATGGTGCCAGGCTAGCCCAGTGCTCTGGGGACTCCTCATACAGCAGGAGTAGGGACATTATTTTTGTTTATGTAAGTGTTTAGGTAAGTGTGTACCCTAACCAGAGTCTGTAAGAGTCTATGCAGGCCTTATGACAGGCTCCATCATCTCTTTTCCTAGACATATTCTGAGAGCAGTTGGACTGCAGGGTGCTGCTCAGCCCTGGTTCATCTTGTCCATCTTCCCTTGAGGATGCCCATTGTCTCTGCCTGCCCTGAGGCAGGAGCTGCTGGGGCCCAGTGAAATCAGCCTGGGCTGTCCTGAGTGGCTTTTGAAACAGTGACAGCCAGAGGAGGTGTCAGGTGCTGGAGCCTGACTTGCACTGGAGATACAGACTGGTAGAAACATCTTGAACAAACCTGGCAGTCTCGGGCATCACTGACAAAGTCACAGAATGGTCAAAATGTCTCTCATTTTCTGTTTAAACCACTTATACCTCAGTAATTTTTAGACTAAATTCATTGAACAGGAGAACTGTAAAATGACATGACAGGGAATTGAGCTCAAATATGCAGTATCTATACCACAGGAGGAACAACACTATGGAATTAATTGAATTTACTGACTTCAGTGACATTTTATAATGTATCCTTCTAATTAATCTGTATACAACACATGAATTTTGAAGAGCTAGAAACTGAGTCTAAAATATTAATATATATATAAAGAAAATACTTAGGTGGTATCTTTTTTTCTGAAATATTTAGCCTCTGTGACTAACGGTTTTATTACATTTTTAGGCTTTGTTGCTAGTAAGAAAAATGCTTAATTTTAAAACACTATTGTTTTTATTGATGATACAGGTGCACCACTGAGGTGCAGCCTATATGTATTCATGTTTGATTTTGAATAGCATAAATATATCCAATCAAATACTGTGCATAACAGGAAACTACATAAATATTGCATTGCATGTCAAAGGCCTTTAGTTTTGGTATAATAAGTATCTTTCCACTATTACCAGGAGGAGTAGGTATTAGCTCCCAACAATGCTAGTATTTTTCAACATTTTAGGTTCCACAAAGGAAGAGAAAAGGTTTCTGGATGTGAATCTGAACTTACGTTTCAGCTGTTGTAAATGCTCTTAACAGTGTGATTTTTCTTTATGCTGTGTGAAGCTTAGCTCTGTATCTCAGCTCGTTGTATAACCATTGCAACAGAGGTTGAAGATGAAATAATGATAATATGGTACTTGAAATAAAGTGATTTTGCTAACACACCAGTGAACATTATCCATTTATACAGAAATAGTATTTTAACTTCTGCTGAGTTTACTCCATAGCTTGATGAAATAGTTTCTTGCTTGGGAAAGAAATGTGCCTGTCTACTTTAGGCTGGTCAGTGAGGAAAAGATTTCACTTTCTGTAGCTTAGAGTAGTGCTTTTGGCATTGTCTCTGTGATCCAGGAACATGGTGTTAGATGGTATTAAGACCTACATCCAGTAAGTTGGAAAGTAGGATGGCATAAAAGACAAGTGAGTCAATTGCCTTGTACTGTAAGAAATACTGAAAATATTTCTTGTGATCTAACCATGACTTCTCATGACCTTGTTTTGACACCATGACTCAATGACACAATTTTATCCCCATGAGAAGTGGATTATTAACTTCCTGTGGGCTGAAAAACTGGAGAAGAAATAAGGTTATTTGTGGTTGTTTATTTCATTCTCTTTCTGACACTTTTCTGCCTGATGATTCTTCCTAGTGCCTGGAGCCCTGCAAAGAGTCCTGGGACCTGAAGAAAAACCATTGCCAAAGCTTCTGTGAGGTAGGTCAGCCCAAGGGCACGCTTTCTCACTTTGTTCTAGCAGCCTCTTTAATTTAAATTATTGGCTTCAAGGAGACAGTGAAAACCATTGTGTTTTTGCAGCATTTGCCTTTATTTGAAAGGATACACATTTAAGAATGTAGCCATATTAATTTTGAGTTAAAAAAGAGGTTTTTTCTGACCAAATGATTTATCTGGACTTGTAAAGACTCAATCCAGTCACACAGCATCTCTTAGGAGGTGCTCTGACATCCCTCCTCTAAGATGCTATTTCTACCACTTGTCCTTCTATCTTTTCTTACCATCTGTAAGGAAGACAATCTTTGTTTAAAAGATAAAATGTTACTGTGTGAAAAATCCTTGTGCAGGATAGCTAGAACAGATGATTATGTGTAAGTCAGTCTGATTTATAGAAGAGTAGTTCCCCAGGAGTAACTGGATTGAAGTTCAGAAGACTAATATCAAAATATGGAATTATTCAAGAGCAAATGTTTTGAAAACTATTTTTGAACCATCTATCAGTATAATCTGTGAAGAAGCAAACCTGAATCAGTCAAACTAGAACAAAGAAGGAGATTTTTTATTGGATTTGAAATATGGCTCTGAGTTGGTGGAAGTGATCTGTTGCAGTTCTTAAGTGGTTTTTAGTTCAAAATGGAAGTATCAGCTCAATAGAAACTTGCCTTATCATAAAAAAGGTTCAAATATATTCAAGTCTATGGAAGTGAGTTCTTAGGAAGATTTTAATCTTTTCCTATAAAAAAACAGAAATTACCTTAATTACCTTACTTGATATATTGATCTTACTGGTACACAGATTTAACTCCTTCTCTTTACTGTGGACACTTTTTTTCTGGTATAAGAGAATGTCCTACATTTAAATTATTTTAAGCATCATGGAGATGATTAGAAAAAGCTGTAATTTCAACTAAAAAAATGTTAGAAGCAGCAATGTGTTAATAGGGATTACTAAATTACTGATCTATGTAGTTACCACAGACGACAAAATAAAAGTTTCTCATGAAAACCAAGCCTTGCAAGAATTTTTTATCTCAGATTATTTGCTATTTTCGAATATACAAAATTCTAGAGTACTGTAAAAAAGCAGTTTCAGTGGATCTAATTTGTGTTGTTCTTGTATATCTCTCTTCACTCAGACTATATGTTTGCAGATATGGGTGAAAATTTGTATAAAATTGGTTTAAAAGGAAAACATTTGTAGAACACTGTTCTATTGTAGTTAAAAACAGTGAGCATCCTTCTTTGATTAGTGTTTTGTGGTTAAAGCTAAATTTAGAACTTCAAAGGCCCATAATGAGGAGCAGCACATTTAGCAGCTAACTGAAAAATGAGCTGTGAAATAGGGTGAGGAGGAGAAGCCTTGAGGACGTATTATGCCTCAGGGAGCTATAACATTTTTAATTAAGTAGCTGCAAATTTGTGATGTTTTAGGATTTGAAATTAGCTTCAAACACAAAAGCCCGGGACCACTTTCCTTTATCTCAGACTCATGCATACTCCATAGACATTGATTGAGTGAAAGGAGGCTGTTTTGCTGTGAGAGTGTTTTCAATCTTTTTTCGTTTTGTAAAAAATCTGGAAGGAACAATTTAGCTTTGTGTTTCTCAAAGTTCCTGCTTCATGTGTTACTTCTTATTTACCAAATGAGTGTATTACTCAATGGTAAAGGGAACCTTATGTCTGAAGGACAGTTTATCTGATTCCCTGTTTCTGTTTTTGGCTTTAACTTAGTTTCCTACTCATTTAGCTTTTTAATTGGTTAATCATGGCATCAGGTGCATTCCAATGTGGGGAACAGCAGGAGTGCATGTCCAAGAGTCATTGGGGTCTGTAGGAGGCAAAGAGACTGCTCATTTTTGCAGCATTTAGGCTGGTTAAAGCCTGTAACACCCAAATCCATGCCTGAAAGCTTGGTTCAAAATCCTGGACTGTTCTGTATGAAAAATGGGAGAGGTAATGTAGGGCTACATTCTTGTGCTGCAGCAACTTTAGAGAAGAGTCTGTGAAACACCTGGGCCTCTGCAATAGCCAAGGCTTCCTCATTCCATCAGAGATATGAGAAGAGTAAAAAAAAAGAAAGTAAAACATTTGAATATGGAAGAAGTTTCAGAAGTTACGTGGCTAGCTGGATATAGAGAGTGGGTTGTAATATTCTCCCAGGGTTGTAGAAGCTATTTTAAATACTGTTTAAAGTGGACCTTGCCAACCTCTGGGTGTAACATATGCTGTAAAATGTCTGTGCATTGAAGCATCTTCTTAAATATCTAGGACTAGATTTCTCAAGTAAGTAGCATTCACTTTGATATTTAATCAATATCTTTAAAGCTTATTTTAATTTTTATTTTCTGCTGATAATTTTATCATAAATGCAGTTCCAGTTCCATGAAAAATTATACAATTACTAATATGCTGGCAAGAACATAAAGATGCTGCCAAATCTTCTCTTAGCCAACTTAGTTCAAACAGTATAATGAAACAAGATTTCTCTTATTTATCTAGAATGGCATTACATCAGATATTGTGGGGAAAGTGTTGCAAAGTACAGAGGAAAGAATGTGGGGTAGTCCAAAAACAGCAGACTGTCTGACCATTGCTTCCCCTTTGTTTTGGGAGTGTTTTTAATCTGTCATTGAGCAACTTTATAGCCAGTCAATGTGAGGAAAACAAGGGAAAGCTGGCAGATATAAACAACACAGTTCCATTAAATATGGTGGTCTTACTTGAGGGAATTCATCATTCTGTACTTGGAATTCTTTTTCAGAAGTGGCTTGTATATATAAATATTCAGGGATAGTCTTGCAAGTCTTGCAAAAGCTGGAAATCTGTATAATCCTTTAGGAGGTCTTGGGAAATTTATAACTTTTTTTTTATGGAGTTTGGTTGGGTTTTTTGGTTGGGTTGTTTTTTTTTTTTATTTTTCCTGTTGAAAACATACCCTTCTTCTGTTTTCCTTTTAGCCTCTTTTCCCCAAGAAGAATTATGAATGCCTAACTAGCTGTGAATTCCTTAAGTACATCCTGTCTGTGAAGCAAGGGGACTGCCCAGCACCTGAGAAGGCCAGTGGTTTTGCAGCTGCCTGTGTTGAAAGCTGTGAAGCTGATATTGAATGTTCTGGAGTGAAGAAATGCTGTTCCAATGGATGTGGTCACACGTGCCAAATTCCAAAAAATCTCTATAAAGGTAGAGATTATTAATATGTACTCATACTGGGCTAACAACTTCAGGCCATAGTGAAGTCTCCTAGTAAACCAGGACTCCTATTTGCTGGGAGTTTGTATGGATGGGAAGAAAAAGGAGAGGTACCTGTAGAGATGTGGCTGCATAGTGAAAGGGTGGAAAACCAGTGAGAAATGTTGCTTAAATTTCTGATTTTTTTCCCCCCCTTGTGAAGATCATGTCTGGAAATCTGTGGAATGTACATTTGTGGCTATTATGAGTCACCTTAAGCAGATCAAACTTTGCCAGTTTAGGTGAAATCTCTCTTAATTTGGTGCCAATAAGAGAGAATGCAGCAGGAAAATATTTAATGATAAACAGTTCAGGTCCTGTTAATCAGAATTAACATTTATGTCTACAAGCCAAGTGGATGGGACTACCAAGTAGGAACTGTGAAATAATCTAATAAAAGAAAAATCAACACGGAACAACATAGTGAAAAGATTATAATATCTCCATACAGATATATATTAATTCATTATTTGAATCTAAGGCAATCTTATTCAGAAATTTTTAATTGAGTCTTGAGATTCTGTGAATAAGCCTTTTCTTTGACATCCTTCAAAAAGAACATATAAGCTAAGAAAATTTTTACTTAGACAAATTCCAGAGTTTAATTTACTGGAATTTAAAAAAGCTTTATACACTTAAATATTTGAAAAATATTCTCCTAATGCAGAAAAATAAGCATTTGTGAAGAGAATATTCTTTTACCACACGGTTGGTGTTTTTGTAAAAGAATCAATTATTCTTATGTCAGTCATAAAAAATAAATATTATTCAGTAATTCACTTATTAATCAGATAGCATGGGCTCTCTGTGGGAGCCTAATCAGCAGAACCCTGATCTAAGCTCCAGGCTTAGGTTTGAATCCATGCTTATTTCCAAATGTGGATGGAAACATATAAAATGGGTTAAGAAGATGGTGAATTTATTTTCAAGTTCATTATTTTAACTAAAATATTATAAATCTTTTTCAGTGTGTTCAGAAGGGAAACTGTCTTGTTTGCAGGATGCTTTAGAGCAGCCTCTTAAAAACTATAAGGAATTAGTACACACCAGCACATAGCACCTTTCAAAATGAAAGTTATTAAAATGGATCACTTATTTGTGTTTTTTTTTGTCTTACTAAGACAAATGACCAGAGTGGTAAAGAGGCATTCATGGTGTGTGTGTAATGATTTACACGTTCAAGCTCCATGCCACAACTGCAAAGCATTCCAGTAAATATAACAACTGGGAAAGCTAAAAACAAGCAAGCAAATAAAGCACGGTTAGATGCTCCTGGAGCTGACACAGCCTATGACAGGCTATGATACATTCTGTAAGCACACACTGGAAGGTCTCCTCTCTTTGGCCTGATTAAATGGGAGCAGAACTAACCTTCCCTAACATCTTATCACAGATCTGCAGGAGGTGCTGCCTTGTAAGAGCATATATGTCTTGCAGAGGAAGGGCAAGCTCAATACCCTACTGCCTTCTCAGCTGATGAATTCAGCTAATTAGCCTCTTCAACCTGTCTTACTGCAACAAAAGACAAATAGAAGTGGAGCAGCCTCGCTATTCATTTCCTCCAGGGGTAAATGACCTTCCTGTCACTAAGGAAGAGCAAACTCTGCAAGCATGACTAAGATCTAGTGAATAAGTTCAGTACTTATTCTTATCATTTTGACAGCACTCACAGCTTGAAAATGAACTCAGATTGAATCTAAGAGTCTGCAGAAGTTTCCATAGTTTTACTGTTGATCAATTGCTGGAGATTAGTTACAACAGTAGATGTAAAATTCCCGTCCGATTTGCTGGATTACCAAACTGAATTTCCCATCTAGTACTGAGTGCTAAAGTCCAATCCTAAAAAAAAATGTTAATGCAAGTACACTGCCACCAAAGACACATTACAAATGTTTTTGGATTAATGTAACAAGTACATTTGCATCTCTTTTGGGAATATTACTAATTGGTTATGTAATCTTCACATATTTATATCCCTTTAGTGTAGATACCATTTGTTCTCTCCTACTCTTCTATCACTGGCCTCATCCCCCATCTTTACACTGTCTCAACTACTGAAGGACTTGAGAAAGTGTCTCTGCAAATCTGTGTAGAAAAAGGTAAATTGTGAAGGGAAGATTCGGAAATTCACAGGGTCTGACGATGAGGCAAGATTATAGTAGGATAACTGGGGTCAGATGATCACCCACAGTTTTATGACTCTTCATGCTTAAAGCAAAATAGTTTTGTATTATAAACATAGTGTACAGTTTTAAATGTGCTCATTTCTGAGTGCTTGCAGAACTGTGTTTCCAATTGTGTTGATGCCATGGATGTACCCTTTACAAGGCACTCCAATGGAAACATTTTGAATTCTGGGGGAACCAATGTTTAAGATACAGCTTTTCATGACAGACCAATGTGCAGCTAATTTTCATGGCACTGAGATGCATGTGCTGTTTGAAAGACACCTTTAGAACTATTTTTTCCTGGACTCTGCTATGGCACACATACAGTGATCAGTGATTTGAATTATTTGGTTAAGCACTGCAGACTTTGGACTAATGCAAACTTTGGAGCACTGCAGACTGAGAGCTAATTTGTTCCAGCACGAAAAAAGGGGCTGACCATTTACATAGTAAAAGACACATTGAAGAGTAATTGAATCTTCACATCTGGATATTAAACTGATGGTGCTGGTTCCACAGAAGTATTTTAAAGTGCACTTGTGCCGTGCTCTCATTGTTTGTGCTGCCGTGCTCCATCTGCACACGATTACATAACACTGAGATCCTTGAAATCAAGTGAATCCAACTGCCCCTAATGCAAAGCAGATGGAAGTTTTCTGAACATGCAAATTGTGGGATTATTGTGTATCATAACTAAAGAAGGATTTGCAAATGTGAAAATCCAAAGTCATGTTCATTATGTTAGACTAAGACATTAGGCTATTGAAGGATATCCAGGGTCTAAGCTGCTATGATAGCCACATTTAGGTACTGTATTTTTTTTCAGGTGGATTTTAGGTTTCTTGAAGATCTACAAGATGATTTTCATTTACTTTTAGGTCCTTGTATACTCAGGTTTATAAGAACACCCCTTAAAATGTAAAAGTGGTTTGTTCACTTGAGGAAATTTTGGTACTAAGTCATCTGTGGCAGACTGAGTAGCAAACAATTTCTCTAACCAATACATGCAGGTGGCCTTATGTGGACAGTCATTGAAACAACAAAATAACTAAAGTGCATATGATAGCTTGCTAAGAAGGTTTATATGTAAACACACAGAGATCTTATTTGTGACATATCCTCAAGTGAATAAAAAAGGCTGCACACTAAAATACAAATATTCCTGATGTGTGTCTAGAGAAATGTAGATAACACTTGATTTGTTGATTTAATCAAAAGATGTCCAATTTGAAGAGTTGTTTTTTCCTTCAAGCTACTGCAGATGTTTTCAAAAAGGTGATATTACTGGCAGTATAACAACATAAATAAGCATCTTCTGGTGTCACTGTGTAATAAGAAATTAAGGTAATATTTTAGAAATATATCTTTTTTCTCTGAAATGCAACAATTTGACAATATAAGTAACATATCTATTCCAAGATGTCTTGGAATTACCTTTCCTAGCTCTTTAGGGAAGAGTGGAGGGACAGATCATGTAGTAAAGCTGCCACATGTGAGTCAGTAAGATCATGCAGCCACAGAGAAGCAAACAGCTTTTTAAAGTACATCAGACTAATGTAAGATGTATGAAATAATCACACTTCACTGGTCTGCACTGCTAAGAGCTTAGACACAGTCTGTGTCCAGTTTTAGGTTTGACTCTGGAGAAGGGCTCAAAGCTGGAGAATCTCCAGAGGCAACTGCAAGAGTAAACAGAGGTCTAGGAATACTGAAATTAAAGGGAAATGGAGTGCACTGTGGTTATTAGATTGAAGAAGAAAGCATTCAGAAGCATGATAAAAGTCTTGTGGTACATGGAAAGCTTCTCCAAAGATAACAGAGAGAATCTCCCCATGATCCACAAACATCTTGGACCACTTCTGAGTTTATGATGCGCTGAGGAGACTAAACAAGGCAGTGAGAAAGCTTTCTTGTAGCAAGGATAGACAAGTAGTGAAATAGACTGCTATGTGATGCTATGGAAATTTTGGTATTAAATGTGTTTAAGGATAAATTGGGTGAAAAACTGAACATTAGGTACAGCTGAATCTGCTTGGGAACAAAGGGGTCTTTCTCCCAGTTATATTGGGCAAATGTTCTCTGTAAAGTCAGTTTTAGTTTACATCTTTCATGTCCTTCAGTTTTTTAATGAAATAAAGAAATAATTTTGAAGATTTTTTTTTTTTAAACAAATTTTCATGTTAACAGAGATGGGTTAGCTAGAAACAGTCCTGAAACTTCCATGCTTATCATTCCTCCCTTTTTGGCATTTTCTCTTGCAAACAATCTTTTTTCAATTATTTTTTATACAGCTTCATCTACAAATGGCTTAAGCATATATTGTAAATTACTCATATATTTTTATCTGTGCATTCCTACTACAGGTGTTCCACTGAAACCCCGAAAAGAATTAAAATTCATAGAACATCAGTCTGGAGACCTGGAGGTGAAGTGGTCTTCAAAATTCAATATTTCCATTGAGCCTGTGATCTATGTTGTTCAGAGGAGGTGGAATCAAGGGATCCATCCAAGTGAGGATGATGCTACAAACTGGCAAACTGTGGCACAGGTTAGTTCTTTGTAAGCAATGTGGATTTGGTCTCAGAATGTCACAAATCTCTTGAAAAATGTAGAATTAGAGAGCAAAATCCATTCAAGGAAGTACATTAGGGACATAGTCCTTCTGAGTTTAGGGACTCACTGCACAGTGTCCAAGGCGTGGCTTGATTCTTGTCAAAAGTTAAAAAACCCAGCTGGTGAAAAGGCTATTTATTAAAAAAAAAAAACCAAAAAAACTTACCAAAAACAAAACAAAACAAAAAAAAAAACACCAGAGTATAAAAAATTTACTAAAACCTTTATTCTTTGTAAACTTGTTTTTCTCAGGTGTGACCCTCCCAATTCAGAAAAGTCTATGATGTCATGCTCTTATCACTCAGTGCAATCCAGACTAAAAATGTAAGATTCATGAGCGAATGTTTCTTAATGAGAAGCAGCCAACAGAGCATAAATTTTCACTTAGTTTCTTCCCAGTTTCAATCTGTTTTTTACCATGCTGACAGTCCACCTGGATGGCAGAGTTCCAATCGTTTATCTTACTGCTTCACCCTTATCCCTGCTGACAAGAAAAATAAAATGCTGATTTTGAAAAGATCTGCAAAATATCATTATAGCTAGGAAAAAAAAGGAAAGAGAGAATAAGTAGAACCATCCACAAAATAGAGTAAGGGATTTAAATTCTGTGACAATTTGTGCTCATTCTCAATTCAGATTGTGTTGGAAAATGCTGTCTTACAAAAACATGAAGCTTGTGAGGCTGAACACTCAGAAGTGAATTTCTTAGTTTCAGCATGGTGCTAGAGGGAACTGTCACTATGTTGTAATCTTGCTCAAGAAAAGCCCCCTGCAGCAGACCCTGGCAGGAAACTTTGCTTGTGCAAGCCCATGAGAGCATGTCCAAAACTGATCAAGTTACAGTGGCTTATGATCTCTCAGTTGAGGTGCAGGTCCTGAACCTGCATTCTCCATTCCAGGAAACAACCTCCTGCCTTTGTTGCAAGGAAAATAGCAAGTAGTAAAAACGTGCCAGATCTGAATTACTCCTCACTGTTACTGAACCACGTGTCTGTGATAGACTGTAGAAGCTCAGCGCTGTGGCTGGTGAATCCAGGCTGCAAAGGGAGCACAGTGCTCTGCTATTTCTCATCCCAGACCTCATGCACATTTCTGGGAACATGCACTATAGATGCTCCACAGTAGCTGAACATACATGAGCCCTTGCCTTGCAGTGGATCTGCAGGAGAGTGTTTCAGAAACACTGTTCCTGTGCAATAAGAGCAATTAGAAGCCTGACAGCTGCCTTTCCTGGGGTCTGGTGAATGCAGGCAGAAGGGGCTGAGTTAATCACTGTGGCAGGAGAAGCCTCCTCAGACTGACATCTTTCTGACAACTTCACTGTCCCTTCTGCATCACAGGACACACGAATTTGATTGTGTGGTGGACCCCACTGGGAATGTCAGTTCAAAGCACGCTTCAGGATGCCTGACTGGCTTTGTGAACTGTGTAGACCTTATGGGACATGCAGGCTGGGCACCCTTGAGGGGTGCTAGCAACCAGAATTTGTGTCTTTAGAGAGTAGTGTACCTCCTCCTATGGTGTTTGTAGTTTTAGACATCCCACCAGGCAATCAAATTTGTTTGGCCAAATGTGATAGAATTTATTTTTCAATATCAGCAGCGAGGATGGATATCCAGTTTGACTCCAGTGATTGTGTGCACAGCCTCCAGGCTTTCCTTGTCTGTGTAACTGAGATGTTTTTCTTGTATGATTCCAAAACATTGAGGTATGAGCCCTTAATTATAGGCAAAGGCTGAGAAGAGCTGAGCCATTTAGCTAGAAATTCCTAGAGCATCTCTGTCCAGAGGAGATGATTCTGGCTGTTGTTTTACTCTGCAACTTAAGGTAGAGACCATGTAAAGAGTAATCAAAGATCAAAAAAGCTGTGGGTGAGGATCTGAATTTCTCTATGTTTGTACCCGTATGTAGCATAAACAAAGTTATTGTTTGCATCTTCTTATAAGAAATTTCATAATATTTCATCAGAGTTACTCTCTAATATTTTTTGTATGTCCAAGAACAAATGGGGTTATAATTTTCGATAAATTTAAGGGGCTTAACTTTTAAAAAAAACTTGCTGTATTCTATTGCCCTCAGAAGAGCTAATTCACAAGTAATTTCTCATTTTTGACACAAAATTTTTACTTTGTATTGAAACAATAATTTTGAAAAAGTTTGGTGATTTTTGTGCCATGTTTTTTGTGTCATCTTTATGTTTTCTTTTTAAGGAAGAAGGCACAATCTATTAGTATACTATTTTGCTCTCCAATTATATAGGAAAGCAAACACATTGAAAACAATTCTAGTTATTTCTCACTTCTGGAGGAAGGGATTTTAATGTAGTTTTTTTACTGCGTATTTTGGGGAAAATTTGATATGATTAACCATTTGACTAATTTCCATTGGTGAATATAAAAACTATGGTAACTAAGATGCTAGTTGGCCAAGCTGGCTGTGATGTAGATTGTCCTAAGTGTTATGTGAAGTTTCCTACAGTACTGTAACTTAAGATTCAGCCAGCTGAGCAGGACCTGCTGCATTATCCTATGGAAATACAGCATGTCATGTGAACAGACTTACCATTCCATTTGGTACTAATTCTCTCTAAAAATAGTAGCATTATTGTTTACATTGGAAATTCAGCTATTTAATCATATTACTATAATATAATAAAGTTGATTAAAATATACCAGACCAGTTATTTTCAGACAGAGCATGTCTGTGTTGTGTGAATGGATGTAATGTGTACACACACACATATATACATATATATACATATGGGCAGACAGTGATGAAGTACATTTATTAGTCTAGTCCATTACTAAAACAAATAAGGGACGTATTTACTGATAGATTGATTGTGACTGACCTTAGTGCTTCACCTTGCAATTGTCTAAACTCTGTGGACAGCTAATCTTCGAAAATGAAGCTTCTGAAACACCTAAAATTCTGGTTCTGAGGATCACAAGGAAGTTCTCAGCCCATGACAGTGAGAAATACCTGCTGGACCTAACCACCAGTCCTGTACACTAAAGGTTTCTTTCTCCATCTCCCGGGGGGGGCTTGCTTTGGTAAGCAGGGAAATGAGCCCACCTTGTGTGGGATTGTATTCACATGAAGTAGGGCAGGTCTGCTGTCCTTTGTTAGAGTAGTGGATACAATACTCAGAATTTCTTTTCTATCAGAGGAAATAGAAACTCAGCTTTTCTGATACCCTAGGTGGTATCCCTTCACTTTTTGAAATGCAAATTCTTTTATCATTGTGTTGTTTCCAAAGGTGTAGAGCTGTGAACTCAGCAGGGTAAGGCTGTACTCTCCTATTTCTATTAAACATTTGTGCTACAGAGAGGAGTCCAAGATTCATAGTGGGGAATGAGCACAGTGAAACAGTCCATTGATTACTGTAATCCTTGGATAGAGTCCTCTGTACAAGTCTTTGCTGTGAAGAGTTCTTTGCACCAATTTTTAACATACATACATAACATATATTCACTGTTTGGAGTGTTGACACAAGAATCCCACCTGAATGGTCCAACTGCTATGCTGCTGGGCCAGATATTCTCTTTCTTCTTCCTCCCAGTTGTAGTAAATCCCACCTTTCCCTTACAAGAAATTCTGACTTTCAGCCTTTCTTTCTCCAAGGAACAGTTTTGCATGTAAATATATATAACATGTTACAGTTCTAGATAGCATGCAACATCCAGGGTGCTAGGGAATATCTTGCCCTTGTCTCTCACACAAAGGATGGAATTGAAGATAGGTCATCCATGCTCTGGGATGCTCTTGATCATTGCTCAGTTGTAGGAGCAGCAGAGGAAGATTTCTGTAGCCATGTTGAAGACAATAACAGATAATCACCTTTTGAAGGACAGGATGAGGAGACTACTTACAGGAAAGGGCTCAGGGTTTAAACAGTTAAGAGCTGCTGGAAGAGGAGTAGAATTGTTAGTGCTTCCTAAATGGAGCAGCTCTGGGCAAGTCTTGGCCAAATTCTCACAGAAAGCCCAACCTTGTTCTGCTTTCTGGCTACTGGAGGTGGCCTGTTGTCCCTTGGACCTAAAATGAGCTCTTGAGAAGTAATGCCAAGGTATTATGTGTATTGTCCAGCTTATGTCATTAAGATTACATGCTGCTCTTATATGAAGTTGTATCCTAATGTAGTTAATAGGGATTTTCCCTTGTCTTCATTGAACTTTGCATGATACTGAGGGCAGACATGTTGGCCAGTTATTTTGTTTGAGGAGACTAATTTATTATTTTATTCCAAATAAAACACCTGTTAGAATTTGAAGCTACCTTCCAAACATTCATCTTATAACTAAACAATGCCAAATAAATGGTAATTATGATTCTGTAATGATTTGAGTGGTGATCTTTTGTTTTTGTCTTTTATTTATGATTCTTAAAAATTCTTTAAAAGTGTTGGTTTTTTCTTTCATATTCAGACAGAATTTTAGGTGTGTGATGAAATTTAACCATTAGTTATTTGGTACTACTCAGCATAGCTTTTAGTGGGTTTAAATTAATGTGAAAGATATTGAAAGGACTCTGAATATTATGACTGCAGCTCCAAAAATACTTAAGAAGTGAGAACTAACTAAACTAAAGCAATTAAACAAAAAAAAAAATAGTTATAGCATTAAGGTAGTGTAAGATATCTCAGCAATACTTAGTTATTTCTAGAAATTTATTAATTCTATGTAAAAGGTACTTAGAGGTGCCAGAGTGGTTTATATCATGGTAGTTGGAGGTAGACCTCCTGCATGCCATTGAGCTTAGCAGGAGCTTGGCATACAAAATGAATTATGAAAGTAATAGGCCCAAGGCATGTTCATAAGTTGAAATAATTTTGGCATTATGGATTGACAGTTTATTTGATTTTACATTATTTCGTGGTTGCCATGGGAAACTGACACTTCTTTCTTTTCTGAAATACTTTCTTTTAATCAACAGAATATGAGCTGATGCCAGTGACAAATAACTCCTTTGAGGAATTTGGGATTAAGTTTATTCAGATTATGCTTGCCTTGTTACAAAGTTCAGAAAACATATTTTTAAAAGCCCAGAAGACTGTACTTAGTTATTTATGATTAAATACCCGAACCTGTTTTCAGTTGCCGCAATAGGGGAGCTGGCTGTTGGAAAAAAATAGGATATTTGAGTACTCCATAAAATAAAAATAATTGCAAAAGTTGATTCAGGTAGGCTCTTTCTTCCCTGGGGCAAACCTTGGATAATTCCCTCTACAAGTAGCATAAAGGTTAAAAAGGGAAAGGAGATGAGGTAGACTGTCAGGACAGTTAGCCCTGCTTAAGTTGAGAAGAGAGTGGTCTGAATGGAGAGGGACTCTGAGGAGCAGCAATATGTGATGGACTCAGAGTCTGCAATGCTTAGCAGTCTGAGAGAGTCAATAATATGGTTTAGAAAAAGTCTCCTTTCCTTACATGCACACACAAATGAGATATTTGTTTCCCTAAATTTTGTTTGTCATCAAATGAAGAGACAAGTGGAGAATAACACCTACAAATTTTATTTATCAGGGCTTTAAAAGGCCATTGCTGAAGAGCTGAAGCAAATTCCTCAGTTTCTGATTATCTGAGTTATGTCAGCAACTTCTGGTTTCTTACACAGAAAGAAGTAAGGGAGCAGAAGCGGAAATTATGTTTTGCCTTTTTTTGGGAGCTACTTAGTATCATTACAAGTAATGTTGAATCATATACAGGAAAGGTGACTTCTTGAACTTGTATAAAACAGAGCTTGTAAAAATAAATTGGTGTAACTACATTTTTAATGAGCTTGCATGTTTGGTCAGTAATGGTAATCAGTGGTGATTGTATAATATACTTAGACATATATATGATATCTGGTTCAGGTTCTTGTGTTACTTTGATGAAAGAATTAAACCAAAATGTAGCAAACATGACATACTAAAGTAAATTGAAAACTGGATAATTGAGAGGTAATTAAAAAAAGTAAAATTTCCAAGTGGATATGTTTTTGATGAGTTCTGCAAAAATGCCACATCTTCTGTAGCTGGAAGTGATTCAGTGGTTACCAGGAGGCTGTGTTCAGTTCTGGTGTTTGTACCTTAGAGAAAAAAAAAGAAAGAATGCAAAAGATAGTTCTTCAAAAGTTTAATGGGGTAAAAAAAAAAGGAAGAAAACAGGGCTCAGAATAAGAATGTGCAAAGCACTTCCTACTGAAAGGGTTCAGATTGTATCTATGCTTATACCATATTTCAGTGGTTCTCCCCTTAGGATTTGGAAATTGAACTCATGACACTGGCAATCTCAGTAGGTGTTGTTGGAGAAAAGGTCAGCTCCTATGACCTGAGAAAAGTCTTCAGGGAAGAGTTAAGGCTGTAAGTGTCTTTTTGACCTAAGTGCCAAAGATGTGAAGAAGGCTTACATTCATTATCTGAGAGTTTTGAATTTCCTATGAACTAGAAAAAGTGGGTTCTCACAGCACTGGATTTCATTAAGCTATTTTGGACCCCTAATTCTCTGAGAATTGAGAATTGAGGAAATCAGTCCCGTCACCTGGGGCAACGAGTTCCCTGAAATATCACCTGAACAGTGAGACCCTAAACACTGGTGAAGGTTGTGATAACTGCAGAACTAATTGTGTGAATTTAACAGCACTTCACCTATTTTCTAAAGGCTACTTTTTCCAGAAGAAACCTGCAATGCACTGTAAAATTGGATGGTTTTATCATTATGTTCACAGCTGTAAATGCTTTGCAGTGCAGAGTGATGGGTCAGGTGAGGTGGCTGCATGCATGATGCTGGTGTGTGCTCAGGCAGACCGATGGGTGTTGCACAGCAGATGGCAGGTGACCTTGTCAGAACAAGCAGTGTAAGTAAGTGTGACATTTTCCCCACCAGACCACGGAGGAGCGCGTTCGGCTGCCGGACACCCGCGCCAGCCGCTGGTACCAGTTCCGCGTGGCTGCTGTGAACGTGCACGGCACCCGGGGCTTCACTGCACCCAGCAAGCACTTCCGCTCCTCCAGAGGTGAGTGTTCCTGTCTGCCACTCGCCTTCCTCTCACTCCCACCTGCAGCACAGCCTCACCTGCCTGCTTTTGTGGCAGAGGGTTTTCAGTGGGTGGGTTTTTGAGTAGTTTTGCCACTGACTTTAGAAATGGAGATTTATTTGAAGACAGCAAACAAATTAAAAGTTGAACTGTCATTATTCTTTTATCAGCAAGGGTGTCTATGAATAAAACTCCTTTGAAACATTTTCCACATGATTGGTATCAAACTACACGACCCTGACCATGAAATACGGAAGAACTTGGGTTTCAGTGTGTTAATCCAAGAGGTTTATCTTTTTTCTTTTTAGTTATGGTAAATATGTTACTGTCATAAGTTTAGTAGAGTACTGGAATATTTTATGGCCTGTATCTAAATAATTGTAGCAGCATTGTTTTGATGGAACTTTGTACCCTCTTAATATAATTTCCTCTTCATAGCACTAATTGTAAGTGCTTAAGAATAAAAAAGAGCATAAATGCAAAGCAGCATGTTTCTGTTCATTACAAAGGCATGCCTGATGATCCACAAAGTATTGAAGGAATTTTTGTTGATAGTTCTGGTTTTGCAACTGTTAGGGCAATAAAACAACTTTGAGAAGTATTTCTGTACCAGTAAATGGTACATGAGGGATGGAGGAGATGGAAACAGTTCTCCCATCCTGTAAAGTTCCCGGCATTCTCCGTGGTGTGCTTTTCACCAACATGGAGAAGAATTTTCCCAGATGACTCTTAGGCATAGCATAGGGGTTAGCACAGGCCAGAAACTATTCCCATTAGACAGATGATCTGGATGTGGTCACCCTCTCTTAAAGGCAGTCAATAATGTGGGCATATCCAGACCACACTAGTCGATTTTAGTGCCAAAGAATGAGATCCAGCACTCTTCACTCTACTAATAGAAGCAGTTCCTAATAGAAAGACTTGTTGTTATTTTAGCAGTGGCAGAATCTTTACACTGGTATAACTCTACATACTTTGAGGATTGTATTTCCTCCTCTTTCTGCAGACTGAATTATCTTGCAGTACAAACAGTTGCCATCTTTGAGTTCCTGTGCTGGCTTTTAGCTTATTGTTTGGCCATAGTCGGTCCTAGAAAAGAATCTTTTTGGTGGTGCATTTATAGAGGCATGCAAATACTTTTGCTGGTATGGAAGTTTTAATCTCTTACTGAATAACTATATGTTAGCTTTAATAATTTTTTTGGTGCCCTAGCTGTACTTGTGGTGGGAAGGTTGGCTGGCATAGCTGTCCTGTTACTTCTGTGACCACCCACCTTTTCATGCATAGAAGAAGTATTATTTTAAGAACTATAATACTTAAGTAGCATACAATTTCAGAAACATAAAATAATACAGTTCCTTCGAGCTGTGAGTTTACTGTAAGAACTCTTCAGCAGCAGTACCTTTCTCTTTACTTCTTGAACAGCACTTCAGCAGATACAGCAGTTTGTTGCTGGATCTGGCACCAACTTTCTTTTAAATTGAGATCATTGACAGTTGTTTTATTGGGTTTGTAAATATTTTCCAGCTATTCTGCTTGAAACCACTATTACTACAATTACAGAAAGGTATGTCATGGTAGCACTGAGGTTTTGGCTTGAACATGACATTTTCAGGCAGGATTTGTATAACTTTCAGAAAAATTGGCCCCCTACTGAGTGTGCTAGCCATGCTCAAAACACCATCCTTGGTAATGAATATAAGAATATCCATGGTAAATCATCCTGAAGGTCTCTTTAGCCCAGAATCTGACCCCAGCCAGAGGTGGGTTTCTGGATAACAATGTAAGATCAGGATAAGCAAATAGGGGTATTTTTTCAGAATAGTCTCCCAGCTGGCAGTAATTTGTGTTTCAGGAACTTGTGGTTTTGAAATCATTACATGAATACCAGAGTCCTCTTGTGGTCTCTGCAGCTACCCCTGAAGCACTTGCTCTCCTTGAGAACTGCTCATGGCTGTCTAGTGGAGATGGAGAGCACTTTTAGAGTTTGTGATGAGGGCAGTGGGAGTCAGCAGTACCTCTGCATGCTCTTACCTAATAAACCAAAAGTTTGATAATGGCAGCATGTAGCCAGCATTCTTCAAAAGGCTTCTGTAACTCTCAAAATAACTGTTTTCACATCTGAACTCTAGCCCTTGGCAGAGGATTGTGAATTGACAGACAAGCAGCAGGGAGTTCAGTTAGCCCAGATCAGCCTATGCTGGCAGCTCATTTGGCCATTCTAGGGGCTGTGGAACTGCCAGTGGCTGTGATAAAGATGTGAGTTTGCCAGATGAAATGTGCAGTCACTCCAGGTGACTCACATGAAGGTGCTGCTGGGTGCTGACTGCTGGGAGAGATACTGGGATGCTCCTGTTGGTGTCTTTGAGCCTCTATATCCCCAGGTGAGCCATCGGAGTGGTAGCAGTTAGTGTCACACGAACATTTAATTACTGCTTTGGAGCTCAGTGGGAAATGACAGCTCCTGCTTGGTAGAGAGGCAAGAAACTGCTGCTCAGATGTGCCTAGTTTTTTGAGTGCCAGCATCTACTGGCCCCTGCTGAGCTCCTACAGGCACATTTAACCTCCAGTTTGGAAAAGAAAAGTGGATTTTGGCACATCACCTCTGGAAGTTTGCTGCCTGTCTGTGCTATGTTTGTGTGAAGTGTGGACAGAATTTCACATCAGTGTTTCACTTCACCCTGTTGTGCCAAGACTAAGAGAAGATTATTATCTTGGTCAAACTTAGCAGTAGGTTTCTTCAAAAATAAACCCTTTGATCAGGAAACATGACAGTAATTCCTAAGACAGTTTCTCACACAAGATACTGAACTTTTACCAATTGCTCATAAATAGTAATGAATAGAAAATCATTTGGGTTTGTTTTTTCCTCTAAAGGGGGACAAATATGATATTTAATCTTCTTCTAGGAAGAATATGGCACCACAAAGTCTCTGTCACTAAATATTTTAAGATGTTAAGAGGAATATTCAAAAACGTGCTGTAATTACTCAGAGAAAGAATTTTTGTCTGGTTACCACAATACTTTTTATACTGTTTTGTCTTTTTGAAAATGCAAAAAACATGCTCTCTAAGTAGACACAGCAAAATAAGGTTTTGTTTTATTCAAAATGATGTTAAGTTTTCTGAGGTAATTACCATTAACTTATTTATCACTAAATAACACTCCTCATTTTCCAAAGTAATTTAATTTCTCAGTCATGAAAAAGACAAAACCAGAAAAACACGAATATTTCATCAAGCATTTCAACTTGCCATTCTTCATCTAATTGTGTTTTGTTTTGAGGTCTGATCTACTGCACCTTTGGATGCTTTTATGCCATAAACATTTGAGGTGAAGGTTTATTAGCTGTTTTACACTGCCTCGTGTGTTCATCTAGGATGAACATTAATTTGTTGGCATTAATTTGTAAATAGTAAATAAAGTGACATGGCTGAGAATTACTGGAATATTCAAAGCTTAGGCAGAGCTCCTTTTTTAACTCTGTTTATTTATTTTTTATAAAGGAAACAAAGGGTTTCCATGTACTGGTCTGACATGACCCTTCACAAGTGAAGCTTTGTTTTGCCAAAATGTGACTACAAAATTACAAGAAACACAGGTTGGAATAGTCTGTGGTGGAGTGGCTGGAAAATTAAGTGAATATTGCACCTAGAGAGTGGATTCTTTCATATGACTGGGACTGTGCAGATGGACTTTTACATTGATACTGTCAACTAAAATTGATCAAAATTTTCTGCTATTTTGGCTGTGGTTTCCACTTCTTTTTTCAGGGTTTTTTAATTTTGTGTGCTTTCCTTTTATCTTTAATTGAGTGGCAACAATTTCCAATAACAGCAGTAAATAAAGGTAACTGAATACCTGACAGAACATTTTTGATCCATGAAGATACAAATATCCTTCTATTCATATTTAGACTGGCTCTTTCCAAGCTGTTTCCTTTCTTCTGGAAGCAGGAGAGAAGTGTTCCTAGAATCCATAAATTAGTCTCCTTGGATGAAAACTACCTGTGTTTTTCTTCCAGTAAGCAGGCACTGGATAGCTTAACCTAACTGGTCAGAAGCTGCTTGGCACTAGTAATACAATTTTTAATTTGTTGCATTTGGTTCAGAGTCCCTAGTCTTTTTTTTCCCTAGCTTTTTATAATTTTTGATGAGAATGAACTCTCAGTACCAGAGACTTCAGTTAACTCTGGGACTCAGTGTTAGGCATTTCTGTGTCATATATTACCTCACTGGTCTGTAGGTAGGTACTGTGCCTTTTCCAGAGACAAGAAGATCAACACAATGAGCCCAAACCATCTGACCCTTCCACCTCTGCTGAAGGTTTTTATCTTCACCATGAAGGCAATTGCCAGCATACACTGGATAGATTGTCAAGCAAAAGGAAGCAGACAACATTGTTTTCACAGCACATAAGTACCAGGCTGGATGTGATTTCATGCATACATTACTGAGTGTTAGAAAAACCAGAACAGACATCCACTCATGGCACTAAAATTCTTTCTGTTGCTCCTTTGAGACCAATGATTTTTTTATGCTGTTGCACAGCTGGTTTATGTGTGCCATTTCCATCGGGCAGAGCCAGTCCTCCTGCTTACACCCTGGAACTGTTTAATGGCTGGAAACTTGTCTGTAGAGCAGCTTCAGCAGACTTTTAGAGTTAGAAGGTCTCATGTTTGAAAGATAGCAGTGGGAGATCTATTTTAAGTCAAGAAAAATGCTCCAAAAAATGCTTTAAATTGCTATCACACTTGCTCTCACTTTTACAGCTCAGAATGAGAATTCTGATTCCAATGCCATTATTCCCCTCTCTGACACCTATTCCAAATCATTTACTGTTTTCACTCCAGTTGCCACATTGAAAGACAAAGTGGATGCACTGAAGCAGTGTATTCATGTGTTTAGCTTGTCCACACTGTTTTCTAAGGTTTTGCAAAGGTGTTTGAAAATGCTATTGATTTAAAGAATTTTGGAAAATATAAACTATTACTATGTTCACAAATATGAGATGTTAATTTTGAAATGGTGATGATGTGAGTGTTTTCTTTCTTTCCTTTATTTGCAGCAAGAGATCCTCCCTTTTGGGGACTGGAGACAGAATTTTGCTTGTGATGGCTGAGTAGCCAGCAAGACAGGAATTTAAGTCCTTTGGGTATACTCAAGCCAAACACAATCCAGACAAGTGGAGTACTTATCCCATGTGCTGGAACAGCAGCTTCAGCCTTGACCTAATGAAGCTATCATTTCTAGCAGTGAGAAGCGATTTACTTGTCAGGCTGCTGAGACCTGAATTTTTTAGGAGTTGAGGACAGCTGTCTGTGCCAAATTCTAGGATATATAGAATGGCTTGTAGTTTATTTGTATAAACTGCAAAGGAAAAGCTGCAACTAGCATCACTCTTTCTGCAAACCAAAGAATTTGATTTAACACTCAAGATAAATTCATGTATATAAACTACCAGTACTTTGCATTTGAAAAACTGGCAGCAGTTTTCATTCCAGTAATTTTACATCTGTGTACCTGAATTCTACATGTGGGCAGTCAGTCAAAGGGATCACAGGTATATGAAGACTAACAGTAGGATGGCTTTATAGTCAGCAGAAGGTCACTTTAGCTTTATAGTTAGGTTAACAAACACCTTATGTAGTCAGCTTTGTGATTCAGTACCAGTTATTAGACCTTGAAGTATTTTAGCACGAATTGTATAGTGCTTTTAATGTCTACAAGGACATAAGCATAACAGACCACCTTGTAGAAGCATGACTTTTCCATTCAATAATGCAGAAAAAACAACTAATCTGTTATGTGGTAACTGGCAGGCATGCATTGTAGAGGAACATGCTCATAAACATGTCACAGGTTTTTTTTTTCTGGGTTCTTGTTTTTTTGGGAGGCCTAAAGGGTGTTGGGGTTTTTTGAGTTCTTTGTTTAATGTGGGCTTTTTGGTTTGTTGGGTTTTTCTTCCTGTAAACAGAGATCACATTATTTTACCCTGCTGTTCCTTTTCACTTGTCTGCTTTGCTGGTGAAACTAAATTCTTTCAGATGAAGAAATAATTAATACTCTTGGGTTCTTAACTTACAAAATGATAATTGTGTCACTTGTAATAGTGATGAGTGTCACAGAAATATATCAAAGTAGATTAATAAATTACATAGTGGTATTGAAATACTTGATATGAAATGGATCCTAATCTGATATAAAATGCTCACTGAGCGTCTTAATATTTCAGGTAATACACCTCAAAGCCATTAAATATTTTACTGTTGCATCCATACAAAAAGACAGGATTTTTTTTTTCAGTTGATTAAATGCAAAACTGTAATAAGTTTGTTTATCTTTGATATTTTATATCTTTAGAGCTAATTATTTTCTTAATCTGTCTACTAGTTTTAATAAAGCTCTCACAGAAAATGAGTTACTTTCAGTGTCTCACCTTTTCATGTCTGTTAGCTGCACATCTCCTCCTTTCTGTCTTCTACCACCACCACTGTTCTTGTTCAAAGGCATTTTTATAGATGTCATTTGAGAGGCTTGCAAAAGAGTCTTTGAAGAAAGAGGGCACTCAGGAAAATATCTGCTATTGCTGTATTATATCACATACATATTCCTTCTAAGAGGACATTTTTTCTATCCTTAACTGTAATTACCCAATGATTTTTAATGCAATGTTTTTATTCTCACACAGCAAAGTAGAAACATTCATAGATTTTCTTTCAAATGTGGATCAGCATTTTGTCTGCTGCCTGGACTGTGTCTCGTGAGCACAGAAGAAATTCTACTGATAATGTTTTCAATAATCTGTGCAATTATAGAAAGTACAGATACACTGGTGGTGTAGAATTTAGAAGAAATTATCTATTGGTTTCAGTACACACATAGTTCTTTCTAACTGCTTTCTTTTGCTGGAATGGACATATAAACATTTGAAAAGAAAAAAACCCTAAATTTGGTCATTAGTTTTTAGACCTACAAAAAATTGGTGAAGAGAACTTCAAAATGTTTTTAATCATGTAATACACTTTGTCCCAAGGAGCTATTTCATTTTTTTAAATCTTTTTTGAAATTACTCTCTATCTCTTGTAGATGCAGAATGAGGACAAGCATGTTTTATAAGTTGAATTATTTTTGCTTATATCTGACCATTTGGGAAGATATATTCTCTGAAACACTTTTATTTTATCCCATATGTTTTGTATACATAATAGATGATGCATAGCACTTCTGGGAGATAACCTGAATAATTCACCTACAGTAATATGATCATGTTGCACTTCAGGTTATAAATGTTTTATAGCCCTAATATAATGTCATATAACATATAAAAGCCCCTAACATTTTAAATCAATTGAGATGAATGCTTAATAAATGTCTTATATATGTGAATCATGATTCTGTTTATATTTAGTTTACCTAAATTACATTTTATACTTACCTTTTAAATAACAGAAGTAAATGAAAAATTGTATGAGAGAATAGTACAAACTATTTGGCTAAATTTTTCTTTAATTCTGGAATGAATAGTTTATTGTACTTTAAGATGGAGTGGTTGTCAGCTTCACAGGTGAGGGAATAAGCGTAATAGCAGTGCTTCTCCAAAGCCAGAAAAAATACACACAACTGACTTGCTAGTGGATTAAAAAACCCAAGTGAGAAGTGAGGCATTATTACTATTTGGAAATTATGTTCAATTTCCAGAATTCTTAAGTATGCTTTGGAACTTTTATGGCCAAAAGTTAGATTGAATTATATGTGTGAGGAAAGAGGGACACCCATTACTGTTTAACTAAAATGGAATGTGTGAGGAAACAGGAGTATCCATTGTTATTGCAGCAAAAGTCCTGTTTAATAACAAGAATAAGTAATTTTTTCACATATGCTGATGTTTAAAAGGGAAATGCTGTCTATTAATTCTGAATGTGTCTTTTTTATAAAGTAAATGATACAATTTTTCAGTGAGACCATTTGTCATAGGGATTATCTGATGAATTAAGTATGTCTGGAATGTTTATTTAACAGCTCATTTACCAATTTAAAATAATGCAGGTAAACCATACAGTAAATGAATGAATGATATCCCCTCCTCACACCTCCAGTTTTATTTCTGGCAAATAAGTGATGGCTCATGTGGCTATATATTGATAACCTGTCTTAATTGCTATGAATTTCCTTTATTCTTCTGATACGCTTTTAATTTTTTTTAGTCTCACTGCTTACTTCTATGTAAATTTTGTTTTTGCAATTTCCTTGTATTTTGTCATCAATTTTTTGCTGACAGAGACATTTAAAAAAGGGTAGGAATTAAAAGGTAGGAATTGGTAAACAACAAATTGGTCTTTCAGAAGCATTGTTGCAAAATCTTCATTGATTCACATTACTTGGGACCAGGATATTATATAGTGAATCCACAAGGAGGTCTTAAATTTAATATTGGAAAAGATTCAATATTTAATCTTATTCAAACTCTGACTATTGTGTGTCCTTGACTCTAGAGTCAGCACAAAGACAACTCAAGGAATACTATCTCAGTTGATATTGACCAGGAATTGAACCAGAATAGTGAAATAAATCAAAGGGGTAGCTAATTGCTTTTTGACATTCTAAAAAAAAACCCCTATAGATTTCTACCACAGTGTAATATATCATTATGCTTTAATTACATTTAGTCCAAGGAAGTGTTTGTGTCCCATGGTGGTAGATATCAATATTAGAATTTTGAAGAAAGATTCAATGTGTCAAAGCATAATTTCATCATCTGAGAATTATCTAGCAATGAAAAAATATTCAGTGTTTCATCCATGCAGCTCTGTGGTGACTCTACAAGGCCACTTGTAGAACCTGAATGTTTTACACTCACTGAATATTTAAAGTGAGTGACAGAAAGAAAACTGATAATCTGGTACATTTTGATAAAAGCTTCATAATGTTTGTGAACTACTAAAACCACAGAATAATGACAAACTAGATGCTAACCAATAATTTTTATGTCAGTAGAGTTTGAATTTCTAGAATTTACAAGAAGCCATATCAGTTACAGGATGTCTTTGCCTGGATTTTCCTCAATGTATTTAGAGTATTTAATCCAGTTTATGAATGCCTCATAAAATCATGAGGGGAAGATAATCTTTACTTTAATGAAGATAATTTTTCCCTTAGAATATTTTCATTTTTTTCTAAATTCTAGATCCATCTGCTCCACCAGCTCCATCTAATATCAGGATTGCCAATATCAGTGCAAACAATGATGGGAGTGTAAATGCAATGATTACTTGGGATCTTCCAGAAGAGCCTGATATCCCAGTGCACCACTACAAAGTCTTCTGGAGCTGGACATACAGCAAATATGTAATTCCAGCAAAAAAAAAGAGAAGGAAGATTACTGATGGGGTAAGAAAGAAGTCAGTAACTGGGACAGAAGTATGGTTTATGTTTATGCAAAATAGAGTGTAAGTATAAAATATGTGATAAGTTCCAGTGATTTCAGCCACTGGTAAAGTAATGGTCCTAATTTTTAGTATCACGAAGCCCATAGAATATTTTGATCTCTTAATCCTTTTCTTACATTGAAGTCAGGGAGAGAAATAAACTTCTGCCTTAGAATACAGGTAAATACAATAAGATTTTTCAGGAAAGATGAATGAAAAGTTAAATGCTGTTAGCTGTCTAAATTTAGGCTTATTCAGTTAGTGCTTCTTAAAGTGTTTATTTTATTTGAAAGCCTGTCATTGTCTGTCACATTGTTCTTTCACTATGCAAGTAAAACTTGTGACACAGTCATAGAGTAATCGTTAAACAGTCAGTGTAGGTCTGAGGGAAAACCACACAAAACTCTTTAAATAAACTGCTGTACCAAAGATCTGGCAATATTTCCTTAGCAGCAAGTTCCTATGGGTTTCTTGAGTAATATGTTAAATATTGCTTTACTGGGAAACTTTTTGTTGTGATATCCTTAAGGATATTGCATATTATTTTAAAGCAATTAATAGAAATCGATAGCAATTACAGAAATCAGTTAGACATGACTTGATTCTCAGTGCTTTTGACAGTGACACTTTGGCCCCATGTCAATGTTAACACAGTGTTTTGGCTCTGGCTGCCCATTCCACTGTGATGAGTGACAGTCAGAGGGACACAATTCCCCCTCTGTCCCTCAGTCACCAAACCCTGACAGAAATAAAGGCAGTGAAGGCTGTGTGATGAAATCATGCAAGTCAATTTGCACAGAAAGGAAGGTTAGTTCTTTATTGTTGTTTAAAAAAATAATTGTGGCAGGATAGGAGTAGGGTTGGACTGTGCTCCATAGAAAAGTTTGTGTTCCTCAAGGAACCTTACATTGGGTAAAGACCTTCAGGAAAGAGGCTTCAGCTTAAAGATAACAGAGAGCTTTCTCTCTACAAGTACAGAGAGCTTCTCTCTCTCAGGACATCAGAAACCCCAGAGAATTTTAAAATTGAGCTGGGTCTTTAAGACCTTTCTGTAGAGTACTTCCTACATACAAATAATACTAAACTAGGTTCATGAGAACATTAGGGTAATTGGGATGGAGTTCTGACCTTGAGTATAGGGAAATACAAGGTGTATTTTATAGAAAAGGCAGGTTCTTACAATATGTCTCATATTACTCCTGACTTGTGCTTTTTCTTCTGCAGCATGTCATGAAACTGCACAGCACTGCCAGTGAGATTCAGGACATTCCAGATGATGTTGCTAATCAATGGTCATTTGAATATTGTAGCAACTCTTAGGCTAAAGAATGGCAAATACACAAACATTTAAAAAAGCAAAAAAAGGAAAGGTGGAAAATTCTTAATTGTTAAAGATCACTGAAGATTATTTTTGTCCAGTTCTTACCTTTAGATGTAGCCCAACCCAAATAATTTCTTACTGATTTCCATATGAGCTCACTCCAGGTAGACATTGAATTAGTTTGACTACAATATTGAGACTGTTAATCAAAAGTTATAATCAATATGTCAGCACTAAACAAGTAAAGATAATTAATACTAAATACTTTTTGGCAATCTCCTTTTATCATCCTAAATGTTAAATATAGGGTGGTTACCTTGGTACATGGTTATCTTTTTTACTCTATATGGACTGTCAAACTTGAAGGGCACAAGAAATTCTAACAAAAACATGGAGAAAAAATATCTTCAACCTGGCATATGGACTAGAAGGATATTTTTATAATTAAATCTAGTGAAATAAAATATAAGACTGAGAAGGCTGGACTCTTCTTTACAATATCATGTGCCTTGCCTTAATGAATGGGTTTTTGACTGGAGAATGATAAACCTGATCTGTTGTTTCCCCATTTTGTACACTTCCATGACATTGGAAATTGGTTTTTTTCTGTTCTATTTTCCATTCTACAGAAGAAAAAGTGTTCTTTCCAATAAGGGGGTATTTTTGGGTGATGCGTGTTTTTTAAATTTTTATTTTCAAGAGTATAAACAAATAGAATGAATTGAAAAATTTATTAAATGTTGGACTTTAGCTATCTTCAGACTGACTGTCTCTAGAAAAAAGTTTTCAATTGCTTTACTAACACAGAAATTGTGGAATTAAGTGCTTAAATTCCTTTTGCTAAAATGATTTTGGCATAAGAGAAAAACCTTGTTTTATAGAAGAAAGCCCCATTGGTTTTGCCTAAACAATAGGTTTGGAATTGCCAAGAAACTGCCAAAATTATGCAAACATCAAGTAGGTTAGTATTTTTAAAATGACACAGAAAAACAGAGTCCAATTAAAGAAATCTTTTGCAGAAAGGAAATTTTGCTCTGAAATTTATATATGAGTTTTCTAACTTCAGAAAGGTAGTGTGCCTAAGATAACAAGCCTGCTTTTAATAAAGGCATGTGTTTCAGCAATATTATAATTGCTTTGTATATTTATTCTATTATAGGCCCAAAATTATGTGGTCCTGGAGGGGCTCCAACCCAACAGCAACTACAATGTGGAGCTGCAGGCAGTGACACGTTGGGGTCAGATACGCCTAAAAAGTGCTAAGGTGTCTCTCCATTTTAGCACAACTCAGGACATCAGGAATAATAGTGAGTAATCAAACACCTGAATGCTTTCTCTCTCCTTTATCTGGAATTTGAATGTTTTATATAATGATATCTTAAAAAAAAAATAAATTCTTTAAGTAGGCTGTTCCACAGCACAGTGATCATCTCCTGGTCAAGTTGAGTAACCTTTTCTTGTTAAATTTCTTATTTAAAAATTGGTGACAATTTTTGCCTAATTCTTTGACTTAGACTCTACTCACCTAAAATAAACAGTTGCAAAGAAAATGGAAGCCTTTGCATAACTGTTGTGTTAATATTTTTTAGATTCAATACAGCTATAGATACTGACTGTGTTTTGAAATGGATGGAATAAAACCATTTTTGTGTGTCTTAACTGGACACTATTAACCTGCAATGTTTTCCAAAATCCTGTCTATTTTTAGTAGCCCTTTAAGTCAGATTCTTGGAACACAAAAGCTTGTGTCTACTATGAGTTGATATATAAAACACTGGCTCTTCTTTTAGGGAATCTGAAACATTCCATGTCTGTCAACCATGCTTTCTCAAAATATTGCACACATGGGACCCACATTCAAATTAAAATCTCAAGGTGTTCAGATGATAGGTCTTTAGAACCTCACATCCTAAGTAATGTAATTGCAAACTGTATCTGAATCTGGCAGAGCACCATGATTCTTAGCCTTGTTCAAATGCTATTTATACAATTACAGTACAATACTGAGTTACTGCCCCAATTGCTGATTAACTAATACAGCAGAGTTCTGAAAATAAGATGTTAAAGAATATGATTTTAATTATTCTGCCCTGACTCCATTTCATTTTGTATTCATTTACATTTTTTCTTTAAAGTACACTCACAGTTTAAACTTGTAGCCATTTTCATAAGAGATCTGTAATTACTTTCAACCTCACTAATCAACTGCTGTTGTTGCCATATTCTGTTTGGGCTTACATAAAATATTGTAATGTGATTGTTAGCTATCACAGACCTTCTTGTCTGTGGTTGGTATTAATGGACCAAGAAGAAAAAATAAGCTGAAGCATCCCTCTTTTTCCTATATTGAACTAATCTTTACTACTCTTTTGGGTCATCTTGAGAGACAGCAGAAGGTCCAGTTTTCATCTCTTCCATGCACTGAGTCTGTACTTCAAATCCATACCAGAATATCAGCTTGAATCTCCACTGTCTGTTCGTTTGCAGGACTGTGCATGGTATCAAAATAGTGCAGTTATCACATTAAGTTCTCCATCTTTTCCTATATGCACACAGGAGATGTAATAGAGGGAAAAATAGCTGTGGGAACTGGCTGTTTAATTGCATACAGTGAGCCATTGAGATCTGCTAGGAGTGTGTCATTGGTGTTTGAGAGATTTCAAATTTTGCTGTTTATTTTTCTAAGAATTATTTGTGGGTTTTGCTGCTTTTTTTTTTTCTTCTCCACCCCAAAATTCAATAGATAAAGAAGCAAAATTTTTTTTACACACTGTCCCCCTACCCAATTTCCTGCTCATTTTAATAATGTTTCTGTGAAGTTTGGCTCTTGGTGCTAACTTTAAGGTTTTTAGTTTTCAGTGCAGTCATTTTGACTGTCATATCACCACGACATCCCAGCTTTAAATAAGAACTCAACTCACAGCTGAGTTTATGTTAAATCAAAGAATCCTGATCGTGGGGTTTTATCTGTCTGAGGTTGGTCTGTGCCCTGCTAAGTGGGAGAAAATTCTAGATGCTATTGGATACAAGTAGCCAAAGAGAAAATGGGCAAACTTTTTAAGTTCTTTGTCTCATTTTATTATTAGTATAGCTTTATAAGTGTTTCCATCTTGGGGGCAGAGATAATTAATCAACTGACCTTTGTCACGCGTTATTGGTACTCCTGACATTAGGTCAGACCATCATAATCTTTAAACATGATAGTAATAAAGACTTTCCATATAACAAAAGCCTTCTAAACTGAAGGTGAGTAACTGAGATACGAGCATGTCATTTTTGCATGTCATTTCATATTTACTGTGAGAAATCCTTTCACTGGTAGGTCTGTATTAGCTCTCTGTGGCCTCACTAATGTTCTGACTCTCTTGGTCTATATCTCCTCTGGGTTTGTGTTGGGAGAAAATCTTTGTTTCAGTTTTCCTTCTTCAAGCCATTGTGTTTTCAGAATCTGATACAGGTCACATCTGAGTTAATGCTTATAAATTCCCCACCAAATGGAGTTCATTTGGTGGGGAATCATCACATGCTATACCTCATATGTGACTCCACTGCTTCATCATTTTCTGTCCACTGCAGTGGAACCTCGTTCATTTCATTGTCACAACTAGATTTAAATTCCTTCCACGATTTTGCTTGGATACCCTGCCCTCTCCATGGTTGTTTTGCTTCAGAAAACAGACCATCAGTATTTTTGTGAAGATCTGCTACCTACTTATGTCTAATCAGTACAGACTTTCTAATGCCTTCTGCTTTATTTTGCTTTTTGTACTAAAAGGTTCATTAATTGTTGTATTGTATTTTAAACTAGAGTAAAACTACATTGGGAACAATATCTTTTTGATCTTGTTTACTTCAAGAATTTTGACTGTTCAAATTATGAACATCCATTTATTTAATGAGCAGTATTTTCTATTTAACTGCAAATCAGTGCTTGTTGTACCAAGTAAAACACATATTTGTTTGAGTATTTCAGTAATAAATTTATAGAAAATATTTGAACATCCCTTCTCTTAAAGCCATGAGGTAAAGGAGTCAAGATTCTTTGAACCTAAACCACTGATATCACTCACTTTAATTGATAGAGCACTCTATCAATGAGAGATGTATTTAGGACTTTTTGGACATTTTTTTAAATGGCTAGATGATATTTTACATAGAAAAGCAAGTAAAAACTTCTCCTGGAGGAGATGCAAGTTCATCTTCTATATCTCACTCAGGTTAGTTAGGTACATAGCCAGTCCTGCTTGATGTAATTTTGAGAATACTCAGAAGCAGATGGAGACATATGAAAAAGAAACAAAAAAAATTGCCTGAAATATTATCTAGGACATGACATCTTTGGCTTGTCTTTATTTTGGGACTTCCATGGACTTTGGGAAATAATTCCAGAAGCAACATGACAATTTTGCTGAAGTCCCACTGTCAGATACTCAGCTCTGTGTGGAATTAAGCTCTGGTTTTTAGGTGTCAGGTCCTATTGTCAGAATAGAGATAGCCTGTACCCCTCTGAAGTAATTTAGTCCTACACACTTCTGTGAGCTTTGACCTCAGCCCTCTGGCATTCCATTTCCCCACACTCAGAAAGGCATTGCCTCACTATATTTGTGTGCTTCACTTCAGGGAAATGTACAAGATTCTTGCTTGATCTTTATATAGAAATATTATAAATTGGTGTCCTGGTTTTTTGTTGAAGTGGAGCAGACAGAGGATAGCAAAGGAGAGATTTAATAAAACTAAACTAATTTAAATTGAGGAATACCTAATAGATTTTAATTTGTACTTCTCTCTATAACTTTTTCATTTTCATTTGGGTAGTAGTAACTTTATGGTTACCTTAAGAAAGAATTCAGTTAAGTTTGGTAGTTTAATTTAAAACAAACAAAGAAAACAAACAATCTTATCAGATTCAGCAAAGGGCTGAGAAAGTAAAACTTGGCCATAAAGCAAGTCAGTGTTAACTGAAGCTGCATATAAGGCAAAATGTTCAAGTTTATATATTACTCCTGGCAATTATTGAAACCTGAATCTTTCCCTCTTTCTCTCAAGTTTGTAGTTAATAATTTGCCACTTCCTTATTATTGGACTCTTTAGTTTAATTTAGGTGTAATATTGAATTAAATACAGCTTTTTTTGTTGGTTATAATCTGATCCTTCTAATTAGATCAGATACATTTGCAAGTGTGCAATGAAAAGTGCAGTTTGAATGAACATTTCTTTCTTTTCAACTGAAAATATCTGTAAGTACTGTCAACCCTGCTAAATGATGATAAATTTATACCAAACAAAACGCTTGATGAAGGACATCCAATTGCAATTGCTTGTTGGAAGCAAGGCACATAGCACCAAGGGAATTGCTGACAGAAAATTCTGCTCTTGCAATGTTTTCCTAAGCCTTCACCATTCACTGTTGGGAACAGGAAAGTGGGCAAGACAGATCTTTAATCTGACCACAATGTTCATATATAGCATACCAGAGGGCTATATTTACTTTGATGTAGTAACCACATGTGGCACTCTGTGTGTTACGTTCAGTGCTGTCCTTGGATTTTGTGCATGTTCAAACACTGCATGAATATAAAGACTGTGAAGTATTGGGGAGAACTACTGGTAGATACTGTGACTGTTTAAAAAATCATTGTGTTAACATTTCCTGTTCTTTGGGATATAAATACAGTCCATTTCCTCATTACTCTTCAGAAAATTTACAGACATTTCCCTATGAAAACATATTTATTTTTTTGGTTACTTTCTAAATTTGACTGAATTTCAAATGAGCGATTTTTCAACCATTATGGACAGTTAATTCTTTATATTTATTTCATTTAGGTAAGAAATGGAAATAAGATCATTTGGAATAAAGATACTATTATTTTCTCAATTACACCAAATTTAGTACAGCCATTATACAGCCCTGTAGTTAACTAAATAGTTTCCTGATTGTTCTGTGTATTGCAGAGGAACGGACACCTGCTGGGAAACCACAGAAAGGACTGGTAGATCCTTACCCAGCCTTTCAAAGAAGGAAAACCACTCGTTTTCTTAAAATTGGAACTCCCTTCTATCAGGACAATCAACTTCAGGTCAAAGTTTACTGGAAGAAGACAGGTTTGTCAAATTTTGCTTTACTATTTTCTCCTAAGGAGGACTCTTCCCGTCCATCTCAGAGTTGTAGAACATTATCACAATATTATAAGTAATTAATAGTTGAATCCTACACCCATCCTTTCATCCCTTCATCTTCACATTGGAGGGAAACATTGCCTCTCCTCTTTGTGCTATGTCTGTGTATATGTCTTACAGGAGGAAATGACATGGGTCAGCTATCCAAAAATTATAGTCAGTCATGCTGGGACACTGAATCTTCACAGAGCTGAGACAAATTTTATTTTGGTAGGAATTACCTTTGTAAAGTTTTAAATTGCAGAATTTGACATTACCCACAAAAGTTCTGAGGAACATATGAATGTTTAGCTTTATGCCAAACTTTATCAGTCACCTTGATTTAGAACAGAATGGATAGTTGGTCACAGCTAGAAAACATTTTGAAGTTGGTTTTCTTCTAGGCTGCATCCTTCTGGTTTTCAGAAAAGTCTTAACAACAATTTTATGGTTTAGTTCTCCAGTCAGTCAAAAGGAAAATGACACAAATTTATAGTGTCTATTCATATTCAGAAATCAAAAAAGGGATTTTCCTTTCTTGTCGTCTAAGAGCATATAGGCTGCTCCAGTTCAGCCATAAAGGCTCATATGCTGTTATTTCAAAATGTGCTCACACTGTTCATTTTTTAACTTGGATCAATCTACATGTGTAGCAATACCACTAAATTAAATCCATTCAGTTCTTGTGCTTGAAATCAAGGGCTACAAAGTGGATAGTCATGTTGTCATCTTGAATTTTTCAAAGAATTTCAGAAATATTTAAGTGCTTTTGGGTTTAGATGTGTGTGGCAGCACCCTGAAAGAGGACAGGCTTTATAAATGTTCAATTATGCTATGTAACACAGGAGTATGTCACACTGGATATTGTGGATTGTGAGAGGTGTCCTTTGCTTCTTATCCTTTGCCTGCCTTTTTAAATGGTGACCTTCCAGGTCCTGCTGTGCCAATTACTTTCAAATCCATCCTTATTCCTCCCTAAAACCTGCAAGCTTTGTTTCAGCTGAGTACGTGCACATTTTGCATATTTGTCCCTGTCTTGGCTATGCTAGTTTTTTTTTTTCTTCCTCTCCCCATTTTATTTCATTTTTGGGTTGCTTCATGGAAAGCTGGAACAATTTAAAGTTTAAATAAAAGTTGAGTCAATTTTAATCAGGAATGTTCAGTTTACAAAAAAAATGTGGTTTTTGTTACCCAAAGTGAGATTTATATATTCTGAGCTTTGTCAGGACTGATCACCTTGAACTTTAGCCTCTGCAAGTGAGATGTCAACTCATTGTCCAAGCTTCTTTTATTGCTAGAAAAGAAAAGCAGGTGACTTCTGTAGCACTTCATCCCCCACAGCAGCAGAATTGCTCTCTGGAGATGCCTCTCTTCTTCACTGAGAACAGAGGGGAGCCTAGACAGCTCATTTGTAGAAAGCTTAGAGATGCCTCATGTCTCTCTGTGAGCTGAGGTTCTATTCTTGGCAGTCTGTGCTGAAAAAAATGAGGGGCAGGATTCAAAGATGAGGAGACAATGATGTCTCCCAGAGGCATCAGACAGGGTTGTGCAACTCACAGTCTGCAGATTCAGCCCAGTGGAACAATCAATCCTGCTGCAGCTGTTTTCCTGCCAGCCTGCTGCCAGAAGAAAGAGCATGTGTCCTGTGACCAGAATGCCAGCACCCCTACTGACATTCACCTTGTGGATAGTTTGCCAAAGTTAGTTATACTTAATGGAGAGAAAATCCTGGGCAGAACAGCAATAATCTTGTTCCAACACAGATATCTTGAACTAGGTGGCCACAATTTATAATGGTATTATAGTTATTGAACTTGGAGGCATTGCACCATAGAAACCTAAATGTTTCCATCTAAATCTGGAGCAGAATCTTACTGTCTGCTATATACCTGGAGGTAATATTTGTATTAAAGGCTATAAATGTCTATAAAAAGAAATAATGCAGTCAGCATCCTTATAGTGACTCAAAGTTTGGAAATAAGGGAATTTCAAAGTGGTGTAATTTCCAGAATTGGAGAATGTCATAGACAGCTATGTCACAGACCTGTCAAAAATGGCATGGATTTTCATGCTGTTGCCCTGTGCCAGGGGTGTACTAGCTGAGTTACTGAGTTGCTGAGTGTATGGTGACTCATCTTGTGTGGAGCTGTGTGCATCCAGTGGCAAAAGGGGACACCCAGAAACCCATTTTGGCCCTGGGCAGGGGGCAAATTCTGTGAGGTGCACTGGGGTACATGCCCCAGCCCTGCAGTGGAAGATGCCTTCCTTTTTCCTGCAGAATAAGCAGCGATAGCAAAGGTGTGTGAAGAGAGGCAGAATATGGCAGTTCATCACTCTTACCTTCCTTTTTGTCTTTTTAAAAAAGAAAATATCAGTATTCTTAGTGACAGCACAGGCAGTAACTCAGCAGGAACATTGCCTTGTGTGGAACTGAAATATAGGAGCCAGCAGCTTTTATAAGCTCTTGCAAGGGTTTGGAGATTATGCAGTGCATGGATGAGGTACTGTAAATTTGCTAGTAACAATTTACTGCAGAGCAGGTCTGTGTGGCTGTGCAAGGAACACAGCAGGAAAATCACATTGTCTTCATGAAAAACATTAGTTACTGAGACAGCTGTGCTGGGAACTGAACCCATGCATCTTTCACCTTTATGAACTGCACTAGATTGTGTTTAGGGAGTTGTAGGAGGTAGTAGAGTGCAGCAACCATAATAGGAAATACTGAGAGAGACCTTACCTGAGCCTGCTCAGTGGCATGGCATCTATTTTTATTGCAGGTAAGCAATTAGAGTTCAAATAGCTCCTGACAAAAAAATTGATGTGTTTGTCTCCTACATAGTGGGTGAACATTTAAGTCTCTGTTGTTTGCACTGATGTTATCATTTTTGTGTAGTTTGCTATTAAAAATCAAAACCTTTTTTGGTGGAGAAACACAACCATTCTATAGTCCTAAATTAGAATGTATAACTTTAAAACAGAAAAATTAAGACGCCAGCAGGAAACATGTGAAATAAGTAGGTTGATAAGCATAAGATTTGCCATGATAAAAAAATAATTAAAGAAATAAATGTCTCAAGATTAAACACGTTGGGCATTTGTAAATTGATCAAATTTCAATTGGTTGTAGTAGTCTTTGCTTTGTCTTGTATAGTTTTCAAGTATTTTTGGACTTTCTGTGTTAGACTTCATAACATGAACAGGAGATGGCTGCAGAGATGATGAAATAAAAAAATGTTATTTAGATTTTGGATGGGGTTTTTATTAATATGAAGATTTAAACCAGTCTATTATCCCAGAATTACAGAATGGCTGGGTTTTGAAGAGACCTCTGGAGATGATCTAGTCCAACCTCTCTGCTAAAGTCCGTTCACTTGGAGTAGATTGCACAGGATCACATCCAGGCAGGTTTCAAGTATCTCCAGAGAAAGAGACTCCACAACCCTTTTGGGCATCCTGTTACACTGTTTTGTCACCATCACTTAGATGAACTTAGATTTACTCTGTTTCAATTTTTGCACATTGTCCCTTGTCCTGCCACTGGGCACAGCTGAAAAGACTGTGGCCCCATCTTCTTGATACCCATCCTTAAGACAATTGTAAGCATTGATAAGATTCCTTCTCAGTCTCCCTTCTCTAGGCTGAATGGGCCCAGCTACCTCAGCCTTTCTTCATGAGAGGCTCCAGTCCCTCAGTCATCTTTGTTGCCCTCCACTGGACCAGCTCCAGGAGCTCCATATCTCTCCTGTGCTGAGGATCCCAGAACTGGACACTCCAGATGTGGCCTCACCAGGGCTGAGCAGAGGGCAGGATCACGTTCCTGCTGGCAATGCTCTCCCTAATGCCCCCCAGGATCCCACTGGCCTTCTTGGCCCCCAGCATCCACTGCTGGCTCATGGACAGATGGTTGTCCACCGGCACCCCCAGGTCCTGCTCCACAGAGCTGCTTTCCAGCAGGTCACTCCCAGCCTGTCCTGGCACAGGGGGCTGTTCTTCCCCAGGTGCAGGACCCTGCCTTTGCTGAAATCTACAGAACTTTGTTCAACCCTACAGTTGCCCTTGTTATGTTGAAATAGTTTCTTTTAGCTGTAATGAAAACTTTAATAGCTGCTATAACAGCAGTCTTTCTCTTAGTAAAAACAGTTATTACTTTTCTATATTAATAACTTCTCAGTTTTTTATTGTATTCCTAATTCAGTGGTCATACTATTCTGTGCAGACCAGAGATTTTCTAAAATTTTTTAAAATTTCCTCCTAAACTAAGATGGTTCTCTAGAAGAGTTTTTTTACTGTGTCTCAACACTGTAGCCTCACAGGATACCACAGATTACAGAAACAGAAGGAAAGACCTGTGTGGATCACTTATACCATTTAAAGAAACACAAACAAGGTTATTTTAGATGATTTCTTTATTTTTATTCGTCCCATTTTTGCTGAGAAGCTATTTTGCTTTTGAATTTGAATCATTTTACTCAGTCTAAGGAGCTAAATATAGGTCAGAGTCATAGAAGAGTTTAAATGGGCAGGAGGGACTTCTGGAGGGCAGCTGGTGCAACCATCTGCTCAAAGTCAAACTAACTGTGAAGTTAAATCAAGTTATTCAGTTCTGTCTGTAAGGCCCTGGAACAGATATTGTCACTGTTTTTTCAATTCATCCTCCATCAATACAAGCCTGCAGAGGCCATCCAGGTTTATTGCAATGTGCAGGATTTACAGAAGGTATGGTGATGTCTCTTGACTATTCAAAGATAGTTCCACTGAGGATGTTTTCCTCAGTGAACTTTGCAGATGAGCCTCTGGGAAGGCAGTGAAAAGACCACAGTGATGCCATCAGGGCTGAAGCTCTCAGTTTTATATCATCCTTCTGAACAGAATTCATCAGACCTCTGTCCTGTGCAACAACTGCATCAGAGGGAGGGTTGCAAACTATTATTAAACTAAACTATTGCTGAGTTTGTTATACAGCAAAGGAGTGACTGCATATCAGTACTCAGAAACTGAACACAGTGTTTGAATAAAAGTCCAAGTAAGGGGATTGATTTCCATATATATGCATCATAATGTGCCACAATTTGGTAAGAAGGAAAGACTTATCTGGGCCTGTTCTTCAAGTGTCATTTCTCAAGTCCCATTAACTTTAGTAAGCATAAGGCATGAATGGAATGTAGAATCTGGACTTTACATTGCTCTTTCTGAAATAATCTTTCAGTTTGCATGCTTTGGTATGATGACAATAATCACTTCAGGATGTATGCTAGCAAAAATACCTCCACACTTCAAGCAGTACAAGGTACTTAGCAAGTGCACATGATGTTGCTAGACAGAGTCATCCAAAAGCATGTTATATATGAATACAATAGCTTCTTTTTGAAGGAAAAAAAGTCTTTTCCTTGCTGCCTTTCACTTAGGCCTGGGATTAGAGAAACAGCGCATTCCTTAAGCAGCATGAATCCCCCTTTTGTAAATGAAAAGTAGAATGTGTTCCATGGCCAGATATTTTGGCCATCTTGATGTGTGAAATTAGAAATCACCAAGTAGTGGAATCAAATTAAACAAATCACTTTTAACTCCTTGGTGCTGAGGTCACAGAGTACCATCTGTTACCAAAAATGGATGCACTCTGAAACCCCTGTTTAAAGGGATTAGATACTGGGGATGATTAAGAACCTCAGTGTATTGTGCAGTAGTCAAGACTGAAAGTGTGAAAATAAAAAATGCTGAAGTTTTCTCTGTTTTTCTGTGGTTGGGCAACTAGAGAGCTGAGTATTGGACTCAGCTGAAAATCCTTCAAGTTGCTGCAAATTTGTGTATGAAAATAAAATTTTGTCCAGACAGAAGGAAAAAAATCCCACCTTTTATGAACTCTCTGCATCAATTTTCATCACTTGCTGCAATAATTATAATGCACTAAAATATCAGAATGTCATTTCTTTCCAAAGCGCTTGTCGCAACAATATTTTCTAAGTCATTACTCTGCCTTTGCTACCATTTTCTCAGTGCCTGTTATTTGAGTGTAATACAACTCTCCTTGCTCAGGTAAAGCTTTAGCTTCCTTTTCTTTGAATTAAGTCTATGTGCATTTACTTCCCCCTGTTTAAATTAAACATTTTAAGTACTTCTAGATATTCAAAATCAATATATCTGCCTCTTGGTTTTGCTTAAAAAGACAAATATTTAAAATGCATTAAGACTTGGCTTCAGGCTTCTTTCTTTGTGTTTCTGTAAATGCTAAAGCAGAAGAAAAAAGAATACTTAAGGCAGGAAGAGGCAGAAAATCTACCATTGTCTGATAAATCAACCAAACAAGAATAATGAATTAAATTACAGAAAAGAATAAAATACAAGGCATGGCAAAGCAAACAGAGAGCTAACACAAATGCTTTTAAGCCCAGATCTTAGGAAAACAAAATTAACTTTCACTTAGTTTAGGGACATAAATGAAGTGACTGTGTGCGCTGACTCTTTGTTTGTAATAAGGTATTTCATATGGCAGGTTTTGAAGTGAAAGCTTTCCCATTGATAACACATGTCAAATGGTCCTTTCTCATGGCACTAGGGCCATTGAAAGTAAAGAAATCCTTCAGATGCAGTTGGAGTTTCCAGCTCCTACTGTAAAGAATTCTGCAGTACTTGCTGAACACTAAAGCCTTATTTATTTTGGTACTAGCTGTTGCATTGGGCAGATTGGTGTTTGAGCAGCTATTCTAATTATTGATATTGTAGCAGTAAAATACTTGTACTTCAAGATATCGCTATGGTCCAGATGGTTCTTTCAACAAAATGACCTGGCTGTTAATTATAGTGAAGTATAAACTAATATATTGCCCTCAGACTTCCAGGAGAATACAGGGACTTTGTCTCAGCAGTGGTTGATTGTGTGGGTATGCATAATGTGCATTAGTTCTTAGGGATTTAATTAGTAAAGCTGGCTCTAAGCACAGAACTCTTCAACTAAATCACCTCTTTAGAAATGCACTGGTAGATATTAGAGAATTTGCTTTTCCATATGTGCCACTCCTGACTCAGATGTCTGTATCTTATGGCTTCCACAGCATTGAGCCTGGGGAGATAGGTAGTGCTGTAAGCTTTATTTATCATGGGAAATTATTCTGGAGTTAAAAGAACATCCTGTCAGAAGTATCTGTGTGGTTCCTACCCCTCCCTAACTTTGCCTTTCTCCTTTACTTTGTCCTAATGTAGTTTCAGGAAAAAAATCTCTCTGCCTTTTTTAAAAGGATGTAAAGGGTAACATCTGACCATCTCCAGTTCTGCTTGCTTTACTTTATGAAGTGCCTATAGGACCCTGGTTTCTGTCCAAATGTGAAATACTTACAATACTTAAAATGTTACTGGTGGGAGTCATAAAAAACATCAACCACAAATAACAGAATTTGGTAGAGCAGATGGTTTTCAAATTCTCAAATAGTCTGCAATTGATTAGTGGGGCCAGTTAAAAAGTTTTAAAATTACATTTAGAATGATGGCAACCTCAGTGGCATCTCCCCTGAAAATGGGACAATATTGGAAAGTCTTTTCAAAGGGACAGTTCAGTGCATTTCTTCATGATTTCACAGGCAGAACAGAAAACCATTACTTGTTGCCTTGTACTTGCTTCCAAACCTCCAGACCTTTCTGGGTAGGGTGGTTAAAGCTCTTGGTATGAGAGATTTAGAAGCAAGTTTGTCCAACTGCTAGTCTCAGAAATGTAATTGGAATTGATTCAAAGTCTGCCAGGAAATCAAATAATCACAAGTCAAATCAGAACTACACACTGTGTTCCCAGAGCACAGACACTGATTTTACTTAACAGGCACCCGCTGATGTTTGCTGAAGGCGGTACTGGACTGGTTTGTACATTTGTACAATTTTTAAATTATTGCTTAATTTTAAAATTTATGTAGTGTGAGCTGTGCACAAGTCCTCAGTATGACCTGAATCATAATCGAGAACATCTTTAGTCACTGTGAAAGTGCTTTTAATTTGACTTAATTTATGCATTTAAAAGGAGTCTTATTTTTATTCTTAAATTTAGTAACTGGTAGAAACTGAAGCCTGATTTCTTTTGAACTTACATTAAAAGTTTAAATAGAAATGTAATTGCAAATTATCTGGTTCATGAGTTCAATCCAAAGATAGACCATATTAGCTGAAATGCATACCTACAGTCAGATTGCAGATACACTTTCAAGGTTCCATTGCAAAATCATTTATCAAGACTTAATCCACTTGAAGGCGCGGAAGAAATTAACTGGCCAACTAATTAATAAACTCTCGCCTGATTTTTAATTCTCCAGGAAAAAATGCCTTTTCAAAATGCATTTTCAGCATCTTTATGTGCCTTCAATATGTCTATGTCTGACTAGTACAGTTTTCTCAAATTCTAATTACTTCCTGAGTATTAACACAGCGTATAAAGCTAATTATTTCAACAACAAACACAGTACTATATCTATATCTATATCTATATCTATATCTATATCTATATCTATATCTATATATATATATATATATATGCATACATATATAGTATCACTAAACTTGGCAATGGCAATGTCTGATGTGAGTCAATCTCAATAACTGAGGGGTAAAATGGCAAACTTTTTACAATCCAAATATGGAATCACAGAATATTCTGGGTAGGAAGAGACCCAGAAGGATCATTGAGTCCAACTCTTGAGTGAATGGCCCTTATGGGGATCAGACCCACAACCCTGGCACTGTTAGCACCATGCTCTGACCAGCTGAGCCTTCCTCTCCTTTCCCCAAACTGTATCACTAGGTCAGATTAAGTCAAAGCTCTGTCTCACAGGTTTATACTCTCATACCTGGAGCAATCCTACCATTCCTACTGTAGGTAAAAGGTACTGAGGTTCAGCAGTTTGCAGGATGCTTCTCGTGAGCTGTGGGCTAATAACTGCTCATGAGTGCTCTCTTAGCCTGCCTAAATTCTGGATGAAGCAGATGAAGCATTGATCTTATGATCCAGGGGAGGTTAACCTGTCAGCAGGGAGTCATCATGCTTATGGTGAAGGTGGTTTAAACTAATGAGTGTCCTCTTGTAAACTGGGTCAATTTTCCTCCATGTGCATCTTTTAAATGTATTTTTAATTAGCTGGTTTATAAGGTGGCCATAAAACCAGTCGCATAAACACTACAAATAGGAGAAGGAAACTGGACTATTTGAAGGAATAGCTGGAGTTGGAGGGAAAGAAACAAAAACAAAGGGTTTCTGAAATGATAATTTAATTTTTAAGATGACCCATATATACAGCTGCTGATGATAATGAGTTGTTAATATCAGTTTCTTTTGCTCCTGGGACCATAAATTAGATGCAAAAACATCCACAGTAGTCTAGACCAAAAATCCTACACAACAGGTGTTCTGTCCTTGGCAGTGGCCAAAAGCAAATCCAGAGTGTAACCATATTTTTGCATATAATTGTCCCAGCTTCAGACAACTTCTAGTTAGTCAAAATTCCTGAGCCCACTGTTATTTCACTGTATTTATTCACTTCTCATGCATTTATCTTCACAATAATATCCAGTGTCCTATGAGGGTCACCAAGTTTCAGGGTGTCTGAAACATCCTGAACAATGGAGTTCCTGAGTTTTAAGTGCTCATTCTATGCAGAAACACTTTTTTTTGTCTTGAAGCCAACTCTTCCACATTTATATGAATCCTAATTCTTGCTCTGTTTACCTTGTCTGTATGCACATGATTTTATAGATATTTAACCTGGTTTTGCTGTGTTCTATTTCTCGTAGATACATGAATCTTAAACTGCAGATGTAGAAACTGCAAATTAATGCCATAAATTTTTTGAATACCAGTTCAGCAAAGCAACATCCTGGTATGATGTTCCACAATGAGTATCAGGAGAGTCCAGTTTTGGAACTCCATGGATCACTGCATGCAAACCTACCCATGTATGGCTTTTGCATGAGGTCTGAAAGAGAAGGGAATAGCTGGTCCGTCACTGCCTCTCTTCCCACTGTGGAATTAGGGGCAAAATGAGTCTGTACTTTGACTCTGGAATCGGGAGAGATTCCAAGATTACTTACCCTCAATATAGTGAACTTACCCTCACAGTCTGCTTGTCTAAATTATTGTCCACATTTTTCAAAGTTACACAGAAGGCTAAAGTTAATGGTAAAGTACCTGGTGACATTTTCAGTGTATGTATAACCTTGGTGAGCCTTGGACTTGTTTGTTTGGGTTTTTTTCTTTTCCATTAAATTCAGGTCTGGGATGCTTAGCTAGCTTTGAAAATCTAGCTATGAGGGAATAATGTAGAAAGCCTCTATTCAGGCTACAAGCAGCTATTGTGAGACTTGGAGCTTACAAGAGGCAAATTTCCTTGTAATGGAAAACCAGAATGAGATACTGTTGAACTTGCTTTGTATAGGATGTTGTGTGTGGGAAAATAAGTAAGGGTAGAGGTAATCCGGCTTAGAGATGATCCCAGGCTTAAATCCCTCAATATAAACATCTTCAAACCTTGAGGCTTCCTAGGTCTAGATATGGACAAAAATACTGTGTCTCAGGCCTGTCTTTAAATTACACAGTAATTGTTAATATCATTTTTGGAAAGGCTTACTATTCTATTATACAAAGAATGTGTTCTGTAGAAAGAAAGTTTGTTTTAAATGGCATAACGTGAGAAACAAAATATTTGTAATTTAATCGAAACTGCTTATATTCCATGTTAAAGCAGGAAACAGTATAGTTTGTCTTGCTAAGAATTGTTTGTTGAGTGAAGTTTAAATGTCAGCTGAAGGTTTTGGTGTTATTTTTAAACATACTGCTTGAATAGGTGATTATTAAAAAGCTTTTTTTCTCAAGAGGTGTCGTGAGTACTGTGAATTTCATAACCAAACAAAACTTTGGATTTTCTTTTTTTTACACCATTGGGTGAATCAATGCGAGAAAGCAAAAAACACAGAGCTGTTATAATTTAATTTTTTTCAAGAGAATTTACCTAAAACGCCTGTGACAAAACAAGTGGTTTTTACAAGGAAAAGGGGAGTGCAGAGAGACTTGCAATACATTAGCACATCAATGCAGCATTTTAACATTAGTTGGAGGTAAATTGTGTTTACCTCATTTTGCATTTGCTAAAGTACCATGAGTAAAATAGTACTTCTTATTATATTATTTCTTCTTGTCCTATCATTAGATTCAGATTGCAAATGTTGGACACCATGAATCAGAGTAATACAATGGCTCATGAACCAGTATATGAAGTAATGAATAAGTGTTATGATCTAGTACTGACTGAGATCATATTTTGCTTCTCTGCAGTACACTGAGATATCTCTTCCCAAACTGGTCTTCCATCATGCTGTTATTTAAATGTAAAAAATACAATGTGAATCACTTCACACTAATCATGTCTTCAAAACTGAAGGAACTAGTAGTAAATAACACTGCTTCATTTGTTCACTTGGATTTTGACCATATTTCAGCCTTCCCTGCATATTTTTCAGCACCTCTCCAGCAAATGAATTTCATGAGAAAAAGCATTGATGGAAAACTGCATATATTAGTTGTCTGTGTAGACATGGAAAACAATATTTGTCCAATAAACAGATGAACATGAGGCTGAGAGAGCAGCAGACATTTCATCACATTCATCTCAAATATTTCCTTTCTAGTTTGTGGTGTGGAAATGCAGGCAATTGCTGCTGCAGGGCAGACACTGCTGCTCATCCTTCTGCTGGAGTGGTGGGTTGGAATAAGGGCTGGGTTGTAATAGATGCCCATCTGTAAAGAAGTTTACAGGGAGGAGAAAGAGCAGGAACATTTCTTCAGGAAGGCTTTGATTTGTACAAGTGTTTGAGCACTTCAGAGTTGATGATATCTTTTGATTTATGCAAGGCATCATTAATTTCACCATTTACCATTGCTACAGCTTTGCCATTCAATACAGTGAGGTAAATATTTTTTCCTGGATGGTTCTGACACAGGATTTATACAGAACTTTGAAAAATCACACTATGACTTTACAGTAGAATCAATTAATCAAGCTTGTAGATACTGACACATGTACTTCATGTGCCCTGAGCAGATTCTGCCCTGTGTTGTGATATTAAATATAAAATATTTTCCCCTTGCTCTAGCCTATTTTTAGAGCAGTAATGATGCAGGACACATAATCCAGAAGGGAAATTACTTAATTTTTTTATATTTCCTTCTTCCTGTTAGTCTAAGACCATCAAAGACATGTTCAAGACCGTCTTTTAACCATAGTTTTGATGGTCATTAGTGTCTTGTTCTTGCTAGGTTCTAAACTTTCTGGCCTGATCCTTTAGCTACCCTTAACTATTGAAGTTAACACAACTGTTCATATGCCCAAGTGCTTTGTTGAATAATGGCCCCTGTGCTCAGAAGCTTGTAAGAACAATCCCACCAAAGAAAAACAGAAAACGTGTGGCCAGTCACAAAAAATCATTGTGGTTTGCTAGATGAAGTATCAAATCTAACAAAATATAATAAAGTTTTAGCTGCACACAGAACAAATTATTTCAATAATTTTCTTACTCAATAGGTTCAGAGATATTTCATCCTCCTTATGGCATTCTGTTTGAAGAAATTTGAATGAAGACAACAGGTTTACATATGGCTCATTATCTTCCAAGCTTTGATAACAACTCCTTTTGACATACAGTTAGCATATTAATTATGTGTATATATTTTGGAGAGACTCTGTTGCGGTATTGTGACAAAAAATACAGAACTTTTTTTTTTTTTTAATGAAATACTTATATCAAAGCTTCTAGTTATTTGTATTAAATTACTGATTTTATGCTAGCAGGTAAAGGTTTCCATATGTCTTATTTTATAATATTTACTTTTATACCTTATTTTATTCTAATGGGAAAATCTATCAGACACTGCATGTTAATTACTTTCAATCCTGTCATGACGCAGAAATTGACTTGATGTTACCATGTTTATTGATGCCAGATATTTTTATTGTAATTAAACCTTAATTTGAGCTGCTGTTGCTGAACAATTCTGCTGTGAAACCTTGTTTTCCAGCAAATCCCATTTGATTTTCCTTCTAATAACTTTTTGTAATTTGGTTGCCTGCATAATAGTGCTGTCACAGCTGGTATTAATTGGCATTTTTGTAACAAATAGCAGAGACCCACATCAGAATAACATGCAAGAGCTGAAATACTTTTACAACACACACTGTTACTGATACTTGACAGGGGTGGAGCAGAGATAAGGAGCCATGCAGTACTTTGCCTAAAGACCTCAAGCAAACCAGTGGCAGAACTCTCCCCAGTTCCTGACACAGTCTGCTTCAATTTTCTTGCTGTGGATCACAGGATACAAAGAAATAAATAAAATCTCTGTTTATCTGGTTTTCTGGGGTAGCTCCATATTGATGGTGTTGGGCTGCATGAGCAAATTTCACTGCTGAAATGCCCCTCCTCTGCCAGTTTTTCAGCTACAAAGCTTCAACTCCTTATGAGAGTCAATTTCCACCCTCCTGGAACAGTAACTGCAATATAAAGGAGAAAAAGTATTTGAGGCAGAGAAAGTAGCTGTCTGCAATAGAATGGTAAAAAAAAAGAAACCACATTAGATGAAATTATTCATATAACTGGCAGCAGTGTATTTGTAATAAACAAACATGGAAGAGGTTGAAAAAGATGAGAAAAAGAAAAAAAAACCCTTTAAAATGTGTAGTTTATTTTAAATAAACTGTAGAACCATTTAAACCAGAAGTTCCATTTAGGAGAACTTGCAGAATTACCTGAAATTTTGTTGGATTATTTTTGTGAATGATACTCAGAGCTTTAAATTCTGTGGGGAGGTGATTTAGTATTCCTAGTAACTATTGTGCATCCTTGGCTTAGGCTATGTTGAGGTCTATCAATTTAAGATGCTTAAATTTTGCATATGAACCTGAAGTTTTTCAAGTGGCAAACACATGTAGTTGGCATTGGCATTAGAATTCTGAGCTGTTTTTACAGCTTGAAGATATAGAATAATGCACATTTTCCATCCAGAAAAATCAGAAGTTTATTTGTTTTTATTAAAATTGAACTAAAGCATTTAAATTAGGGAGGGGGAGAAAGCACAAAAATCTGATGAAGAACATCTTTGCAAACACTATTAATAGAGAGCTTAGTGGAGATACTCGTGTGAAAATAAAGGCAGTTTGGGGTAAATTTAAAAAAGCCCCATGCTTTAGAGCATTCTCTGATCCATACATTTCTTATTAGAGATGTCAGATTTATGTCCAACAAAGTTCGCTGCATACCCTTGTTGAGCAAAAGAGCTAAGAGTGCATGGGATTTTAAGAACATGATCATGTGGCGTCTGTACAGCCATTTTTCTTAAGTCTAGAAAGTCAATTTATCCTTCAGAAAATCTACTTTAAAAATCACAGTCAAAGTAATTAACATCAACTATTAATTTATTTGAAAAGATTAGTTATGTGCATTTGTCTTACAGACCTAAAAACCTTTAGCTTGGGCATCTGGAGATAGTTTCCATGTCAGTATCATTAAGAGGTTTTTAAAGCAATTGTCCTGGATTGCCTTTTTTTTTTCTTTATATAAATTTAAAATAAAGTAATTATTTGAATAAGCTGTCAGCTGTTTGTACTTAAGTGGCTATTTTGTTGACTAATTTCACAATCTTAGAGCTGCTGAAATGAGTGCTAGCACTTACTGTGTCCTTCAGGTTCACTGTTTCTATACAAATATTTTGAGTTCTGGGAAATGCAAATGCTTGCTGTTTGTGCAAGCATCACTATTTCTAGTATCAAATGATAGACATTCTAACCATGAGAACAATGAAGTTAAAAAGCTCTCTAAAGACTCATAATTGAAAATTTAGAATCAAGAAAACTCCAGATATTCAGAAGGAGGTTGATACTGTGACATCTGAAATACCAGGGAGGCAGACGGAAGCAGTCTGGCAATTTCTTGACAGTGTTTTGTACTTATTATAGCAGGAATGGCTGAGTTTTCTGGTAAAACTCTCCAAAATCAGTCCCATTAGGTAATGAATATTCTGTTAATATTAGCTACTCAAATGGCTTTTTGGGAAAAGATGTGGCTGTGGGCTCAGTGTGTGAACCTTAGCTGAGCTTGATCCAGAACCCTTGGCTCTGGAGGCAGTGGCTGACATTCAGCTGGATGCAGCTTGAGCTCATCCAGTACCCATCCCTCAGTGTGCACTGGACAGCTAAACCCAAAAATCTCAGTAAAATTTATAGTAGTGATCTCACTAAGACAGTGTGCATTGCTGAAAGGAGGACTGGGAGAGGCTTTTCTTTTGCACTTGTGGTAAATACAAAATCAGCTGTTTAATGTTTCATAAAACTTTAGAGTCATGATCTTGATGAGCAACTTTATAAGACAAAGGCATATTTTCATAATTTTTCTCAGCTTCTTATTGGGATTTTTATATAATTTCATGCATTTCATCTTCTTTTGCTTTTAAAAATATTAAAGTTAATTTCTTAAACAATCTTGTCATTTCATCTGCATACTTCATGCATGCATATACATTTTGACTTTTTCAGGCTTCTAGCTTTATTTAATCACAAAAGTTCCCACCTTTCCCTATTTTTAAAAAGTTTCTGTCTCAAGTAGTAGCTATTTCCTTATTGTATTTCATACTTTATTCTGTTATATTGCATGGTATTAGTCAGGTTTTAGACACTGACAGGACAGATTTTTTAAAAGAAGAAGATTGGAGGGTGTTTGTTGTGAATTATTTTTACATTTTACATTCTCTTTAACACATGTTATTTAACCTGTGTATCTTCTGGTTTTTTAAATAGCAGCAATCATAAATATAGAGGTGAGAACTGAAGAAGTTTTAGTCTTGCTGGCTGACATGATGCCTTCCAGTTTATAACAGCTGATGTACTTGTAGATGTGATACAAAAACCTTTTTCAAATAAGGTTTACATACTGAAAATTTAAAAAATCCCTTATTTCAGTGTATGTTGTTATCAGACTACCAGAATACTATCAAATTTAAGATTCATTAGCTCAAATAAAATTAGAAAAAGAATTAAGAAAAACTTCACCCTACATATACAGTAGAAGCTGATAGGTTTTTAAAATGTATTTCTAATTTTCTATATTCTTCTTTGACCTATTTCTGTTTTCTTCAAGTAGAGAAGTTATCAGAAACCCACAGGTATTTACAGATGGGTTACTGAGGGTTTGCTAATGCAGAAAAGTAGGAAGGAAGGAAGAGAAGAACTGTCTAGGAGTAGAAGCTCATCTAATTAATGGATGTGGACCTGCCTGAAAATACATGTGCCAGTGGCTGGAAATACATATTTTTCCCATCCCAGGCAGTGTACAGGACCAGGTTATATGGGGCATTGAGCAACCTGGCCAATGGGAGATGTCCCTGCCCATGGCAGGGGGCTTGGAACTGAAGGATCCTTAAAGTCTCTTCCAACCCAAACCCTCTGATGATTCTGTGATTCTACCTTGAATTACATTTCTGAGCAGAGGCCCAGTAAACCTCTACACCAATATATCTGAATGCTGAGCTCTTCTAAGGTCTTGTGCTTGGGATTTGTCTTTTCCCAATTGCCCATGTAGTGGTATTTTGTGACCTGCCTTAGGGATGTGTTTTGTCCAATCCCTGACTGCTGGACAATTACAAGATTTAATTGGATTGGATAAATGTTTAGCCAAAGGAGAGTGATTTATTTATAGATTTCAAGTGAAAAGTATTACAAGCAAAAATACACATTTTGTAGCTTTGCAAAGAGCAGTCCACCCAAGAAGATAGTTTAAAATAATCAGAGAATGATAGAATGGTTTGGGTCAAAAGAGATCTTAAGGATCTTTGAGCATGTGATATTTGATAATGGAGTCAACTGGAAGAGATGAAATCAGATGAAACCTTCTTACAAATGCACTGTGAGTTTTTGTCTTTATCCAATAGGCACATGAGGTGGGAAAACTTTAAGAGATATGCAAAAGCACATCCATTTCTTTATTTATTTTAAATGAGAGGGAAAATCACAAAGCAGGAAATGTACTTTTTAATGGATTTCTTTTTGAAAGAAGTATTGTTTCCAAAGAAATTGCAAAAATAATTAGCATATATGTTGTTATGAAGAACAGCTACTGCAAAAATCTATTTCAAGGGGCCATTTCAGCTAGTTTCCTACAGTAGTAATTTTCTCTTTAGTTTACAATCCTTTTCTTCTGAATCCAAACTGCTCATAGCAGTCTAATACCAGATCAGCCCTTAAGGCATCAGAGATATTTGTTTTCCCTCCTGAAACCCATAGTCAGGCACATTAGTGATTCTGTCATACCCAGCTAATTAATAATAACAGACATAATTTTGCATTCCCTATATAGACAATGAAATCCAGAAAAATGTCAGGAGCTACTTGCACTACCTAATGTTTTCTTTCTTTTGTCAATTCTTTTTTGCTCTTTGTTTTGCTTCCTTAATCAGGCATTATTAGACAAAAAGCTAGAAGAGCTGAAAATAAGTTGAAAGCTTATACTGTTGGTACTGCAGCAAGTTATGTCATTGATTTAAATGGGAGTAAACTTAAGACTTCAGTATTATTCATAAGAGTCAAGACTAGAATTTTATTTGGAGAGATACTGAACTAAAGGTTTTATGGCATATCCTGAAAGAAGAAAGCTTGAGGATTTACAGGCATTTTCTCATATTTTCAGGCACAGATTTCTCAAGCAGTGCCAGGCAGCAGTATTGCAATGCTCTAACAATATAAACAGTCAGGCAGTTGACACCAAGTCTGTCTCATTACTTGCAGGATGATTAGAAGTAGCAGCATTGAGATTATTTTTTTTTAATGCTCAGTTTTAATTCTTTTTTTTTTTTTAATGTAAGCAGTATATGGTAACAAATCTGAAAATGAAATGTCACTGTTTATCTCCTTTAGCTGATACAAGGTTTAAATTTCATTGGTGTACCATATTTTCTCCATTACATTAAAGATTCCTTAGTGAGGAATTACCAACTCTACAATACTTAAAATTCCTTCTGTTTTTATCCGGAGAAGCGAGAAAAGTTGCAATGGTGAAAATGTACTTTTATGCCTTTTGGTGAAAACAAACTTATATGTCTTTTCCTCTCTTTTTATATCATGTAGATATCAGCATGAATCAATTCCAGGTGCACTGGTTACTGGAGTCCTGTGCACACAATGACACCAAAGGACTTAGGAAAGTAACAGAGCTGACTTATGTAAGTCTCCTTTCAGCCCTCTGCTTGACTGAGTATTTCCTAGGCAGCAAGAGGAAGGATGGTTCTGTAACATAACACAATATGTGTTATACCCCTATGTTTCATAGATCAGTAAGGATGCTTCCTTTTTTATGTCCCTCTTTGGCAAAAGATAAAAATTATGTATCTGGGCTGGTTTTGGATTTCTTGGATTTCCTAAATCCACACTAGGCTAAAATATTTTATTTGGTTTTTGTTGTTATTTAGACAATGAGACCAGATAAACTTCTTAACTAAGTACTTCTATAACTCTGCAGGATATAGAATATGGGAGCTTTATCTGCAATTAATAATGTAAGACTTTAGCACAGTGCAAATACTGAAAAGAAATACTAGTAATTAATAAACCATGTTTTCTTTTAGACATGCCGATGAGTTTCAGGTGATTATTCTCCCTGAGGAGAATAATAGATAAGAAAAGAAGAACTGTAGGTGACAAATACTGGATATTAAATCTGGAAGTTGGACAGATATCAGATGGGGAGAAAATATACATTTCAGTGCCAGTACTTCCTACTCAATTTGATGGCAAATTTCTAGTGTCATCTGTCGCTATAACACATTATTTGAACAACAGAGTAATGTGATTGGTGCATCAGAATTGGTTTAGTCTGTTATGCAGAATGGACAAAATCACAATTCACCTTTCCTTCTTACCCTGATCGGTACTGCCCCATTAACACCACCCATCAGTTCAGGGGTGTTAATGTCATGTAAAAGAGGGAATCAAAAGACATGATTTCTCACACAGGATGGTGTTAGCTTGTGAGATTTACTGCTTCATGGGATCAGCAAAGCACAAATTAGAGGTGGATTTAAAAAATGATTTTGACATAATCTTATGGAGATAGGAGAAACAGCATTAAAGAAGTTCATTTCCACTAGAGGTCAGGAAAGACTCTTTGGACATCTATCCAAGTGCATTGTGGGATTAATGAACTTATTTCCTTTTTTTCCTTATTTCCAGTCATTTTATGGTCATTCATCCAATCTGTCATGATAAATAAAAATAGTCCTGTCAAAATTTTAAGGAGATATCAAACCTATTGGGGCACTTTCCCAGCAGGTGGAAGGCAGGGAGTTCAGTCTCAGCCCAATTTGTATGTCCCGTGAAAATGACCTTCCAAGTAAAGGTTAGACTAATTTGCAATTAGACAAAAGAGGGAGTTATGCAGAAGAACCTGGGAAATTAGCGATTCTGAAGGGAATTAGGGATCTAAAAGGTAGTGAAAGACTTTTGACCTTAGCCAGTAACATATTATTAGAGATTTTTTTGGGGATAAAAGCCAGCCAATCAAACATTTTTTTCCGTATATGATTTGTGTTAAAGCTTTCAGACTGTAATTTTCAAAAGTACTTCAGACAATGGCAAGAATTTAGAAGGACACTTACACTTTGTGTAAAGTTTTCTTCTCCACTCATTGTCCTTAAATAGAGACTTCTGCTTTGTATTTAGCTGTGGAGTTTTTCTTCCTGATAAGAATATAGAGGTACTTAATGTACTCAAGTGGAAAAAAATGCATCCATAATGCTATGCTGACTTTAAATGTGCTTTTAAAAAGTTAAACATAGATGAAGCCTGTCATTTGCAGCAGCTTAACTCAGCTGTCTTACATTTATTTAATTCGATTAGCATTTATATCATCCCATTGCTACCCCCACTGCCATCATTCACAGAGACTGTTCTAAATATTAGAAGTCAGTTGCTTTGATGCCGTGTGTCGAAGGAACTCTGTAGAATTGAAGGACATATTCAAATACCATGCTAATATATTTTACTACTGAAAATAATCATGACATTGACAATACTTGCTTTCTTCTCTGAGTTAAAACCACATTGGCATGTGTTAAGCATCCAGGAAAATATTTTTGTGGAGAGAACTTTTCATCTTTTGCCAAAGTTATTTTTCAATTTGTTCATATTTTTTTTTCCTTTGGGCTCTATTTGCAGCATGTGATCTTTTTGTTTTTCTTATTGTAGGAAAACTACATTATTCTGAAGGACCTGTCATTTTCATGCAAATACAAAGTAACTGTTCTGCCTGCAAAATCTAAAGGTCGTTTTAAGGCTGAGAGTACCTTCTTTGTTACCCCACCTTGCTCTGCATTTAAAGAAAAAAAACACAAGCGCATTAATTGTCCTGCTGAAGGAGGTAAGGCATGATCTGGAGAATAGTTCCAAAAGCATTTATAATCACCAAATGAGAGTCTTAAAAAGCAGTTTTAGGATAGAAAATGAGAGATTTAAAACAAATAAAAATATCACTAATGCTTATGTGAAAATCAACAGACATACACAACAGCATTGATTTTGGCTAGTACATTATTACTGTTTTGTCAATTAAGAGTAATCCTAGTGGACATGCAATAATATCTGTAATGGCATGGTTGACCTTTTTTTTTTTAAGGAAGAATGGTTCCCATTGTATTTATTATAATGATGGAAGATAACTGTAAACATGCTTATGGTGGTGTGACCCATCTTTTTAATGTTTTGCTGCAGATGCAAGCTGCTTTTTCAGTTTGATTTTGTTTAGGTTAATTCTGCTCTCAAATAAGAAATACAAGCCCTCATATCTTTTCCAGCATTGTCACAATGTGTAACTAGAGGGTTATGGAAGTTGCAGAATTATGGAGACATTAGTTGGAGAGGACCTCTGTGGTCAGCTGGTCCTGGCTCAGGTCAGCCATGGCTTTGCACTGCCAAGTGTGGATACCTCTCTCTCTGGTTGGAGGGAAGCCCTCTCACCTTGAGTCCCTCCTGTTCCTAAGGGTACTCCCATGCTCCATAAGTCACCCAGAACCCTGCTGGCCTTCACTGCCTTTTCCTCAATGCTGTCCTGACAGATTCCAGCATTACAGCCTTCCTGGGCAACTGTAACTCAGGTATAACTTTGCCCTAATCAGAGTGCCCCTATTAACTTGTACTACAGTTTTAGTGCGTGACTTTTACTCATTGGCTGAACTATGGAGTTCTGTGCTACCCTGTGCATTTTCTTGTGGCCCCAGAACTTCCAGTCTGAGTTCAGCTATTCAGAAATATGAGGATCAGGAGAATGGCTCCCTGTGAATGAGGCACTTAGGTCTTTATAAGCCATAGCTTTCTTTTCTGTACCTGCAGCTGAGAGCATTTTATCTGAAGTTTAAGTTTGGCCCCAAATGTCAGTGGAATATATCAAACATAGGATTTTGGTTAACACTGAAAATGTGGTAGAAAGCTGACTGCATCATGTGTAACAGTAGAAATAAAACTTTGCCTGGCCTCGATTTCTGAAATTAAATGAATATTACTGAAGATAATCTGTAAAAGTTCAGCTTATCTTTTTTTGCTTTCCAAATTTGTAGTGCCCGTTCTACCCAAAGTGTTGGCCAAACCCGAGAATCTGTCTGCGTCTTTCATTGTTCAGGAAGGTAACATCACTGGTCATTTTTCCTGGAAGATATCTAAGGCAGACCTTCAGCAGCCCATGACAGGGTTTCAGGTCACTTGGGCAGAAGTGACCACAGAGAGCCGGCAGAACAGTTTACCCAACAGCATCATTTCCCAGTCACAGATACTGCCAGCAGTAAGTTGTTTGTTACTTTCTTTTGCCAGTGGCTCCCTAAGTTTGTGTGTCTGTGCCTCATTTGTAACGTTTAGTGGTGATACAGATGTCAAACACTGGTTCTGCAGGTAAGCTGGAGCAGGAAGTACTTAATTTTTCCTCCTTGATGGAGATAACAAAGCATAGTTACTCCTCTTGATGATACATCAAACATTTTAAACTGTAGAGCCTGGAGATGCCTTTAATTATCTATCACTGTATGTATCTGTCTATTTTTAGCATCTGGTTAACTTGCAGAAGGCTCTGATTTGAGCTGAAATAGTGTCTTCTGTCCCTCAGAAACCACCAAGATTTAGGGCATTTATACCAAGGACCATTCACTCTGACTGAAAATGTAGTATTTACACAATCAAGGCTGAAATGCACAGGGCCCAACTGCTGGAGCTGCTGAATGAGCAGAGTGAGAGTACAAGTGCAATGAATGCACTCCTCTCTCTGCCCTACCCATGCAGGAATTTATATGATTTGGAACAGCTTCAGCCAGGTCTGTTAAAGGCAATCCCATCCCAGAATATGTGCTAATTTGCCAGGAAAACATGTTTCCCCCCACTTTTCCTCTCTCTCCTTTCCCTTTTACTGTCTGCTCTGGCAGTAGCAGCAAATTATCCCACAGGAATGACCAAAGTCATTCCCACAATGTGCTTTGGCTTCCCCACATGGGGTGGGTACAGTGCCAAGCAGAATCACCTGTCCTGTGCATTCCTGGCCAGACCAGCCTGGCTGGTGGCAGGAACACCCTGCTGTCCTCACTGTCCAGCGTCACTTCTCCAGCCATCCCCTTCCCGGGCCTGGGCCTTTACAGCTTGGAATAAGAAGAGTGATTTGTTCCAACTTAATGCAGATGATATATAGTTTTGATTTTGTTTTAGATGAATGACTTCTGATTCCTTAATGTCTGTGAATCTTTAGTTAGATGTATTCCCATGTGAAAGTTTCTATGAAATTACTTTGAAATTATTTAGCACATGTCTAAGTGACCACAAAAGGTGTGGAGCAGTGAAACAGTGAAAAGTGAATCCATCATGCCGTAAATGATGCCTTAAGAGCAAAAGGCAAATTCTTATGGTGCAATTGGGACAAATCTGAAATTAGTGTGGTCACCCTTTTTTTCCCACAAGCTGCAGAAGTGGACCCAGGCCAGCCACTACTTTAATTACCAATTAGTAGAATCCACTTTCAAATCCAAAATAAAAACAAGTTTATGTAATGAACATGTTTGTTAAAAGGAATGGTTAGGAAAATACATTTTGATTCGTTTTTTAGTGATGAGCACATTTTTAGTGATCATCACAATTTCCATATAAGTCTGTAACAACTTGGACCTTGTACACATGAAACCATAGTATTATGGTTAAAAATGTGTCTGTTCAAAGGGACTGGCAGGCAAAAAATTCAAAACATGCTCACTCAACAAAGCTATGCATAAGTTAAATCCTTTTAACGGAACTCTATGAAAATAATTTGTGGCTGCTGACAGTGCTAGAACCTCTTTAAACCACTGATGTGTGTGAGCAGAGCAGCTATGTTTTATTTTTCAATGGTCTGGGAATTGAAGGGATGTGCTTATTTTTAGGATCACTACATACTCACCGTGCCCAACCTGAGGCCCTCCATGCTGTACCGCTTGGAAGTTCAGGTGCTGACGACTGGTGGGGAAGGGCCAGCCACGATTAAATCCTTCCGCACGCCCGACCTTCCTCCATTTGCACCCCACAGTAAGCACTGCACTCTTCTGAAATATGCTTGTGACATGTTACAGAATTTCAGTTTTCCACATGTAAAGAGTGGAAGCCTTTCTCGAGCCTTAGAGCTTTTACTGGTTCCAGTAGCATTCCATAAACTTAAGATGTGTGAAAATACTGGCTTTTTTTCCCCTGATGACTGTTCATCAGCAAATCCAGTCTTTCTCTCACTCAGTTTCTGTGGTCTAGCATTTGCCATTTGTTGCAGCCACGGATCTTTGGCTTATGCCTATAGCACTTGGGATTCAAAGTTGGTCTGTCCTCCAGGTGCAGCCTGGAGGATTACATAGCTTTCAAGATTAGATTTTTCTGGGTTCACTCAGTCCAGCATATCTAGAGCTTAAACATATTTCTAAAGCAAGGCAAACCTCCTAATGGCCATTTCCAGCACTTCATGTGTTTCTGAAAAATACAGCTCAGTGTTGCAAAGCCAAGTAAAAAATACAAGTAGTTCAAAATCTGTCTGCTTGAATATTTTTGTCCTTTTAAAGGCCCACTAAAGTTGCCTGGACTGAACATACACATAGTTGCCAGCACAAACTCAGCACTTATAAGCTGAAGGATTGAAAGCTGAAGGTCTCACAAAGCCTTTTCAGATGGATAAATGTTGGCATTACATATTCAGGGTTTTTATATGTGCATAATTTCCCGTTCTTTTGTTTAGGACCTCATCTGAAGCAGCATCATCCACATCACTACAAGCCATCCCCAGAGAAATATTAGACTGTTTCAGATGATTATACAAATAACTGAGAGGAAAAAACTGAGGGCTGGGTAATAGCACATCTGTTGGAGCAGTGAACCCAGTTTTCCAATGGAAGTTGCCATCCTGTACGATCTGTATCTACTTCTCTGTAGTTTAGACATGAAGAATTATGTTTGCACCATGACCAGGATGAATCATACAGCAAGTATCATTTCAGTACCAGCACTATTCAACAAACTGAAGACCATATCCAACTCAACACCTGTGAGAAAGTATTCATTATATTGTTCATTAAAATGTTTTCATATCCTGTGTTTAAACTAGCTTAAAACGGTGCAGTGTATACAGCTTTTTCTCTTCTTGAATTCAATATTACTATTTGCAAGGTCCTGTGATGTATACATACTTTTGAAAGATGTTCTCATTAATGGATCTAAACTATCAATTTTTACTTAAAGCCCTGCCTGTCACCAATTTAAGGTCTAGTGTGTCTTGCTATTAAAGAATATATCAATTTGTCTGAAATAAGCACATAAGTAAAATAGATTACAGTAGCAGAAACCTTGAAATACCCAATTTTTAATAATTTTAGTGCCACCATGGAGGAGGATGATGATATATATGTATTACCCATCTGGTCTAAAGTGGTAATGTTCTATCATGTAGATCTTCTATTAATATAGTTAATAGTTAAAGGATATACAGGGTAGAAACACCATTGTAGAGAAACAAATGACAATTAATAGAATTGTTTAAAACTTATGGCAATGAATGCAGTTAATTAATAGGTCCTAGAAAAATAACTTTTAAAATCTTGCTTAAAATTTTTTGATACATAATATTTCAGGGTATAATATTATCTTGAATACAAACACCAATTTTCTAAAAATCTGAATAGTTAACATTAAAGTTTTAGAAACTAAAATTCTGGGGCACATTTATTATTATAGTAGCTGTATAGCTACTTTTTGGCTTTGAATTTTGACGCACATATTTCTTTTCCCTGTGGATCTTTAGAACAGAAGGATGGAAGTACTGGCTCTATTTTGCTGTTCTGCTTACAGAAAGAATTATGTGACAATATTCTGGCATCTGGAAAACATTGGCTTATAGTTTATTTGAATTCATTTCTCAAATTTAGACAGAAGGGTGCCCTTTTTAACCATAAGGGAATTCATATTGCCTTATTGTGCAATATAAACTGTCTAGAATAATTTGTCACACAGAGACACATGTCTCAATAGTAAACAGAAACTGCTTGGATTTATTATTGAGAGGGTGGAAAGTATCTGCCAATAAACATCCATACAAGTACCCATAATCAGCTCTTAATGTTCAAGATGTTCAAAGTGCTCCTGAATTCTTCGGCACCGTTTCCATTGCTCCTTGAATCATCACATCAGACTAATGTACCTCAAAACTTGACTCCAACTGGACAAAGTGGCCACTTTTCCTACCAGCAGATGATACAGACTCATCTGTGCTTCATATTTTTCTCAGATATTCAATAAGAGGAGCTTGGACATTAGTGGTACATTTATTTCCCTTGTCTTGATGACAAACTGTTTTGTGAAAAAGCAAATATGAAGAAATATCTATCTGACACAGGAGATCAGAGCTGTGTTTATCATAGTAGAATGTTCACAAAATATTCAGTTTGTCTGTACTGAAGTTTACAGCATTTATACCACCGGGGGGAAGGAAACGACATTAATTTCTGATCATTTGCTCATTACAATTTTTTTACAATTTTACCTTCGGTTTTAAAGGGCTCTTTTGAATTCTTTTTCTATTTTGGTTGCTGTCTTTTTAGATATACACTTAGTGACCAAGAATTTTCCCAGACTTTTTCTATTGCTACATGATTTGCAAAGGCTTTTAACAATAGCTTAAAATATATTGAAGGCTATGGTGCTTTGAATTTCTTCCTCTATTTTCCAAAATACATTAGCAAATCAGCAGATGAGCTCTTCTTCCAAAAATCTGTAGTATAAAGGTTTCTTTTCAGTTTTTTTTTTTAGAATGCCAGAGCCTGAGATATTTTTGTAAGGATGAGAGTGTTTCAGTGTATGTTTTTACAAAGAAAACAAAATTTGCATTGGGACTGGTGTGCAGCACTGCTTTCACATTGCATAGGGATTGCATAGGGCATAGATAGAGTCTAGAAGTGATCTTTGTGGTGTTTGCTGGACCAGCAGCATCAGGGAAAGTCATTACCTCAGTCTTCTCTGAAGAATTCTGTCCAAACCTTTCAATCACAGTCTGTTCTACTTGTGCTGGATCAAATTGACAGTGACTTGAGTAATGTTAATGAAATTACATTTCATTCATAGTGACACTGTAAAGCATAGCTGTTGCTCTTTGGTACAATGATGCCAATTCATTGGTGATAAGCAGTAAGTTAGAAGCCCCCTGAGTCATCATCCTTCTGAGAAGAATCAAAATGGTTACTGTTTGCTGATGCCATTCTCTCTCAGGCATTCTTCTGTTCAAAGTAACAGTATTTTTGAAGAACACTGAGAGGTTTCCCCTTCTGAACTAGGTTGATCAAAACCAAAAGTTGAAAGTAGAAATCTAGTGATCAAGTGTATTATATTGAGTCCACTAAGATGTAAATTATTTTTTTCCTTCTACAAATGATCTTATCAACTCACCTTTTAAGTCACCCTCCAAATCAAAAATGAGAAATACAAAGTCAACAAAGCTCATGCATGGATGTTAAATTCCCAGCTCTGAGTGATTTTCTGATTTTTTTTTTTAATTAGCAGTACAGGTTTGAAGTTTTCAGTGCCTAATTCTAAAGCTTTGTTTGCTGAATCACACTGGGTATTGTCCTAATTTACTAGACTAAGCCACATTAAACATTTAATTCAGCAATAGAGTTGCAATTTGCTACTTAATTCCCTAGTTAAAGATTTATTTTCTCTAATGATGTTGTGTAATTCAGAGTTAATATTGGGAGGATATTAGAGATATTGGGATGTTTTAAGATACTCTGCACCTTTACACTAATGTATTATTTACTGTGTACGATTCTGATGGATTTGTCAGTTGAATTCAGGATGCGGTTTTTTTATCTTTATTTCTTAATGGAGAGTTATAAGATTATGCTATTTTTGCTAACTGCTTTGTGAAGTGATTTTTTTTGTTTGTTGGTGATTTTTGTATAAGAAGAAACTGGTTTGTTCTTGTTATATCTTTTTTTTTTTGACCATTCTTTGAGTATTTTATAGAGCAGGAGAAAATAAGACAGAACTTGTGCTGTGTCATCCATATGTATCAACTTGAATATTCATTAAGAATATAGCACACAGATAAGTAAGAAGTCTGATTCTTTAAATGCTGAACATCCTCAACTTAGTGGCTTCAGAAGGAGCTGAGGACCTGATGTGGCAATGCTGACATTGACATTGATATTTGGCATGGTCACACACGAAGTCATTTCTACTGTGAGTGAGAATTTGGCAATTCTCCTAATTGTTATTAGCAGAACTGTATAGAAACCTTAATACTGAGTCAATTTATTTCACAATACTTTCATCTCCATGCTTCCACCTGCAGTCAGGGGGAGTTTCTAATAAGCAGGTCCTGATTCAGGAAGGTTGGCACAAGGGGAGTCAGTGGTGTGGAAATAAACCTGTGCAGTTAAGAAAGAGCTTTAGTGATGCTCCACATCGAGCATCAAGCATGGATGTCAGAGTTTGTTTGAATAATGTCTTAAATCAGGGCCTTGTAAAACAAAGTGGGGTAACCAGACAGTTCTAAATTCTGTGTAAAACACCATAAAAATTTTTATTTTTGTGTATATGTAAATGTCATAGTGATATTGACTTATTTATTAATTCATTTTGTTATACTATGTGCCAAGTATGTTCCTACCCTTTTGATCAGTACCTGTGAACATCAATTACTAAAAATAATGTTATGCAAAACTTGTGCATTTTAACCAGGAATATGCTACTAATAATCTGTTGCATGTAGTTTTCAATGATTAAGAAAACCCTTTATTTAAAAAAATGTAAATGGATACCTGCAGATGTTGATGATTATATGTGGGTTTGCATGCCAAAACTCATTGTTCAGTTGTGGGCATGAAATGTAACGACTGTATCACCTCTACTGATATATTAGTAAGGTACTATTTACAAAGTAATTAACAGAGCTCTATATGTAAATTTTTTCCTTTTTACTTAATTATATTGTAGTAAAGGTAACAAACGCTTCTCTGTTACCCAAATTGGCTGTAGAAATTATGTTCCTATAACAGTCATTTAAAGTCAATATTTATTTATGTATGTAATACAAAAAGATTGGTCTTATGTGTTTGTCCTGTTATTTAGAGAAAAAATATACACTTGTAAAAACATTTTGTAAAAAAATACAAATGTAAATAGAGTCTGATTTCTTTTACTCACTATTTTCATGTTTAGAATTTGTACATACTGTTTATGTAATAAACTATCCTACATCAAAATATTGGTACATTATCTCCTCCATACAGAATTTAGAATTTTGCTTTTCTTGAGTCGAAGAGATAGAGCCATCTAAGAAAAATCAGTGTCATACCAAGTACCTCTGCTTCATCTAAATTTCATTGTGTCTGAAGTCATACCATTTTACCCTCTCTTTACTACATTTTGTTTTCTTTAGATAGTCTTCAAAATATTGTGAAAATAAAATTAAATATGATTTGAGTAATTTACATTTAAACCAATACTAGAAGAAGTAAAAAGTCATGCATATAGGCTTGCCCTTTCTCTAGCCTAACTGGATACTTCACAGTGAAGATTTGTTGATACTTTTGTTATTCTAACTTAAATTAATTAAGTTGTTGGATCTTTGCCAGTGGCTTGATCCTGCAAACCAAGATTTTAATGAGTGAAACTCATGGTGAGTCTGTGTATGCACTAGATTTGGAGTGTTTTCTGTACTAAAGTGCAGTATCCCATGGTTTAAATTTTGTATTTTTAACAAATATAAATATCTGTCTTGGTACAAATATTTAACTGTTTCAAATTCTCATAGATGCACTGTTAATCTCAGGTGCAATATCCTTAGTTTGGAGATGCACCTTTGAGTACCTCTTGACTTACCTAATAAACATTTCTTTTTTGTTAACTTGATGAAAACCTCCAAAATTTCCTGGTATTTCTATCTCATTAGAATAACTGCTTACATTTCTAGTTTTGATTTTCTTCTTACATAAATAAATAATACTTAGAAACACTCCTATTTTTAAATTTTTCTGCAAGTAGGACTATTTCTATAATATTTGCTGTTGTGGTTCAGTAAATCCAGATAAGAATGATATATCACCTGAATAGGTGAATTGGTAAGTTGTCAAAATAAATGGTTGAGCTGTTCTATACACTATACTTCAGAATAGCAATTCATTTTTTCTTTCAATGTCCTCAAAGAAATATTTTATTCTACATTGGATTAAAGGACACAATGACTGGATTAAATAAAGCATATGAAATAAAGCAAATTTACTATATATTGAACAGCATTCATCATTTTGGGGGTGTTACAACCTGGCTTTTGTGCACCTAAAACCAGAATACACTCAAAAGATTCCATTTCATAAAAAAAATTGCATACAATAAAGCTTGTTCCAGTACAAAACCAATCCTCCACATTTCTATTTTCTGATTACAGGTGTTGTATTGTCATTGTCTGGATCTATGCCAGCCTCCTTGAGCAAGGCCTTGGGCCAAAACAGTGGCTGCAGCCCTCGGTGGCAGTGCAGCACCTGGAGGGTGAAGAAGCACCAGGGAGAGCAGTGAGGATGAAAGCTTTGAAACAGAGCCAGTGTGCAAGGAGGGAATTGCTGTGTCCCCTTCGCACTGTGCTTAATTTCCTTCTTGCTCCTGTTCAAGGTGCTGGCAGGAGTGTAGATGAATATTTAATACACACCTTGCTATAAGCATTTACTGAGTGCTGTGAGGCACAGCAACTAAAGAATTTATGAATGCTTTCTGTACCCAGTTCCTTACCTATGCTGGTGATTTATTCATGTTACTTAATAATGAGCTGCATTCAGCAGGTCTGTTTCTTCTCAATGGAAGATCAACTTTGGAAGCAGTGGACTGTCATTTTTCAGGAGAGTTAGGCAAATATGCTGCATACAAATATCCCCTTATATTTGTGTGCAAATGTATTTGTACAGCAAATAGAGCTTGCTTGTCTTTTGCACAAGCTGTTCAGCATTAATATGTGTGCAAGAGGTTAAAGATTTTCAGTCTTTCACAGTAGCTCTGAGTTGGCTGATTAGTAATGATTAGTCAACATATTTGTCATAATTTTATATTTTATTTAGAAAATGTTGCCTGATTTAGACTGCACAGTTGTGAGTAGATGCAGAGTGATGAGCTGGAATTTCCATGCTGTCATTTTATGTAAGTGAAAGGTAGAGGAGGCACTGGGAACAGAAGAGCATTGGTGGCACAAAAAGATTCTGCTCACCTGATGTATTAATTTCTGTGCCAACATCCAATTTCTAGTATCAATATCAGTATTTATAGTCATCTGCAAACATTCAAATTAATATTTTAAATTTCTTTTCTGAGACATGCTGCAATACTTGCTTGAAATGTAAATATTTCAGATTTTCAGTGAACGCGCCTGCAAGATCTGCTAGAATGTAACCATGAAACAGGAATTTTCAAGAAATAAATAATCTGGTGAGGGCTAGTTGGCATCTCAGAGCAGTTACTGACAACTGTTATTTTTGCTTGGTGTTTATTGAATTGTACTGTAGACAAAGAAGATCCGTACACATTTTTCCCGTGCTTTGAGGGAAATACCTCTTGTCACAAAGGACAGCATTTAATTGGTGAAAGTGTTCATGAATGGCTGAGTCACCAGAGGCTTACAGAAGATTTACACTAGTGAATGAACCCTGTATTTTTTTATTTGATTGAAGATGGTGTTAATTTCTGTTTTCTTTTAACCTAAACTTGAAGGGCGTTTTAGTTTTGCTCTATAGTGGATCTGTGTGCATTACTTTTGTTGTGAAGGATTTGCCTCTGTTACTATTCTTAGTCCTACATGGCACACTGCAAGCATGTTTCTCTTCACTGCCTAATGCTGTGAAGATTTAAGTTTATTATACCTTTCCAATAGAAAAGAAATCCATTAAGATAATATATATTAATGTATTTAGAGCAGATTTCAGTAAAAGGTTCCTTGTTAGCAATGCAATATTTGTTTTTCGATATAAAGAAATTTTGCAGCTGTATCTCATTTAAATTATTATGTACACAATATGGTTTTGTTTGTAGAATAGAAAGCCTATCTTTCTACACATCGGCCATGCTGGCCATAAGAAATTGTGGTGAGCACATATACCTAAATATTAAATGCATAGATGTAAATCACATTTGCATTAATAAAGGCCATTAAGAATAATTTATGTTCAGGTTAACTAAATATGTCACACTGATTAAAATGGATCCTAGTTCATTTGAAAAACTTTGATGAAATCCTAAGGTGATCCCCTATTTATTTTGTAGGTGATTTTGTAACATTTGTTAGTAACTTTGTAAAATATGTGAAAAAAAATTATTTCAGAATTTTATATACAGTCGTTGCGAAACTATGAGTCAAACAACATAATCAGTGTTTTCATTAGCTCCAGACTTTATCTAGGAGGCTTGTTCTTTTATCTCAGCTAATCTCAAAATCTCTAGAACATCTCTGTCACAGATGATGGGTTGCTCAGAGACTTGTCCTTTCATGTTTTGGAAATAATGAAGAATGGGGATTCCACATCCTCTCATTAATTACTTGTGAACCAACAGTAAGGCAAGCAGTGACATCTTAAATATCAAGGAAATTGTATGGAACAAAAAAACAACTGTGGCATAAACAAATTCAATTGTCTTATGGGCCTGTCATTACAAAAAAAAAAAAAAAGAATATTCTTTTAAAGAAAAAGATTATACATTCTTTTATTTTCAATAGGTTTGTGATTAAACCCTTTGCACACAGTTCCTGGGAATGCAAAGCTAAAAGAAAATGAAACCTGCAACTTCTCAACATATTTTTATTTTGTCAGACATTAGTTATCTCTCAAATCTTGAGAAATGAGAATTGATCAGCCATGTTTCTAGAGAATTTACTGGTTCCTTAATTTGCAAAACTGTGTGAATTAGGATTCATGTGGTATTTGACCACATCAACATTCAATGAGTTTTTTAATATTAAACTGATGATGGCAATGGCCCTTTTGTGTTGCCTCTTTTATATACCTAATGTTGGTTTGAGGAACTGCAGCTACCAAAATTTGTACTCCTTGGTCAGGTAGCACATTTCTCTTAGCAGTGTATGAGCTTCTGAGGAGACCACTGAGGGCTCAGGACAGCTCAGCTGGAGGGAGTGCATCAGGTTGCTGTGGCAGAGTGTGTAGGGGGATAGAATATAAGAAAATAAAGGTAGTATAGAAACTCCTTACCCCCTAAGGAGTTGCAGCTGAGCCAATTATTAGAGATTAGGAACAGGCTTGACTTTAACAGGCCACATCTGTAGCTAATGAGAAGAGTGTTATAAAAGAGTGGATTGGTTGGTTGAGAGGAACTGGAGCCAGTTGGGTGCTGTGAGAAGGAGGAAGAGTCAGTGCCTAGAGGAGCTGCCTATGTGAAACATCAAGGAGGTACTAAACTCTAGCAATAAGGAGACAACAATATGGAGCCTTTGTAATATAATGGCAACAAGAGTGTGCTGAGCACCCAGCTGGCTCTGCCTGTGTCACAGGTGTCCCCAAGCTTGGGGATGTTAGAGAGGCAGGGGAGGTTGTCTGGGAACAGAAAGAGAGTGCCTTCAGTGAGAATGCTGTGGAAAGGCCGCTTGTCCTGCTGCAGAGCTATAGAGTGAGAAGGGGAGAGAGATTCAGCCCAGAGGTGCCCACTAACCCAGGCTGGGAGAGGTGCAATGACTGCATGAGCACAGCCTTGACAAAAGGAGCAGGGAGGTTGTGAAGCCATCCTGGTCCCGGGGAGGTGCCCCTGCTGTTGGAGCAGAGTGTGTCCACAGTGAGGGCAGAGAGGAGCCCCCCACACCCCCTACAGTGCCTTTCTGAGGAGACTCAGAGAGGGAGGGTGGACACAATGCAAGGAAGACTGGCACAAATCCCATCATGCTGGAATCCATGCAGGCTTTTTGCCATGGAAGTTTCATTGAAATACCTGTTTGCTATTAGCCCAGCCACCTGCAGATGCAGAGCTGCAACTCTGGGACCTCAGTGCAGAGTATCACCATGGCTGGGGTACTAAATGGGACTAAAGTCAAAGCAAGACAAGTCTGAATTTTGGTCTCCTTGCACACCTCTTTGCTGTGCATTTGGACTGCTCGAGGTATAGCTAGGCTGCCCACAAATACAATAATTGTGCCACTGACATAGGACAGTGCTGTGCAAAGAACAAAAAAAGCTGCTTCTGGTCTATGTCAAGCTGCCATCATTATTGTAATACCCTCTCTGGTGGTATACATATGGAATAAGCATATATTCCCATGGAGTACTTAGCTATCTTTTAAATGAACAGATCTGTATCTTGAGAAAAGATAATTTCTGAAGTCACTGTAGGAAGATACTTATATTAAAATGACTTAAAGGGGAGCAAGAAATATTTTAATGAGGTAAAAAGTGAAATCATATGATTCAAAGAGCCTTATTTTTCTTTAAGATATTACTTAGACATCAGGAAATTATGGAAATATATAAAGAATGAAGTGACAAAATCTGTCAGAAACTTGGAGAGAACATTTCTGCAAATTCTATACTGTCAGTTTGTGAAATATGTTTCTAATGTGTCATGGGAATGAGAAAAACAGCTGTACAATGTTTGGAAGCAATTATTTGCAGCATTTCAGTGAGGTTGGACATTTTGGAGTACTGCAGCTATTTACCAACACTGTATTACTGTTAACACATTTTAATGCTGTTAAGAAATGTATATATGGCTTGGCTAAGTGACGACTAACATCAGCTCTGGCAGGCCCACTACATTGTCAGCTTAGTAATGATTGCTGCTTTGGTCTTTCCATGTTCTTTAGCCAGATGAGCAGAAAGAATGGCAAAAATGCATAAGCAAAAGGCATGAAAAAAGGTCCCTTGTTTCATGATTTTAGGCCATTATTTCCAGATTTAGGCCAAGCTTCTTCCAATTGCTTTTAATCTCCTCAATGACAATGATTTAGTTAAGGGCTTCAGTGTCTGGAATCCTATTAGTGCTGAGTTTGTTGAAGGCACAGGCCTTCCCTGTGTCACTGAGGTAGACTCTGCACTGAACAAGGCAGGTCCTGTGTCCCCAGGGCTACTGAGTACTGTCTGTAACCACTCCATCTGGTTCCAGAGATCATCTCTTGCAAAGTCTCTTTACAAATCACAGTTGCCTCTGCCCTTAAATCCATTTTAAATTTAATAGTAGCACTGCCAGATTTGAAACCAACAAACAAAACCTGCTTATCATTGTTGACTTTGAAAACAGATCCTTGGTTCTGTGAACCACTTACCCTTTATTTGGTAATTTTTCTAATTCTTTCTTTTTGAGAGACAATCCTTCTGACTTCTCCTTTGCACATCCTGGATGTTGACGGCTTCTGTTTTCTGAGCCTCTGTCCTCTCTCTGTGTTCTGCCTTGCCCCCAAGAGCCATAATTCTGCCATGGGATGTCCACTCTTCTAAAAAGCATTTTTATAGGTTCCTTGTTTCTTTAGGGAGCTTGCTTTTCTTTTTGTTGACTGCTGTTCCTCTATTTTTTTTTCCTTGAATATCTTGAACTTTGCCTGGATTGGACAGTGATGCTTCTCCATTACTCATTTAAGACAAAGTACAAATTAGTAGCTGCAAAATGTTTTTTAAAATTCCAGTTACAAAATATGCTGTCATGTATACCTCAGTCACAAAGTTTTCAATTTCTTGTTTATACACCACTACATTTTTTATGCTAGAATTAAAGAAAGAAACATATTCACAGCAGCTAATCAGTATGTCACAAAAAGATTGACTTGATATTATACTAGGTTTCCCTCAAAGTGTTTCTGAAGGATGACACTGTGTATGGACTGCACTCCATGTGTATAGTTCATTTCACTGTAAACTTGGACTTTTTGAAAGAGTCTATTAAAAGAGTCTATTTCAGAAAATAGGAATTCAACCAGAGGTTTTGCTAAAGCAAAAGATTATAACTAAAGACTTTTATCTTCTCTTCAACCTCTTACCCCCAAGGATAGATGAGTTTGGATCCTTTTATTCTATGGTACTTTTATTTGTCATTGGTGAAATAATCAAATGAATAACCAAACTCATATATGCTTTAAATAGTACTAAAGAGAGAAAACATGAGGTTACGTTTTGTTTGTTTGGTTTTTTTTCCCAGTTTAATTTACCTTCTGGTTTATTGACAGTCAATATTTATGTTTTTGAGCTTTTTTTTCCCTGTAAATAGAGAAGTTATAATTTTAAAAGAGTGAGAGAAATGGGGAGAGAGAGGTTGGAAGAGAGGAATGTGAAATTCTCATGAAGTTAGAATGTAAAGGATTAGGTTGAATGAGGAGCACCAATTAACACCACTTTTGTTGTGAAATTATAGGACTTGCCAATGGCAGTGGTGATGAGCCTGACAATGTGACCCATCTGATGATGTGGCTTGACATTGTAGGAGACATGTTCTCTCTGAGGAGCCCAAATCTTTGCTGATACTGAAATAACACCATGACTCCTCCAACCCTCTGGACACTCCTCCTTGCTTGTGTTCCATGTGGGTGTTTATAACACTACTGGGAATGGGCTTACACAGAATAGAAGCTACTGTAAGGATCTGGAATGGGGAGGTGAAGGGGTCAAGAGCTCAGGTGGCTTTTTTGTTAATTCTGCTGATCAAAGGTTGAGTGTTAGGGACAGATGTGACATGGAGATAAATATGTCTGCGAACAGATGGTGCTGCCAGCAGAATGTCAGCTGCCTTGACCATGGAATAATGTTCCATAAACCCTATGATACAAAGAAGAACTGCACCTCTCTCTCTAGTTTACTGATTTATTGAGACAGGTTCACAAAACTCACCAGATTGGTGAGAGATACTCTGCCCTTAAAAAAATTCTAAATATTGGCAAAAAAGAAGCATTTACCTTAAGGTCAGAGAAGGGACAAAAAAAGAGAAGGATGGGTTGGTTAACGAATATATTTGATAGTATAGGGATTAACTAGGAGGAAGCAGAAGCTTGATTACGTGGGCAACATTTTGCTGTAGATGACATTTAGTTGATTAAAAATTTCTTGGGTGTTTGACATATGTTGCAGCATTAATAATTGAAGGATAGCAAACCCAAGTTTGCTCAGAACAGGCAAGCTGAAGACTAATGCAGAAGCAGGATAATGAATACCTAATGGACTCAAAGTATTTGAGAAGTATTTTATATTAGTGGAGAAAATACAGCACTAGGGAACCTGCCTTGAAGCAATTCTATGTGGTCTCCAGGGCTTAAGAGGCACTGAAAGAAACTACAGCCATTTTTATTAATTTCATTTTTTTTTCAGGAAAGTGAATGTTAAAAGGAATGCTAGAAAGTCTCAGCCAGCATTAAATATGTGGACTAGGTTCCTACTTCATTCCTGAAAGACTTTTTTTCAGGAGAGGTGGATATCTGGGTAGATGCAGCACAAGTGAAATGGACAGTGAGAAAGTCCCCGAGAAATGTGATCAGATATTTCAAGGGAATTTTTTTTGCCAGTCTATTACACTTTCCCTAATAGTCATGCAGTGGTTGCTACGTGTATCATTCCTAAAAGGATGAAAATGCTTTTATTGCATTAATCATCTCTTTTTTTTGTTTAACCTTAGAGCAGTGACTTTCATTTTCCATCCAGTTTTGGTTTTCAGTGTAAAGCAGCAAAGCTATCAGTTGCACACGCTTTGTGATTGCTACGCGTGCTCTTTCTCTGTCCCATCCATGACACATTGCTCTTCATTCAATAATTGTGCTGCATGTTTCAAAGTTTAGGAATCTGTTTCACTGTTCAAACTTAGTGTCCTTGAAGAGCATTCCCAGACCTGTTCCAGTTCCCAGCTGAAGCCTGAGTGTGGCCATTACCTCTTGCATCTGGTGCTCCTGGCCAGTGGAGCACCAGTTCTCAGTCCAGTATCCAAGGAAATCACTGTGTCTTCTTCACTTAGAAAGAAAATTGAAAGCAGGTTAACACCCTGTCTGAAAAAAGCTTTCCGAGTTCTTCTCATAAATGCCTCCGTATCTTTTCCGCAATGTTTTAGAGCGTTCTTCAAGAAACTGCAAAGCTATTCTCATTTGTTCCCAAAGGACTTGAAGGAAAAATGGCAGGATGGAGAGCACAATTTGCCAAGTTTGAACTGATTGTAGTTATTCAATGCAAAATGATGATAGGTAACTTTATATGGAAATTGACATGGGCAGGATTGGAATGCAATGTCAAACAAATTCTGAAAATTGAAGTTTTTAGAATGAATATCAAATGCAGAGGGAAAAAGAATAACTCATATATTACTGAAGTAGGTGACTGCGGAATTAGCCCTTCTTTAAGGATTAAAATAAATTATTCTCTTCAATTTTCAATATTTATTACTATTTGAAACAAAGAAATTCTTACTGCTAAATCAAAAATTACTGACTTCCTACATGAATTTTTATTCTATTTAGAACTTGAATTCCTAGCTCTGGGTACACTATTATACTTCTCAGAAAATAGGTGAAGCAGTGTATATAATTCTAACAATACTGTTACTGGTGCAAGATTGCTATTGATTACTTTTATAAAGGGTCTTATTTTTAAGAGGACTGCTGTTAAAATTGAAAGGGGTCATAGGATCACATTACTTTTAAAAGCAGCTCCTTTGACTTTAGTGATATAGAGTACTTATGTAAAACTGCATCATAGTATGAAATGGAGATCTCGAGAGGAACCTGTCCTATGTATGGTAGCTTTTTTAAACTGAATTTTGTCTGCATCATTATTGCACTGGTGTAACAGATGTGTTAGAGTACAAGACTTAAAAGCTTCTTTGGTGTTTTTGATTGCATGGAAAGATAATTTTTACATATATAGATATCTAGTCATGAGTTTCTTATGTCCATGAGTAATTTTATTGTTAAATTGAGAAATCCTAGCCTTAGTCAACTCTCATTTTTACCATACTTTTTCAGGAATGTTATCTAAGCAGGTCATGGTATATTTTCACTGGTTTTGAAGCAAAGTTATGACTGAGAGATGAAAGATACCAGATGTATTTTAGAAACTGTTTATCACCTCAGAATGTAAAGTTGATGTTTCAGGAGGTCGTATATTATTATTTGCCTTATGTAAAAAATGTTTTAAAATTTCTTGTAAATTAAGTAAAGCTTTGGGAAAAAAGACTGATTTCAGTTTGTATCTTTTAATAGAAAAATGCAGTGGAAGAGGAAAAATGATTAAATAGACAAAAAGCATGTAGAAAGTCAAAGATTTGGTCATGTGTATATATATGCACTGTATGTTTGCAGTTATTCATCACCTAGAAATATTGCCACTTGAGGAAAGGTCAGTACTGACTAGGAGTTTCCACTATTACTAGATAATTCTCCACTTGATGCTTCACCACTTTTGTGCAATTTATTTCATATGACCTTTGCCTTAATGCTGTTGACTGGATGGAAAAAGCAGCGAGCACCTGGCTGTGCAGTGCTGTGTCCCTTAGGCTGCACTGCAGAAATGGGTGTAGTCAAAGGACTGCAGCCCAGCACAGTCCTACTGCAGAGGGTAAAACCAGAAGTGCTGCCAGACACTGGCCCTGTCAGCAGGCAAAGCTCACCTCTTTCTGAGGGTAGAGACACAGGAATCTGGGCTTCATTCAAAGCATTAATGTACTGTATAAACTTTGGCAAATAAATCACTGAATTTTGCTGTTTCCTGATTTTTGCCCTACTGAATATATAGATAACAGCAATTTCTTGGTTATTATTTAGGTAGAAGTTTGTCTGACTAGAGATTTATTTTTACCTAAAATCCTATAATGCATCAATAAATATATTCACAAGCTCTTAGGTGTTTCTTTAGTAGAAAATAAAGACAGGAAATTTCAAAAGTATTCACTCTGTACTCTAGAATTTTTTACTTTATAGGATATTTTAAAAAAATCCAAATTTAATTTGTTTAATAAGATAATTAAAGCCTGCTACTAGGACAAGTAATCTATAGTACATGATAAATTATTCCCTTCTGGTCATCTTTTCTCTCTTCTGCTTGCTGATTCCCCTCCCAAGTTTCTTCACCAATCCTACTATTATGGATACAGTACAGCTGGTGTCCTCCCCCTTTGCATATGTTCAGGAGGAGAAAGAAGTACATGTTCTCACAAAATTATATATGTATGAAGCAAATGTACAATCCCAAACTGTTTTCTCTGAACAGGCAACAGTAAGAAAAATCAATACAGAGGGAACATAGCATGTTTGAGGACCTTGGATTGATTAGAGCTGTGTTTGAAACATGAAAGTAAAAGACAATAAGAGTATTGTTTATTCAGAAATTCAATAGACATGTAGCTGGTCAGCAAAATTTTGTTCTGAGCCCTGATTAACATTTTCATCATGTCACAGGTATTTTCAACTCTTTCAGTTCTGTTGCTTGATGTGGAAGTCCAATATTTGGGAGGCCAGGAATATTATTAACCTTTCCACAGCTACTAGAGCTTCTCAGAGTCTGTGTAGACATTTTTCCTTCAATAATGCTCATAATATTCACTGTCACCTACAGTAATGTTATTAAGACAGAACTGTGTTTTTATATCTGAGTTTCTCACAGACTGGGTTCAGCCAAAGAGGAATGCAAGCATACCTGGGTTAAACATCTAAAACTGTAGCTGAACTGAATGCTAAAGGTAGAAAAGGACACATCTTTCCTGCCATGACCTGTTTGGGAAAGAGTTTGCATTCTCATTAGAAATCAGAAAGGCAGGAGAAATATTAATCTATGTATGGGGGACAATGTTTTTTATGACCATTATCCCTCAAGGTCAAGAGCAAGTTAACAAGTTCATCTTTCATTCCATAAGGCAAGAGCACTGATGTTGAAGTCCTTAAAATTGAGCTTAAAATAAGAAAATACAGTGCCATTTCCTTTTAGCCTGTAGCACCAAAGATGCAATCAATAAATTCACCCTGTAGCAGTGTCCCTATACTAAGAAGCTGTCTTGAGGGAAATAATATTACTTTAGTCCTATATAATTCAAAGCTCCTTCAACTGGAGTTCTTTGAAGATAAAACTCTACCTTCTCAGCTACCGTAAATCAACATGGCTATTTTGACTCTAAGGTGCTACCAATTAAAGTGTATTTTTGCAAGACTCCATTGTCCTCTTGCTCAATAGTGACTTTAGTAGTGTTTTATTTAGTCTCTACTGGTTTATGCTATCTGGTCACACCATAAAGAGTGAGACAGTTCTTTTCCTCCCAGGTATTCCTTTCCTTGGTGAAAGTCTTCAGCCACAAATTAATTTTATTGTAAAGTTGCTTTATAGGAACTGATTCTCATAAATCCTTGCTAGGATTGCACTCCTATGTTGCTGTTACATGATTTCACTCTTAGCAGGATTATTTTGCAGTTGGCTCTGGCTTGCTGAATTACTTTACCTTAATTGGTAAGTATTCTTAGTTTTTCTCTTTCCATGCTGAAAGAGTTGGCATACCACCACATTGCTCACAAACCAAACCTTTCCACAGCAGGCAGTTTCTCTGAATATAGTATTAAATCTTTCCTAAGACTTGAATCAATGTAATGAGAAGGAACATGAAGGAGGTTAATGAAGGTTTATTAAATAAGAACCTTTGACGACATCATGTTCTTTCATTTCAGTCCTTGCAGTGTCCCAGAATGGCTCAGCTTCATTAGAGCAAACAGACAACTTAGGTCACAGGACAAAAAAAGAATGAAATTTGATGACAGATGGTTAAAGAAAAAAAATTATTCAGAATTTCCCAATTTTTCTTTATAGTCAATGGATAGATAAGAAGTCTTTTCCATCATGTATGTTTTTACAGGTCTGAATTATTTCCACATTAGAGATTCTTGGGATAAATTCTTCCCTGGATAGGACCAAAGTAGGTTACACCAGAATTTTAATTAAAAAAAAAAAAACTTTTCAGGAAAGGGGAAAGTGTACAATATTGGACTTGAGGATATGTATATTTATTTATAATATATATAGTAAAAGTGTGATCATAGAGTTTTAATTTTTCAAATGAATTTGTACATATTTAGCATTACAATATCAATAATAGAAAATACTCTCAGTATTGAAGACTGCATATTCAAAAATATTTTACACTCTAATAATTCTCTAGTATGTGGTGGTGAAGTTATCACATATTTAGCCATCTTATATTCTAATGCATTTGCCAAATGCACAATAGAATTAATTTCCATTCATAAAATTATTATAAACAGCACTCATGTTTGCCAAGATATGATATAATTCTCCTTGCATGGAGAATTAATTAATTTACAGCTTGAGGTTTACCAATGCAAATTCAAAGGCAATTAGATTATTTCAGGGTCCAAGCAGTGTATTTCAGATTTTTATGTATGTAATCGTGACTAAAATCTGCTGTGATTATAACATTTTACTTAGCTTGTTGTTTCATTGGCTTCATTTATTTAATTGATGTGAGGGGCATGCAAATGGTAATAGCATTCCCTGTAATCTTAGCATTATGCAGTTACCCCAAAGCTGCAACAGGTTAACTTCTGACTCAGATACTGATAACATGATAGCTGATAACATGAAAGCCTAATTCAAAGCAAAGTAAGGAACTGTGAAAATCTTTTATGGTTGTTACACTTAAATATGTATCTCTGTGAAAGTTAATAAATATATATGCAAAAGTTGTTTAGCACCAATAACATAATTGGTTCTATATTTCTACCCAAGACTAATTTACCTCTCCCACCTTGCAAAATGGAGACTAAGAGGAAGTAATCGGGAAATTTTTCCATTTTCTTGGAAAGTAAATAAACTTATGAACAAACCAAAAAAAGGACTCTCAATCTACAGCTCAGGTGTGCACAGAGAGTTTTTTAAGTGAGATGTAATTGTAGCAGGCAACAACAAATGCATGGCAACAGTTGGAAAAATGGGTTGAAGAAAGGGGAATAAATAGAGAGTTGACACTGTTAACTGCGCAAACAAGGTGAAGGGGATGGTCATGGGGTATATTCAAGGAATTAGAGTAGAGCTGAGCAAACAAAACTAAAAGCAAAGAAAGTATCAGCTTCCAGTAGTCAGGAATTAAATAGAGGAAGCAACTCTGAAATAACTTACTGAAAAGAGGGGTAAAGGTAGCATGAGCAGGGATATGCATTTTGGATAATCTGAAATGAAGGGAGGTGATGATGGTATATGTATTTCTGCTATAACACATCACATATTTTAAGATAAATGTCAAGGCTAGGTGAGAGGCAAATTAAGCATCTTTATTGCCCTGGCCTCAAGGTAGATTATCTAATGACATGAGAAGAGTCAATACTATCATTATAGAGCAGAATAGCAAAGATGCACCCAAAGAGTAGATTTTTTTGTTCTTATCTTCAAAGGAATAGAAACCTTGCTTGTTCAAAACAGTGGTAATGTACAAGTAAGAGACTGCTTTTCACTTGCTGTCAAATATTCAAAAAGATGTGCAAAAAAAGAAGAAAAATGCAACAAAAAGCTCTGACTGCTGTTGGTTTCACATTGCTGGGAAAGGAGTATTCTGATGTTATCATTAAATGAGAGCAGCAGGTGTGTAACTATGATCATGTTTTATTTGTAACAAACAAAGGATGGTGAAAGATGGGAGGAGAACAGCACCAAAAGCAGGGCAGAGGAGGTGAGGGATTCAAACAGGATTAATAGGATATTGAGAAGGGAGAGCACTGAAAACAAGCATAAAGGCAGATAATCTAAACCCTATCATATAAAAACTTCTGTTTTTCAGATCTTTGATTATGAAACCAACCAAGCAATGAGTGCATCTTTAAAAAAAATAATTAATTACTCCATTAGTAAATGCACATGCATGGGTGGAGTGAGGCAAATGTGCAATGCTGACAGTGATAATCCCTGTGTTGCTACAGCTGTCTTCTGGGTAGAGCCTCCAAAAAGGCTTTTTTTCCATCCAACCACCTACTAAAAACACAGATGCCAGCACCTCAATGGCATTCCAATGGTGGCTTCACTGGAATGCAGAGAAAACTGTGAGCTATTCCTACAGAGAGTTTCACTTCTTTGCACAGCTATATAGTACATACCACCAGCTTTTTGTGTGTATGTGTGGGGATTCAGAAGCTTTGCAATCATGAGAAACCAAAGATCTCAGAATACAGTTAGACCTCCCAAGAATTTACAGAAAAATATCATTAACCCAAAACATTAACTTCTTTCATTTCTTAAAAGCATCCCTTTCTTCCCCAGCATGTGTTTACATTACCCTACTGAGTTGCTTCTTCTTTGTTGTTGTGATTTTTCTGTGGTTAACAATACTACTGAGAGTATTGTCCTGTGTGCTTAGAAACTCTGGCCTAAGCTTTTATATCACCACAAATGAACAAGCTTTTCCTTTTTGCCAGAAGCACAAGCAGAGATTTCATCCTTTGAGAATTTGTGTATATGTGAAACAGAGCAGCCTTTAGTAAAGGCAAAGATGGCCTTGGAACTTGAGAAACCGCAGTGATAATTTAATGCTTGTGAAATGACCAAAAAATTTGGCTTCCCTGTTATCTTTCCATTCAAGTTGAAGGAAGAGTATTGGTCTGGGTGTCTACCTTTTGTAGAGATATAAATAATTGAGTAGGTTAAACTCATTGATTTGTTACATATGCACACACCAAGCTTTTTGAAAACCCAGTGAACAAAACTTTTGCAACCACGTATGATTCCAGGTACCTCAGACTTCACTTACAAGTTGTACTATTAGCACAAATAGTAAATACCACATCAGTGCTCCGTGCATTTTGAAGTGACTGCATGTTGATTCCATTCCAGCTGGAGGGACTGCTGCCCCAACAAATGTTGCACAGCAGCTCTGTTTACATGTTGGATAAGGAGGTTTCCCAGTTATGCTAGGGTTTTGGAAGAGGGTTTTTTCTGAAAAGGTGGTTTCATGCTGCATGATTCTCCAAAGCTGACACCCACATCATCTGGGACCCCAAATGCTAAAGGTTTTTATGCTAAAGGTAACCCAGGAGAGGATTTTTCCTTATTTACTTTTTCTCTTTTTCCTCACTTCCCAGTCTTTAACAGGCACCTCTCTACCAGAACCAAAGTTTGGTTGGTTAGAATGTATTCTACAAATGGTGTATAAGAAACATATGAAAATAAGGCTGTCTAAATCTATGATTTTCCTTTCCTCCTGAAGAAATGAATATTGTTACCCTGAATGTTCAAATAGTTGTTTATATATAGATTATTTTTCCTTGCTATTTTTTCTTATTTTCTTAATTCCTTTATATTTGTCACTGCAGCTCCCACATTAACAAACACCAATGTCTTTCTTTTTGTTGTCCTTTCTCACAAAGAGCTGAGGAGCCAACAGAGACACTGACAGTCCAGTACTGTTAATGGAGGCCATATGGGTCCCTGCAGGTGTGTCTGGTTCAAACATAGAAATTATTAAAAAAAAAAAAAATCACTATAGTCTAGAGCCATAGAAATGCTGAAATATTTTTCTTTTTAAAATCACTTCATCTCCATGCAGTTTTCCCCTTCCATTTCCATAACTCCTACACCCATCACAGAACAGTTTGGAGAATTAGTACCATCAGCACTGCTGAGCACAATAGTAGAAATTAGTTTGCTGAGCAAACTATCTTCTACCAGTGAGGGCATTGCTGCACTGCTCTCCTTCTAAAAGACAAAGAGACATTTGAAGGGCTTTTTAATGAAAAAATGGGGACCACAACATTTTTCTGTCTTATTTAAGATAGTTCTGTGGATGATTTAAAGAATTCTTACTTCTTCTGAAGTGATTCTATTACCTATAATATAAAGTAAGCATAAAGCAATAGATTTATTTTGGAACTAATGAAAACATGAATGGAACATGCCTACAGATATATACATTTTCCTTTGGCTTCGAACTGAAGATGTTGTGTCTGCCAAACTCAGCTCCACAATGTTAAATGGCACAAATTTAGGGCTTTGATGTAAATGCTTTGAACTACTATCTAAAGTAAGCTTCCAGGCCTGTGACAATGCCCTCCCCCCTTTCTAAGTGTGCATTCTGTAAGATTTTGGTGGACTAGAGACTGAATTTCTTAAAATACACATCACTGAGTATTAAATAAGAAGCTTACCTTCAGTAGGCAAACTAACTGTAGAAGTGAGAAACATCCCCTTCCAGTTAAGGTTGTTGCCAAGTGTTTATTCAGCAGAATCTAAGCAAAAGCGGTGTGCTAAATGCTAAAGGTGTGCTCATTGGTCAAATCAACCTAGTGAGGCTGGAAGTCAGTTTTGCTATCATGAAAGTGGTACTCAGGTGGTTGCAAAAAACGGCACAGATATTTGCAGGACTTCAGGTGCTATCTTTGAGCAATATCACAACCCCTGTTCACTATATTAATAAAATAAAAAACAGTATTTTAACTACTATAAATCATTCTAGAATTACAATCATTGTATTGACTGTAGTGATATTTCAGGATATTTCCATAACATAAGGAGTTAAACATGCTCAAATGATATTAATGTGCATTATAACCACTTTTAGAGGTTACTATAAGGATATTTACTATTGGAGTGTGAGCACAGACATTCATTACATAATAGATTAATGTATTAATCGTGTAAGAAAACATTTATGTAACTTGCTGCTGCTATTTCAAAATAAACATATAACATAGCTATTCCTGGCCATTAATGATATGATGGTTTCTCATAGCTATTGCACTTTGTGAACTGGATATTTTCCAGAGCTGTTTAATCCAGATTCTCTTATAAATTATTGCTTTGCGTAGCCCAAGGGAGGGGCAAAAGGAAAATAAAATAAAAGAAGAAAGCAGTAATCAATAACTGTTCTCCCCTGAATCCTTGAAGCAGCCTCTAAATTGCAGCAGCCTGAGGAGGAACCCAGGGGTTTTATGGTGCAAGGGAAGATTTTTGGAATGATTTGAGAGCAAGGCCCACTTTCTCTGTGAATATTTCCCAGGTTATTCATAAAGGGTGCTCTGTACTGGGAAGACTGGCTAAAACTCAGGTTTTGCATACTTAGCTGAGAGGCTAATGAAGGTGTCTAGTTCCACTTCTCAAACTGGTAAAAAAAGGCCACGCAGAGGTTAGGATTTAATGATTCGAATGGCATTGAAGGAGCTTAAGATTTTCTTACAAAATCTCAGTATTTCTGCATTGCAGTATTTTAGAAAAAAAGTTAAGGAATCCACCTGAATTTCAGTGCAAGGCATGGCCTGTGGATTCAAATAGCAACATACCAATACAGCAGGATTAATCAGAACAAGAAACTGCTGCACTGTACTTTGTAATTACTAAGGTTGCATGTCTTGCTTGTTGGTATCTCAGTAAAAAAGCTAGACAGCATTAAATGTGCACACCTGGTAGATGGGAGTTAATTTTTTTAAGGTCTGGTATAGAAAAATCAAGTTAATTTTGAAAGAAACCACTTTGATTAGTTTAGTTTCTCAAATGTCTACCTTTTTGTCCTCTATTTTCCTACACAATTATTAATCCAAGGAATAGACATGTGGAGTTTTGGAATATTTTTGGAAGGAATGGATTGATCACATTGCAATACAATTCATAAATATCAGGCAAATCATATTACATTTTAGTTAATGCAAAACAATGGTTTTTTTCCCCCCTTCCTTTTTGAAAAGGCAACCAATGTTTAGGAGATACTGAGTGATTTAATTAATATTAATTCATGATAGAGCAAACACTTTTGTCTATAGAAGAATTGAATACTTTTCCAAAACTGCCTCAGTCTTATCAGGTAGATAAATATCTGTTTGAAGAATGTTTTGGTCCATCAGTTGTTAAAGTACCACCGTATACAGTATCTTCTATCTCGCTTTACATCTGAAAGACAATTTTGACTGAAAAAACCTCCAAATGTGGGTGTGTTATCCCTTCTTAAACTCTTTCCTCTAGTTAAATATCTGTTTAGCTCATGAATGCCATTAGATTGATGTAAAATCTCAAATTACCTGAGGCTTTGTTTTACACTGAAATATGTGATGGATTATTTCCCATTTCTGAAGCAGTACATTTTATTAGGGCCATGTACATCATTTGCTACAGATAAAAAAATCTTTAACTATTAACTATATTGCTCTTCATAGGCCCTGGTAGCTCTGATGTTATCAGTACTGTAATGAAAGCAGAAAATCTGTGGTTTCTAACGACACAAATGCATCTGAGCCTTCTGTTGGTACTGCTCTTAGAACAAAGCACTTAATATAACATTATAACCTTAATAAACACTTAATATAGCCTTATAACTTTAATATCTTCTGCAACTAATCTTGTACTTGGGACACTTAGTACCCCTTACAGCTTAGTGAATCAATGGGACTGGAATGGAGATGTTTCTCTAGCACTGTCCACGTTCTATCACTTCTGCCTTTCAGGATACTGTAGCTCTGAGGCTGCAAAGACAACATATTTACATGCAAAAATTAAGACCTAGATTAATGGAATATTATATTGTGTTATTATAAAGAAGAATTTCTGTGAGGAGCAGTGCAACCAAAGCAGAGTATTGTTTCTCTGGCTTTGAAAAAAGGGGCAACCCCCCCATGTGATTGAATGTGGATAAAGTCAGTGTTAGTGTAAAGAACTGGACAGGGAGAAATGTATCCTTGTGACATGCTCTTAGAAGAAAAAAGGAAAAGCTTTGAAATGGAAACTTGCTTCCTAAAATAATTCTGATGTCTAAAAGTACATGGAAGTGTTGATCCTGTCTCCGTTAAAATATAAGTATATGCACTGTGTGCAGGGACAAATATGAACCTTTTTATGGCTATAATTAATTAGGTACTTTCAGCCTTTCATTCTGTCATCAAATTTGTGCTTTCTGTCACTAAAGCCAACACCTAAGCAAGAAGCTGGGACATTAGGTGAAAGAAGAGATTGTGTTCCTAAAGGTCACATACTTAATGACATACATACTGTTTTCATTTTAGGTGATTAGCAAAAAACATGGACTAATTGTTTATATACTTTAATGATACTTCTGATTACAATTTTGTTTGAAAATTGTGATGATTTAAAATTAGAAATAACAATCTTTTATTCTCTTCTCAAACTGATAGAATAATATTTTTTTATAATATAAAGTTAAAAAAAAGGAAAGAATACTGTCTGTAAACATCTTTTTCAATGATAAAGCTCAGTATTCATAATGCCACCAGCAATGCTTACAACATTTATTTCCTCCTTACTCCTGTTTGAACTATGCTGAACAAATACCACAAGGTTAAAAATTACTGCCATTAATGGAGAAAAATTCATGGAGCAAATGGTATTTTTTAAAAATGTAGTTAACCAAGGTCAAAAGGTCAAAAGAGGTCAATAATGCTGCTGCATTAGTGTTTCCAATAAAACATTGGCAAGGATTGTTATAAGCCACTTTGTTTCTCTTCACGTGTTTTGGGAAAGAGATTATTTTTTACTTCAGTGTAGCTAGTAAAGCACAGCTCAAACTGGGAACACAATTTCTCTCTCACTCCATCAAATCCTCTACCCAGAAAAAATAAGGATTGTTTGGAGAACTTCCATACTTTATTCTACAAGGGAACAAGCCTGGCCATGGAAAAGCAGACATCCAGCCCATAAAAAAGAAAATTTTATTGTTCAAATACTTCCTTGCAATGATAGAGACCCAGCTGTAAGTCTGCTCTGTGATGTAATCCTTCACCTTGTTTCTTTTACTGGCAATTTTATTCTGGTTTTGATAAACAGTTTTATTATAGATACATAGAAATTCAAACTTTCAGAGGAAAAGATTTTTGTTTCTATTAACTGGTGTTTTCAGGTGCAAAAATGTTAGATGTAGAACCCTTTTTAGGCAAAACATATTACCTGAATTCCCATTGAGAGCGACCTCCTGATGTACAGGATAAAAACCCAGAAAATCAGAATGGGATGGATATGGAGGTGTCTTGTGAGGCTTTTTCATGCTTCTGCTTTTGTTTCTTTTCTGCACTAGGTGTTTGCATATAGATGAGAAACTGAATGGGAGCTAACCCAAGCAGAAGCTTTTTGTTGTGCTCTGAACAATCGAGTCTTTCAATCTAATTTATTGTGTTATAAAAACTCAAAGCATTAAGTCTGCTCCAGGTGACGAATACTCTTCTCCTCCTACAAACTGGTAAACTCTTTCGTGAGGACACATCTACTAAGGGATGCTAATGTCACGGATGTAACTTCAGTGACGTTAGTGAAACTGATGAAAACCTCCATTCTCTTTTTCAAAGAAGTAGTAGTTTACAAGTGATCCCTTTCTGTGGCCTCTGCCCTGTGCTGCTCAGAGGGGAAGACCTGCTCCAAAATGTAGTGGAGCTTTGAATTTCAGATTTCTTCTGGGTACCTGCACAAAACCACTTCTCTTCTCTTCCAGAGGTACCATCTTTTCACCCACTGTGAATTTTCTTCTCTCGCATTTCATTTTCCAGGTCTTAGGCTATAAATCCTTTGCTGTTATCAAAGCACACAACCATCAGTAGGGTACTTTTGCTACCCCTTCTAACTGGGGTTCTCCTTTGTCCTGTGAAAGAAAGCCTATTTCTGACTGGTGTGTCATACCACAACTGGGCTTGCTTCTGGACCAGGAACTTACTCGCAGGGAAAGATGAACTCCAGCTTTCCTTTTCCTGAGCAGAGGCAGGGACAGCTGAAGAGGCTGAAATCTACTATTCAGAGGTCATAACTGGGAGAAAGCCATCATACAAAAGGGATCTGCTTATAGCAATTTAGTGGCTTAACCCCAGCTGGCAGCTAAGTGCCACATTAAACTGAACTCATTTCTCCATCCCCAACACTGAAAGGATAAGGACGAGAATCACAGAAGAAGAGAAAATAGAACTTGTGGGTCAAAATAAGAACAGGTTAAGAATTGAAACAAAGTACAAGCAGATAATAATGACAACACTAATGCTACTGCTACAACTACTTATAATAATTGTAATAAAAAAGAGAGGGAGACAACCCCCAAGACAGACAAGTGGTGCCCAATACAATTGCTAAACCTCCCAGTGCCAAATGTCCCACCCATTCTCAAGCTGTGATGGGCAGCTCCCATCCAACTACCCCACTTTATGTACTGGCTTGATGTTCTATGGTTTGGAATTTTGGAATATCCCTTTGGCCAGTCTGGGTCAGCTGTCCTGACCATGCTTCCTCCTGGCCTCTTGTGCACCTGCTCACTGTCTGTGCATGGGAAACTGGAAAGTCCAGAACTTCATGTAAGCCCAGCTCAGCAACAACTAAAACATCACTGTGTTACGAACATACTCTTATACTGAATCCAAAACACAGCACTGTACCAGCTACTAGGAAGAAAATGAGCCAAAATCAAGACGGTAGTCTTTGTGTGTGATAATACAGACTGTTGAATTTTGTTGTAGTTATAAATAGCCTTGATATTTTATAACTTAATATTGAAAATGGGATACAAAAATAACCTTTTGGTCTAGATGGTAGTTGCTAATAGAAGTACAATTTTCTGATCAAGTAGTAGTAAAAAAGTAGTAAAAGCCAGTAGTAAATGTCATGCTCCTGAATGTTTGGCAACTACATTTCTGTGTTTACCCAGCTACTGTGCCTCCAAAGTCTATGAGCACCAAGAAGATGCAAAACTTTTGAAACATTCCCATTTTCCAGTTCTCATGTTTATTCCCCCCCACACACACTTTTTAATATAGGCAAATTAAAATTTTTTAACCAATGAATATTAGTAGAGAAAGAAGTAAAACAAATCTGAGCCCTAATTCAGTGAAATTACCTTTGTAGTCTTGCTCATAAAGCTTATGTAAATGTTGGAATTATGAACATAAGTTTTCTCTCTTAAGTAAAATCAAGATGCTGATGGATTCTGAAATGGTAGACAAATTAGCCACAAAAAACTAGTTATGATGTTAGATTGAATAAATTTATATTTTTACATGAATAATATGCATTTGTTGAAAGTTTATTGTCTGTAAATAATTTCAAAGGCTACGCATATTTTTTTCATCAGGTAATGTTCTCATCAGTCATTGAATTCCATTCTCTTTGGAGAAGGGTCTGTAGACAGTCTTTAATTAAATGGTAGTGTGCTTATCCCTAGCTCTGAAGCCTTGAAGGGATGTTCATTTGACTGATTACAGTGTTTTGGCCATCATGGTAATTTATTGCCTGAAAGCCAAAATTTACATACTTAAAAATATTTCTAGTATCAGTATTTACCATGTTACAGATCATAGAGTGTAGTAGTATACTGTAAGTATCACAACTACTTCAGTGCCTAAATGCTAATAGAGACACGATTAATCCCCCCTGACACATCTAAACCAGTAATTACCTAATACCACTCACATGGTGTGGGGTTAATTGAAAGAGGTCTTGACATTCATGACCTGTCAGTTTTACCTCATCAGCTTGACCCAGGTCAGAGATTCCCCCTGACAATGTTTGTTGTTTATCAATAAAGCCTTACTTTATCTAGAAACAGCAGGAGTATATATACATCTATATCTATGGATGTGTGTACACATGCATACCATAAGGGATATACATATGCACGCAATAACTGCTAAATATAATATTAAGTGTTTGTGCCATTGATTTTGAAATTTTATTTTTCTTTTTAAGTAATATAGAAATAATGTAAATTGAAAAGTGAAGACTGTCTTACTTTTGTATGTAGCTAAAATATGCTACCAAAGCAGATTTTCCAGGTGAAACTAGAGCAAACTTATTGTTGCTTATGTTATCACAAATATTTCTGAGAAAAGAATTCATCTGACATAAGGTTTTTAAGTGCTAATATATTAAACTAAGTCCTCTTTAATGTTAAACAGTTCTTAGTGACTGATGCACCTGTTAGAAGGGTGCAAGATTGAGATACTGCTTGAATTTTATGCTGTGTTGTAAATGGAGGGAAATATATATTCCATTATATCTCCCAAACTTATTAAACTCTATTTCCTTCTGAATATCAGAAAATACTTTTTCATGGTGAGAGTGATGAAGCAGTGGCTCAGGTTGCCTGGGGAGTTTTTGAAATCTCCATACTTGGAGATATTTAAAAGCCTCTGCACACAGTCTGCATGACCAGCTCTAGATGGTCCTACTTGAGCAGGGGGCTTTGCCCAGGTGACCTCCAGAGGTCCCTTCCAACCCAAACCATTCTGTGATGGGTAAGAAAACCATCTTAAGCTCTCTGGCAGGATATGCTCAGAATTGCTTTGCAATGAAGATGCATATGCTGGCTCCATGGCTGTGAAAGACATCCAGGTAGGGAGTTCCAGTGCCAGGTGCTTGACCAGTCACATAACTTAATTGTTGGTTTATTTCTTACCCTAGGTAGGATCACTCCAACTAGCAAGGCCTGGGACAAAGCCCAGAGTTCGGGTAAGTTTCCCGTGACAGGTCTCTCCGGAGGCAAGAGAAAGAAGGAATGAGGGTGCTCTGTTAAACCACACTGTTTAGGTCCCCCTGCTGGCTCACCCTAGTGCCCCTCCACATAGCAACTCCAGCAGTGTCACTTATCCCCAGCCTCATTTTACAGTAAAAACACTCTAGTGGGATACAGCACAATCCTCTCACTGTTCCTCAGAGTTTTGGACAAAAACCACACGACAGTAATGATGATGCAGGAAGCAGGGAGAGCAAGTGCTGTGATGGACTCCCAGCAGCATGGCTGAGTCAGCCTCCCTGGTCTGGCCCTGGGAAAGGTGGGGGAGCCCAGGTGAGTGGTGGTATCCTCCAGTCCCAGCAGCAGCCAGTTACAATCATCCCAATGGATCAACCACTCCTAGGCCATGTGGGGCTCATCTTATCACAGCCATCCAGTCCTCTGTTAGCTTACCTACATCTAATTCTGTGTTAATCACACTTTAAAGCTGCAGCTGTCAATATAACATTTATAATGCTTCTAAGATGAACCATAGTGCACAGAGTTATTAGTGCGTTGTCAGTGAAGATTTGCTAGTAGGTTACTCTGCCTAGAGTAAAAAAGAGCAGATACAGCAAACTGACCTGGCAGAGACCCTCTGCATACTTAACCCTCAGTTCTTTATGTATCACATGCACTGTAATCTTGTTTTCTCTGACATTTCTCAGATGGACTAATCCTTTCATCTGGTGTGATCAAATCTGAGCCCTCATTGATTTTATGCTAAGAAAACCCATGGGCCCCTTAGACTGTAACTTCTGTTCCCTGCCTGTATTTGGTCAGTTGTGGTTTCTGTCTATTTCCTGAATGTAAAAGTACATTTTGCTGTTTAATTCACCTACTTAATCTGACTCAAAATGCTGATTTGCAATTGCTTCAACCTATTGGCCTATGTGTAGTTATTCTGAATGTATACTAAAGTAAATCACATTACTAAAGGGATGTATTTTCTTACATCAAAGGGCTAGAAGGCAGGCTGGGCTGCCAGTCCTGTCACTGGAAGATGTATCCCCATAAACATCTTGTGAATCAGATAGGAGAAAAAGAGAGTGTTATCAATAATGTTGTGTGTTGTGCCTGTCCATCACTGACAAATGGAAAGTATCTTCCAGTTCCAACAAGAGCTGAGATTCTTTGCAAGCAGAATAAATTAAAGAGCAAAAGACATTTTGTAGTACACAGGCACATATAACAGTTGACAAGGCACTAACAAAATATTTATAATCAGGTACAACTGATATAGCCTTCAGTATTATTTTTCTTTTGTATAGACCAATGTTACCTAGCTCCCTCTGTTAATTGAGATGAAAAAGCTTTAGAAGTAGGTAGAAAAAATGGCTGGTTTTCTAAACTGCTTATTGGAGATTTTAGGGAAGCAAGTTCTTGCCAACCATATTTATGAAAAAAAATTGTTATGAAATTGATTTTGTTTAATTTCCCAAAACTGTACACTTAATCCCATGAGTAGTCCCAGGAAAGTAGTTTGTGCATCTCAGATATTCTGGTTTTATCTTCTAACAGGTATAATTTGGCTGCGTATTACACTGAATTTGTAGAAATGGGGTATTTCATAACTGATATCTGCTCAATATCTCTAGCAGCTCTGAAAATTTGTCACAGAAAACTCTTAATTTGTCTTCTATTTGTCTTTTGTTTTTATCTGTAGCTTTCTCTTTTCAATTCTTCTCAGCCCTCTCTTATGTGTTTTATCTCCATGGTATTTTTGAACTATGATGCATTAGACATAAAAATAATCTGAAACTGCCAGCCTCTGAAATAAAATCTTATGTATATCAGGATATGATTCTCTCTTGTTGTTGTAGATTTATATATATGCTCCCCACCTAGTCAATGAGATGCATGTGTCTCTGGTGTTTGGGTACTTTTTGAACATGTAGTAAATATTATCCCTGGCACGTGTGTTACTGATTGTTTCCAGAAGGAACAAAACATAAGGCAGCATCATTATGTCTGTTAGATGCAGGCCACACTCTCAACAGTGGTCTTGTTTCTATAAATTAGTTAAATGGTTTCCAGAGAATGATGTGCTGAACTATTTGGGACACATTTCTTTTAAGAAAATGATGAAAGGATTTCCAAGTAGTTCCAAATGGTTCAAATTTGCCCTGTTTAACATTCAGGCATACTAGTCACCTGGAAAGTATCTATAAAAGATTGAGGCTGTGACAGAGTAATTTACTTTTATTTAATCTTTACTTTGATTCTAAGCGCTGCATTTGTACCTAAAAAGACATTACCATATTAATAAGGATTTAATATAAAGTCATGAATAGAAAAGTTTTGTTTATGGCTTAAATCTGTATGAAGTGTTTCTTTACATATATTTGCATTTTAAGGAACTGCTCACCTTATGTTCAGAGATAAAACTGTTGCCTCATTCTCGCAGAGGATACAGAATATGTTTTTTTAAAATGGTAAATCTCAGACTTCATCTGAATAAGAAATAAAATTCTCTAATGAATGAGGTTTTTTGTGTGTTGATGGCATAAAGAAGCAAACAGAAAGCATTTGCTTACTCCAAATTGCTTTACTACCCACCAGATTATAAAAGGTATGAGAACAAAGTGATAGAAATATTACAAAATTATCAAGGTTTGCAGGATTGCCTACAGCAACATATCAAACAGAGAAAAAACATAGCCTTTGTTTTCATCTTTAATTTTGTATCCTGAAAATAATTTCTTTGCAAGATACCTCCAGAATGAATGTTTCTTGTCCCAAAGGAAAATAGTTCTTATTGCATTTGCAATATCTGGTTGGGTGACACTGAGATCTGTCATTATTTCAAATTATTATAATGGTCTCTATTGGAATCTGAAGAATAAAACAAGGAGAGAATTCTTTAAATAGCAAAAGTTGAGCAGCATTTAATTCTATCCACATAGAAACAGATTTTTTGTGTTGATAGGAATCTGTATACTTTCCTGTAAAAAAATTTAAAAAAGTGTTCCAAAAGCTAACTTTTGGTTTTAACATGACCAGACAGAATGAGGCAATGACAAACATTTTTTTTCTAATGTTTATTCTCTAGTTTCTGATGATCTGGAATTTCTTAATATCCTTAAGTTAGGGATTTCTTAGTATTTCCTAGATATACAAAGAATATGCAGCAATACACTCTGGGGAATTAGTACATCACATCTAAAGTCAGAAATTGTGTTATGCAAGTTTAATTGATTTTTAATATCTATTTTTCAATATGTATTTGTGTTTAGACAGCTGCATAAAATGTTAACCTAAAAAAACATAGAAAACAGAAGGGAAAATTTGCTGATTCTGAGTGTGGTTTACTTACATTGTTCTCATGAACTGCTTCACAAATATTAATGGTTATTGTCCTGATAAAATCTGTACCTGGTAACTCACACCTTTGCCTTTAACAGGCTCACTGATTGCTGAATATTTCATATATATCTAAACTAAGAAGGGAAAAATTAAAAATTCCATTTTCGGTGAGAACAATGTCAACAGTTCATTCAAATTCCAAAGAGAAAAAAAATACTGAGGAATCGGGGAAAGGATTGAGGCATGTCTCCAGGAATCAACACATTTTTCTGAAACTCCTTTTCAAGAGAAGATTGCCAACTTTCTTGGAGCTACATCTTGAACCTGAATTGGGATTATTTTGTTCTGTTCTTTTGCAAAGAAAAAGATTCATTTTTTCCCATTTCGCAGCTGAACTGGCTGCTGTTCAAAGTCATACTTTCAGGTAAAAGCTCAGAATAAAGCAAAGCCAGCAATTTGCATTACCAGAGCGATGCTGCTTTTGTTGCCATTGCAAACAACATGGACTTTCATTATAAACCTACTTAATAATACAAACTGTTTCTTTCCCAACTACTAATCCCATAGCCTTTCATTAAAATACTTCTTTAAAAGTGCAACTCTGAAATAATAATGATCAGCAATGCCAGAGACTGACTTAATCTCTAAACAGTGCCAGCAGCTTTTAGAACAGCTCAATGTGCTAATTACTTCATACACTTTTCACAATATGGTCTTTCATTTCTGTATTCTGTACAGTGAAATACTTTTAGTTTCCAATGACTATTTCTTTCTGCTTTATGTAGTATAATTTTAAAAGAACTGAAGAACTTGCAAGCTGAAGAAGGTAAACTGGATGAAATGAATCTTATGAAAGGGTTTTGTTTCATTTTATCATGACAATAATGGTTAATGAAACACAGCCTTTGCCATCAGTAAAAGTCTCTTTTAACCTGTAAATTTTCTAAAAATGTAAAGAGAGAATTTAACGTGCTGAACTTTTATAAACAAGTATATATTTTTAAAATAACACCAAAGGAAGTATCACTTCCCTTACTGGTGTGGCAGGGGTACTTTGTTACTTTGTTAATAACTGATGATCAGGAAGCTGATATGAAACTTGCATGTACATCCAGAACCAGCTTGGACAGCCAACATAGTTATTCTGCCTCAGTTTGTGTTCAAGGAGACTTAATTGTCTCCTGGCTGCCTGGAGAGGAAGAAGAGCTTTACTACTTTATCATGTCAGTACTTGCTCCAAAAAGTTCTTATGTCTCTGGTCATATGAGTCCTAGAAGCTAGACTACTATTGCTCAATTTTTAAATTTTTATATTAAAGCCCTTTTAAAAAATTCTACTTGGTTTGATATGAGCCTCAACTAACTGAAGAATAGATTCTGTTTTCCTCATTTCCCTACAGTACATCTGAAGTAGAGTGGATAAATGGCAACCTGACAGAGGTGTTTTCTCCACCTGGCTTGCTATACTTCAAGTAGTCAGATAATTTATTGCACAGAGAGAGAAATTACATTGCTATTAACATTTCTGAGTCAGTGATTTTAATACTGAGGTCAGAGTATACTGACTGAGATCAGCCATCTTGGCCATTTGTCCCATGTAATTTGAAAATGGATCCCAGAACTGACATTTAATTTTAACATAAAAAGGCTGGGTTACTCAGAATTTCACTGAATAGATGAATTTGGATTGTAGAGTCTCTTGGGATTGTTTAGTCCAGTTTTCCTGCTCAAGCAGAGTCCATTACAGCAGGTCCTGTGTGCAGTCAGATTTGAGTATCTCCAAAGACAGGGGCTCCACCAACATCCTGGGCAGCTGTTACAGTGCTGAATCACCCTCACAGTTAAAAAGTTTACTGATGTTCATAGATTCATGTTCATGCCTTTGTCCTTTCAGTGGATACTACTGAGAAATGTCTGTCCCACTCTTTATTTCCCCATTGCATATTCACACTCATGGGTAACATCCTCCCTGAACATTCTCTTCTCCAGGCTGAATAATTCCAATTCTCTCAGCCTCTCCTTATGTATAGGATGTTCCATTCATTTAATGGAACATACTATACATTTGTGGTCTTTTGCTACACTCACTCCACTATGTCCACATATTTTTTTATGTTTACATATTTTTTTATGGGGAGGCCAGAAGTGATCCCACCACTCCAGATAAGTCTCAGCAGTGCTGAGCAAAGAGGAAAGATCACTTTCCTGGACCTGCTGGCCATGTTTTGCCTAATGCAGTCTAGGCTGCTACTGGCTTTCATTGCCACAAGAGCACACTACAGATTCATGGTCAACACGTTGTCCACCTGGATTGAAAGGTCTTCTTTTGTCAAGGTTCTTTCAAGCCATTCTGCAATCAGCCTGTACAATGCAAAGGTGGAGGACTTTGCATTTCCCTTTGCTGAACTTCAGGCATTCTTTTCTGCTCCTTTCTCCATCCCTTTGAGGCTCCTCCGAATGATGGCACAGCCATCTGGTATGAAGGACTCCTCCCAGCTTTGAATCATCTGCAAACTTGCTGAGGGCACACACTGTCCCATTATTCAGATCATTGATGTTGGACACTGTAGAGAATGTTGAACACTATAGGAGCCAGCAGTGGTCCTTGAGCTAGGGTCCTAATGACAGGATTAGGATTTTTCAGTCCTAGAAAATGGACAACTCCTCCATTCAAAAGAAGAAAAAAAATCCTTTAGGGGATATGACATGGATATGGATAAAGTCAGTTATATTCTTTTGAAGTACTTGATGTTTATTTAGATAATTTGTAGTGGACACACATTCTGCAGACCATCTTAATTATTTACTCTTGTAAATGACTGCTTTTCTAGAGATTCACTTGAGAAAGACAGTCCTTCTGTTATTTTTCTTAGGGATATTTATCAGATATAATTTTCACCAGACCCAATACTGGGGTGGGTAAGAGAGGCATTAGCAGAGACCTATCCTGCAGTGAAATTAACTGGGAAACTATAAATTTGCTCATTCTCAGACATCTCTGTCCCTAGATGTCCACATTTTTTCCATCAGAGTAAAGGGGTTCCTACTTAGTTGTAAGTTAGACTCATCCTTACAACAGAACAATAGGAATAAAAATGTAGGGACACTTACAAGAAACCATGACGGTTTGGCACATTAAAAACTGAGGTGGAAAGGAACTCTTGCAGATTATGTAAATAACAGATTTTTTTTAAATGGATTTTTCTTCTTCCATGATATTAAAGAGTTTTTCAGTATGCAAACTTTCAAATTTCTATATAATTTTCAAATTATATAGAGTGGGATATCTCGAGAACCTGCCAGCACAAATAGTGATCTTTTGTCATACCATGACATTGCAACATGTTAAAATGAACTTGTATTTTGAGCCTCTTACCTGAGCTATGCCACCCCTGTACCTTAGATTACTTGGAATGAATTTCAAGAGTTAACAGAGAGGAAACATCAGTTTCTTCAGCAGATTGACTTGTCTGGAACAGTCAGGTTATCAGCATTACAGGTGTTACCATAGAGGATGACTGGAAAAATTACAGTTTTTAAAAGATTCAGATAAAATGTTTTATCTAAGAAAATAATGCTGGGCATTCAATTTATATTCTGCAACATTACAGTTTGCAGGACATAAAGAGCCTGACCTCCAAACACTAAGGCTTACAAAGGGCAAGCTTGCCACATTTAAAATCCTGGGAACCTTAGGGGCTTATCAGTCTTAGTATGTTGAAAGGCATGGACTATGTCATGCACTCTTGCAGTAGAAAGAAGTAAAGAAAAAATTGTGCCTAAATAGGAAAGATAAGATGAGCAATGATCAGATAAGTGGGAAGAGCTAATGACTCAATTAGGATGCTCTAGATAACTGAGTAAGATCTATGATTTGGCAAAGGCTCAGCAGAAAATTTTACTCGTTATGCAGTGGAAGAATAATTATGCTGTGTTTATAGCAAAGGCCTGTTGGACCTTATCCTGGGCAGTCTTCTTTGCTTACCAGAATTGCTCCTTAATTTCAGTGTGACTTCAGGTCCTTAGCAAGTGAGAACTACTAACTTCAGAAGGAGATGTACTGCTCAGAATATGGTGTGATTGCCACATTTACTGAGCTCATCTCTGCCAAGATTGTCCCAAGGCACAGACAGGTGGTGAAGGGCTGTGAGACATGTGCCATTTCCTTCATTGTGCACACACAGTGGTACATGGGGTAGGTACATAGTCCCCAGTACACAGGGAGAGGTGACCCACGAGCATATCAAAGCAGCTTTGTGTGCTCCCACAGCAGAACACTTTCCCAAGTAGACTATGCTTCTGAAATGTCAAAATGTGTGTCACTGAATTCTGTTTACCTTTCAGGAACCATCCCCCTCTCCAACAAACCAACACCTCCCCTGCCAAAAACCCCCTGAAGATGCTATTCTCAGGGGATTTCCTTGGAAGCTTGATAGAAAACACGGATCTGTGGGTTTTTATTGGAGCTTACATATTACATCCTTACAGTGCCCTAGATTATGCAAACTTTTAAGAAGAAATAGTTTTATCCTGGGATCTCAAATCACTGTATGAGCACACAGAAGTATTACTGTCACAGGTGGACAGAGGTTTTCTTTCCAAGAGTTTACAATGGGCTTTTCCTCCACTGGGTATTCCAAATGGGTGCAAGTCCGTAGGTAAAAAGGTGAATGAAGCCACTAAGCACATGAAGCATTAGCATGTAACAGGCAAGTGCACTAGTGTTTTTAACAGTCTACATCAAACTGAAATATAAGGTTTGATCATACTGAGTCGGCAAAAGGTCAACATTTTGGTGTTATAAATCATACTGTCTGAGCAGTTTTAGTTTTGGCTTCCTTAAGAATCCTTGCAGAGTGATTGCAATCACAGGGCTGTGAGGAGGCCAGTTCATTAAATTGCTGACTTGGCTGCTTGCAGATGTTTCAGGCAGGTGTTCTGTGCAGACCAGGGAGTTTGCTTTCTTCTGCAGCGTGTTGCACTGCAGGTCAGAGGTGACACCTCAATGGCAAGGCCTCAACTGCATGGCAAGTCTCAGAGGTGTTTGTTAAGGGAGAAAAAGAATTCAGTCTCCTTAAAATTTATGTACTGCAAAAGATAACTGCACCTGCAGACTGCTGCTCTTATTGGAAACACGTGGTGGCTGTTGGAAGAAATATAAAATGCTACTCTGTAGTTCCTGTTGAGAATATGCAGGAACTCCAAATGATCAGTATTAGACCAGAGATACTTAAATGATTCATGATTCCAATAGCACACAGTTCTGGTACAAAGTGTATGTTTTTGTCATATGCTTAGGGATTTGTGCAAATCCACATGTGTTTAAAGATCAACTGTGGCCAGTGTTGTGTTACCATCCAACAGTTGCCTAATATAATGTATGCCAGCAGGCATTCCCAATGACCCAGCTAGTTCATAATTAGAAAAGGTTAGTCCAGTCTTTCCTGGCCACCTGTATGTTGGCTTTGTAACTTTCCAAATGGAAAGAGCAAAGTTAGATTCTTCTAGATGTTGGAAATCCTGTAAAATGGACCACCCGTATTAGAGAATCTTCTGCTTTAGAAACCCATTGTAGGTTTACTGGGTAAAAAAATGTTTTGTTCTTGCTAGAAATAGCCCCCATCAAACAAGTTTTGGTCAGTTTGTGTTATATTAGTCAGGTATAAACATTAGAATCATAGAATGATTGGTGTTGGGAGGAACATTACAGGTCTTCCAGTGAACCTACATAGTCATATCCAGAAATTCATTTTAAGTACTAGTAATGAGATAATTTTTTTCAACTGGCAATTAATAGGGCCAATGAAGCTGGCTGGTATATTTGGCAAGAAAAACAGCTAAGAGTATATATAATTGGAATGATGTTTTTCAGAACACTTAATATTCGCTGCAGCTGCATTCTGTTCTCACAAATTATGACCTTCTGCCAACCACGAAGCCCTGATGGAGAAACAGCACTGAACAGCATTTCATTCAGCTCTTTATGAAATATTTTTATACCCATCAGCAGTGTACTGTTGAAGGTTATCAAGACTTCTACACTCGTATTTACCAAAGGACAACAAGGAACCCTATGAGGCTTGACATTATCTGCAATGTGGTTATTGATGGAGGAAAAAATCCTGCACCAATATTATCTCTGAGTAGAGTATGAGGGCAGTGTGGTGCAGAACCAGATTCAGAGCTGGCAGCATGGTGAGTCAGGAGTCATCTAAACTAATCTAGCAGCAAACATCAAGAATAGGAGATACTTTTTAACACTATTTCTTTTAATAACTTCTCTTTTGAGTTTACAACAATGAACCTTCTCCAACTGGGATGCTTTTTAAAAATTAAACAGTATTGGGGGATTTTACAGATAACATTTTTCCAGACAAGAATAGAGAAACGGAGTTTAGTTTTTTAACTGTATTTATATTTGTAGCACTCATCTAGGATTTGGGAAACTAAATTTTAGTTCCTTTTCTATCTGAAAAATTCACTCCCACCTTTCTCACTATCATTCTCATTTGTGTTATATCTTAAAATAATTTGCTTTATAGATTTGAATAATTTCAATGGCTATGAGTGACAGCAGGTTTAGCCAGTCTTATATTTTTCCTCTGGTGAATATCTCTCTCCACCATGTTAACAGTGGCGAATGTTCACAATTTCCATTCTGACAAGCCCCTTTTTCTGTTGAAACTCTGTTTTATCAAAGCAACTACAGACACCTGTTTTCTCAAGTCCTCCATTGCATATAAGCCTGTTATGGAATAGGAGCAGAGTTGAAAATCAGTTTTTTAGATTTATGGTCTGATAAGAGTCAGAATGGATAAGCAGGATAAGATAGAGACAAAATGGAATGTTCTGCCACTGAGGTGAGAGACCTAACACAGACTTTGACCACGTTTGTATCCCTTGCATTAAAGAACAAGGTATTAACTTATCCTGTTAAAAAGCAAAGTAGGAATTTTGTGTTCACAATTTCAAAATTAGACATGTGGGACACATTTGCAGGCATAAATTCTTCAGTTAGTTTGCTAGGCCCTACTTATTATTGTCATTATGATGCTAATGCTTTATTGTGGATCATATAAAGTCTGTTTTAGGGAACATCTTTTTATGTTGCCCATTTTGTGTACTTTGCTCGGATTGCTCAATCATCTGAGTCTCACATTTGGACACACACAGAAGCCCAAGTATAAATCTGTCATCACTTGCACTATGAATCTGAATGTTATAAAGGTTACTTTTTTAAGTCTCAGCTGTTTTAATTTGAACTGGAATATGCAACATTTCAAGCAACAAGAAGCTTTCTGCTTTTCTAATTTCCCAATGTAGAGAAATATCGTTTGGGGGTCTTAGTACATTACATTATACTATGCTGTTTCTTCCTGTTTAGAAGAAAATGCAGTCATATGATGTAACAATAAAATATATTGCCAGGTTATTTTATTTTACTAATTCTGCAGGTGGATTTCTTCAGCTGAGAAAATGTGATGGTAAAGTAAGGCTTTTACCCTGCTAAGTAAATGCAACCTCTCCCAAAATCTAATCAAGAAAGCAAACAAACAAACAAACAAAAAACAAGCAAAAGACCAGGTCCCCCTCCCCCAAAACTAACCATAAAAAGGGAAATTTTTAATGAGGAAAATATATTAAGTATAATCACTTTGTACAGCATAGGTGACTTCTTACACATTGTCAGGTGAAGCTGTTCCTTGATTGTTCCAAAAATGGGAGTCTGATTGATATTTTTCAGTTTTTTTCTCAGGGAAGAACTGTTTCTTTATAAATTGCTTGAGATCTATGAAAGACTGCTCTTTCTCAGTGTTGGAAACAACAGTAAGATGTATATAGAGCACCCTGTTCTGCAGATTAATTCTGATGTGTGTAAAGCCCCATTTACATGAATTTCAACTTCTAAGTTAGCAGCTCACTTTCCATCTCCTTGTCTCTGTAATAATTCTTATTTTCCTTGGTCCCTGCTAGGTTTTAAATATTCATCAGTTATAATACTCATTGTCTGACCATTATGGCTTGCCAAGCTTCATGCAACAAATGAATCCCTAATTCACTTGGAGCATGAGCTATTTTCCATTTAAACCGTTGGTAGCTTAGGGAAGCTATTGATGAGAACAGCATTCTAAAGACACACCAATTTTAGGTTTCTTTCTTAACACTCCTCTCCACATTAGATAGCCTTCAGCAAGTATGAGCAGGTCATCTGGACCAAAGTAAATGAACACAAACACCACCAGATGATTTCTGCTTGAAGCTCTATGCTGTTGTGTTTCTGCAGCTGGAGGACAGAATTCAGGTTTCATACATCAGACTAGTGTGTGAACCCACCTAATAGTTTAGTTTGGTTCACAGAATAGTCCAATGATGTGTCATGAAGTGTAAATGTTCTTGCTCTGAATGTAGTTCAGAACAGCCCGTGTTTGATTTACTGGTATGAGGTTCTATAAAGGTCATAAGGATGGACATGGGACCTTGAAGGAACCATGAGCCACAGATAGTTGCTTGTCCTGAAAAACAATTAAGCGTATTGAAATAAAACCGGCATTTGAAAGATAAATAAAATCATAATTTAGGCTCATCCATACAATGTATCACAATATAACAAATCAGATGTTTATTTGCCAGGTAACCTCCTAATGTGACTAACTGCCTTACTATTTAACTCTACACAGCATTATAAGACAAAGCAGCTGCTATTGACATTAATATTTTATACCAAATCTCAATAGGATTTCCAACATACCCAACTTCCCTGCAGCAGCTGTTAGGGAAAACAGCTTGTGATTAATTTCAACAACATGTCAACCTGTGATAAAAGTAAGTGAGCCCCCAAACCCAATAAGCTCACTTGTTATGAATGAGTATGTGTGTAATACTTGCTGAGACACATGATTTAAAAGAACTGACTCATGGATGTGCCAGGCAACTAGGAATTGCAGTATAGGAGGTCTTTCTGAGACCTTTCAGCAAATGTTATTGTAATAATGTTGTGCTGCCTGGGGGCCTTGGAAGAAGCTTAACATATCTTTGCAGAGTGAAAACAATGATAGGATGAATGAAGTATTACAGAATCTAAAGAAAGAATTTTTTTCCTTGTTTGTTTCATAACTCAGGAAGGGTTTGACAGCATCTTTCTGCAGAAAGGTTTAGGTTAGAGGTCCAATGTCCAAAAAGCTAACCAAAGGAAAAAAGAGCTCTTAAAGGGGCTAAAGATGTTTTTCTCATATGCTTAGGGCCAGAGAAAGCCCCTGTCTGTATGAACTGCACACAGCCATTTTGGTATTTCTGTTCACAAGTGAAATATGTAACTTCCCTAACTCTGAAATATGAAACTGCAGTAACTCTGAAAATCTGTACATGTGGCAAATGCATTTATATTTAAATGCATTGCTATATATATGTTATGTATCTGCTTTGCTAAAATGAGCTTGGGAAGTCATAATCTGTTTTCCTAGGTTATCAACTTTTCTTCATAAAGTAAAGCATTTTCATCTGCTCCATTCTCATTCTACCCTCATCCTCTGTTTATTTTTGTTTTGTGGTGGCTTGACAACTATATCAGGAAGGTAAAAGACAGCTAGAGGGGGATGGGTAAGGGAACTTTGACCTTCTCCCCTCCCCACAAGGAATCATCATAATACAGAAGAGGAATTAAGAAACGTGTTCAGTTTATTATAGTGGTTGTGCGAACATGGGTGAAAAAATTTCTTAAAAATTAATATGTAAAACCAACAATTTACAAACCTGAAACTATTTTATTTCAATAATCTCAGCTCTGGATTACTGGGCATATGTTCTGACACATAGAAGCTGCAGGTCATTGGTCCCACACCATGTGCTTAGGCGTTATTCTGTTTGTTACAGAATATCACAGAAGGAGTTAACTAACCACAGCAACAGCCTTGCTTTCTGTTGTGCCATCAGAATCTTTCTTTGTCATCTTGATTGCTTTGAAAAAACAATGATACTGCATTTGGCTCAACAGAGGCATTCCTGAAAAAATTCAGCGTTCTTTCTGCAAGATGACATTTGTCTAACAGAGCTGAGATGGAGCCATCATTTCATTTCATCTTGATTGAGAGTATAAACATTTTGAAGGAACATTTTGAACTTATGTCTTATATTTGCTTCTTTGGTAGAGTTCCAAGACTAGTATATGGTTTGATCTTATGAATACCAGACATTTCATGATTTATTACTTTGAGGTAGTATATGTAGGATTACTTTCGTGTGATGAGTTTAGGCGGCTTGATTAATCAGTATCCCTTTATGTTGCTTAGAAACTTTTGTTTTCCTTGAGAAGTTTGGCTTTCTCACTGTATCTGACCTTAAACTTCTCTGATGATCTTCCTTGCAGAAGGAATCGTGGTTCCTATCTGATCAGCTGGGCTGAATGAAATTGCTGTGCCTTTTCAGTTTGAGACGCTAGGGTAGATAAGCTGTGTTTATGTCCTTTTGACTTAGTGCCTTGGAAAAATAAAATATTTCTCTGGAAGTTACTGTCCAGAACATTGCATATCATATTCCAAGATCCTCAGCAACATGGCAAATTGTATCTAATGCCAGAAACTGAAAGCAGTGCTTCTACTTGTCCATTCAGTTAAGCAAGACAAAACTCACATCCAGTGATGTGACTGACATTTCACATTTTATGTCCTGACATATAAACTTTCATTTGGATACTTCATGAACAATTCCTGAATATGCATACACAATGCTATTTTTGCTAGATTCCTGGCATGCAAAATTCATGGCAATGAGAATATTTAGCTTTTGATTCATTTAACTGCATTTTTTTGGGTAATATTTGTCTCTCAAGACTATCACCAATAGTTGTACTATATAATAGTTTTCTTAATAATTGTTGATAGACATATTTAAAGTCAATATTACATCATTCATGATTGGTATACTTTTGATAAAATACAAGCTATCTTATATAAGTCAATAAATTAAGGAAAAGTAATGTCATCACTCACATATGATACCCATATAACTCTTCTCCTTGTGTTAATCTGGTTTATTTAACCTGCCATAATTACATGCATCATTTTCTAGCAATTGCTCAAGAATAATCTCTCATGATTTTTCAGAGCTACTGTTACCATTATGTCATTTTGAATGGCAAGAATTTATATTGGCTTTCTTTCATTTGCTTTGATGTGAGAGAAAGATAAACATTTTATTCTGCTTACAAAACAATCAATAGAATGAAGTAATAGCTGAGTTCTTTTACTGAGATATTTTCCATTTATTTAAGACACCATCTTGCATTTCAAGTCCTTTTTAATAAGGTGATAGGTATAAAAAGTCCTTGTTTTCTTTTTTTTCTTTTGCAAGAACCATAACTTTGGGTTATCTTTTTTTTTTTTGACATGTGTCAGCTGTTCCTCAGTACACTCACTGCCCTTAAAACTATTTTGCAAATTATAATCAGTTGAAGAAGATATTTGCTCCCTGTGCACAGTCAAGAATAATTTATATCCAAAACTACAGCAAAACTTTCACAAATTTCATAACTATGCAGCTTAGAGCACAACTGGATGTGGAGAGTAGCTTTATTTTCTGTGCAAGACACAAATTGACTGTATATACTGCATATAGGAATTCCTAACAGGCTGAGGTAGCTAGTATATAACTGTTGGAAATACCTTTAAGGAAATTATGTTGCATCTCATCAGGAAGACATCCAAGGAAGTTTATCTTCTTGTTTTGGAATTTTTTTCCTTCCTTATTGTTTAACCATGTTTTATGTGTTTCATATCAAGAATGTGAAAATTTATTGTAATTTTGTTTGTCATTAACTATTAGATAAGACTTATTTGGGACTGTAGAATATATCACACAAAATATTCACCAGACTGAAATATTTGTCTGGTTTCATGATCTGATATCTGCTTTTGGGACTCAGTCAAGAAAAAGACAGGAAGAATGAAAATAACTTCTGAACTTGGTGATAGCATAAAGATTCTAATTTTATGTTTTGGTTATCAACCCCTTTAAATTAGAGAGCTACTTAAAACCTAAACTGGTCCTTTTCAAAGTAATTTTTTTGCCAGGTTTTCAGGAGTTCTATCAAACCTGAGGCAGAGGAATGATAGCCTATTTTAGCTGTAGAAAGACAGAGAGACTGAGAAATCCATGAATAGAGCTACAAAGATTTCATAACCTTTACAATGGAAGAGAGATCATGAAGACAAAAAGCAGGGGAAGGAATGATCTTTAGCAAGGCACCTTGCAAAGGGAGCTTAATTTACTGAGCTATTTCCCAACTGTGGAAGCTGAAGTTCCATCTATATTACTAAGAAAAGTCCAGGGATTGATCTTTTGCTGAAAGGCTGACTGCTGCCAGCTGGCTGTGGTCCACAATGCTGAGGGCTAGCCACCTCTGTAAGAAATTTGTCTTGGAGAGAGCAAGCTGGATTATTCCAAAAAGGAAAAGGAGCCAGGAAGTGCTGTGAACAATTAGGCATTAAAGGTCATGTGGTCCAGCGCTGACCTCAGCCTCTGGCCCTTTTCTAAATGCAGTACAGAGGTATCCAGAGAGAACTTTAGCCTGGCATTATCCACTGGAAGCCATCTGATTCTCCAGATGAGAGAAGGACATTTCAAATGGAGATCAGTATTAATAGTGTATGACTAATTCCAGTTTAAGAATCCATATCCAACTTATATCAATTAGAGTAAAAATTAAACTCATGCATTCTTTTTTTTAACCTATTATCAGAAATGTTTTTTATGTTCTTCCTGATTTATAATGTTCTGGTTTATTTTGTTTTTACTCTTTTCAATGTTATAACAAAGATTATATTGAAAACCTTGAACTGGCTCCATGCTTAGTTATATATTTGATTTTGAATTCTTCTGCTGAATGTAATGAGAATATTAAGAAATATTAAGAGCTTTGCTGGATTGGGGCCAAGATTAACATTGCTGGATAGACTAAGCTATATTTTACATGAGCTTTAACTGAACGTTCATAGTCTTTCTCTGTAATGTTGAAAATGAAAATCAGCCCCAGCTAAGCAGGCTACAGACATTACACAGTGTACCACAGCAGGAAGGGTAAGTTGAAGGTTGTCAGTTTTCTTAATGCTGAACGAAAACAAAAGGCTGTTTCTAAATGTTTGAAATAATAGGACCATCGGGCATCTCAAATCCAGTTTAATCCTCTTTGGCAGCATAATACATTTCTAAAGCCCCATAATCAAAGGGTGGGGAAGAAAATGATCAGTTTTAACATACAGACTAGAATTTGGATCTCTGTATGAAACCTACATGTTTCATACATAATTTAGCAGATGCATTTTTCTTACACATATTCTTATATATGGGAAAATACACAATTTCTTTAAGACTTTGGTGATTCAGTAATTTTTCTTTCTTCTATTTTTTTTTTATTTCTCCTCAAAGAATCTTTTTTTACCAGTGTTCTCCCTCTGGTGAAACAACCTTTCCAGCATTTCCCCTGAAGAGCTGTGCTTTATAGGACCAACAGTGTCAAGCTGATTGTAAGCATGTATTGCAAAGCTAGCCCTTTAAAGCCAGGATTTTATTTCCTAGTCTTGAAAATAATAAATTTGATACATTTTTATTAATGGGCACAGTTTTTACTATTGAGTCCTGATGACTTGTAAACTCGCAGGAACTGGGGCGCATTGCATTAGGTATTATAATGCCTCTCATAACCTTATTGAAGTCCAAAAAATAGTGAAAGAAAGATCAAAGAACCAGAAGCAAAACACACTGAAAGGTTAGTTTTGTGGCATACAACACCATTCTACAGGTATAATTTCAGGAAGGGAAATTTTAGGATGCAACTGTCTAAGTGCTTAAAAAAAGTAAAAGGAGAAAAAGGGTAAGCAAATTATTGAAGAAGTTGTAGGGCAAAAATTGGTCAGAAAGGGACTGCTGGGGTGAATTCAAACCAAAGGTACTCTGAGGAGAGAGATCAGGGGAATTAAATGCTTCAGGACAGAGCTGAGTGGTCCCTACCAGACCCCAGCCTTTAGGTCTCTGCTTTAGCTGACTGCATGCTCCTTCTCCTAGATTAAAGTGGGAAAGAAATACTTCAACTATTCAGCTTTAAAATCTCCACTGTGGGAAATCTTGTTTACTACGGTCAGTATATTAGAAGAGAAGTAATTTATATTAGTACTCCTTAATGTTAATTAACTTTTTTTTTAAATCATCAGCCCTGCCAGTGTTGAAAAACATGCTTGTAACCAGTATGTGGACTTGGTTCATTTGCAGAGTTGCAGATTAAGGATGACATATATTCACTGACACAGTTTCTGTTGTAGTTTTCTTTCCCAGTGATCCATGTGAGTAAGGTCTCTGCAAGCATGAAGTGATACAATCATGAATAACTTTTGTAATCTTTGTAAATGATTCATGGCTAAGGACAATTTATCTTGTATTTTGATTTGGTCAGAGTCTAGCAAGTGATGGCAATACATTTAATATATGAAATATAAATTCCACTTAAATGTTTCTGTGCTTTTAATCATGTCATGTCATGGGAAAATAACAATAGCATCTGCATGAAGGAATGTTTGCTTCAAGACACAATTGCAAGATATTAGCTGTCTTCTTCATGATATTTTTTTTAGGTTTTGAAAGAATTTGGCAATGACTGTTTGGTTTCTTATATCTTTACAACATAAATCAATACTTTTACCATCAAAGATAGTACATACATAATCTTTTTGTGCAACTTCATGGTGAAGTATCTGATAGTAGGAAAAATACACATAGACACACACATAAAATTGTGCTGCATAAAATGTATAAATTAATGGCATTTTGACTTCTAGTGGGAAATACTTCTTAGGTGAGTTGGTTACGTTTGAAAATTGGTCATATTTTGCTGAAATATTTCAGGACTTTTGAAAATTCTGATCAGTAAAACGAGAACCCTAAGATACCAATCTAATTGAAATCACAATTTTAAAATAATAAAAGTGTACATATAAAATTTCATGCATGAAGGAACAGACAGGCCTGGAACTGCTGAAATTAAATAACTTTTCCCTTGATACAATCTTCATTTTCCATCTCACATCATCAGTACCTCTTGGTGGAAGATTTTACAGTTTGTAAGACTTGGAAACTGGCTTTTCATTTAGCAAACTCTTGATCTGTGGAGTAAACGAATCCATTTTCATCATAGAATCGTCATAGAAGCATAGAATAATTTGAGCTGGGAGAAACCCTTAAAGGACATCTAGCTTATTCAGTCCACAATCAGTGTAGACATTTTCCACCAGATCACAAAGCCTCATCCAACTTGACCCTGACTGTTTCCAGGGTTGGGGTATCTATCACCTTCCTGGGTAACCTTCTCTAATCTCCTCATTGTGAAATTTTTTTTCAAATTTCTTGTCTAAATCAACTCTTTGGTTTAAATCTATTACCCCTTGTCCTATTGCAATAAACCTTGCTAAAAATTTTGTCCCCATCTTTCCCTAAGCCCTCTTTAAGTACTGAAAAGCTGCAATAAGGTCTCCCCAGAGCCTTCTCTTCTCCAGTCTGAACAACCTCAGCTCAGCCTTTCCTCATAGAAGAAGGACTCCAGTCTGATCATTTTTGTGTTCCTCCTCTGAACTCATTCCACCAGGTCCCTGATTTCCCTATGTTGGGAGCTCCTGAGCTAGATGCAGGACTCCAGGTGGGGTCTTATGGGAGTATGGCAGAGGGGGGACATCACCTCCCTCAACCCTCTGTGTCTGTGTTTCTTTAGATGCAGCCTGGGACATGATTGGCTTTCTGGACTGCAAGTACATCTCTGCTGTCTTTCAAGCTCGCTCCTCTCAGCTGCTGCTGGCTTTCCCCTGTATTTTGATCAGGTCTTTTTTCAGTTTTCACAGAGATAGTTGCTGCAGCTGGGCTATGTTTTAAGTGTTTGTACAGCTTTACCAATATCATCTGTCAGACACTGTTACATGTAGATGTAAAATGTTAACAAAACTATCCCTGCATAATGCTCTCTTCATGACCAGATGTGTGCACCAGATAAGGAGTTTGGAAGAAATTTCATGACTGCCTCTTAGCACTTATCAAAATGTTTATTTTAATGTAATTCTTTGAGTATTGCCAAACATTAGTAGCTAAGAGTGGTCCAATCAGCCAGACATGAATTGTTCTTTTTCAGAAAACAGCCTAAATGGTACAACAAATGTTTCCCTAGTGGGTAATATGCCAGTTTTAGCTGAAGCCTGGTTCTAAAGACAGAGGAGTCATCAGAAAAAATGAGTGACTAAGATGTGCATTGTAATTTTAATTTCTTAAATCCTGGTCTAGTCAGTTCTTTAAGTCTCAACTAAATGACTAGGTCATTCAAAGTCATTACAATCTGTAGCTTTCTGGTGACTGTTGTTACTGAAATGAACTAACAAAAACTATCTGTTTCCTATTAAGTTTATAACAATGAGAAAAATACCAGCTCATGCTTTCATTAGCAGTTTTATGGGACACATACTTGAAGCAGAGCTCCTTTCTCAGAATAGAACTCATCTCAATTTTGTCTACCTGAAAGACAGATCTTCAGATTTCCTCTCTCAATACTTTTCCCTTTAGGCCCCATTAGCAGATGATTGCAACAGCCTACAGTGTATACATATCTGAATAGTTCAAAATAAGTTATGCTTCATTATCCATGGCACTTAAGTTTTAATTTTTTATTACACTGTCCCACGTGTTATCCATGCATGTCTCCAAGGAAAAGTCTATACCATTTGGACATGTATCAAACTTTTCCAGATCTATCTGTTGCAGAGACTCTCTGTTGCCTTTCTCCACGACTGGCCTCAATTCTGAGGGCTGTACTCTCAGAGTGTGTGTAAACCCTTAAACTTAATGGCCATTTTGTTACAATGGGATTTCTTTATTCCAGCCTGATGGAATGCATTTTAATATAGTACTGGTGCATTCATATTAATTGCTGCAATATGTATACAGTAAGTATGCTTAAAATGTTAGTGCAATTTCTAGGGTAATCTGTCTTTTTTGAAGTCTGGAAAATATAATTTTGTATGCCAATTGGTAGTAATTTTAACCCATGATGAACTTTATATCTTTACATGCTCTGTATACATAAGGGACAATAAAACAATAAATATATATATATAAACATTACTCCCCAAAACTCTCCAAACCCACTGTTTGGATTGGTTGGTGAGCTTTTGGGTTCATCAGCCTGAAAGCAAGCAGTTCTTCGTATGTGCTCCTTTTGTTAACATTCTTTGCTCTCCAAGTGTGCCCATTTGACCTATAGGTTTAATTTTCTTACAAGAACCTTTGCTCCTCAGTTGTTTAACTTCCTCAAACAGAATCAGAAGTAGTTGGCCAGCAAGAAGTCTGGGCCAAAAATTTCACCTATCAGTACATGTGCATATGTATACATATATATATGTAAAAAATCTCCTACATATGCATATGTTTGTATCTGCCTATCTATCTATCTATCTATCTATCTATCTATCTATCTATCTATCTATCTCCAAATATGTGCATCAAAGAAAGGCTTTTGTTACTTAAAGTGAACTTTTGGTTTTCATCTCTGTGTGTTCACTCACACCCATCTCACTTCAGCAAAACTAATTTCATTTCATCATAGTTATTTTGATTTATACTGAAACAAACATAACAGAATTCTTTAAATCTATTATTTTGCCAGCAGAATTAGTTTACAATAATTTAGACATGAGGAAAGTAAATGCCTCAGTTATTACATGATGTATTAACTAGACTCCTGTTAGCATACTATGAACCATATTAACTACTTTCTCATATGGAGAAAGTATGGATTTGGATAATCCAATATGGAAAGTAAATGTGTTTATTTTATAACAAAAAAAAAAAAAAAAAGCAAATGGCTATTTTGCCTAGGATGTAAATTCTGTAAACAGGGTTGAATATGAATAGCAACCTAAGCTTTGCACTAGAACTGTGTGGATGTCTTTATGGAAGATATGGGTCTGTCTGGGAAAAAGAAGCCAGAAAGGACAGAGGGTGTGGAAGTTTTACATGGCTCATTACTTCTTTATTGCATAAATTGTGCTGGGGCCAAAATGAAAGGACACTATATACATTTTTCTCTCCGTGTGTAATATGTTTAAAGCTGTCACTGCTCTGCACAAGTCCTGGGCAATTCCTGTGCCCATGGTTGTTTTAGAGGAGGCTCAGTTTGAACAGTCATGCCAGTTTCTCCTACAGCTACAGGAGTCCTTGTTCTGAATCCTCCTTCTGAGTCCTCTCAGAACATTGGGACTACATGTATAACTAAGATGAGAATGTATGTCTGTGGTTTATGTCGGTGATGAATGATGGTTTGGGAATAATTTTTGATATTAATTAGAGATAAATATGATTCATATATGCTTCTACTTAATATGATGTGATTAGGTTGCAGTCCTGCTAGAAAGGAAATCCAGAAGAGAAAGCACACTTGGGATTTTGAGTGAGCTTATGGTTTTTTGAATGAGTTTATACTTTCTCAAATATAATGTGATATTCCATATGACAAACATTAAGGCAAAGTCTAAAATACTGCATCATAATTATGTTATCTTTAAATATATTTATATCCATATATATTTCCTATAATGCTGGCTGGGAATCACCATACAGACACCTGCTTGCAGAGGATATTTTTCTCTCTACTGGAAGACCAAGTTGCAGATTGAATTGTATATCTTCATTGTCCATTGTATATTTCCATTGGTCTATTAAAAATTCATATCAACATATTTTTATTTATTATTTTGGTTGCTTTCATTATAGTTCTGTCACAAGCTTTTTCATGATCCTTAGTTCAATTTATATGTGATGGTAAACTTGGTGTTTTAGTTGTTTTTGATTAATATTCTGGCAAGAATGCTTTATTTGTCCTGCAATTTTCATGGTTTCATTCTAGTTGAAATCCTTAAACCGTTATTTTTAATGCACTTTACTGTTTGATGGAAATTTATAAAAAAATGTATTTGAATTTTTTAAATGCATCCTTTTCAATTTATGGATGCATTACTTATTTCATTATGTCCATGAGTATACAAAGACAAAGGTAGAAGTAGTTTGTTAGAAAAAGACACAAATATTTCCAGCCTGGGAAAAAAACCCTAACTCTCAATGCAACCTCCTCTGCTTTATTGCCATCTGAAACATAAGCAACAACAATAACAAAAAACCCCAAACCAAACCAAAAAAAACCAACAACAACAACAAAAACAAAAAAAACCCCAAAAAACCAACCAACCAAAGAAAAAAAACCAAAATAAAAAACCAAAAAAACCCAACCAACCAACAAAACCCACCCCCTCAAAACAAACCAACCAACCAAACCGCCCCCCCTCCAAAAAAACCCCAAGAGCGAATATATTGAGATTTAATCACTTATATATAAACAAGATTTACTTGAAAACTTTATATTCAAGAAGTATAATAATTTTCTTTGCACATTAATTTAGTTTGCCAGGACACCTCAGGGCTCATGGGACCCTCCATGGAAGGAATCAGGGCAGGGCCTGAGAGCCAGGAGTCATCCCAGCCCAGCCAGGAGCAGGGCAGCCAGGGGCTGGAACATTCCATGTGTGGCATCACTTTGCTTCTTTTTTCTGAAGCTTTCCTTCCCTTTCTCCTAAATCAGTCAATGAAAAAATTATTGACTATGTCAGTAGAAATAGAACTTCATTAATAATCAGAGAATGTATGAACATGCTACTGTATGAATGAACATGCAGCTAAATGTAATGTATCTGTTGTAAAAGGAAAATGACATTTTCTCTGCATTGCTGATTCTGAAGAATTGCTGATTTTAACTGAGATGCTGCTCAGCCATCATTATTTGCAGTTTCTGCAAGAAAAATATACAGGAATGTCTAGACATTGTGGGGTTTGTGCTTTTAGGTTTTTCTTACCCCGTAACAGAAAACCTTCAATTCTTGTTATTACATTAAAATACACACAGTTGGTACATTCATCAAAACTGTTAACCAAGAATCATCTTTGACAGATTATACTAAGGAAAGATTTGACATGAGAAGGAAGTCCTGAACTGAAAGAACAGTTATAAATTAAATGACCTGGAGCCTCGTGGTCAGAGAGTGAATGTCAGGCCACTTTGATAGAGTCAGAGATCCAAGGAGAGCTCTGTGTAATGTTTTGCAGGACACTAGAAAACAGATGTCTCCACATTCCAGTGAGGAGGAGGGATCTCTGCTCAGAAGCCTCAATAGAATGGAAGATGGAATAAATGCGTCACGTCATAAAATGGTCAGAAGTTGTAGGAACAGCATTAAATGGCAAGGCTGCAGAAGCTGTGATAAACAGTGGATTTTAAGACAAAGTAATGCTTTTCCATTTATTTTTGCCTTTTTCATATAAAACTAAGAATCTGACTGACTGCTGTGCATGTGATTGATTGAAACCAAAGCCACTAGATATGTTTTAAAGGGATTCATAAGAACCTATGAAAAACTACTAGCTTTTAGAATAGTACTGTTCTGATTCTTAATTTGAAGATTTGTCTTTGTTTATATCATGATGCCCCTGACAGGTAACTCACATCATATTTGTCTGTAGCTGTAATTTCTATTTTCAAAATCCAGTGATTCTAGCATTTAGACAATAATTACCAGGCTCCTATTTAGCTTATAGAATCTTTTGTATTAGTATTCCCATGAATACCTGTAGGAAAAAAAGCTAGAAATATATTTAGAATATATAAATTTTGAAATGCTAAATGGCTAAAGAACATTGATTAGCTTTCCTGCAACCTATTAGAATTTAGGCCCTTCTTTAAAAGCAAGCACACAAATTAGCCTAATAGAGGTTTAAATTTTTGCTGCAGTATAGTGTAATTTGAAAAATCTTAAAGACCTCAATTGCTTATGCATAGGATTTTGTGCATTTAAAGACAGTATGTTAAGGCATATAATATAAATACATATTAAATCTGTCTAATCCTCTCCATAGAAAGACATATAGTTCTTCAAATACATATATGTTAACAATCTACCAATTAGCCTAGAGTGTTGAACTCTCCATGAGTTCAAAATGAAGAATTCAGTCAAGTGTAAAGTGAAAAATGGGTTTGTTCTCTTTCTTTTTTTGCTCCTGTCAAAAAATTTTACAAGGTTAATTGTCATGTAGCTGCTCAATAGTTGCTATAAAATAGTAAGACATACCAAAGAAAATGAGGAATGTACATGGCATAGAAGCTGTGTCATGAGAATAGGTTTCATTTGACCAGGTAAAAGTGTATTTTACCTCTACATCTGAGCTTGTTTTCTAGAATGTCTCCACAGTCAGTAAAAAAGAAGCAAATAATAGGTTTAGATGTATACAAGTTTATGAGGCCAGGTGTGATTCACCCAAGTACACTGAGGGAGCTGGTGGAACTTCTCACAGAGCTCTTTCCATCATTTATCATCAGTCCTGGTAAACTGGTAAGGTTTCAGTTGACTGGAGATTACTAAATGTGATGCCCACCTACAAGAATTATAGTAGAGGTGGCCTTTGAGTCATGGAAAAATGCATGTATTGTACTTGAATATGTGTATAGAGGCTTTGCCCCGGGAGGTCCTGGTTGCCCTTGATGGGCTGCAGCTGCGATGTCCTTAATTGGGCTGCAGCTGTGACCAATGAAGATAACTGGGATAAAAGGGGGCAGGTCAGCCAGTCAGGGAGAGCCTTGGAGGAGCCCTGAGCTGAGAAAGAACAGAATACAGAAGAAGGAGTCTGTGCTGTGAAGATCTACAGCCATGAGATTACACCAAGGAGGTATGGACTTTACAAATCTGATAACAACAGTATGGGACTCTAGAAATAGAATAACAACAAAGAATGGCCAGAAAGAGGATTCAGGGAACAACAGATCTCTCAGACCTTTCTTTTTAGAACTCATTCCACTTGAGCTGTTCAAAGATCACAAGAATAGAGAAAGAGTCAGGAAGGCAACTCAGATGCTTGAACAGAAAATATCTAAAAGTTACTGACCTGGCCCTAGCAAAGTGTCCAATGGAAACTTAGTCTAGGGCCTAATCACCACAGATAAAGACAGAATTTTTCCTCAGATAGGCAGTTTCCAAAAAGTTAGCTCATGAGTAGGGAGCCATTAGTGCTTATAAGGAGCATTAAACCCAAATGTGTTTGTTTTTCTGTCCATTCTGGGACACCAGAAGAAAAAAAAATGCAAACCCACTCTTTCATGACTAGACATTGAGTTAAACAAGAAGATTTGTGTTTTCAGATCTGTGTTGCCAAGTTTGCCTTTGTTTATGTTTTGTGACTGGAATGAAAAAGTGGAAAAATCTGTGTCAGTTTAGGACAGAGTTCCCAGCAGAGAACTAACCTGCCACTGCCAATCATGTTGGCACTGTGCTCTTGTCTAATGGTTTACCAGGTTGAGTTCTGGCTCCTTTCAGATATTCTGCATGCAGGTAATAAAAACATTCTCCTGAGAAATGAGCCACATATATTTAAAGCTCCTTAGTCTGTTTGTAGTCCAGGATCTTGAAGTGCTTTTTTTTTCTGAATGCTTTCCTGCCCTCCACCAGAATCTTTTGTATTCTCACTTGTTCTGCACCATAAGCAGAAATGCAGTAATGTTTTTCAATGTTTGTGTTTTGAACTCAAAATCATCTAAGTGACCTGCTTTACACTGTAGTCTCATAAGAGATTATATTAAGGATGATGAATATAGCATTAACATGAGAATGAACACTAAAATAGGGAGGGGGAACTATACTTCAGCTAACTCATCTACTGGAGAGAAAACATTGTGTAACTGCACCCCTTGTTAGAGAAAAAAGATTTACTAAGCCAAGGATTTTAAAAATTTGGCTAATAATTGAATTAATTAACTGTCTAAAATAATTAGCTGTTGATAGATATATAGAAGGATTATTTTGCAAGAGATATAGTGCCTAGAATGTTAGAATCCCTACCAGATGTGTTTTTTTTATGCTATGGGATCTATTTTGACAGAGCTAACACATTGTTTATGGTCAATCAAATTAATACAACATGTAAATAGGAAATATCTTGTTTGGTTTGACTACCCAATTCAATGGCATAATAATGGCTATTATAAGAACTTTACTCGTGTATTTGTTGCTGTACAATGCGAAGCTCTGAAACAAGAGTAGACCATGCAAACTCCTTGAAGTGAATTATGCTCAAGGTTAAACAGCCTTGTTAAAATTTATGAAATAGGCACATGTGAGTTGCTCTAAAAGGGTTATACATATAATGGAAGTAAATGCACTCTGGCTGTTTTCACCAATGTTGACAGATGTTCTCATATGTACTCACATGATAAGAAAGAAGGAACAAAATGAAAGCCATACTTCTTAGTAGCTGCTTGCAAGAGAGCAGCAAACTTCAGGGATTCATGGAACCCCAGAAAAACCCATTTTATAAAATAGATGACAAGATCAGAGGTTTCTCAAAGCAACTTACTGAGTTACACAACAAATATGAGGCAGTAAACATGCCAGGATCCCCCTGCACTTCACAGGTAGAGCAGTTGCTACATCTTGATAGGGGAATACTTTTTCACTGTGACCTGTGCACTGACTATGATGTATGGTCATGTGTGCTTTATCTCTACAAGCTTATTTTTATTTTTTGAACATTTCTATTAAACTTGAAAACTCCTGATTTGGGAGGAAATCTGTTGCTGATTAGACAGATTCACAGAGTCCTACAGTGCCTCTTCTTTAATGTGGTGGTTCACATAAATGCTTTGCCTAGGCATAAATGGCAGTCCTGGGATTTAATCTACTGCTTCCTTTTGTCCCTATTACTAGTGCACTGAGGAGGAGGTATCCTTACATTTATTCCAAATTCACATCTGTTTCTCCAGTTGGATAAACTTCTAAGGTTTAAATGTGATGGTGCAGCTGCTGCCCTTTTGCACATGCTGTCTCCTTCTTTGGGAACTGAGAATTAATTTTCTCCTTTTACAGAACAAAGATACAAATACTTTTCTTTGGGGGCAAGTTTTCATGAGGCTCTTCTCACACTCAGCTTGAATGAAGGGCAATTCTTAAAACACTTTTCCATTCCTGTGGAAGGTTCTATCACTGCTCCCTTGTTTAATTTCCAATAGAGAGAATTCATCACAGAAGTTTAAAGCCAAAGACACCTTTTCCCATAATTATTCTGTTGGAAGGTGGAAGAACAGAAAATAGTTTTTCTGGACACAGAAAACGGTATATTTATGATACAGAAACGAACCCAAAGTTCATTTTGCAGACCAAGTGCATTAAAATACTACTGCAGGCTTTCATGGTCACACAGCGAAATGTGTTCATATATGCCATTTTTTGTCTCAAGCCATCATGTGTATGTGTCTGATCCTTTAGTTTTCTTCACTTTCAAATACATGGTGACTTGTGTGTGTGGGAGGCTTGGGGAGGCATTTTTCACCATGAGACACTGGCAAACTGAAAACATGAGGGAAAGTTAATTACTGTAATTCCATCATTAAAATGTTTTAAAACAACAAAATAATATCATTTGATGATTTCATGTTCTTTCAGCTTACTGATAATACACAGTAATACTTTCCTATGACATTTCATTCTGCACTTCAATGCAGTTTAAGGTGAGTTTTTTTACTGCCCTTAATACTGTTTTATAACATTCCTTTGTGTTTTAGTGTGTATGCCAGGATACTGTTGGAATTAAGAATGGATGACTTCAGTACCCTGAGAGAACTAATGAAGATTAGTATAAGTAGCTCGATGAGGCATGAAAATAGGGAGATTTTGGAGAGAAGATGACAAATCAAGGTTAAATTTTGCCTCCAAAGAAGAATGAGGGTGTAGTCAAAGTATCTAGCAAGGGCTGTAGAATCCTTTTTTAAGGGAAATGGAAAAACCTTCTTCATTACCTTCCTGTGATTTGTTCTAGTCCTGCTGACACAGGCTATTAAAAACCTTGTTTTTGTTGTAGAGACTTTTTAAAGAGCACTTTGGCGCTTTATAGTGTTTGCAGAATGTTCTTTATAGTTAAAATTACATGCTGAGATGGCAGGCTGCTGAGCTAATATATTGTTACACTGATTAAATTGATTAAAAGATTCATTTTTGACAGGCAAATTGTAGAGGCTTAGATTTCTTTATCACACATTTCAGTAATTCAGCTCATGTCTTGTCCTATCTAATAATCACTTCTTTGCCTCCCTGTTTAGGAATCATCTCAGCAGCGGGTACATTTTCAAACAGCATATTAGCTTCACATCTGAATTACATGAGTCACAGTGCATTGGCATTACAAAAGCCTTATTCAAGGTAATGGCTTATTCAGTGAAACACTTGAAATATATTCCATTTTGGTTTTTTTTTTCTTGCTATACTGTGAACAAAGAAAGGCACCCTTGATTTTTAGATTAGAAAATAAGAGATTGCTTTTACCGTAGATGTAGATTGACAGCAGAGGTCATAGTGCAGAAACATTTTATGTCCTACTCAGAACAACATATGCTTACTTAAAAATGTGTGAGAGAGCAGAGCAAAAACCTTACAAGAAATTACTGAAAATATAACAGGCAGATAGAGGTGGATTCAGAAACAAATCAGCTGCAGAGGAGATGTTTTGCAATAAATAGGGAAATAAGGTGAGGGTACTTAAAAAAAATTTAGTAAACCTAAATTGCTCTTAATAAATGTAGAAGCCTACAGAATTGTCTTCTGATGTCTGTGCAAAGTGTTCACAGCTTGCAAACAGGAGACTCAGAAGACGGTCCAAAAATGTGAGCTGGTTGCTCATAGTACCACACAGAGAGGAGTGCTCAGTGACAGCTACAAACTGTACTTCTGCACAGCACATTCTCCATTTGATACAAACATTAAGCATTTTTCAGGGTAAAAGGAGACTTGTTTAGCTAAAGATCAGTGCCCAGCACAGTGGTTCTAAAAGAAGAATACACTACTTGCTTGCATTACAGCATGCAAAGTAAAAAGATGAAACTGGTCTACATGGTTCAGACTGAAGCTCTGTTAGCTCAGTACCCTGAATTGCTGACTCTGTTCAACAAATCATATAACCCAGATTCTGATTATTACAAGATTAAAATCTTCTGAAGTGGAGGTGACATTCTGTTTACTCGATTTGGATGCCTCTGCTGAAGCTTATCTTAGGATTTTACTCTTTGAAACTGTTCACCATGTCAGCCATATGGTATCCTGTGACACTGAATTCAGCAACTGAGTTATGTTTCATTTTAAACCTGTCATTTCATTTGGAGACCTGTTTTTCTTTTATTTTGATGAATAATTAATCATTTCACTTCTCAATTTCATCCTACTATCCATCATGTCAAAGAGCTCTGGCTGTCTCCATGCATTCTGTTGGTAAAGCATGCCAAACACAGACAGTAATGTTTCCAAAACTGCTCTAAAACTACTGGCAGCTGACAGAAATTAATGCAGACATAGAGACAGTTTAAATGTTGGTATGTTTCTCTCTGCAAACAGAAATCTGAAAGGCAAAATACAAAGAAAAAAATAGCTTGGGTTTGTCTTGGAAAGAGGTAAGAGAGCATTGGAAACATATAGAGCTCACAGCCACATGAAAATCTGGGAGACTGTATTCTCCAGAAGCTAGAACTTGATATTGTTTGGTCTTAATAGCTATAAATGCCTCAGGAAAAATGGAGAGAGAGAAGGGATGGGAAGACCTGCTGTACAACACAGATCACTGGGATCTGCTTGATGCTAGCAGAATAAACAGTGTCCACAGAAATTGCAGGAAGGGACTAAGAACTACATATCCTTCTTTCTTTTTTCCTTTTTTAATTGATTTTCAACAATATAGGAAAATTAAAAATGCCTGTAAAATTAATATGGGAATCCTATGTAATAAGCATGCATTAAATGTGATACACAGAAGAGGTAGAATAATTAAAGTTTAGATTTCATACAGGGTAGAAATGGGAATGTGTAGAGATGATGATGGTCATCCTGGCAGCATTTTGACCAGCATCAGCAACATGTTTCTTATCCCCAGAGCTACAGCATCTAAAGTCATTCATACATAGTGCAGGGAATTATTTATAGGAAGTTACATTACTTTTCAAACCCCTCCCTAATCTGTACTTATGTGTTAACAGGCACATCAGGTATTTTTGATCCCATCTACAAAAGATATTCTCCACAATCCACAGATTTTGAATTTCTTAAATCAACCCAGCTCTTAGCCCAACAGTGAATTACATGTCTTTCTTTCCTGTATCCCTATGAAAGAACTTGCTTAGTAGCCTCTAAAGCAAGTTAAAGGGTAATTTTCAAATTACTTCATCCAACAGGTATTCAGAAGATCTCTTTCTGCTAAGTCTGTGCCAGGATAATGGTGCCAAATCATAGAATCATTGAATTTTACAGCTTTGAAGGGATCTTATAGATTATCTGGTCTCAGCCTTCCCTGCCAAGGGCAGGGACACTTCCCACTAGACCAGGTTGCTCAAAGGTTGCTTATCCAACCTGCCTTGAACACTGCCAGGGTTGGGACATTCACAGCCTCCCTGGGCAACCTGTTCCTGTTGCAGACATCTTTTATGAAAAATTCTTTGCTTAGGATTTTTCCTCCTGAGAAGCTGAGAGGCCTCAGGAACAAAATACAAACATTGATTATCTGCTGCTGTGGAATGCAACAGGTGGATCTGTGATTGGCCCATCTTGGATGTTTGTAATTAATGGCCAATCACAGCCCAGCTGGCTCAGGCAGAGAGCCAAGCCACAAACCCTTGTTATCATTCTTTCCTATTCTATTCTTAGCTAGCCTTCTGATGAAATCCTTTCTTCTATTGTTTTAGTATAGTTTTACTGTAGTATATATTATAAAATAATAAATCAAGCCTTCTGAAACATGGAGTCAGGTCCTCGTCTCTTCCCCAATCCGAAAACCCCTGTGAATGCTGTCACGTGTTCCAGTGCCTCACCACCCTCACAGTAAAAAAATCTTCCTAATATCTAACCTGAATTTCCCCTCTTTCAACTTATACCCATGACTACTTGTCCTATGACTACAGTTCCTGATAAAGAGAAGCCTCTCTGGCTTCCCACTTGGCCCCCTCCAGATAGTAGAAAGTGCTTTGAGGTCTCCACACAACCTTCTCTTCTCCAGGCTGAACAGACTCAACTTTCTCAGCCTGTCATTATAGAGGAGGTGCTCAGTCCCCTTAGCAACTTCATGGCCCTCCTCTGGCCTTGCTCCAGCACTTCCATGCCCTTCCTGTGCTGGGGGCACCAGAGCTGAATGAAGAACTCCAAGTGTGATCTCAGCAGAGCAGAGTAGAGGAGGAGAATCTGTCACCGTTAGGCAGGACATGACATACATGTGTGATCAGGGTCCAAGAAGAAAAAAGTTTTTTATTTTGCGTGTTCTCCAACTTATATACTCTTAAGAAAGCATGATATTAAGTCATTAACTACATCACAATAACTTATTATATTCACTGGTGCAAAGCAATTCACATCAATATAATTGGCAAAAGTTTTACAGAAATTTAATGCACATGTATACACATCTACTTAGGCACCTAGTCTAGCTTACAAAACTTTTCATGTATCTTTTCTAATCAGTTTCCACGCTGATGGCCTTGTCTTCTTCCTTGTTATGGATACACTCAAAAATCATCAATTGTTATTTCTTCTATTTACTCAGCTTTGCTTGCAGGCCAGCTGTCAAGCCCCTCCATGAGAATCCCCTCCTCTGCCCTGCTGGCCAGGCTGCTTTTGGTGCAGCTCAGGCTCTCTGGGCTGTGAGCAAACACTGCCAGCTCATATTGAGGTTTTCATCTACCATCATCCCCAAGTTCTTCTCCACAGCGCTGCTCTCAGTCACCTCCACTCAGCCTGTAGATGTGCCTAGGATTGCCAGGACCTACAGATCTCCTTGAGTGAAGGACATTTGTGTGTTTTAAGAGATAATTTGACCTGCCGTGTAAACCTTATCAGCAGCTAGGAAAACCCTTAAAACATTTTTCTACAGTTAGAAGTATAGCACCACATAAGCCTATGACAAAAATACAGAGTACAAAGAAAATATATGTCCAATAGGCTTATTCTTCCTTCACCAGCCACTATAAACACTACACATTGAAGTTTTTCATTTAATGAGGTAGAGATTTTACTGATTACCCATGCTGAATTATTGCACACACCAGGGTTTTGTAAACCCTATTGACTCTTCTTTCTAACGCTCCTATAACCTAGACACTTATTTCACCAAATGTCTCCTTGTGAATAAGCCACAATGCTTTAGATGATGTTTTAATTTCTATATTTTGTGCTATTGCACATCTGTAAATATATGTTTATTATTTCATTAAGGAGACTGAAAGCAGAGCTGGAAGAGCTTTAAGGAACAGCTATTACGAATTCAGTTCTTCTTTAGTCAATTAACCCTCTTCACCTTTTTCCATAGTTTGCATTGTTGTCTCCCATTTTGATTTTAAAGGCAAAATTTACAGAAAATGCAGGAACTATGCAATCAGGGCAAGAAGGTGAGTTGTTATGTTCCTCATCAAAATTTGGCCAATTTTAAGAGCAGAGGTACATATTCAATCATAACATTATTCAAGACTGTTTGTTTTTTGAGTTTCATCCAATCTAATTTTTCCTTAAATTGGAAACTTCACCATGTTTGTTTGCATATTCAGGCTAAGTTCCTTTTGATTGCTATGAGGAATCTCCACAGCCTAATTTTAGGCACCTAACTTGGTTTCTCCCTTTCCTTCCTCTAAATATGGTGATTCAGGGCAGGAACATATTTGGAATAGTCTATGTCTTTTCAGTGTCTTTGTATGGATACTGGAAAGACTATCCTCCTGACTGAGACCCGTTAATCAGTTTGATAACGGTAGGTGATGTAAATATTCCTTTCCACAAAGGACTGGCTTTCTACTCAAGTGCACAGTTACTTTGGGGGTTGAGGATGTACTGAGGATGTCACTGGTATACAATAGTGTGTTTTGGATTTAGGCGTGGGATAAACATCCATGTGTTTGGTTGATGGCACACTGTGTCTCTTCCAGCGACGTGCACTTTATTGATACCATCTAAAATTTTTAAATCTGGACTCAAAAGAGAATATTTTTGTAAATTTTATCCTTGTGTATCATTCTTTACAGTCTGGGTCCTTGCAGTTTTTAACTGTTAGCCAATACAGAAGAAATACTGCTTTGTCTTGGGATCTTGATGATTGTTAATACTTACAGAATGATGAATATATTTTAACAAGTGTATATCCAGCTGGCTCTAGACACCTTGGGAAACAACACAGATGTGTGGAAAAAATTAATGTAAAGACAAAACAGAGCAGTAAACTGTGCATGATATTCTTCTGAAATGTTATTTTTTGCTGAGGTCAAGCAATTGGAAGTAATTTTTGGAACTGTATATGACAGAGGCAGGAAAATTGAAATGAAGAAGATAACATTCCTAGAATTCTTTGGAACTGAAGTGACATGTTCTAGCAGGAATACTCTAAGGTGTCATTATTAATAAGCCAAATGATGTGGACATCTACTAAGCACTTCAAAAACCACTGGATAATATTGAAACCATCCCTAAAGAGATGTGTTTCTTATTACAAAAGGGGATGACGCTCCTGGATCAGCCAGCCTGCAAACCTACAAAAAAAATTCACTATCCCAGATTATTTTGGATCACTGCTAGAATTCATGTATCTCCTTTTTACCTATCCATTACTCATCAGACCTCAAAGGCTTAAGAAAATTTCTGTTATATATTTATCAGATTTGAGACAGAACACTATGGAAGATTCCAGGGTTTCATTCAGACTAGATATTATTAATAACTTTTTCATAAGGAAGAAACTTTTACCATGAGGATGGTGGAACATTGTAGTTGCTTCACCTGTAGAAGCATTCAAGGTCAGACTGGATGGGGCTCTGAGCAATGTTATCTCACTGGAGGTGTTCCCACTCATCACAGGGGGATTGGACTAGATGACTTTTAAGATCCCTCCCAGCTCAGACTACTTTATGAGATTATGGTTATTTCCAGTGAGAAACTGAATTACACTAGTGGAAGCACTATGAATGTTAATTTGTATTGTGATTATTTCTCCCATTCTGAAAGATACAGTCAGTTTTCTAATTCTTAACTGAAGATCCTAAGGGATAACAAGCTCAATTTCTTTACCCTATAGCTACCTCTGAAAACTTTTGATGGATTTTCCTGTCTTCATCAACCTACATTTAGGGCAGAAGTCGAGCCCTGAGAATGTATTCTGGGTCTTGCATTGCTTGTGAATGCTAAGAAACTGGAGAAAGATCTAGAAAAATGGTTTCAGAGATGGTGCTGAATAATTGGAAAAAGATATGACCTCCTATTAAAATTCAATAGTACTTTCTCATCTAAAGCTGTGCAGTAAACTCTTGTGGATAGTAGGGATAGGGATTTCTTCAGAAAACCTGGCCAGAACAAAGGAAAAATCTGGAAGGCACAGTGAGTCACTGAAAGGTCTTTTCATTCATTTAAACAAAGTTTACTTTGCTCAGTTCTTCACAAAAACACAGTTTGCATTTATAGAGGACTTGTAAAGTAAAAAGTCAGAGAATCTGAATAAGTTCTACAAAGAAATGGCTTCAACCACTAAAAAATTGAAATAAATTGGAAGTATTTTCAGTTTTTTCAGTTTAATGTAGTCTATCCATAGAAATGCTGCAAATACTACTCAGTTAATTTCAAATGTAATGAGTTTATCCCATTTTCTCTAGTCTTAACACTTTCACAGAATCATAGAAACACAGAATCACATAATTAAGGTAGGAAGATACCTTCAAGATACCTAGTTCAACCAACAACCCAGCATCATCATAATCACCCCTAAACCCCAAGTGTCACATCCAGAGCCTTTTGAACACCTCTGGAGAAGATCACTCCACTACCTCCCTGGGAAAATTATTCCAATGCGAAACCACTCTTCCAGTGAAAGCTGTTTTTTTAATACCCAGTCTGAACCTGCCATGGCACAACTTAAGGTCATTTCCTCTCGTTCTTTCCTTTGAGACACAGAGAAATGACCAACCCCCAGGCCACTACAGCCTCCTCTCAGGTAACTGTAGAGAGCAGTGGAGTCTCCCCTCCTCTTCTCCAGATAAAATTGCTCAGTTTTCTCAGTTGATCCTCAGGGGATAATCTTTCTAGACCCTTCATCAGCTTCACTGCCCTTGTCTGAACATGCCCCAGCACCTCAATGTACTTTTTGAAGCGAGGGCCTCAGAAATGGACACATTTCTTAAGGTGTGGTTTAAACCAATGCTGGATACAGTGACACAATCGCTCCCCTAGTCCTACTGGCTACAGTATTCTTGATACAGGCCAAGATGCCGCTGATTTGCTGGGTTTCATGGCCACCTGGGCACATGCTGGCTCCTATCCTGCTAGCTTTTAAACGGTACCCCCAAGTCCCTTTCAGCTGAGAAGCTCTCCAGCCACTGTTCTCCAAACCTGAAATGGCACATGGGGTTGTTGTAACTCAGAAAAAGGACCTGTTACTTTGCTTTGTTGGTCCTTATGCTGCTCTACTCTTACTATTGATCCAGCCTATCCAGGCCCCTCTGCCAGAGCCTTCCTGTCCTCCAGCAGATCAACACTTCCACCTAAATTGGTCATCTGCCGACTTACTGAGGATGCACTCAAACTCCTTGTCCAAATCATTGACAAAGGTATTAAAAAGGACTGACCCCATTACTGAGCCCAGCACCAGCGACTGGACTAGAACCTGATTTACTTGCACCCATCACCATTCTCTTGGCCCAGCCACCCAGCCAGTTTTTTCACCCAGTGAAGAGCACACCTGTCCAAGCCATGAGCAGCCATTTTTGCCAGGACAGTGCTGTGGGAGGTAGTGTCAAATGCTTTACTGAAGCCTAGGTAGACAGTGTACACAGCTTTTTTGTCATCCACAGAGAGGGTCACTTTATCACAGGATCAGGTTGGTCAAGCAGTCCCTGCCTTTTGTAACCCTGTGTTGTCTGGACCTGATTTCCTGGCTGTCCTGAAAAGTATGTGATGGCACTTAGGATGATCTGTTCCATTAGCTTTCTATACAAGGACATTATTTGTTTTTTATTACTTAAAATATAACAGGTATAACAGGTACAGAGCTGGCAAGGTGGTCATGAGACAGAGAACAATTATGTTTTTATGCAGGCAAAGTGTATCTCTGCATAGATTGGGAACTTCATGGCAGTGAATGCAATGGTGACAGTTCATCAGCAATTCAGAATGACTGACTAAAGCATCATAAAAAGTTTTTCAGGATGCATGTGGTTGACTTGCTCTGATTGGCTATAAGGACAGCCATATGCAGAAGACTGCAATATGCAAAAGGGCATGCCAATGGAAAAATCATGACTGCAAGTAGAGTTTAACTTTCACGAAGAAAAAATAGAAAGCTTCATTCTATTTTCTGTTTATACATAGAAACATCCACACAGGAGAATAACAGATGTTTTCTAAGATTTATTAAGATAAAACTGACTTGAGATGCTGAATAAAAATTTTCATGATTGGGAAGGTGTTTTTCAGTGAATGCTTGAATTTGTCTCAGAACAGTGTTAGAAAGAAAGGTGTGTTATATTTTTTCCCACGATATTGGCAAAAAATTTGAATTACTTGATCTCATGCATGTCAATGTTTAACACAGAATGTGTAAGAGTGTAAGGGTGAAAAATAATAAAAAAAATAATTGAAAGCTAGTGAATGTAAACCTTACTGAAACTGTCAAGGCAAAGGAAGCAATATGTATGAAAAGATATGCCAGGTATTCATTCTCACGTTCAGGGATTTCAGCAGGCATAATTAGTGTAACCAGATTAAGCTGTATCTCTGAATAAAATGTTAACTTTACAAGAGGTCATAAGCACTACTGAAGAGTTGAGTCTTGACAAAAGGTGAGGTTTGAATAATTTATATGAGGAATTGGTACATGCTGAGATTTTGCATGTGTGTGCACATATGTGTACATACACTCATGTTTGTGTGGTTCAGAAATATACATGGGAAATTGAGTTTAGGTCTACGTCCTAATCCAGCTTCTCTAAATACCATTACATTTAAAGAATTTTGTACATTTTTTATTATTATTACTTTAAATACAACATTTGAAATAGTAAATAAACACACTTTTTCAGATTACAGAAGCTTGTTAAATATCAGTTCTACTAAGGTTTAGCTTCAAGTCAATTTAATTATGTTTTTTCTTACTATTGCCATAATTTTGCTTGCTTCCTTACTTGCAGTTAACAAAATGTGCTGGAATGAAAAAAAATAATTGCCTTTCCTTTATAGTACTCATAATTCAGTGAAGTTATTTGTAGCAATTGTGTATATTGAGTTTTATAAATTAATGATAAAATATATTGGAATATATTAACTTTAGTATAATTTTCAAAACAAAGCTGAAGGTTGTGAAAATTGAAGTATAATGTTATTGGAAGTAAAAATGGGCACTTATGATATACAAATTTGAAATACACTAAGGGGAGACTTTTTTTTTCCTGTACGGTGCCATTTCATTTCAAATATCGCCATTTATTGTACTAGATTATAACTTGCATTCAAGAAAATGGGATCACACAGCTTCTGGTGACTTCTGAGGTGAGAGCTGACCACCTCTCTTTTGAGGAGAATGAAGCTCTCTGCTGTGTCAAGGTCAAGACATTGTCAGTAAAACAATCTGCAAAGAATTACCCTTGAGCTGTTGATAGCAGTGAGATGGCACCTGGCTCTTGAAGATGCAAAGAAGCAGGAGCCAGAACTTCTCTGACTTACCTATACACAGCAAATACAGAGAGAGCTGTTTGGAGTCAGGTGGTGTAACAGACCAGTAAAGGGATTTAAGCTCATTCAAGTGTGGCAGATGTCTGGAATAAACTTTCTAGATCATATTGCCTTGGAGAAAAAGACCTGGGGTAGGAATTTCCCAAAATATAAAAGTCACATGACCGAGAATAAGAAAATACTTAAATTAATTAGATTTTTCTCAGATCTCGAAGAGAGGAAGGCTACATCTTTTCTGCAAAATGAGACAGGCCATTAATCATTCTCTGAATATGGGTCTAAGTGGCAAACCATGATTTACAGCCACACACCTAAAATCTCTTCCAGAACATTGTAGAAGCATTGGAATTGCCTATCTAAAGCAAACCCCATGTACACAGGCATTGTCTGGGACACAGACAGGTCAGAAATTCATCAGAAGGTACATTCAAAGGCAGGGTATAATGTGTATTACCATTCTTCTCGAGAAAGCTGATAGCATGAAGTTTGTTGCTGTCTTGCTTCAAAGAAGTAAAACCTCTACAGAGATTAATCATGAGAAAAATCTCTCACTTTGTATCATTCCTTCTTCAAATGAGGAACAAATCTTTTAAGTCTGAAGAACATTCAGCTTTGCTTTTATCTTAGCCTGATCATGCAAACAGAGGATAGTGATAATAGAAGTAAATCCAGACTCAAAGTGGGTTCAGATTTCCTACATTCTTTTCTTTGTTAAGTTTATGCCATTTTTCATTTTTGTAGATTACCCTTACGCATTATGTCATATTTCAGTCATAAAAATCCCTTCCAGTTAAACATCAAAGGGTACTCTGTGTTAAAGAATGTAAATTTAATGGATCATATATTTAAATCCAACTGCAGTTATTGAGAGGCTCCTCATTCAAAATAACAGCATAATCTTCTGCTTTGGTTTGTGGGCTGGTCTCTTGTCTGCTTTGACGATGAGACCTTGATTCACAGCCTCAAGACTGACTGTGATGCTGCACCCTACAAAGGAGGAGTAGCTGTTGGTTAGCTCTCCTAGCAGCAGGATGATTGAGGGTGGGATCTGAGACAAGGACTATGATACTGCTTGAGGTGGATAAACTTATGGGTGACTGAAAGAGACTGAACTCAAGAGTCATTTGTGTTTCTAGACCAAGACAATAATTAGTAATTATCTACAAGAAAAAGTAAAAACTGTAACTGCAATTATTAGGATGGAAATCAGAGTGTGTTTTTAGAAAGATTATTTTCATCCAGGCCATTAAGCAATTCAGAAGATTTTGGAGCAATGCTGTTTTGATACCTGGGTTCAGTAAAAATAGCAGATGCTGTAAGAAACTGTTGTCTCAGTTGAACAATGCTTTTATTTAGCTGTTTCTTGCAGTATCTCATATAAACTTCTAGTCAGATGTAAACTCTTTGGGTACATTCCTACTCTTGCCAACTGGGAAGAAACAAGCAAGTTCTTCTAGCAGCCAGAATGATTATTAATAGAGTGTCTCTCAGTTGCTATGCTCCCACTGCCAAAAGGTGGGAGGGGAGGCTTTCATGGATCAGACAGTGAGACACCACTTGGAACAAAAGAAAGAAAAGAAAGGCAGAAATGAACTGCAGGGATAAAAGGGAAGGAGAAATTGCTAAACTTCTTCAGAAAATTTTGGCTCAATTTTTTGGATATGGGACCTCAGGGGACACAGAATCATTCCTTCTAAGATGCTGGGAAGCTCATAGAGGTCTCAGGGGGAAAAAAGTTGCAAGGCTGAGAAATGTCACTAACAATATATCTGTCTGTTTTCCCTCTCTCACGCCTACTTTCTTCCCATTTCCAAAGATTTAAAGTGGTCTGTGATTAGCCTGGTGACCCTGGTGGGTGATTTCCCTAAAGAGAAAATAAACTACAATATTTAAATGTAGTGTTTGATATAAGTGTGAGCCAAGCCTCACCTTTTTATGGCTGGAAAAGAAAGAAACACAAGAGACTTATGATTTCACTATAACAGTTATGCTAATAGCCAGATTGGCTGGTGTCAGTGTGCCTGACAGGCCTCAGCATTTTTCTGGTGTAAAGGAAGAAATCACAAGAGACACTCCTTTTCCATGTCTTAACCAGGTGTTTGTTATTTGATCTCAGTAGTGATAGAATTGGGTATCTTCTTTATTTCATCTTTTGCATGTATTGGGTGTTCAATCTCTCTCCACAGAACTGTGTTTTTTAAGTTTTATTCTGATGCCCACTAAAAGCTAGAGGAAAGCAAATAAGACTTTTAGCTGAAGACTTTTAGCTGTACTGGACAAGTTTTAGTTTTGTGGAACACAAAAATTAATTGCCAACAGTCCTCAGTATACTTGTGAAATACAAAAAATGAAGAGAAGTATTTAGAAATGTAGGGTTTGCCATACTAAGTCTGGCTAGAGGTCTATATTGTCTAGTATTTTGTCTCTGGGAGTGGCCAGATGTTAATTAAAGTAGTGTTTTTACATAAAATTTGAACGTGTGATTCCCTGCTCTATTGCCAATATAACATCAATTTTGGCAGAGGAAATAAATGGCATCTGTTATTAGGCAACCAAAAGGAGCTTTATGGAGGAAATGAAAATAATATGTCTTTGGCTTTGTTTGTGTAAAATAATTCATGGCTAATTGTTAGCAGATACCACACTGAAATACTGGGTTACATCCTAAGCTGATGCAAATCTTACAGCTCCATAGCAATCAGCAGGGCTGTTCTGAGAGACATATGCTCATGGTGTGATTCACAGTGAGAAAGACCGATTGCCATAACAGAAATTCCAGTTGGGAGTTAACTTTTCTTCACTTTTTCCCTCTTTGAAGTCTATTTTAATGTCCTTTTCACTCTCAATTCAAAAAGTTATACTTCATTTGAATTTATATAGCAAGTTAAACAGAAGCTTAATCTCAGTCTGATTCTCTACTGTTCAGTACCCTTTGTAGCCACTTCAGAATAAATGTGAAAGGTTTCCACTCGTATTTAGTGGCATTTGGTATTCATTTCATCCAAGTCTAAATGACAAAAAGGATAGGGGGCAACATATGATAGAAGTACAAAGCCCCAGTAGAACTGAAGCAAAGCAGTGTCTGTTTCTGTTCGTGCTTCTTTGATGGCAGCAGATTCAAGGCAAAAAATAGTTATGTGATTTGTGAAAACCAGGAGCACAGTATGTTCTGTGCTAGGTCAGAATGCTCTCTTTATAAGATTGTTTACAACAGACAACCAAAAGAAGCATCTTATAAAATGTCAATGCTAATTACATGTAAATTAGTATACACTTCCATTCATATTATGCATCTAAAAGTCAGACTGGTTTCAAAATCCAGAAAAACGGAATTGTTAACAGTATAACCTCAAGTGGTTTAAAACATATAAAAAGACTTTCAGCTATATTTATGTAATATTTGACTTTAAATACATTTTCTAGCAAGGCTATACAGAAAAAGAACAGCAAAATATGAAATACAAACATTCAGATAGATGAGATTATAAAGTGAACTTGATTTCTTGGTGTCTTAAGCAGATTATGGTTTTTTATTAAGGATGAGAATTTCTACTAAAACAAGTTATTTATTTGTTGTCAACTTTCAAACTACAGTTTTTTATTGCTGTTTGTTTTGTGTACCAAACATATCATATACTCCACCACATGCTAACACTATGAATTGCTTACTTCAAACCTGTTAAGCTATGCATACTTTGGCAAAGGAAGAGAGAATACTCCTACTAAAGGACTCGGCAAATATGGAGAATGTTTTTCATAAGTTCCAAAGAAAATTTAATTAACAAAGCATCTGGGAGTAAATAGGAATGAAAAAATATGCTGTGCTAGCATAAAGACACCAGACTGAATAAAGGCAATTATATGTGCACTCCAGAGGAGAAATAAAAGCACTTTTTTTTTCATTTAGAAAAATGAGAGCACCTCTGAGTCTGATACAGTAACTCTGGTAATAATATCTTCGTGACTTATAGTCAATTGCAAAATGGTTTTAAGCTTTTTCATTGAAAATTATGATCTAGAGAAACTTTCCCCAGTAGCTCTCTGACACTGGAAGCTCTCTGGCAAGTGAGTTCTCCTGTGCCTGCAGCTCTCTATACACATTAGCAGGGCTGCCTGGCCTCAAAAGCTGGTTTCCCTTCCACTCACCTAAATCTGGCTAGGTCTAAATTAAAGCCTCTAGATCAAATTAAATTTGATCACTTGAAATAACATCATCAATATACATGACATTATGCGCAATTAAAAGTTCACAGAGCAAATGAGTTCTTGGCAAATTCCAAAAGAGAGGGAAATGTACCCCATTGAACAGTCTGTACTGGAGAGCTGCTGCTAGATGCTCAGCATGCAGGATGGGATATGATGCCCCATCCAGTCTGGGCACTCTCACAGAGCTGGGGCTCCCAGAAGACACAGCTGGGTATTAGTGCTCATCTGAGGTACAAAGCTGCTTCAGCATGGTTTCTGCCACCAAGACTGTGGGGCTTGGCTTGGTGGAGGGCTTGTGTGGTGTTGGGTTCTGGGTTTGTTTTTTGTTTTTTTTTTCTTTTCTTTTAGAGTGGTTATCTTTTTAAACTAATGCAATGTCTAATTCAAGTAGATGGGAGATCTGAATATCCTTAGACTGAAACAGGAACTAAACCCAGATTATTTACTTTCTGGACAAAAGGTTCAAACTAGTATATAACATTTTAAGTGAGGGAGACAAAAATAAATACAGTTTTATTTTATTTGTTCACTTTTACAATCCCTTAAACATCTGTCCTCAGGAGCAGCTGAAACACCTGGGCACAGCTTCTCATGTGACTAGGAGCCCAATTACACTTGATTAGTTTCCATCAAGTCCTCAACTACCTCTGAGGGCTAAAGATTGAAGATTCCTGGTTCTGTTAAAAATCAGTACAACATAACTTCCTAAATATGTATGCATCAGTTCAGTAAAAGGGATTGCTGTCCTGCATCAGAGACATCCAAGCCCTCCACATGCTCACTTCTTGAGAATGACAAGTGTATTCCAGCACAAAGATTCACCTGGAAACAGGCAGAATTTGGGATATTGTATTACAGCAATTAGTGAAAAGATTTGGTGAGTCATATGGTACTCATTTGTGGTGGTGTTATCTATGTGGATATGGAAAGGAACCCACATAAATATTTAATGTATACCATTAATGAAACCCATAGAAACACCAAAAAGCATGTGTTTTACCTGATTCCATTATGAGTAATTAGAGTAGTGACTAGGACTCTAATTGAAATCAGGCCTTACTTATATAGAGCAATATGCAAACATATAATGAGGGATTATTCTACCTAGAAAAAATCATAGAAAACATTAAATTTCAACATTCTTGCTATATATTATAGTAATTTAAACTTCTTGGGCTAAACTTGAAATTTCAAGAAAGATATAAAAGAGTATTTTAGCATATTTAAAACAATTCTATCCTATGACAACTGGGTCATAATTAACATCTTAGCTGGGGAATAACTAATATAGGTTGTATTTCATGATATTTGTGTGTCAAGTGCAAAGGTTAGTGTTAATATTCTCTGCACATTCACACAAGGTAAGAATGCATTCATTTGCAGCTGTGCCTCTGAACTAAGTCAGATCTTTCTGAGCTAGAAATTGTCTTTGAAGTAGTGCACTAAGAAAGTATTTTGGGTACAGTGCTTAACAACCCATTTGATTCAATCTGTAGCATCTTTGTGCAAATCTTTGCAGTCAAAACTTTAACGTTTCCAGTCATCGGGAGCTATTAGGGGAATTTCAAGTTTACTTCCTGTAAACATCCTACAGGACAAGCTCATCCAACATTGAAGCAAAAAAAACCCAGGTCAGATTAATTTTTAAGTTCAAAGATAGAGTATTGTGCAGTTCTAAATCAGCTCTGAAAATGCCTCACAATGTCCCCCAGTTGTTGATATAGGGAAAATTTCTTAGTGTGGGGAAAAAAAAACCTGTGCTTTTTTTTCTTTTTCCTTTTTTTTTCCCTAACACCTAATTCAATTATGAGCATTATAAAGAAATAAACTTGCTCCTTCAAGATCAAAGACAAAGACATAAAAGAGTGTTTAAACCTCATATTGAGGGTGTGTGAAGACAGCAAATTTTGAAAAAGTGGAGCAGATGCCCTCTTTGGAAACTGCTGTGAAAGTTGCTGAGTCAGTATCTGTGGGAACTCAGCACATCACTCCGGATGTCCAGAGTTACTGAGAGAACCCTTGGGGGTCTCGGAAATCCTGGAATGTTGCAGGAGTGTTTGGTGGCTTGATTTTGATCCATCCACAGAAGTGACAGCAGTTTGAGGACATGAGAATCACTTTAGAGTGAAGGGTGTAAAAGGGACACATTTATAGGGTGAAATATAAACTTTAAGGTTCTTGGTACAGGGGGGTTATGGAGACAAGATGGAGGGATCAGGGCGTCTCATCCTTCTTCTTTCTTCTTCTTGTCCTCCATCTCCTGTGATGATGTTGGCACTTGGGGATTGGTTCATGGTGAAGGTGCACTTGCTAACATGGGTGAAAAGCATTGGGAAATAAAGGTAAATATTGTGTACGTAGATTTTAGTATAAAAAGACATGACCGCCCCATGGGTGGGCAGAGTGCCTTTGGCTGCCTTGCAGGTCAGACCTCTGCTGGGCAGACAGAAAATTTTGTAGATAAGAAACAATAAACAATCTGAAGATTGAAAAGCTGAAGAGTCCAGACTCGTCCTTTGAAACGCGTGCCACCCAAGAACCACCGTACCCGTGTCGGGGCAGAGACAGACAGCCGGACCGGACAAGTATCTCAGCAACAGGTGGGTCTAGCTGGGAAGGTGTGTGGGAAGGTGGGAGCAGAAGTGATTCCTGCCCAGTGAAATGGCTGTGAGAGGAGGTATCACAGCAAGAGTCTGGAGACATGTAGCCCTGTGGCCCTGGGTGCAGTTCCACACTGGGGCAGCAGCCCCACAGAGCCCAGAGTGAGTGAGGAGGGTCCTTCCATCTGACCAGCAAGGCTCTCTGCAGGGCTCCCTGCTGCTCATCCAGCCCCCACTGCCTCTAAACCTCTGGTAAACTGGGAACAGAAGCAGATTGTGCAATTCCCATCCTTGTCAGGTTTTGCAGAGGTGCGGGAATGAGGAAACCCATTTGAGGTGTACATCTGGCAGTCAGGGGCATTTATAACCTGTGCATGTAAAGATTAAGAGTGAGACAGAGCAAGGATTGCTGCAAGATTTCAAAGGCACCCTGTTCCCTAGGATTTCTGCTTACCCCTCTGCAGCATCTGTCTCTTTGTCTGACTTGTCTCCTTGGTTCTGAACTGCTGATTTCACAGCAGAGCAGAGCTCAGAGGTGAATAAATCATCCTGCAGAAGTGGATTTTTCAGTTTAGGTTGAGCACCGGTTGACTGCCCCCTAATTTGAAGCTTGAAATGAGCTAGTTTGAGTATATCTGTACTTGTAACCACCTGGGAGGGTAATTTGGGAAGGTAAAAGTGTATCACAATTGTGTAATTCTGTCTCAATTTTACTCAATTTAGATAAATGCTGACCTAACTCTTCTGAATTTCATATGTATTTAAAATGCTGACTGGTGCACAAAAATAGTTTTTAAGCTCCAATTACAGATAAGAATTTCACCTCATTTAAAGATCAAAATTTAAACATCTGATTAGTCTTAAATTAAATTTTGCTGAATACAGCTGGCTTGCTGGATAGATATCCTAATGACCTAACTGAGATTTTAGGTGACTAGCTCCTTCAGATGTTGCAGCTTAAATAAGTTCTGCCAGAGCAGTGCTTGCCTTCTGAAGAGCAGTGCCATGGGTACCAATGCAGCATCATCTCAGGAGGAGCAGCAGAAACACAGCCTAGGAGTGCTCTGGGAAGGAATGGCAAGGAGCAGCAGATGCAGACAAAATAATTTGCTCTTGCCATACTCAAGAGTAGTAAAGCAACTTTCTAGAGCACAGATGTGGTACTCAACTTGGCAGAACAAATTGAGAGTCAAATAGCCAGTAAAATAGCCTTGGAAGACAGAGAACTCACTAGAAATTGAAGTCCAGCTTGTTTGTGAGACATTATTTTAGTCCAAGGTATCCTGAAGGAAAGGAAATCTCATGTGGAATTTCTGGATGGAGGAGTCAATGATGAGATGGCTACTGATTGTATCAAGCTCTGTCTTAGAAACTAGGCATAGAATTTACTCAAAATAAAAATAAAAGCTCCTAAGAAGCTTACACACCTTAACTGCAATAGTTAAAAGGCCTAAAATAATACTAGAAAAATAAACAAGCAAATAATTCCACAATTTCTGAATCGTTGTCTCTGAAGTACCACTCTTTTGTCTTGGAAGTCATCTTTTTCTACATCCACTTAGATGCTGAATAGCAAGAAGAGATTCAACACAGATATATCCACGGGAAATCAGTTTTTAAAGCTAGTTTATAAATCATGGCAGAATTTGTATGCAACAATGACAACTCAGTCAGAATTAAGTCTTTATTTAAGATTATAAATTCAGGCAACAAGAAATCTCAAATGCATGACAAAGTCCAATCAAACAATATTGCTAAAGTGTATGGTACAAACCTAAAATGTCAAGGTAAGTTCTGGAACTTCACAGATACTGTTTATTTCTTTTTTTTTTTTCCCTTCTGTGAGATTAATATGTTGCTAGGACTTACTACTTTTCCAGCCCTTGGTGGATTACTAGTATGCTTTGTTAAGCCTTATTTGTATTGTGTTTTCCCATAAAGCTTAAGTAAAACAGAAAAATGAAAACTGCAGACAAATCTATAAATTATTTTCCACTGCTGATGTCTTGAACTATGACCTTAAGAGTGACCAGCTACAACAATTATAACTATTTTATTATCTCTGCTATTCTCATTTTGTATCTACAGAGTGCCAAGCTTTCAGTACTGTCAGGAAATTGAGGAAGCAACTAGAGCTTTTTGGCATGTGTTTCTACAATACATGTACTTCTTAATCTGGGATTTGGGTTATTTTTCAGGCAAAGAAATACTGGAAAAAAAAATTGATCCTCTGTAGAACAGAAATGAATATTCAGGGAGAAGTGGGACAGTAATAGTGGGACAGAAAAAATGAGGTATTAAGGAAAAAAAGGAAGTAAAATAAAAGGAGATGGAGGGTCACAATAAAAGATGTTTGAATACCATTTCAACGTGGTAGCAGAGGGAGTTTGTTATCACTAATGCCCAGACCCTCAGCAACACAGTAACTGTGACACAGGAGATCGCTGTGAACTCTCCTTCACATACTTGTTGTGGAATACTGGGGCTTTATTTCCATGCATTCCAAGACAAACATTGTGAATAACAATGGCAGTTTAAAAGCTCATCAGATTAAAAATAAAAACAAACAAACAAAAAAACAAAACAAAACAAAAAAACCCCAAAAATTTAGGTCAAGTACTACTGTATACTAACCTTATCAAAGAAGGTATGTATTGTTACTACTCTGTGCTTAGATATCATTCCTTGTGGTTATGAACAAGATTTTTCTGGGAAATACAAGCTTCTGCCACACTTGCATTTAAAATTTATTCAAAACAGAATAGATAACAGGTATCACAGAATAGGTGCATACAAAATTTTGATGGTAATTTTCCTCCAATATAACTATTCATAAATCAATGCATAAAATGGGTTCTCATTTAATGAGTGCTCAGTTTCCCTAATGACCTATAATAAAAGCCTGATAGATAACTTTTGGACACTTAAATAGGCTATATCTGGTGGGTTTTCCTTATAAACATTAAAGCTGACCTCTTTGGGGAATGAAAATATATTTTTGAGGTAGAACTTTCAAGAGTGTATGAGAAAGACTGTGTTCACAATTGTCAAATAAATTATGTTTTTCTGTGTCCATTATTTTCATATTTTTCAGAGGTTTATTTTAATTAAAACTTGCTAAATTTCTTCATAATCTCTTTTATTATTTAATGCCATTTCTATATATTAATCATCCAGTAAAATTTTCCTTCCAGATTTCAACTGGGACATAGGAGGATATATTGTAGGATAAATTTCCCAGATTTTCTTTTTATCTATTTAATTCAATAACTCTTCATCCCACTATGTTTTACTAAAGAATTCTATGAATAGTTTAAATTCTATCTCTATTATGTTTTTTCCTAAAATAGGAAATAAGTTTTGAACCTATACAAACATTGTTTACAGCATTTAAATGCAACAATTGACACATTTGTTATCATTATTTCTGTTAATGAATCTAAGGATTATAACTTCTATTAGAATCACACCAATTTAGCAAGTTACAGCTACAGCCTAAAGCTTGCAAGAGGGTATGTGCCACAGTTTAACCTAAGGTTGTCATAGAATGTGTGATATTCAGTGACTTGCTAATAGCCAGTGGTTCTTTTTTTTCCTTAAACACTTAACAATTTACAATTTTATTATAGAAAATTGCCTTTTCTAACCTTGATTTTGACATAATACATAATGATAGTTTTATAGAAACATTTGGAAGCAGTTATTGGTTTTTAAGGTCCTTGGCATAAGCTTGTTCCAGATTTACAATACTATTAATGAGAGAGAATATTGTGAATATTTGTAGTGTTGTATAGTATATTTTACTGTGTTGTTTTAACATATAGGAGAAAGATATTTTTCTCTGCATACCTTATTTATCTCTATAAAGAATGAACCACCTTTGTCCATTTTTGGAAGTCATTTCTGTGTCTTAACTTTTTCATCAGGGCATCCTGAAGAAATAAAACTCTCAGATTCTTTATGAACACCAAATTGTTTTATCATACAATTCCATTAAGAACAAATCTAACAAAACATGATTTGATTCAACAGCTAACTTTTCATGAAAAATGTGATGTAATATTTTAATAGAATTTTTTAATAAAGCTAAAGCATCAATCTTGCCATCCCAGTAGTGCACTATGAACACAGCAGCAATGACTACACCAAGGTTTATCGCCTCACCTAAGCTGAGAACAGACTAAAGTGTTTACAAATGCATTGACCAAAACGCTTTGCAAATACCTTTCAACCTACAGTTATTTGAGAACTCTTCATTGTGATAATTGGTGTCAATATTTCATATTCTCAGTCTGTTCTGAAGCTTATTCTTGAAGTTTGTGATCTGAGGTGTCTTCAGTGAGGATGGCTCGAAAAGCCATCTGTGACAGTGTTGGTGACACACAGATCAGTGCTGAGTGAGAATTCTGGCATCCTAAAGTGACCTCTACATTGTCAGCAGTGCGATCACCGTAGCAGAAATTGTGTGCATTCTGGTTATCCTGACCTGGAGAAGAGGAACAGGGAAGACAATCTCTCAGAACACTTTTAGGATTTATTTTTCTGATTCTAAGAAACAGTGGGAACAGTGCATCTAAATCTACATTCACACAAATGTCACTACTTTTTCCCCCCCACAAATACGCTTGAGGAAGAAGAAAAAATAAACAAATAGCTGTTGTATATATTACAGGAATGAACTTTCAGCAAATCTATGATAGTTCTGAGGGCATTTCAAAGGCAAAGACTACCTTTTTTTCCTGAATACAATCTTATCCTGAGAACTTCAATTTAAATACAAGTTATTCCTTTAAAATTGGTTGAATTGCTCCATATTTTTCAGGAAAGAACAAGTTCCTTCAAACAAGCTGAAACTGAATGATACATTCTACGTCTTCATCTCAAGAACTTGAAATAGGAGCAAAAAATAATTAGCCATTGTATGACAAATAGATAGTAGTGAGAAGCCTTTTTTAAAAGTGTTTCAAAACATTATAGCATTATATATAGTGACCATAATATCATGTTTTTATGGCATCTTCTAATTTGCCCATCTAGAATAAAAGAGTAGCTTTATCTATTCAAGTGCTTTTAACATTAAAATCAAGTATTTTTATTATCTAGATATCTTTAATTATATAATTTAGGCTAATGCTACTGGTAAAATTTTCTGAAAATATTTTTATAATACTGTGCTGGAATAGAGAGAGTGTTTCATATTCCTCTTACTGATTCTGTTTCTCACAGCTTCTCTTTGATAAGATCTGAGATATTCTTGTACTTGAATACTTATTGCACAAAATGTCTAGATCTAGCTGAAATTTCTGAAGTTGATTATTAGAAACTGAGCCATCTGTTGTTGTTAGTCACTTCCTGATGTTGAAACTTGGCTAAGCTGCAGAATTTACCGTCTCCGGGACACTGATTTGAAAGATCCCTTGAGATTTTTGCTGCTTTCTGAAGACAGTTTTCCACATTTATCACCAGTTACATGGACTGGAGGGAAGATTAGCATAGATTCTCTGCTCTTTCCTCCTTGAATTGCAAAAGTGATTAATGGCCATGTTGTCCCAGAGCTTTGCAACTCCATGCTTCAGCCTAGACTTCTTAATTTCCCACATTTCCCACCATGTGACTAATTTCTCAGGAAAGGAAACTCTAAAAGATGGTACTGGCTCCCTCTCAAGGTCAGGTAATGTGGACTTTTCAGGGCAAATGCTGAGGACTGAAGCTCAATGTCTACACAGTTTAAAGACAGCCAGAGAATTTTCAAGAGAGGTAAGGCTGTTCATAGATTTCCTAGTATTTCCATGTTCAATTGTCATCTTAGGAACAAAAACCAGTGGTTTATCTCCCTTCAACATGTTTCTACTAATTGGTCTTGGAGGAGGATCAAAAACACATACAGGAAACACCCTGACCTGCTGAGCTCAACACAACAGTAAAGACCTGCAGATCCACTGTGGAAAAGACTTCTACTCTTGGAACAACACCAAATCCTCTGACCCTCCTTGTAATTGTTTCCATTAACACCAGTGTTCCTTAACCTCTGGTGATAAATCAGGGTTAAATTTTTATCCTGTAGAATCATTAATGCTTGCAATAGGTATCCCCCTTACAAAAAAGATTGCTGGATTAATCAATATTTCATAGAACCATAGATTCATAGAATGATTTGGGTTGGAAGGGGACCTTAAAGATCATCTCGTTCCAACTCTCCTGCCACAGGCAGGGACACCTTCCAGTTGACCAGGTTGCTCAGAGCCCCACCCAACCTGGCTTTGAACACCTCCAGGGATGGAGCATCCACATCTTCTCTGGACGACGTGTTCCAGTGCCTCACCACCCTCACAGCGAAAAATTCTTTTCCTAATACCTAATCTAAACCACCCTCTTTCCTTTTAAACCCATTTTCCCTTGTCTTGTCACTACAGACCATTGCAAATAGTCATGCCCCATCTTCCATGTAAGTTCCGTTCAGGTACTGGAAGGCCAAATTGGGTCACCCTGAAGATTTCTCTTTTCCAGGTTGACAATCCCAATTCTCTCAGTCTTTCCTCACAGGAGAGGTGCTCCATCCCTTTGATGAACTTGGTGCCCACCTCTGGACCTGCTCCAACAGGTCCATGTCCTTTGTGTGTTGGGAGCGCCAGAGCTGGATGCAGCATTCCAGGTGGGATCTCACAAGAGGGGAGCAGAGGGGCAGAATCCCCTCCCCACCCTGCAGGCCACGCTGCTTTGGAGGCAGCCCAGGGTACAATTGGCTTTCTGGGATGTAAGGGAATACTGCCAGCCCATATTCAGCCTCTCATGCACCAGCACCCCCTTTTCCCTCTTGGCAGGATTGCTCTTGAACCCTTCATCCCCAGCCTGTGTTGATACCAGGTGAAGCACCTTGCACTTGGTCTTGTTAAACTGCATGAGGTTCCCATGCACCCACCTCTCCAGCCTGTGGAATACACCCAACCATGGGAATTTTCACATTTTGGCAGCAGAAAAGATGTTTTTGCTATCATTTCTTCCTAGCCCTAATAATTGAAAAATTTTATTTTCAGCGACAAGAAGGGATTTTTCCTCCATTAATTGTAGAAATAATTAACTTTCCTTAACTATTTTTATAATTACCTGAATTTTCCATTTTTCTCAAGTGAGATTTGTCTTCTGGGTCTTTAAATATAATCCACAGTTACATGCTACCATATAGCTCTTCAGGGACTGAATTAATTTACTCAAGTGGCACTGATTGCACTATCCAGGGTCTTTCTCATTTTAACTCTATCCCACAAACATTGACGTTATGTCAGCATTTTCACAGTTAGCTAAATTGCCAGCTATTTATAGTTGAGTGGCAAAATTTCTCAGAAGGTTTGGAACTGAATGAAAGAGCTTCAGGGTAGGGTTTACTCTAAAACGTGCAAATGAAATAATGTAGCAACTTAAGGTATTTTGAGGGAGTGTACAGTGTAGGAATAGTGTGTAACTGGCAGTTGCAGCCATTTTCCGATGAAGCTTTGTGCCTGGAATGGGATGGATATAGTTTTGAAGTTTATAATTGTTTATAAATTAAAGCTTTAAGGTTTTTTTTTGTATTTTACTTTGATATTTAAATGTTATAGCTTAAAAATTTTGTGTGTTTTAGTCTGGTATTTAAATATTCTTTGTACAAATACAGTGTTGAGTTTAAGTGGATTAAAGTGGATTAAGTGAATTAAACAGCACTCACAGAAATTTAGACAATTTATGAAAGGATTTTCCTAAATTATATTATAACTTCTAGGGCAAGGAGAGATTCAATATCCTTAAGAGAATGTTTTAATCAGCAGAAATTATGAGGTCTGGAGGATGGTCCCCAAGGCAGTGGGACTGGACCACTTTTCCTGTGAAGACAGGCCTGTAGAGCTTGGCTGGATCATCCAGGAAAAGTGATGGCTTCAAGGGCAACTGATAGCCCCTGCTTATCTACAAGGGGTCATCCAGGACATGGAGCTGGGTGCCTCACAGTGGTGTGGGGTGGGAGGGCAAGAGAAAACAAATACAGATTGTAAGGGGTTCATGCTGGGCATAAAAATAATTTTTTCTTCAGTGTTTCCATGGGGAGTGAGGCAGTGGAGAAGGTCACCCTGAGAGGCTGTACTGTCTCTGTCCTTAGAGAGTTTCAACCCCTGACTAGTGCAAGACCTGAACAGCCAGGTCTGTCTCCAGGGCTGTAGGTTTAGAATTGCATTAAAAAAGACTCTGTGGCCCAGCTATGGGCCACTGCTGAAATGAGAATCAGAATTTTATGGGGGTATTTCTTTCTTTTGAGTTATATTACTTTTCCCTGGTTTTCTGTTTAATGGTAATAATGCTTTATGCTTTTTGTGGTCAGGGAAAAATATCCAATGTAAATACTGTAAGTAATGTAATATACAGAGGGTCCCAGTTAGACAGCTAGACAGCTGAATTTGTTATCATTTGATGAGACCATCTAATCACTCTAGTCACTAGAGTGTTCATCAGGAAAAGCAAACAAAGAACAGAGTGGTTCAATTCTTCCAGGATTTGAGATCTGCTAGCTGACACTAGGAAAAATACCTTTCAATCCTTGTAGCATGCCATGACACCCAGCTCTTCACATTTTTTTCTCTTTTCTTTATTCTACAGGGGCTGGTACACAGGCAATGGGAAGGGGATTTCCCAAACACAAGCAGTGATCTATAGGTCCTGATTCCTAATCCCAGGGTAACACCCATGAAAATAACAGCAATCTCCCCTCAGACTTCAACAGATTTTGGATCAAGGTTAGGATAAATGAGAGATTTATTCCTTATTTCATTTGATGCTAAAACCAATGGGAAAACCCCAACATTTTCTCATATGAGACAGCAGTCTTGCTAAGGCTTTTCTTTCACTTTTCTTGTAGTTTCAACTGTGATGTTTGAAACATTCTTAGGCAAAACATTCTTTGACATCTCAGAATTACATTCTTGGTTAATGTTACATTTTCCAAATGTTCCTGATGTGACACTGCTATCAAGTTATTATGGTAAACCACTTCCCTTAAGAAATCGGCCTATGACTTATATTGTTATTCAAAGACAACTTTTTAAGTGAACTTGAACTCTGACCAAAATTGTGCTGTTCGTGTTCTTCTGAACAGCTAGATCTGCTGCTACCTACACATTTTAATATGCACTTGCCTGTGAAATGTAATGAGGTAACCTTAAACACTAATGGCTGTGTCTTTCCAGCCTCCCAAGAAGAAAGGGCCCTTATTGTTTTGCATAGCAGCATTGCAAAGTAGCCATTACTTAATTTATCTTTTTAGATAATATTTATTTTTATTGCCCATGAGTGAAACTCTCATGAGCAATCCAAAAAAGAAATTACTCATTTTGGTTGATATCACCCAGAAACTTTTCTGCCATAGATGTTTGTCATTCTGCTAACATGACCATCAGGAACACAAAATTACTGAACCATCAAAGTGTAATAGAAATGCCTCTTAATATGCTTTACTTACTGGTGGCTGAAACAACAAATAAAAATTAGTTGTCTTCCATAAGAGCTTCAGACTCTCTGACCACATCACTGTTTCTATCATTGCCAGTGAGAGATTCAGAGGACTGGAAAAATTTAAAACTATCCAAATAGTCCCAGACTGAGAACAACTGGGAATAAAGATTTTCTTCAAAGAAAAAGCTGATTTAGACTATCAGAAACATAGACAGTGGAACTGTGTTTTAACAGTCAGTTTTCATAACAACTAAAGACTCAGCTGATTTATATCTTGAGTATCGGGTCTGATTTCATGAAAAGTTTGTCTGATCCTTCTCAGAAAATTTCTGCAGAAAAATAGGCTTTCATTACAACCATAATTCTTGATCAGTGAGCTTGTATCTGATGTTTTTCACACATACAGAAATTTATCTCACCTTAACCTGGTTCTAAATTTGAATCAGTCAACAAACAAACCTGCAACTGAAGAAAGCTCTCAGGAGAGATTGTATCTGACTCAATGGGTTTTTTTAAGGTTTGGTTTTTTTTATTTTAAAGGAGCACATCTTAGGTGAGTTGTTTCTCTCTGTCAGTTGTACAGAAGCCTAGTATTGTGAAGGGACTAGCCCAGATATTTAGATGAGTTCCATCAGCACTATCCTTTTAGGGGAAAATGGCACATTCACAGATATTTTCAAAGGGATGTTTTATATGATTTATTTTTGTCTGAATCTCTGAAGCATTCAGTTCTGCTGTTCTGTGGTGAGTTTCTTAATATCTGAAAACACTGTAGGAAATCCCCATGTACTGTGGAATGATGCAGAATGGTACTAATAGTACAGATATATATAGCTGCCACTTAGAGTCTGCTCTCAAATTCAGAGGAGGTTTTACATCCTGTGCCAGTGATTGTGCTGTTCCCACAGTATGCACCAACAGAATCTTGCTGTATTCTCTCTGATGATTGCCAGCTACATTTAAATAACTTGAAAATTGCTCACCTGTTTTGATATTAAAGTATTCAAGTATCTATTCTGAGTGTGTGAATACATGCCACGCATTTCCTGCAACATCCCAAGAATCATCTGCTCTAAATATGAATTTGTATTTTCCACATGGATGGAATTAAAACAGTATTCCATTCTACTGCTTCGTAAAGATTAAAAAGACCAAAAAAATTCTTTTAATAAGAAGTGAAATTTACACACTACTTCCAACCAAAATATGGTTTGTTTGTCCATTTAAGAAACCCCTGAATAAGCACATTTTGCATTTTGCTCTACCGATCGAATTATTTATTTCATGGTCTTTTTAGCTCATGCCCAGATTGCATCAGCTTCAGAACACAGCTCTAATGAAATAGAGTATTGTGAAAGTGTTCTACATATCTGACTGCAATACATTTCCTAAATAAATACAAATTAAAATCATAAAAGTAGACTGTGCATCAAAGCCTTCTTTCTGAGTTCTTGGCATCTGTGGGACTTGGCCAGTATTCTGTTTTGCCAGTTGAACCAAGTATGAGTTGGTATAATGATCCTACTCAGTCTGACCAACATCTTTTGTGTATCTTTGGAGGTTTTCCTCATTGCTTGTGACTTACAGCTGAACAGGGAAGAATGTTACTCTTTACAGCGCTCAGACACTGCAACACAGTGCTTAGATGAATAGTTCCTTTTAATAAAAAGGATCAGTACAATTTTTCTTCACATTCATATCTCCCACATGAAAGTAAGAGTTTGAAGTGTAACTTAATGCTTTTTCTGAGCTTAGGAAAACACTTCACTGATCAAAGGATTTATTCTATTTATTTTTCCTTAAAAATGAAACTTGTTCATGGGAAAGTTAAGGCTATATAAGGTTATATTTTGGTCTGTCATTATGAAAAACCTTAATTTATATTACATTAATTAAATAATTAAGAAGATAGCAGAATGTGGCTCACAGTTTATAAAAATGCAAAACACTGCTTTTCAAGAGTTTTTTGTAGAAAAATATAATGGCTAAGTAATAGCCATTTGTCTGAATAGCTCCATGAAATCCATACTTACAGATATAATTTATCAACTTGATCACAGGCATTTAAGTATCTTCACTCTATTTTCTCCCAAAAATTAATTCCCTTTCTCCTTGAACAGAACTGAGCCAAGTCCACAGTATTGCTGAGAGTGGCAGTGCATGACACATCTCAGCTATGCACATGGCTGAGGGACTCATCCCAAATCCCTTCCTGAGTCAGGGTGAGTTCTTGCTGATCTTGTTGCAAAGCCCTCAAGGGTCAAACTCTCCTCTTCTGGACTCTGGCAAATGTGAGATTTTATTCACTGGCATGAGCTTGTGGCCCTGACACTTGGATTATTTGAAAACACAGCAGGACTTTGTGGAGAGGTTCTATGAAGCATGAATTTGAGGATGGAGACTAAACTGGAAACCTGTATACTCCAGAAGATATGCTGGTATGGGAAGTGCAGGCAAGACCAGAATAATATGAGATTGTTGGGATACGTAAAGGTCTGGCATTAGAAATGGCATTTGACCAGAGATCGTAGCAGGAGGCACACAAGTGAGCAAGTGATTTGCATAAATAATTTCTAAGGTGGACTAGTCAGGAAATAAATTCAGAATGATGAACAGGGAATTAAATGGAGGATTCCTTTTAAAAATGTTTAAACCCAAACAAATTATGCTTCTCTTATGAAGAGCATCTGATGGGTGCTTTCAAATATAAGAGAACTTTTACAAAGAATGGCTTCTCTAAAATACAGCAGTCAAAATACCTGTTGAGGAAGAAAGTGTCTTGTAAAAGTGAAAATAGCTTCAGGTGGGTTGGATCTTACAGTTTGTGTGGGCTTGACTGAGGAGCATAAACTAGATGAGTAGATAAATTTTGTGACCCGGAGTCAAACATATCCTTGCACTGGAAGGTTGGGAGTTCAATCCTCATCTGGGGTTAAGGCTCAGCCTTGGCCCCTGACACAAATGTAACTGAAATCTGCTCCATCTTCAAGGAGCTAAAAAACCTTGGCAGTTTGAGTAAATAATTGGAAGATCAAAGCTAGCTACCTTTCTGTACTGAGGTTGAAGGAGAAGTCTGATCCTCATTTAGCATTATCTGGCCTTCGGGCTGTATTTTCATAGACACCATAATATTACTTTGGATAAAAGGAGATTTTAATTCTCTCCCCTTAATAAAAAATACACAGAATTAAAATATACTCATACCTTTGTGTAATGCACAAATCAGCAACTGAAAATTTCCTCCCTCCTCTCCTTCCTGATTTATTTTTACTGCAGTAAATACGGTATTTCTGTAATTTAAAGCCATGTTCTGAAATACAATTTCTTTCATTGTCATTGTATGGTAAAAAATGTTTTTTTTCAACTTCTCTCTGAACCTCTGAGCTGGAGAAAAGCTTTGAATTGTTGATTCAATGGTAAAACAGTCTTACTCAGTGAAGAATCAGAAAAAAACTTAAAAATTTTGTAATTTGCCAGAGAGATGAAAAGATTTTGTTACGCAATATTAACACCCAAAACATTGGAAGCAAATCTGGATCAAGTCAAAAAATAGTCTTTTTTTTTTCCTCTTTGCCCACACCAATATCCTGCTACATTTCAGCAATGCATCTGAGAATTCACATGCTTTCCCTCCTGTTGATTCAAGAGAACTTTTGGCTAAGGCACTCACGAGCACCCCTGGATCTCAAGTTATCATGCTCACTGAGAGCAAGACACCGCCTTGTCAGCGCACTAATTGTTAAAATAGTGCAGGTCCTTTGGTCTTGAACAGCATAGCAGACTGCACAGTGCAGTGGTAATTCAATTCACGTAGGATAGTCCTGACTCCTAATCCTGTCTCCCAGTACAGTTCAAATACTCTGAAATTAAAAACTACAAGTGCTTTATGAGTTGTATATCTAAGTGCATTAGGTAATTCCTGTAACACACAACTCAAATCACGGCTTATTTAATTTAAAGGCCCCTCCATTGCAATCTCCACCCTAGTCCTTTTGGACCAGATTATCTGGTTTAACATTGAAATGAGCTCCTCCCTTGTTCCCAGGCTGACTAACAATGGGGAATTCCTGCTGGAGCCCACCATTTGTATGGTCCTCATCCTCATCCTCCCTGGGCTCTGGGGGGACAGCTGCTTCACCATGGTCTGCACCACAGGCTTGAGGGGAATCTCTGCTTCCCCTGCTCCCTTGTGGGGTGCCACCCACAGGACACAGTCCTCCTTGAACTTCTCCAACGTGGGTCCTTCCCATGGGCAGAGTTCTTCACGAACTTTTCCCTGTGGTGAAACAAGGCCTGCCAGCAAACCTGCCCCAACACAGGCTTCCCACAGGATCACAAATCCCATCCTCCTTCAGGCATCCACCTGCTCTGGTGTGGGACCCTGCATGGCCTTCAGGTGGATCTCTGGTCCAATGCGGACTCCTTCACACGTCACAGTCCCTTCAGCTCAAGTTCACACTGGAGTTCCAGCCTGTCTGGCAAAGCAGCACAGAGAACAGCAACACCCTGGCCACCTGCCAGCCCAGAAACATTGCCATGGCTGTTATCAAAACATTCCCAGGCACAGTTCAGTAAGTGATCAGCAGTACAGCCCTACAGCAAGCAGCAAAAGCAAAAAGTGTCCACTAACAAGCCCTAGACTCGAATATGCAGTAAGAAAAGTGAGCCCCATGGCAAGGACAGGAGCCTGCTCGTTACTGGCTAAACAACACTAACAGCTATAAATACAAACTAGAGTATCCCAGTTGAATCTGTTATTCTCTTCAACCCTTTGAGCATCATGTTGGATGCCAAAAAGGACTGTTGTGGTTTAACCTCAAGCCAGCAGCTGAGCCCCATGTAGCCACTCACTCACTGCCCCACCAGAGAGACTGGGGAGAGAATTGGAAGGGTAAAAGCAGGAAAACTTGTGGATTGAGATACAGACAGTTTAATAGGGAAAGCAGAAGCCACACATACAAGCAAGGCAAAACAAAGAATTCACTGCCTCCCATGGGCAGGCAAGTGTTCAGCCATCTCCAGGAGAGCAGGCACCCGTCGTGCATAGCTGTGACTTGAGCAGACAAACACCATCATTCCAAATGTCCCCCCTTCCTCCTGCTTCCACCCACTTTATATACTGAGCATGATGTCAGATGGCCTGGGATATCATTTGGTCAGTTGGGGTCACCTGTCCTGGCTGGGTCTCCTCCCAGTCTCCCGTGCACTCCCAGTCTCCTTCCCATTGTGGCAGTAGGAAAAGCAGAAAAGGCCTTGGCTCTGCCAGCCCTGCTCAGCAAAATCAAAACCTCTATATTATCAAAAATCTCTATATTATCAACCCTGTGTCAGCATGAATCCAAAACATAGCCCCATACCAGCCTCTGTGAAGAAAATTAACTCTATCCCAGCTGAAAATGAGCAGTTTAAAAAACTTGTTCCAATTTCACTTTTTCTAAAAATGCACTCTTATATTTTAATGAGAATAAAATTGGATACATTCTGCAAAAATCATATACACATGCTTAATGTTCTACACATGACTATGAAGTTAATGGAGTTTAGTTGTCAATGAAGTTAATGAAGTCAATGAAGTTAATGGATTTTAGTTGTTATTGGAGGTAAATGAGAATTCGTTATATGAGAAGGCTGCCTCTATTTAGAGGAAACAAAATTTAAACTACACATCTAAAAGAAATGGGTTTACTATAGATCAGCTATTTTATTGTAATGTTATGGCTGAGCAATTAAATTAAAACCAAGAACAAGAATGCACAGGAAATCAAATCTGATGAATCTGATTTTCAGCTAGTTCAAACTCATACAGATTAAAGAAAGTCAAGGATGCAGTCTTTGAACCATACGACTCATTGGTGAAATGTTTCTATAGCAAAATAATCTAAACTTTCTAGTTTATTGAATATCTTGAAATTAGTCCATAGTTCCATAATGGTAATATCTGTGCCTTTTTTTTTTACATCTGGATGATTATCATTAGAATCACTTGATCTGGAGAGGAGCCCTTGAGTGTATCTCTGGCATGCCATTTACTAATCTTTCTCCAAGGAGATTATTCTAATGTACAAGATTCTAAGTGACTCCAAATAGCTACAGTAACTTTGAAAAGGCTATAAAATACATAATCTTTCTTCACATTAGAAGTCTATTAATTTCTCAGCAGAATAAATCTGATCTTAAAACTTTGGAGATTTTAAATTTGTGCACAGTGACAAATATGGCCTTGAAAACTTCCAAATTACCTAGAAAGCTGTACTTTCATGAATAATTTGCCTTTGGACCTGCCAATGAACTCAGCCTAAGTCCCATCAAACTCACATGCTTGAGTATAGCCTTTTATGAGATACTTAGAGAATTCATGTTCCCACTAAAATTCTAGGAAAACCCTCATTTTTTTTCTTTTCAAAAAAAATGAAGCAGCATGTCAGCAGTTGTGATCATGTACCCATCATTCTTCGTAGCAATAAAGATTAATGTAAAAAAAAAAAATTAAAACGAAAGCCTTTAAGCATTTTACTAAAAAAGGTATGTGCCTCATTCCATTCATCTGTAGTGTTTTTAAACAAAGTAAAAAAAAATATTTCTGAAATATTGGTGACTTTGAACATTATAAAGACATGTGAAAGGTCTTTGAGGTTTATACTGTGGAGTTATACTGCACAAGATGCTTATCAGAAATATTTGAAGTATTTCATGTGGCTGACTGCTCTGGGAGAGGAGAGGAGAGGAGAGGAGAGGAGAGGAGAGGAGAGGAGAGGAGAGGAGAGGAGAGGAGAGGAGAGGAGAGGAGAGGAGAGGAGAGGAGAGGAGAGGAGAGGAGAGGAGAGGAGAGGAGAGGAGAGGAGAGGAGAGGAGAGGAGAGGAGAGGAGAGGAGAGGAGAGGAGAGGAGAGGAGTTGCTCCAGATGTTGTAACAGAGATTCCCCTGCAGCCCATGGTGCAGCCCATTGTGAGGCTGGTGTGCCCCTGAAGCCCATGGAAGTTGACATTGAGATCCACCTGCAATCCATGGACAGCCCTATGCCAGAGCAGATGGATGCCCAGAGGAGTGTGTGACCCCATGGAAAGCATGTGCTGGAGCAGGCTTCTGGCAGGACCTGTGGGTCTGTGGAGGGAGAACTCCATGCTGGATCACGTTTGCTGGGTGTGACCCTGTGAGGACCCAAGCTGGAGCAGCTGGTTCCTGGAGGAATGCACCCTGTGGAAGGGACCAGTGCAGGAGTACTGGGTGAAGAACTGCAGCCTGTGGGAATTGCTTACATTGGAGAAGTTCATGGGGGACTGTTTCCAGTGGGAGAGACCCCATGCTGGAGTAGGGGAAGAGTGTGAGGAGTCCTCCTGCTGAGGAGGAAGGAGCAGCAGAATTAATATGTGATGAACTGACCACAGCCCCCTCTCCTATGCAGATGTCGGGGAGAAGGTAGAGCAATAGGAAATAAAGCTGAATGTGGAAAGAAGGGAAGGGTGGTTGGAAGGTGTTTTAAGGTTTGGTTTTATTCATCATCTCCCTACTCTGATTTGGTTGTAATAAACTAAACCAACTTTCCCAAGCTGAGTCTGTTTTGCCCATGAGGGTAATTGGTGTGTGAGGGTAAATCCATGACTCTATCACAACCACAAGCCTTTTGCTATATTTTCTCTTCCCTTTACAGCTGAGATGGGGAGTGACAGAGCAGCTTTGGTGGGCACCTGGAGTGCAGCCAGGGTCAACCCACAACCACAGCTAAGCTTGCTCTTTTTAGTTGTATTCATACCTTTGATAAGAAAGAAGTCTTTCTTACTGAGCACAACTGTATGCTAATTCTATCTCCAGAAATCTTTCTTTCACTCAGAATTTAAAGACATGTTTTTGACCACATGGGAAATTTGTGTGCATAAACCTACTGCTTGGTAATTCAGAGAAATCTCCAAGTCACATGGGACCTTTTAACAGAGGTATAACAGAGGGATAGCAATGTTGAAACTGTCTATATTCTGTACAGCTTGTCTTTTTCACTTTGGCTGATGCAAGTTTTCCCACTTCAAAAAGACACAGGAACTTTTTCTCAAAAACATAAGAGGCCCATCCTTACTCACCTTTCACTATGACCTTTGTGTGTGCTAGTTAGGAAGAACTTTGTGTTTATGCTTAATAGCTGCACTTGGAGACCTTTCCTGACCTGTGTTCCAGCGAATCCCGTACTTATTTAGATATCACAGAATGGTTATTTAAAATCTGTGGAATTCATGTCCTTTAAATTTAGTTTCTATGGTGATTCATTCAAAATTTGTATTCACCACTGTGAATAATTTCATGTTGCTGATTGTTATCCATTTCTTTCCTCACTGTATGTGTTGTAGCACAGTTGAAGTGGTCATGAAGTAGCAGTAAAAGAAGACATTTAACTTAGATGACAGACTTCACATCTTGTATCTATGCTACCTGTGATCTGTTTATAAAGGAGATTTGAGGATTTTCTGGAGCAGCAGATTAAGCCTGCTCCAACAGAGAGGTCTACCTAAAGCCCAGGAAGACAGGTAGGCAGTCATGCAGGTGCTGGAGACTTCTCAGGTGTTTCAAGGTTAGGCTAAGACAGAACATGAAAGCCTGCACTATGAGTACAGATTATGCTATCACACTTTTGAATATAATGCCACCATGGTGATCACCAAATACCATGCCATTTAGGGTTATTAACTTTTTAATGATTTATTGCTTGCAATACATGATGAGAAAGTTTGATCTCATACTCCTATCTTAATTTGAATTGATTTTTCTTTGCTGTTAAAGAAATTACCACTTGAAAAGGCCTCAGGAGAGTGGAATGCATGTCAGTTTAACAGAAACTGAAGGAAATAAAAACCACTTCTATCTGCATGTTGTAGGAGTTTGGCACTGAACACAATAATAGCACTCCTGAGTAGTTAGTCACAAGGGTATCCAGCTGTTAAAAAAAAAAGGTTCAGATTTGGATTTAAGTCAGGAACAACAGTTTTTCAGCAGAACTGGAAATGTACAAAGTATAAAATATTATTTTGATGGTGTCAGAAAGAGTTGAATTTACTTGGAAGTCAGCACTACAGGTATGGGACTCCACCTCCCAGCCCCCCCAGTTTTAAGAGTAGATGCAGTTGTGCAGACTAATAGTCTTGATGTCTGCAAAAGGTACAAAAATTAATTAGCTTCAACAACCAATAGCACTACTCCCATTTATATTTTGCATTATTCATTTACCATGAAATGGGAATATGCTCAAATAAAGCATATTGAAAGCAGTATTTTCTCTGTGAATGAGGTTTTTATTGTTTAGATGGAAAACTTTTCCCTGAAGCAGGGAATAAATCCACACTATTTCATGCTTTTTTCATGTGGTTATCTTTTTTATTATGCATCTTCCTAAGAATGCATATTGGTTTGCTATCAGTTTTATTTCTCATTGTTTCAAAGCTAATAAAAAGTACCCTATGATAAACTTTTTTGTTTTTCTAGACTGGTTTATTGGCAAGAGAATTTCCTAGGTATGTGTTTACAAAAGACAGTGGAAGTTTTATTGTTCTTTTTGCTACTTCTGTTTTTAAGTGGACAGATATATTTCTAAAATAATTATTCCAGTTTTGGAGACTGTTTTGATTAAGACAGAAAGCTGCTAAATAGAAGTGTGCATGAACAGCTCACATGTTCAGGTATGAACTTTTATACCACACTGAGATGTATCATCTTTTCCTCCCTTTGTCAGCTTTCTTCAAGGCTTTCAGCAGCACACTCCTAACAGGCCAGCTCATTCCTGCTTTATAACTTGATTGCTCTACTTCTTAATAATTACTTCTCTTCCTGCAGATCATTTTCATGCTAGCCCCGTCCCCACTAATGCTCATCACTGCTACTTTTGTATGAAATCAGTAGTGGGATATGTAGTCCCCTGTCCCTCTTCCTAACATTTTCTAAATTTACTGTTAGCTTTGGTAGTGATCATTCCAAAGCTGTATCTGGTTTCTACTTTAATGGCAGTGTATATGTATAATTATCATAGAATCATAGAATGGCATGGATTGACTGGACCTTTAAAATCATCTGGTTCCAAGCCCCCTGCCACGAGCAGGGACACCTTTCACTAGAACACCTTGCTTAAAGCCCCATCCAACCTGGCCATGAGCACTGCCAGGAATGTGGCAACCACAGCTTCTCTGGATAACCTGTTCCAGCAAAGAATTTGTTCCTAGTATCTAATCTAAACCCAATCTCTTTCAGTTTAAAGCCCATAATTCTTGTCCTTCCATGCTGTTGTAGAAAAGTCCCTCTCCAGCCTAATTTAGGCTGCCTTTATTTATGGGAAGGTTTCTGTAAGGTCTCCACAGAGCGTTCACTTCTCTGGGCTGAACCATCCCAATTCCCAAAGTATTTTCTCATGGGAAAGGTTCTCCACCTCTCTAATCATCTTGGTGGCCTTCCTCTGGAGGACCACTCCAACAGATTCATGTCCTTCCTGTGCTGGTGAACCCCACAGCTGGATGCAGTAATCCAGGTGGGAAGCAGTATTACAGGTGGGAGTATTATATAAATTATATTGTATAGAATAAATTATATTTCCATAAAATGTTTCTATCTTTTCATGAAAGCTTGCTTTACTTTGACCTCTTTTGTGAAAAAGAACTGACTACACATGTACAAGACATTTGAATGTATTAATGTTAGAGCTTATTCTGCAAATGTTCTTTGTGTGAGAGCAACCCAGCTGTCTGACCTTTAAAGAGGAACAAATTCTTCAGGAAATTATGCTTTCAGAAGGACACTGTAAATGCAAGGAAAGCTGATGAATACAAAGCACATGATAACAGAGATTGGGTTCAAACCTTGCCATATTTTAGATTTAGAGAACCTTTTTTTTATGTCTCTGCACTAATCTTTGTTTCTTTGTGTGTTGTCTCTTTCTAGCATCTAGGTTAGGAAAAGAAAAAAAGGGTGCCAACATAGCTTATATGCTGTCACAACATAAAAAACTCCAGGCATTAAATGTGATTGTAAGTTTCCATGGCCCAGTGCAAATTCACTCATTGTTCCACTCATGGAATCTAATGTCTGCTTTTGATATTTGAGTGTGCTTGAGAGCCACTTAAATTTTCCACTCTGAGACATGAATTCCTACAATCTCTTAATGTCATGTGCCTGGCTGAAGCAAGAGAAGCACTCAGGTGAGGCAGGAATTCAGTGAGGCAGCAGCAGCTGACAAGAGAGAGGACAGTTGAGATTTTGAGCAGGGTTGGGAGCTATTGTACAGCCCTGAGGCTGTGATAGATAAAGCAGAGCCATGTCACAGTCCCCAGAATTCGCTAGGATGGTTTGAAGCTCAGTTCAGACTTGCTGCCTGATTTCTTACCTAGTTTATCAGCCAAGTTTGGCTGCACAGTGAGCTATATTCAGTCATAGCTGTATTACTTACAGCATCCATCACTCATTTTAGAGTGAATTGTGCTAGGTAATGACAGATTTTCAGCTGCCTAAGTTTGAAAATAGAAGAGCAACAGAGTGAAATTTTGAGTAACATGATGCCTTTTTAAATTTGGGTCCTATACAAATAGGATACAAGCCTGAAAATGCATACCCCAAGAATGGGTGTCTTTCTTCTTACCCAAGGCTGGGAAAATGAAGTGCTGGGGACACAGTTTGTGAGACAGACACACAGAAAACCCACTGCTCTGCAAGAAAATCCTAAAAAAGTTGTAGTGTCCCAAAGACCTTTCCCATGACACCTCTACTTGTCCAGACTGGAACAACTGATCTCTGTTTCTACAACCCACAACATAATGAAATCTGAGCTTCCTTCTTCTAGGTGCACCACGAGGTGCCCAGATCTGCTTAGAAAGTATGAGATTAGAGATGAGTTCATACCAAACAGCTAGTGATATCTTTTCTTGCACTGATTTTCTTTGCAACTGAGACCGGAGACTTAGGAATCAAGGTTATAATTTGAACATAACATATATATGTCAATAAAATTTAAAAAAAAAGACAACTGGCTTGATGCATTCACCTCTTAAAGAAATAAAAAATCTTGCCCCAAACTACAGCTTAACATTTATGTTTCCTCTCTTCTCCTACTATCAGCATATTCAAAAATTTGCTACAGTGCAACCTGTCCTATCCTCTTCCTGTAGAGTAAGAAGATATATTTACATATCACACAAAAGATGTTTTGGTGTTCTTGAACCTGTAAGAGGAGCTATCCTAAGAATAGCAGTGGTAGAATAATATGAATGTTGACCTTTCCACTTCTTTGGATTATGCTGGACCATCTTAAAGACATGGCAATGAAAAGTTAATATTTCCCTTCTCTGTTTCTCTGATGATAATGTGTTACATTTATCCTGCTATACTCAGAACATGTGCTTTTCAGAAGAGATAGAAACCATCTCTTTTTCCCAGCTGATGGCATCACATGGAACTTACATAACACAGTATGAGAAAGTATGAATTTTCTAGGAACCATTTGATGAGTGCACCTGAAGGAGGAAGGGCAGAAAGGATTTATATATGAAGATGTATTAAAACCATTAAATAATGGTTTTAATAGTAGTGAGAGAGCACAAAGAAACTGGGTGGTACAAAGAGGGGCTGGGTAAATATAATGGAGGAAAATGAGGAATCTGAAAATATTATATAGGTTATACATAAGGAATTTCCTTAGGAAGAAAATCCTGCCTATTATGAATAATTTTACATGTTTGCCTTCAAACAAATATACTAAAAGTGCTGCTGAAAAATTAAAGGAAAATAATAAAAATGTTTGAGATATACAATAGGGACATGCCAAAGTTTCATGGGCTTAGCCAAATTTTTACTGTCATCATTCAGAGTCCATATGGAAAAACATTGACTTGTGTTTACCTCTTTCTTTCTCACCATGACAACAACTTTTGTTTCTTTTCAGCCATACCTTTCTTGCAGGTTATTTTTCTCTCCTGATACTACCTCCAATGAAACATCTTTTACGCTTTTCTTTCTCATTTATTTCTGTTCCTTGTGCAGACAAAAGTATAATTTCTGGCTTTACACCAGCTTTATGATCATTGCTCAGTGGAAGCTTTTGTGAGGCAGCAAACCACAAAAGAATTTATGTTTTTTGGAGCACTTTTCACTAGAAAGTTGTGGTGTCCTAAACAAGTAAGAAAAAAAGCTTTCTCTGTGATATGGAGACATACACTGCACATTTTAGGAGAGTCTTTTCTCTCTTAATGCCTTTTTATAGTTTTGTTTGTCTAGAAGTATAGCAGAACTATATTTTCCTCCTTTCTACACCTGTTTTCATTCTTTTCCTCCATTTTCTCTCCCCACTTCTTTATTTCAGTAGTTTCTTTCCTTCTGCAATACTTCTCAGCAAAGTTCAGTGCATTGCATCATTTAGCCAGAAATCAGTTTAAGATGACACTGATAATTTAAGTCAAAGACTTGCTCCTGTTGCCAGGGAGAATAAGTGATAAGACCCGTACTCACAGAACATTTGATTTTCCTGCTGCTGCCCACACAATGAGCCGCCACAGGAGGAAGGTCAGGAGGAAGGCTGGAAGACATCCTCAAACTCCTTTACTGGGCAGTTGCTCCTTTACTCCTGTGAAACTCCTTAACTCCTTATCTCTTTGAGCACTGACTATGATTTCTTTCCAGCTGGCTTTCTAACCTTTTTCCTTGCTTGGTCCTTTTTCACTCTGCTGAAACTTTATGTCACATAAATTGATCCCGCCAGCACAATGTATCATGTTTTCCTGCTTCTCAGTTCTTGCCCCAAACTGATATTGCATATTAAATTTATCTGTGATTTACTGTGTCTGTCACTTAACTTTTATTTTCTCCTTTTCTTCTCATCTGAAAAATTCTGTGGGAGTGGACTGCTGACAAAACAACTTTAATATGCTCTGAAGATCACGTATTTCTGAAATTACTGATGACATTCTCAAAATCTCAAAACAGATTTAAAATCTCCCCCTAAAAACTTGACTCTCTTTTGGCAAAGAAGGAGGCATTCAAGTGATTTTTGTGTGTGTATTTTTAGGAAAAAAATTAAACTTGATTTATTAAAGCATTAGTAAAAGAGAAAAATAAATCTAAGAAAAATCTCACTAGCTTTGGTAAGTGAAATAGACTAGCTTTTCTTTACTAACTGTGACTAAAGATTGTTTTAAACTGATGTTATTCTGGCTGTTAGAATGTGGGCAAAACATAAAAGTGTTTTAGACAGGATTCAGGTTGTATTCTGACTTAACAGTAACCTGTTTAGAGTCTGAGTACTTCAAAGGCTCCAAGAAAAAACAAGTATTCTGTAACATTGCCAGAGAATAACTCACTGAATCCTTTCAAAGCTCAGAACACCTAAAGTTTCTCAATTCTTTGTGCATATTACTCTTACTGTAACATACGTGTCTGAAAATAGTAGATGTTGTTATTGGACCACAGCTTAGTAGTTACAGCTTTTGATTTCCTGTAATAAGAAAAAAAGAACATTGTTTTGTATAAAGAGACACTTTCAAAAACACTAAAATGTGATGTTGAGAAAGAATTCCTCCTCAGAACCTTATTATTAAGTTTTCATGACCTTACATGTCATAAAGAAAATACGAACTTCATTGTTTGCTTTGATGTTAGAAACATGAGGAGTCAATGGCATTGATGGGGATGTAGTGTTAAATAGAAGGTAATAATTGGCTATTTTAAGGCAATTTGACCCTTTCCAGAATAATGCAACAGGTGCCAGATTCCTACAGAATTATCATCATGCTAAATTTGACACAAATTCTTACCAAACCCAGAAGTGACCTTATGGCTGCAAAGGTGGGGAGGCATTTTGTCTCTTTTAGAAGATGAATCCATGCAAATGTTTTTGTATTCTTCCTCTTTAATGTCCTAGAGAAGTGCCTTTCTGAAGGAGAGACTCATTGGGTTGCTGAACTTACAAATAAGAACAATCTTCTTACATGAGCTTTATTTCATTTGGGTGAACAGCTTCTTATAGTAACAACCTAAACCAAATAACATAGGTAGGTATTCAAAATGATTGTTTAATGAACAGTCACAATACAGTGCAATAGAGATCTCAGGGCTACTGACATAAATCCCCTTTATACTGCCTGACCAATTACACTGGATTTGTGACTGACAGCTGTGGATAAATATCTTAGTTTGTAATGTGGCCTGACTCAGGTTTTATGGCTGAGAAGTCCATTAAATGCTACCACACCAATTCCCCTTCTCCATGCATTTTTTAGCATTCAGGGGGTTGAAAAATTTGACATCTTTTGGGTACCAAAAATTTCAATGTGTGTACTTGGTCTATTATTTTGCAAAAAAAAAAAAAAGAAAGATAGTACTTTCTTTTGTTTTTTATTTAGTGGAACTTAGTTATTCCAGCTAGATAATTTGCCTTTAGCCCATTTGTTTTAACAAGTGGAATACTATAATGTATGGTGGTAAAGGTAAACTCCCTGTTTTTCTTGCTGACTGGAACTTGGAAGTGGTTATTGTTGAAATGAAAGCATATCCTCCCTATTATGTCTTCAGATATCTCAAGTCACATATCACAGTGTTATTTGGAATGCACAGTTTTATACATAGTGTTGAACCTGATAAATATCTTACCATTATTGAGTGCTCCTGATTGCTACCATTTCTAAATCACACCTGCCGCACAACTGGGTCTGTACAATAGAATCCTGGAATTGTTTAGGTTGGAAAAGACAAGATCTTTGAGTCCAAGCATTAACCTACCGTGGTGAGGGCATAGGGCTCTCCACAGGCTGCAGGTGGCTCTCTGCTCCAGTGTGGCTCTCCAGGGGATGCCTGCTCCATGGGCTGCAGAGGGATCCCTGTTCCAGCACTGGGGCAGCTCCTCTGCCTTCTTCACCTCGGAATCTACAGGACTCTTTCACTCATATGTTCTCACTTCTGTCTTGGTCTCCAGTTTACTGTTTCTCTGCAGTAACCTCTTTGCTTTCCTAAATGCATTATCCCAGAGATACACCACCACTGATGGGTCTCTCTGTCATGGATCTAGCTGGCACTGGATCTGTTGGAAGTGGGGGAAGCTTCTGGCAGCTGCTCACAGAAGTCACTCTTCCAGCCCCTCACTGCAAAAGCCTTGCCACATGAACCCCATACATTAAGACAGAGAATTTAATTTTCCTGGCTCTTTGAAAGAATGAATGGAAAATATTTGCCTCCTAGGTTTGGATTTTTTAGTATTGCTTAACATTTCTTCTCAGGAAAACATATTTAAACAGAAAAGGGAGCTTAGTGGTTTTCTCACAAACAACAACAAAGTGGTTTTCTCACTTGGGTTGTCTAGTTTTCAGTGGTACAAGTATTGATGGGCATCTGAAAAAAATTCTTTAGTGAAAAAGAAGAATCCACACCCAAAATTTTAAATTCTGAATCATACAACTGATTTTAACTGTTAATGTAAGTTTAAGCATGCACACATGTATGAATTCTGAAGGCTTAAAGCTGACACATCTGCTTAAATTGAGGCACATCTTTTGATTTGTAATTCATTGGGTTAAGGATGAAGGACCCAATTTCATAAAAGAATATTAGTTCTAAAAATTGGACAAACATTCTATCCTGTCTGTTTATTGAATTTCAGAGAATCTCTATTGTGCTTAAAAAGAAGAGCACAAAAAAAGCAACCTGAATCCTTAAGTCACTTGACCAGGGAATGTTGTGCCTGAAAATAAAGGTCTGCAGCCATGACTTCTGCAGTTTTGTTTCTGTCATCATCAACCCCCTAATTAGCTTTCATTCACCCTCTCTCTCTATAGTAGGGGAAGATTTTTCAACAGAATGACAAGTAATTGCCACTGTTCATGACAATATGTGGTAGATGATTTGTGTTACAGGATAACCACATGCACATTTCACATTTTTTAATCCAGAGCATAATCAGTTTTCGTTGATGGATAAATAAAATGTCTGGGCTTCTGGTACATGACTTAGAAGAGGGCAGTAATACTTCTGGTCTTAGTGCCAAAATAACAACTTTTCCAGGTGTCATTGTTAGAAAATAGGAAATAGTTGTTTTGAGATTTTTATGAGTAGAGACAACTCAGGCAACTTAAATATTTGGTTTCACTGTCAGGGAAATTCAACTGTTTAAATTCTACTGTTGAAGAATGACAAGTTTTCAGTTATTCTTTATTTACAAAACTCAATTTCCAGAGATCAAAACTACACTCTGAGAGAAATGTGGCTTCAATTTGTCCCTTGGATGGAGTGGTTTTATCAACAAACAGAATTTCTTGTAAAATAGATCCTGGAGAGAATATAAAAAAACCCCAAAATTTATATTTTTCTAAATGCTCCATCTGACTGATATATTCCCAGCAGTGTTTTAACTGCTTCATTGCTGTGACATTTCATTGACATTGACAAAAGAAGTTTTACACTTCTGCAACGCAGAATGTGAAAGTTTAGAGTAAAAGTTTAGCTGATATTTGGTACTGAAAACCAAGGGAAAAAATTCTGTCCCCTCTGATGCCATTACCAACTGGATGTTTGACAGGAAACCAGTGTGTAATTCTAATTTTATTCTACTGGTTCATTGTGTTCATTTTGCTTCTGCAATGTTTGAATATTCATTTCTTTTTTTATCAATATGAAACTGTTCATAACTGATTTGCCTGGAAATTTATATATTGAGTTGATTATAGCTATTCATCACACGCTTTGGAGACTTAATTCAGTCCCCAGATTTGCTGTAATAATTTGTTATGAACTTTTGGGAATCCTCAGATAAATTAAGTTGTGCTAGCTCTACTGGCTTAAATGGAAATACAATAATTTATGGTTAAATATCTCTACCCCAACAATTGTTAACTTTAACATATGAAGATCCAAATCACAAAGAAAATAGACATTGCTGTCACAACTCAACCTGAAAAACAAAGCAAGCTGACATCTGCAGCTGTTTAAGATGGTAAATTTCATGAGTTTATTTAACAGTTCAGAGAGAACAGATTTGGGGAACTTACATACATGCCCTAAAGTCTGAGAAAGTTATACTTAAGAGCTTAAAGCAATCAGTTAGGTATGGGGCATCTTTCAAGGTGTATTCCTGCCTTCTGTGTCTTCTTTTCCCTCAATAATGTAGCTTTAGTTCATAATGTCTTATTTATTTACTATGGACCTTAATTTTACTTTGTGCTGCATTTGTGCTTCTCATTTTCTTAAAAGAGAGAGAAAAAAAAGAAATTTAAATATGTGTGTCTGCAGAGTGCAGAAAACAAGACCAGGTGTGACGAAGCTCATCAGATATTCAAACATATTCCAGTTCTGAATAAAATAGAGCTTGATTTCATGGCATGTAGGTTAAATGTTGTTGTTCCATCAAAAGAAGTCTTTAAGATTTTCTTTCCACACTTCTCTTTCATCACACCAAACCACAGTACTGAAGAGCCAGACAGAAAACAAAATTAGGTTTGTGAGCATATGATTAACCAAGGGCTGGTTTTCTTAGCAATGAAAACCTAATTTGTTAGTTCATATGCATGCAATCTAAAACAGCAAATAAAAATAATATTTTAACATTTTGATTTACTATCAAATGGGAAATATTATATTTGTTGCTTTGTTACGAGCTTTCTTGTTACAGAAAAAATGACAGGGTAATATAATGGCATTAAATAGAGGCAAACCTCTTGGAATGTAAAATTTAAATCATCTCAACACACAGAGCTAAAATAAGTCAGATAAATCATGCCTTACAAACAAGGGTTTCTCTCAGCTGGCTTTCAAGTCAGCTAGATTTAATGCTTGGGCCTAGGCAACTATATTGCTAATGCCTAAAACAAGGTTGGAGGAACCCTACTACCCCAGAAAAATATATCAGAATCTTTTCTTCTGTAGCAGCAGATTATTTTTGTCCTGTCATATCCTGGCTTATGAGCACTTCAAGTAGCACATAAAGTAATGATTTCCAGAGAAAGTATTAAAAGTTTATTTCTGTTTACCACCTCAAAGAGCACAAATTGATCATCAGCCCATGGACCTGTCAACTGGTCAGGCCTCCCTGCATCCTAAGCAGAGGACAAGTTTCAGCATAATGCAAATTAGCCAGGATCTAAAAATACAAGAGACATTTCACAAACATAAAAAATTATTTTAAAAGTAAACATAATATCTGGGACAACAGCTTGAAAATTGCAGTATTTGCAATAATATACACACAAAGAGGCAGGCCAGGCTGTTTCAGAACTGACTGTTTTATCTCTGACCATTCTATTATGATATGGAAGGCCTATCTTTTACTGTTATACTGCTGCTCCCAGTAAGTTTTGTATTATTCTGATCCTACAGACATTTATACTTGGAGATATGATTCACTTCACAGATGTCTGTTTTTTGGTCTTTTCAGTAAACTACCTTCAGAGATGAATTTAAAAAATTTCCTTATCAGCATATTTTAAAGTGAAATTCATCATAGTTCACTAGCTTTTCAGCATGCATATTGCAATCAGATGCTTGAATTATAATTAATGAAATAATCCTGCTGATTATTTAGATGTGGGTAAAGAAATTTGCCGCAGTACTTTTCAAGCCTTGGACCATTTCAGGTACTTATGATTATATTTTAAGTTGTAATAAGAGTGCCATTTGCCTTCTCCTGAGCTGTAGAATACTGGATGCTCACTGCACAGCTTGAAGGATTTGTTTTTTTGATTTTTTTTTTTGCCTAAAACCATGGTTATTAACACAGATTAGAGCTCATTAAAAATATGTGTTTCTAAATATCCTCCAGAAGTATCTCCTGTAAGAATTTGAGATAAAGTAGAGTGCATAATCAAACAAAACTCCCTCATACGAATTCCAAAGTTTGGAAAGTCCCTCTACGCTTTTCTCCTCCCACATAGTGGATTTAAGAGAGAACCAAGAAAATATTCAGTATTTTCTGCTGCCTCTGCTTGTAATTTTTGGCAGATCCCTAATTGTCATTAGCAGTAGCACTATATGTGTCAAGAATCTGTCAATGTTTTGTTCTCTGTTAATTACTGCTATGTTAGCTAAATATTGTTGTACTCTATACAATCTTGGAAATCATACTGTTAATATAGTTTTTCACAGTACATATTAAATCACAAAGAAAGTAAAAAAAAAATTTAAAAGTGTTCTGGTATTTTTTTAGTTTCAGAGCTGTTCCAGTAACAAATAACTTAAAATCACAACAGTTATTAATAAAATTTAAATTAAATGTGGTGTCATAATATATACGTAATTTTATATGCATTAGAAAAAAATTATTTATTCAAATGAATGATTTTACAGCATTATTTTTAAGAAGAAAAAAACAGTCAAAAATGTTAACTAATTGAAGTGCTTTGCATGGATATCCTTTGAATTTACAAACCATGGCCTTTTCCTAACTGTGGCATTTGGCTGTAGTCCCACCTGCAAAGGACTGCAGTTCCACCTCCCAGGACACTTATTCCCTTTTGCTTGAGATGCAAAAGACAGAATTACTCTCAGGTGTGTTCACGAGCTCAGCTGCAATGTCAGGTAGTGCCTGACATTCCCTCTTGCCCACAAGTGCTGGGGGAGGGCAGGCACTTGGGGAAGAGAGGTTCCTGCAGCAGCTGGCCTGAGTGGAGGTGCTCTGAGTGCACTTTCCCTTACCCACTAAAGACCATGAGCAAATGCAATCTGTGTAGCAATTGAATCTAAATGCATGCTCAATCATGTTTAAATATTCTGCTATTCAGGACTCAACATTCTCTGCCCATTTCACCCTCTAACAAATGCCTCTAAACTTTGTGACAGTTTTGTATCTTTTAGGTAGCTTTATATGAAAGAGTTCTATAGGCTTTGTGTCCTATACAAGCCCTTACATTAATTTAGGGTGGTCTCGTTCATATTTTGATGGACTGTGTACCCAAATTTCATAGGGCTTGTGTCCTCTTATGTTGGGTTTAGAAGATTGAACTATTGCTCCAGTTTGAGTTTAGCTTGGTTTGGGGGTTTTGGCACTTTTTGGTTTATTTTCTTTAATAGCTGGTTCTTATTCATGTAACAGACATTTAGGTTTTGTGGTGGGACAGGAGACTTGCATTATAATTCATCTTTGAAGAATCTCAGACAATAGTGAACTGGTTATCTGTAGCTGTGGTTTTTTTGTCTGCCTGTTTGTAAAACAAACAAGTAGGTTTTAGATATTTCTGCAGAGCTATATAATTTAAGCTTGCAAATTATGATTGGGGTGTATAAAACTGTGTTCTTGCTCTGTATCAATTCCTGAAGCAAACATATTTCCTGACTGGAACAGAAAGGATCCTGCAGCAATCTGTCTGTCAAATGATTGGTCATATAAATACTTCCTTGAAGGATTTGTATATTTATGATCTTTACTGACTATTCAATAAAATTTGTTGAATTAATGTGCTTATAGTTTACAGCAGGAGTAACTCCTACTCAACTGTTGCAGAAAATCTTTAATCTGTCTTAAAAAAAATCAGAATCTGGATAGTTTACAAGAAACTACTTCCAAATTACCTCCTAATGCTAACAATCTCCAGGTCCACTGGATTTCAAAATGTCTAGGTGGCTCATAGTCCTAACTATGGAGAGCAATGGACATGCTGAAAAATAACTTTCTCCTGACCAAACGAAGGACTCTATTTCATACCATGAATGTTTTCTTTTCCAGCTTTTCTCTTTAAAATGTAGATATTAGACAGAAATTGATTTAAAAAAACCCAAAAAACCTGACCCTTTCAGTGTAGTCTTAGAGAACAGGTCAAGATTACAAAAACAGCTTAGCAAATAAAATGACATCACCTTAAAACTTTTTACTCCCCCAGGATTTCTCAACTAGAGAAGAGATTAATTAAAGAGCCAAACCACATAAACCAGATGGTTTTTTGGTTGTGGTGATCCAGTCATTCGAATTCCTGTCTGGACTTCTGTAATTCCTTATATCTTGTGTCTGAGCTCACAATCCTTAAAAATATTTCAGTAAGTACAGAAACCAGTAGTAGTGTTGTTTTCATAGAATTATAGAATCATAGAATAGTTTGGATTGGAAGGGACCTTAAAGATCACCTTGTTCTAACCCCCCTGCCGGGGCAGGGACACCTCTCACTGGACCAGGTTACTCCAAGCCCCATCCAACCTGGCCATGAGCACTTCCAGGGATGGGACAAACATGACTTCTCCTGGAAATGCACTCCAGTGCCTCACCACCCTCACAGTAATGATTTTCCTCACAATATCTAACCTAAATCTGCCCCCTTTCTGTTCAAAGTTGTTCCACCTGGTCCTATTATTAAATTCTCTTTTTTACCATGTACTGATGTACTATTTCTCAGATTCTTCCATTCATCTTTGGACTTTTCACAGGGTGGCTCTGCTCATGAATAGGATTTCGTGAGTTTTGAAATGCAAGCAGCTTTTCTCAAAATTGTGTTCCACAATTTTGGAAGGAGCCAGGTGAACTTGATAAAATCATCTGCTTAAAAGGTGAAATCATAGCTTCGTGGGACAGGGCCACCTGAAAAACAAATCCTGGGCTCTGAAGCCTTACAAGAGGAAAAATAACTAGATATTTTCAGACTCTGCAGCCTCAAGATGAATGTAATATTCAATATTTCAGTTCATTACTCCCATAGGCAGAGCTGTGAGTATGAAAGAAGAAAAAATATTTAATATTGATTAATATTAATATTAATATTAATATAAAATATTAAAAATAAAGAAGAGGATTTGAAAGAACGTAAGAGTAAAGGGAGATAACAATAAAAGTGTAATAAAATGAAGGGGGAAATGGTGAAAGTAAGCAGAAAATAACAACAAAACCCAGAGAAGATGTACTGAATATTTGTACAGAGGAAAAAGAGACATTTTTGCCTAGTATTATTATGAAAGTGTCCAGGTGTCTCAATTGAAGATATAGACATATTAAAAAATGAAGAAGGGATGTGAAAAAATCTTCTTAGTAGTACAATGATTACCATGATCCATGCTGCACACAAGATTTGTAATTAATTCTGGTCTTTAAACTGTTCTTCCTGTGGCAAAGAGGGAATATTGGCTTAAAATACTTTGAGCTTATAGCAAGTGGGTAACACTCTCTTCTTCAAATAAACAAGATGCAGAAGATGGAAGGATTATACAGAAACAAGAGCAACAAAAAAGGGCAACTTCAAAATTTTTGAGATAGGAAACCAAAAGTTCACAGGTTGTCTCCTTTTTATTCAAATATGAATTAAACAGGTTTGTTGTGCTGATTCCTATGGGACTTTTCCCCAAAGCATCTCTTCTGCTAGAAAATCCCATTCATGCTATCAATTCTCTCAGCAAGGAATAACTTAAGAAATTTTAGCTCACTGATATCACACTCAAAATACCCCTGTAGATTTATAGACAGGGTGCAAAAACAAAAATGAGCAAACAAGTAATAAACACACTCTTTCAGTATCTTAGTACTTTGTGAAGAAAATAATTACCATTGCCCATACTTTAGGGGATGTACATTAAAAAAACATTCAACAGTTAAGTGACTTAGAGGTGAAGGTGGAGTAAATTTTATCTGATCAATACATAAATTTTAAGAATTCTTGGCTTCTAATTCCACTGTCTAATTCCAACATGAGATAATACATTGTCCAATATTCTGTGTAGATAGCCACATGAGGAGTCATTGTGTATTTATTATTGAAAGAAATTTAAAAGTTCAACACCCTCTTTCCACCAAAACAGCAGAACATCATCAGTTTCCTTAACCTTTTTATTACATACTAGAAACATAAGGTTTAGTCTTCAAAGGTGAATATTAACTGACTGTAGCATGAATAGCCCAAGGGATGAGATAGATGAATAGAAAAATAAACTGTGATTTAACAACCATGTCTGGTCTTGTGTGGAAAAGCTCCAGTATTTGGATATGTCTGGGCAAGATGCTGTCTTTTAATTATTCACGAGAAACACACATATTTCAGCTTAATTCATGCAGCACTAATACCTCCTTTTACAATGCTCACATTTTTCACCGTATTAAGGTGTTCATTTCCAGAAGTAAACAGAGAAATATAAATGAGTTTTTATCATAGACAAAGTAATGGTATGTGCTTAGTTCCAGCTGTAGTAAGTCACAAGATTCTCTGAATCAAAGGCCAAAGAGGTAAGCAAGGCTTTAGAAGATGAAATACCTAAAAGAATGCAGCAGAAACCTAAATTGTATGATCCTGTAACATGCAGGTTTTGTAGCATTTGAAAAATCAGTCACTTTCAGGAACGAAATAAATTTTCTTTTTTCCCCTGCTTCAAAACTCTGGAGTACTTGCAGATGGTATCATAAAAATGGAAATCTAATCATGTTCTGACTTGTGATATTCTTTAATTTTGCAGGGACATATTTTATCATGGCAAGATAAACTGTTTATGGACACTGCAATTTATATTGAAGTTGCACTCATCACTGATTCAAAGCTCTCCAAGAGTTAGGAACAGCAGTGTCTTATCATAAGATAAGTGACCCATTTGCCAGAGATGTGGGATGAGATTTCACGGATGGAGCATCATGAGAAATGGTGTCAGACAAAGACAGTGAGATATCTGCAGCTGCACACTGGTTGTACTATGATAAGAAAATAGCCAACATATTAAAGCAAGATCAGCAATGTTGCTAATACTTGCTAGAGGATCGAGGATCACATTTCATCTGCAAGTGGAAGATATTCACAAGATAGGAGGTTCAAACAGTATTCCACAGATCTTTTCAACACAAAAAGGAAAACCAACAACTTAATTTATAAACTTCAGTGACAGGATGTTTACTCACAGAAGTGAATAAATATATCAACTAAGGTGAATAAATATATCAACTATTACATATTCCAGTGCAACAGAGTTAGCCTGTGTTAAGGAGGTATAAGTATATGCATGCTCATGCAGCTATTCACCTGTGCTCCCTTTTAGGATATTTTTACTTTTTGTCCTGTACTAATCTTTCTTTATACAGCTGTCTCAGATTGTCAGATTTCCCCTCTTTATTTCCCCCTCTTTCTATAATATAGTAAGACTAAAAATACCATATCGCCTTTAAAATCAATTAAGAACTATGGTTGAAATCAAGTGAAAAAAAGTTCCAGTATAAAGGATGATAAAAAACCTAAATGAAAATGAAAAAAACCTTACTAGTGTATGAAATGTAATCTTGTTCAAGGGAATAATGCACATGCATTTCTTATTATTTAATATGGAATATAGAATAAAAAAATTGCAATGTTTACTGAAGTGCTGTGTAATTGCAATGAGAAGAACTAATTCTGAATTCTCTGCTGTGCCTGTGCCTTTGAAGCTTAGAAGAGAACCCAAAGCCACTTCCAGCAGCAGCAGCAAGACTGCAGTCCCAGCTGCAGCCTAAGTAGCTCCATCATTAGACAATGAAAAAGTAGTCAACATTAATTAAAATGCAACATTAGGTAATGTAGAGTCAGATATCCAATAAAATGAACATATAAGGGAATTCAAATCTCCATGTTGTCTGAAAATATCTACACAATGCAGCAAAGATGTTATCAGTGACAACTGGGATCATCCTGAAAGATCTTTTTCAAAGAGGAAGAACTTCCTAATTTACTGAAAATGTGTTTTGTTTATCCTGTTACTGACATAGCTTGATCACATATTCAACATCCAGCCCATGACAACTTAGCCTTGTGGTATGACTTGCTAAGCTTCTAATATATCTGTCAAATTGCAAGCATCTCAGAACTGGAACTTTCCCTTTAAAAGCATGCATGAAGTTCTAGCAGTGAGCTAGGTTTGAGTAGAGCTGAAATGACAAACCACAGGGTAATTAATCAGTTAATTCACCACAAAAGAAATAGTGTCCTACAGGGTGAAATGAGTATTTCACTGTCATCTTGGAAGACAGCTCTGAAAAGGTATTCTTCAATAAAATTTCATTTTTAAATTAGAAAATCTGCTATTTAATGTATTAACTATACATGTTATGCACGATCCCAGAGTAAACTGAGGCAGCAAATTCCATTGATTTAATAGTTTATCTATATTTAGACATATATCTTCCATTAAGTATCTTCAAGTTTATAAGTTAACATATTCCAGTCTATACTCAACTAATCTATAATTACTGGACTGCTACATTAATGAAAAACTAAATGGTCTTCATGGCAAAGATAAATTGTTCTTTCTTATTTGTGATAGAATATTATGGTGGATTGGTTCTTAGCCCTGGTAACTCCAATCCTTCCTCTTACTCATGTAAATTAAGCTACTGAAAAGACAACATGCAGGTGTTCTGCTTCCAGCCAGAGCAGGGTTGATTTTTGCAGTAGGTGGGAGGAGACATGGCTAAGACACAAGTTATTCATTATTACTCAATCTGTAAAATGTTTGATAGAATGAAATTCATTGGATATAACTATAAAAATTAGAATTTATCCTGTATGTGATGCAAACATGTATAAGCTATGCTTATACACCTCATCTGAAAAATCACTGCTCCCTTTCTGTGACTTACTGAAATAACTTACTAGTTATGCCATTCATGAATTAGAATTTTTTAAATTAATTTTTTTCTAGTGCATGACATTTTTCTATCATTGCCCATGTAGTGACAAGATCTAAATTTAATCTGTTAATATAAAGATCTGAAAGACATAGAAACAACTTTAGTCTAGCAGATATAAACAAGAAAATTATTAAATTACCCATCATATTTGATATTTGAAAAGATGGAATCATAAGTAAAAGTTTTATTTGGAATTCTAAAGTAGATATTATTCCAGTGTAAACCATCTGGCAAGTTCAAACTGCAGGAAGAAATAGAAAGCAAAATGTATTAAACTGACTTTTTATTTGATCTTGAAGACATAAATACACATCACATGAATGCATTACAGATAATGTGTTGTTTGTTGATAAAGTGGCTTTTATTTGGTATTGTGGTATACAGTTGTTGGACTGATATGTTAACATGATTCCCTAATATAAATTTTAATACTCATATGCAGAGTAGAAAAATTACATATATATGCAAAACATGGTTTAGAATATTTTTTTTAATTCACTAGGAGGGTACATCCCTACTTCAAAGATTAACTTTACAGTCATAACATTTAAATAATCTTAAAGTTATTCAGTCTAGTGATTCTCAAATAATTAGAAAAACGGGAAAATTTTAATTCCTTCTTTAAGAAAAACCCAAACCTCAACCCTAAGCATAGAATCATAGAAGGGTTTGTTTTACTGAAAAATTTTGCTTAGTGTATTTTTCATTCTACGTATTACTATAAATAAATTCATCAAAATAAATTACATATTTCACATTGATTTCAATAGGCTTTAGATCAGGTTCAGCATGGCTTCATTTGGGAAACTGGGAGGTAGTCAAAATAAGCAATCTGAGGCTGAAAATGATGCAATTGGGACATCTATAAATTTACCATTTAGTGAAATATCAGTTTTAAATCAGAAAGTAAGAAATGAAATTAATCCTTTACTACTAGATTTTTACATAAGCCCAGGGGACATGAAGAAGAAAATACATTACCTAGATAATGTCATTTACTATTTTTTAGTAAATAACATCACTATGGAAAGTAAAGTTACATATTAATATAATTCAGAATTAAACACATGGATATTAAATATGTGATCATATTAAAACCAAAATATTTATCAGATTAACTGTCACTTATAATCCTTCTGTGCTTTTCTCTCTGGAGTCAGAGGTCTTACAGAAAAAGTACACTGGAGATTTAAAATGGAATCTCAGGATAAACCACAACTTGATTCTAAGAAGCTTTTAATATTCTGAGGTACATCAGTCAGATTAGTGAGGTAATTAATCTAAAATGACAGAAAGTACTTGATACTGGCTAAAAATTGTATGGTGGTCAAAAAAGAAAAAAATAAGTAAATTATTTAAAAAAATATTACAGACATTGAAAGACTGACTGTAGGTGCTGTTTTCCTAAGATTTCTATTTCTCATAATTGATCAAAAGAAGTTTTAATTAAAAACTTAGAAATTGAAGTTTTGGCTTTTTCACATTTCTGATGCTTTCTACCGAACTCCACGTGAAAAGAGATTTTTTTAAGATTAACCATTCCAGATGGCTCACTTATATGGTTATTCTTGGATATCCTATTTCTCCACTGCAGCCATACACATATCTACAATAGGAGAAGGATTGTATGAAATAGAGTGTATTTTTTTAGTAACATCATTTATTATCCATGTGCAATGTATTATGTGGTAAAAGCAAATGTCATCATTACTCTTGTGCTGATGAACATACCATTCCTCTTTTTAATTTCTATTTAAAAGTTTCTATGAAATATAAGTTTTATTTTAATTTCATTTATAACCATGTAAACCAAACTGTAGGATAGCAGCCAATCAATATGATAATGAGACAATTTTAAATAAGAGCACAACTTGATCAGTTGAATTTGGATGGAGATTCTGGAGATGTTTATTATTATTATTATTATTATTAATAGTAGTAGTAGTAGTAGTAGTAAAGTTATTTACTAGGTATTTATCTAATCTGATTTTCTCTTTATAGACACTTTTGAGTGTATAAGATGAAGACACAATAACAACAACTTTTTTTTTTCTTATGATATGAAAGTATATGAGTCTGCATCAATTTTTTGGCGATATAAATGACTGATGTCTAGGGTGTCCCAATGAGTCTGGGTCCAATTTTTAACCATATATATTATAAATATGAGCAATAACTCATGATCTAGTGGCCTAAGGAATTTTATAAAAATAGGACTGATGATTTATTGAGCCAGCAGCACTGGCTCCCACTGTAAGTAGAAACTATTTTGAAACAAAGCTGAAGTAGTTTGGAGAATCTTGTATAAAAGAGTAATAAAGCAATAGAGATTGTAACAACTGCGAGTAATGGAACAAAAGCCTGTCCACCACCTGAATAATTAAAAAAATATTAAATACTATTTTTCTCTTGCCATAGAAAGTTCAGCATGGAGAACTGAAAACTGAATGAAAAGTAGAATCTCAAAAATCAGAAGTGTATATGGACAGAAGGACAAAAAAGCTTGTTAAGAGGAAATATTTTATTGGGTGGAAAGGGGAAGATGTCAAGAATGAGGGAGAAAATGTTTGACTTACAGTAACTTTGAAATGGGATTTAATAAATAAGAGAGTGAAAATATAGTGATTCATGTTTTCCTAAGTGCTTTGTAACTTTTTCTGGTGCACAAATGCTGTGCAGCCTTTTGGGAAATACCTTAGTCACAAGCCAGTCTGGCAGACTCTGCTCTATGAAAACAGACTTTTAAAAAATATATAGTTGCCTGAAATTAAGTTTTGAATTGCAAATAAATCTTAAGAACTATCAGGAATCCAGAATATTATTGAAGTCATTATGAGCTTTGTGTATTCAGCAGTTTTTTTTCTAACTTGTGGATTTAAGGCTTCGGAGACAAGCTTGAAATATTTGGCTGAAGTATTTTCACTCCTCAGCTGAACTACAAAATGGGAGAAGATGGGATTTTATAAGTTTAATATAAACTTATCATTCTGAGAGAGTTGTATGCATTATGAATAGCAAATTTCCAATTGCAATACTTACCACTACACTGTTGAAAGAATTATTGGCTTCTGGTGCCTCCAAAGATTAGCAGTCACATTGCCTAATCAGTTTGACTAGGAGAGAGTCATAAAAGTAGGAAAGGTAATCTGGTGTGCAGATATGTTCAAATGGGCAGCAAGGAGAGTATATAACTCAGAGTAGTTTTATTTAATTTAGGGAAATATTCTGCTGCTGATCCAACCAGACATGGGCAACAATGAGGTGATTACATGGCAAATAAATAAATAAATAAATAAATTTGAATGCATTTATTTCCTTTATTTATTTCAGTCATAAAGTAATCAATTAAAATGAATTTCCCAATTTTTCTCTTCCTTCAGTGAATGTATTAATTCTGTAATTCTGGGAGTGTAAGGAAGAACAACAGATGAGTTTACTGATTGTCAGACTGATTAATAACTGATGAAGAAAGCACTTGTAAGAATTATTTAAAAACGTTAGAAGACATATCTCCACTCAGACACGCACACACACGCAGAGAAAGGAATAAACCATCTTTTTCTATAGATGTTGACAGCTATGAACATATCCATTACAGATTTAACTTAATAGCAAAAAAGAAAAACTAGACATAGTATGTCAGTAGCTCAGGCAGAGGCAACATAAACAAGCTGTTGACTTCCATTTTCATTCTGAATAGGACAGGGTGAATCCTGAGTTATTTGCCCTGGAAAATATGGTATTCACTCTAGACCAAGAGGTCTCTGACTTTTGTCATGTCTTTTTCCCTAGACTCTCAGAGAAGTCCTTACTACGGCACCTGTGAGGCTGCTTTTCTTATTCTGAAGTGAGCTTCTGAAATAGATAAAATGAGGCCCAACAGAGATGTATATGCTCCTCTCCACTGACTGCAATCATATCACTTATGGCATGGATTAAAGCCGTACAACAACATTTGACTTTGGAAATAACTGCTAATAAATTACTTTGGAACAAGTAATTTTTTGCATTTTATTACTTATATATAATATGAACAAATGCTCTTAAAGGATAACATCATCTTTTGTGAATCACAACCCAGTACAGAGGAGTAAGAAAATGTCCTGTAAGTCATGGAGTATGTCCTTAGGACAGGGCTCCAAGCTGCGAGCTTCATACCATGAAGGCTCCTTGAGGCTACAACTTTCTTCATATTATTCCTTAGCTAGTGTTAAAAGAGGTTTTTGCTTCCTCTGGCAGAGGTTGCAGAGGCTGCTGGTACAGATGCAGAAATTGGGAAACATTTTATTTCATTTCAACACATGCTTCTGACAGTCCCAGCTCAATCTGGGCCTGCAAAGTTCTCTAATTTCTGCCTCACTCTCACCAGAAACTCTCACCATTTTCTGTGAACACTGATATTTTTGAGAGAGAAAGACCCTTTGTCAAGGTCATGGAAATTATAGCACTATTTTCATCTCCCTCTCCTCCATGCAGGTCTGCTTAAGAAGACTAAAATTGAGAGAATGTCCAAAGCCAAAGGTAACCCTTTTAAGAGCAGGGTTGTAACAAAACCCCTTAACCCCCCTTTTGATTAATTATCAATTACTCCTGGGGGGATTCTGATTGAACAAAAGTGGAGAATTTTTAAAAATCAGCAATTGGAATAACCTTCCTTGCAGAAATGGTGGATTTTCCCACATTGCACTCTTCTAAGATATGGCTGCTCAGGATGCCAAACCATCTTGTCTAGACCATGTTTTTGACAGAAAAGATTGGACTGGATGACCCTTGAAGTGTCTTTCAACCTGGTATTCTATGATTCTATGTTTCTATGAATATATCATGTTACATTTCCTTGTGCTCTTCAAATTTCAATGAAATAATTTTACATAACTGTTTTTAATGTGTCTTATTTTAATAAATACTTTCTGACCAATCAAAATTTGATATTGTTAAAAAATACCTAAATTTTTTAGAGAACTTTATTTTAAAACAGACTCATGAATTCCAAGGTATTTTTTTTAACTGTTGGGCTCTTTCTGTTGAACTGTTATGAGACATAAGCAAATTCGTGATATATATGTAAAGAGTGTGATTTTAATGTTAAATACTAAATGAAATTATTTAATTATACACACATATGTAAAGAAAAAGTTATGCCTGCCCACACATACACAATACAGTTTTATCCCTGTTATATGCATACATTATTTATGGCATACAGGACATGGAGATTTTGCCCTAATTACTGCCTGTTAAGACTTAAGAATTAGAAAGTTTGGGGGTTTTCAGTTATGTACCAGAATTTATATAACATGTTTAAAATGGAATTGTGATGAGAAGATGTGAAATGAGATCCCAACTCAATTTTTTTTTTTTTTGTTATATACTGTTCTCTCATGGCCTGTTAATAATTTTTCCCAAGCAAGCAGAATTTTTATCTTGATGCACCATGGCTGAATTTCAGAAGAGAGTGAAATTTACCATAAATTTATCACTGTATTTCTAAAGATGGAGATAAAGAACATTATTCATTTCCCTGTCAAATAGACATTTAATGGAAGCTTGAGGCTTTGTCTTGTGTGAGGTAAAAGAGAAGAAAATCCTAAACAGCAAATTAAGAGCAGGCTGGGATTTTTATTACTTTGGAGAAAAGTTCTTAAAACAAGGCCAATGAGACTATAACCAGAATGAAAAATTAATAAGACATTCTAGATAGAATCCATTTAAATGGCTTATAGTCAAGAAAACATATCATTGTATTTTAAGAACTCAGTGTAGTTAAAACCATATGAGAAGTTTTACAATTCCTTTGGCATTGGCATGATGCACAATTTTTTCCTGCAGAAAAACAAAGAAAGGTGATATGTTGTCATCAATAAGCCTTCCAAGGTTACCCCTATTTAAATAGAAAGAAGGATGTTCCTATGTTTGAACTGGTGCCAAACAGCCTAACTGTGTCCAGTTCTGAGAAGTGTGATAATCAAAAATTGATATAAAATATTATGTATCCTTTTTCTTAGAATAATTGAGAAGAAGAGCAATAAATAAAGGTGTTTTTGCTAAATTCTTAGTAATTCTCACTAGATTAATACAGCCCATTGATCTAGAGAAAACAGTTGGGTAACTAGGACTAAGGATAAATATACAAATAACAGCAATTAGACATTCCAACATGTATTTTGTTCCTATTTCATTATATTTATTTTAATGAGACAGGACTATCTTGACATTCTGTGTGGTTTTTTTACTATAAAATCATAATATATAGTTGTCAGATGTACAAGAATACTATAAAATTATGAATTAAGTTAATAATTGCAATGTAGCATTAAATTGCTGACTTGTAAGGGAAAACTATTTTCATTAAATTTTACTATTAAAATTATATTAAAGGAAATAGCAGTGGTTTTTTTTCTAAAAATGTTATTTTACATGGCTTTAGCTAGGAACATGATACTTTCACTGGCATGTAACTTTTGATACTTTCATCCCAATAGGTATTACCTAGAACTCTTATTCAGAATTACTTTAATGATATTCTGTAGGGTAAAGTTGATTTTACTGTGTCTGAGTGAATCTATTGTTAGCCAAGATCACATTGACAGCATACTCAAAATTTATACTTCAAAAGTGAATGTATATTTCTGGTTTTAGGCTTTTGGCTTAGCTGAATATTGTGACATCCATGTTTTTCATTAAGTAGAGTCTGGAATTTAAACAGCTAGTTAATCTTCTTCTGCTATATCAGAGGACTTTACAGCAGCCATTTCTTGTGCAAAACACTTCTATTTAGAGAGAATTGCTTGGAGATTACAGTTGTTCAAAAATAGTGCTTCAATCTTTAAAGAGTTTTTAAAATCCTTTTGACTTCTCTCAACATATGCATAAAATATACTACTGACAAAGCTCAGTAGCTAGGCAAATGGAGAAACATGCAGATTTCTGAAGAAATCAACTTAGCTAAGTCTGGCATTGTTTTAACATCTCAGTCTTTAGAGTAATTTATTGTACATAGCCAAAGAGAACGTCTTAAAATGGAATGAAACTTGAAAGGCTTTTTAAACCAAAATTATTACTATTGCTTTTTAAACTAAAATTAATGATAATAGTTCTGAAATTAACACCTTGATATAGGATACAGTCTGGGGCAAAGGCTTCAGTGACCACAAGAACAAAGTTGAAATAGAATAGTACTGAAGGTTATTAACACCACTGCAAAGGAAGTGGACAGTGTTTCAATATGAACTTGTACAGTACAAATAACAAATATGTAACAGGAAATTTTATTTCATTCTGTGTAAAATGAAACTTTCCCTGCTGCAAGGTGTTTGAAGTAGAACTGAATGAATGCATTCCTTCTCAGAAAGCTATATAATGCTTATTGGATAGGAAAATGTAAAAATTTGCATTTTAAGGATCACTTGACATACATGTCATATCAAAAGTCCAAAAACCAAACAGCATTTCCATTCCTAGCCTCATAATGCTCAACCTAAAGTTGAAAATTTTACTGTCATTCATCCACATTGAAAAAAATATCTAACACAACCTATTTGTCATTTCCATCTATAATTCCAGGTGGCCTGTACAATTTAATGTCAATTGTCACACTTTTTTGGTGTGATTATGAAATTATCTATGCGTTTCAAAATCACTTTGAAGACAGAATAACTTGATTAATAATTTCTGGACTACATCCAGCATTGTACCCTAAGTAGCATGAATGCAGAGCTGATTTTATATCCACAGTAAATAAAAAATGTCAATATGAGTTAATTTGAATGGAGAAAAATCATTATTCTTATTTATACTTATATCATCTTGACATCCTTATGGTCACTGACCTTTCTGTAAACTTGTCATTCTGTGAGCTGCTTCCCAAACCTGCAAATAGGAAGAAAGAGAAAAACCTAGGAAGAAAATTAAAATTTTCTGTTCTATAAAGATAATACCTGGATTCCTAAATTGCTCCGTACATACTGCTATTAATACCACATTTCTTTGATATAAAATCATATTTCAGCAGTGGCTGGTACAGTGGCACAGGAACAGGTTCTGTGTGGCTCAGCTGCTGTCCCACTGCTGTGTGCAATGCCCCTTGCAAACATTCTGCTTGTAACTGCAGCCTGGGACTTTATAGCAGAGTGTTTTCCACAGCTGTTTATGCATAGTTGACAGCTACACAATGCACTTATCTCTGAATAACTGATTCTGCAGACAAAGGGACAAATTGAAAGAAATGTTTGGCTTGGGTCATACTAAAACAAGTGAGTCTCTATTTCTTCTGAATGAAAACAGTGCAAATATTTTAGTTTATATCAAATTAGCATCCAATTATTTTTTAATTATTTTTTTCAGCTATTGTTTAAATTTTGTTCTCTTAGCTTTGCTCTTTGAGACCAGTCTTACTTTCAATATACTTATAAGCAATATACAAAGAAAACTGAGTTTGCAAGGGGGTTAGGCTCAAAGTCTCTTCTGTTTTTCAATACCCCTTGTGGCTTCCCAAGTTGCCATAACACTTTTACAAAGCAATCGATCACATTACCTTTCACACCTTTATCAAGCTGTTAATTTCCTTGGTCTTTAAGAGTTTTATTCTGCTTGAGGCATCAATTTAATGTTAAATGTGTGTGACATCTTCTCATGGTTACAAAAGGCTATAAAGATGGACTAAAAAGAGGTTATTGTATAGCCAATTTAATTTTAGGTAGATTCATTATCCCAGTCATCTTGAAATGAAAGGACAAGAAATTTTGTTTCCAAATTTCAGGATGAACATTTTGTTTAATGTACTTTTTTCAACAGAAATATTCACTAGTTGCCTGATGACAACAATTTATTAATTATTTTGGAGAAAAATCTGGATATTGATTAAATCTGATTTGTCAGATTCAGTTCTGTATCTTTTCAGCCTCTAGTCTGTTGTACAGAGTTTTTCTACTGGATACGTTAAAAAAAGTCTTAAAATACAATAAGCAAAACAGCAGAATAATTTAAAATAATATTTCATGCCAACTGAAAAAAATTCCAAGGAAAAAGAATACAACTGATTTCTGGATGTGAAGCATTTGTTCCCTCTTTAGAAGCAGTGACAAATCCCCACCATTTAGGTAAGCAGGTTTAAGGGCAGTGACTGAAATATTTTCTCACTCCTGATGTTTGAATATTGTGCAACTCTGGGGACTTTCTAATGCATGTAGTGTGATGCCTTAAATACAGATAAGGCAAGAAATGCATACTAAGGTGCACATCCTGTAGAGGAGCAGATAAAGAGCTTGAGCTGCCACAGAACTCTGCTTTAAGGGCAGCCAGGGTTGATTTGACTGCTGTGGCCCATGCCACTTATGACAAAGTTGGAGTGGCTTATCAGCTGCTTTCTACATGGTGGCTTGTTTGTGATTGTCATGGAAATGTGGATGGGATGCACATCCTTACTGTCAAGCTCTGTTTCTCCTAGTGTGTGTCAGAAGGGTAAAGTTAAAAGAGAAGTAAGAAGTAAGTTAAAAGAGAAGCTAAAGAAGGAAGGGAAAGAAAGTTCTCAGGCTCTTGTACTGATGGTGGAAACCAGTGCAGTGCCTTGCTTCGGTGCTTTTGGTGCACTGGCTACATTTAATTCTTCTGCAGGCTATAGATTAATACAAATAAACCCTAGAAGAGAAAGGGGCCTAGTGATAAGTAAAAGATATTCCTTACTTGGAGGGTTAGGGGAATTTAGAAGGATCTGTGTATTTCTTCCTAGAAAAAAAATAAAGCAGAGAGACTAACACACCTAGCACTTGTTTTGTATGTTATATATTAGATTACCTGTGAAAAAATAAAAATAGAATATATGGGTACTCAAAAATGTCTTCCTTGTGAGTTTTATAAATTAGACAGCTAAAATTCATTTAATCAATTCTGTTTTCATCCCATTCCTCTTATCTGGAGAACAATATTCCCAGGGCAGACAGTCATGCACAATATCTGTTTGGCTTGCCATGGACAGCTGGGCAGCCTTAGGCATGCAAGATGCTCATAATGCTTGCTCGCTGCAGGTCTCCCCCGTGTTCACCCATGAACACCTTTTTCTGTTGCTCCTGAGCAAAATATTGTGTTTGTATTGAAATTGGCAAAACTCAGTCTTGCAGAAGTGCTCTGAGTGTACAGCTGCTCTCTGTTTCCAACAACTTCTATGTAGCATGATGCCCACAAGACATTGTTCTGGGAAACACTGAGGACAGATAGCAATTAGAAATTCCTAGTAGCCTGTGGTGAGTGCCAGATGCACGTTTACCTTTAGGTACTATCAGCCACATGTAGCTTGAGGTCCTGCTTGCAAAGGGAAAATCATAGACATTTTCCAGTTCACGAGGAAGCTTGCAAACAATTTTCCATATTCTCCAAAAGCGTTTTTGCATTTCTTTGGAACTCAAGGCTTATTAAATAGCTAAATGTGATGAGGAATGCAGGCAGAAGAATCTAATGAAGTTTCAGGCCATTTTGATGGGGACATTCAAAGATGTCCCAGGAAAGCTATTTGCACTGGGGATATTTTTTGGGCTCAAGTTCTTCCAAAGATTGTGAATCTCCGTGGTAAGTCCAAGAAAACTGACTCACAAGTTGAAATATTTCATGCCTTATGGCCTTTTAACCTCATACTTTCCAAGAACTTATTGGTCTATATATGAAATCTTAATAGCTAAACCTGTCTCCTGACTTTCCCCACATGCTCCCCCAGCCCTTCAGCTCCCCTTTGCTAACAACCTGGCCTTAGTGAATCAGGATGTCTGCCTTGTTCTTAGCAACCAGTCCTCTTTGTTCCCTGTTTAGCTTTTCTGTCCCTTTCTAGTTTAATAAATACTTTGATTTAATTTATTAAATTTTAATTAATATAACTCCAGACTTGCCTTATATCCATCTCTCTTGTTTGTTTGTTTGCACTGTCCTTTTCCTGCAAGGCTTGGACAAATGTTAAAGACATTTAGGCAGAGCTAAAATAATGGCAGAGAAAAATGTCAATAGGATTTGGGCAGGGTTTACAGTTTTCTGTCTGAAGTTGTCAAGGGAGCTGGTGTGCAGGTATAAAGTAAACCATTCAGACACCTGGGGATTTTGCACATCTAAACCTGGAAAAATAGAAGATTAAGATTTTAAGTGTCTTCTGAGATCATGGGGAGATTGCTGAGATAAACTGCAACGCCAGATTTAGTGATGCAGTTCCACCTCCACAACTGATTTAACGAACAAAACCCTAGATATAAATAACTACCTAAATAGTTCTGAAACAAGCCCTCAAAGTCAATTTGCTTTAATGAATCAAGATCCTTCTAATAAGTTGTCTTAAATTGTGAAAATTCATAATAAAAATGAAAATAAATACTTGTATGTAGTAAGGATAATAAAACTTACTGTTCAAATTTAGGCTAATATGACAATGCACCTATTGAATATGGCTGTGTTCTGTCAGTCTGAGACAGCATTTTTCCAAATCAGTTTTCTATGAAATCTTATTCCTTATTTTCTACTGTTATCAACTCAAGATATTTTTTGGTTGATGTGACTGTTGCTCATTTAGAAAAGGGTAAAAACTGTGTTAGCCCTTAGATAGAAGTTATTTTCCTTCCGGCTGATGGTGTGCCTTTCTACCACTGTGCTGAGCATCACTAGAAAGGATTTAATTGTTCAGAATGCAAAATGTCTGTGCATATGGCTTCTCCAATATTGTAACAATAAATCTGTCATTCTGCCTGTAATTCCAAATGTTTGGAACTTCTTTATATGATGCTATCTCATCAATAGATCACATTAATGCTCTGTGGATAAATAGTGCCTTCCAAAAACTAAAATCTGTAAGATTAGACATGGAAATATTTTTTCCCCAAAACTGGTTTGTTCTTCACAATATTTGAAATATCAGTGAATATCAGAAATTTCACCAGCATACACAGTGGCAACACCTTCAATAAAGTTACTGGTTGATTTTGTACAGATTTCAAAATAGGTTTGTTACATTTTTAATGTGCTTTGGGGGTGAATGAGAAGAAGGTAAGCAAATACTCTCAGGAAAAATCTGTTCTTTGTTACTCCTAAAAAATTCAAAAAGTTGGCACATTTTTATTCAAAAGAAATTTTAAAAAATGGAAAAATTATTTTATTATATTAAAAACTGATGGAAATCTTGGTTTTCTAGAAGGCAATCATGGTCTCCTTAAATTAAAGATCTTGTTGCAGCAGTTAAAAGGAAATGTAACAGAATACGTTAGACAAAAGGATAAATCACAAAATCAAAACCATTTTGTTTGGTGTAGAAGATGGTCTCTTTTGTCACAAACTATCTCTGATGAAAAACCAAACTGAAAGTACTGTGCAATCTTTTCATCTTCCTGCTTTGGGCTTGGGGGTTGGGCATACAACTCAGGACATCTGACTGATCCAAGCTGCTGTAAAATATGAAAGAGCCCCATGCAAATAGACACAGAAAGGTCATGGTTCTCTCATGGGGTACAGACACATCACCAAAATGACTGACTTCCCAACTGCTGTCACTTTGGGACACTCAATTGAAACCAGATTTATGGCTACTTACCAAAATTTTAGAACCAAAAATAGTTGACTAAATCAATCAGAAAGCTGGGAAGAAATGTTTTGAGGTGGAGGAATCTCGATAGTTTTAACTCAGTGTCAATAAACTGGAAAAATATATCATCAGTTTAAAAAAGTAGCTGGAAAACAGATTTTCTCCCCCTCTTTAAGAGGCTCCTGTTGTTCCTTGCTGTTTTCTGAAGTAGTAACTGTGATCAGAGCTTTGTAGAGAAGTTTTAAGATGCAGTGGAAATTAGTGTCATGGATTCATGGAAGCCATCTACAGGAGATTTCTCTGATACTTTATGTAATTTGTTGACAGGAACATTACAAAAATCCTAGAAGAAAGTGGTCCAACAGCAGGCGAGGAATGTTTTTCATTCTGGATTGGAGACCAGAATGGGGGAGGATGTGGGGGGGGGTGCTTCAAAGACAGCAATTCTTAGAAGTCTGGTTGAAGCTTAAAATGAAAAATATGCTTCCCTGCTCCTTGTCTGCTGGTGGAAAAAAAGAGAAAAAAAGAGAAAAATTTCAGTCGTATCATATATTATTAAAATAAAAACTTGTTCCCTAGACAATTCCAAGCATCATTCATAACCCATTCCTTCTGACTGCACTGAGGACGTTTGTCTGATAAGGATATTCTATAAATTAAAAATATATATACTTAATTATATTTACTTAAGTGCACAAAAAAATTTAGATTTTCCTACTGATGTAATAAAGTTTAAAAAAATATTCTGGGAAAGGTAAAAAAAAGTAAAAAATATTGGTAACTATTATAACTGTCATCTTGCCCATATGGAAAGAACATATTTCTAGGAAAATAAAATAAGTTTTAAAAATAGCATAATGAATTCACCCATTTGCTCTTAGCTTGAAGACTAAATACTAAACTGGCTTGTAAAACAAAAAGGGTTTCTTAATGCAAAGAGATATTAATATGATATTTAATAGGTTTAATATGTTCTAATGTGTTTTAAAATAGATTTTTTTTCATTAAAAAAAGCAATGGGGGCATCAAGTTAGACTTGATAGTTTGTTAGAAAGGAGAAGATTTATGTCTAAGTAAATTATTTCTGCTTATGTATTACACTATGACACCATTTCTTTCATCCACTTTATGCTTCATTTTCTTTCAGTTTTTGTGTTGAACTCACTGAAGATTCACTAAAAATCATTATGCATTTTGAAAACTGAACTTGAGCCGGGGATATAGTTATTCCTCATTATAGGTGAAGGAGTCATTAATGCATTAGCTGTCTTTTGATTTCACATGGTATTGCAGTTTAGTTACCTAGCTCTTGTAAATGCTCACTTGAAAAAAAATAATTCAGGAGTTCAGTCTTGAGAAATGGGATCAACTGATGAAATAAAATATGTTGATCACCACAGCAGGTTTGTATATGGCAGGAGGAGATTAAATCTTGTGTAATAATCAAATATTCAGTGAAGTTTCTTTTCCATAATTGTGTTGTGAGGTTTTACATCTGATGCCTCTGTGGCTTATCACAACAGGAGTCCCTGCATACGTGAATATGGAGATGGCGCTGAAAGTAAAAGTGCACTTTTAGTTTTGTAAACTAGTGCAGATACTACTTTAACTATTTCACTTTGACCAGAATTTCTAAGCTACATAAGCAATCAAAATAATGGGCTGATTTTCAAATCTTGCAAGAATCCATGGTGGCCAGCACATTTTTTTGCAACAAGCTTTTTTTAAAGTTATGAGAGGCATTTCACTCAAGACTGCCCAGATCTGCAGCTATAAATCCAAACTGCCATGTGAATAGAGAATTCAAGTAATCACCATGTTCCATCTAATCTCTCTCAAAAAGGTAAGAAACTTAAAATTGCTGAAGAAACATCTAACATAATTACATTCATTTAATCCAAACACTAATTCTTCTGAATATATCAGGAATTTCTGAACAGAATTCTCTACTTTCCTGTCTCTGTCAGTCAGGAATTTTGGACAGAGTTTGATTCTCTTAAGTCTATTGATAACTGGGGATGATTAGGACATCAGTTTTAAACCTGAAAATTAATGTATAAAAAATATATTTAAAAAGTCTCATATCTTTCTTCAGGTATAAACTAACATCCATGTAAGTAAAGCTATTTTTTTCCCGATTCTCGAGGGTCAGAAATGTTCTGGGTAGTCAGGCTTGGAGTTCCTTGTAGATGTACTTGGCAGTATCCTTAGAAATTACTTAAAATCCCTAAAGAGAGAAGGATCCATGTTCGTACCAAATGCCAAAATAATTAATCTGGGAAAAACATGCACATTTGAGTCACTGGTTCTAACATGGGGATATACTGATCTGTGGGGATATATCTAAGGATAAAACCATAAAATGGATTAAAAGAAATATTTAATTGTATTTTTAATTAATATTAAATTACAGTATTTGTACCTTTTTTCCAAAAGTAGAATGAAAACATTTTTGGTTTATTTCTATCTGAAAAGAGCCATGCAGCCTTTGACAAAAGGAGCTGAGTTTAAAACACAGACTCTTTTTTTCCTGACCCTTTTGTTTCCTTAGAAGAAGAGAAACTCCAAGTTTTCAACTTACTTATGGTATCACTGCTTCATTAGCAGTAAGTCCCTATGTACTAAACCGAGAGTATCTCAAAGTATTTGAGAAAATTATTTTTTAGTCAATAATGATAATAAATAAATGTTGGAAAAGCCTTCAGTATCTATATGCCTTTTGTTATGGGCTGTTTCTGTCATCTGGAATGGATGTATGTGTGGGAAGTTAAACAAAATCACTAAGTAGAATGAAGAAAAATAAGGATATTGCATTTGTGGGGCCCTTATCACAGACAAGAATTTGGAATGATGTTTCTGGAGCTCCTACTTGAGTTCCTAATCCCATCTACTCTACCCAAACAAGTCTAGTGCTGTTTGCTTTCTGTCTGGTACCCACTCTAGTATTGGTTCCTCTCCATTGGATGGAAAAGATGAAAAAAAGTTTTGTCTGGGAGACCATGAAGTTTTGCAGTTATGGTGGTCCTTGGAAGAGACAGAAATATAACCCTCCTGAGTGGAACAGCATCTAGAGCTATGCCTCTCCCACCTCCTGAAGGACTATTTTGGCCACTGGACTCCTACTGGAAAACCATTGGTGTCATGTCTTACTTTTCAGCCTACCCTGAGCAGAGTCACAACACAGTGTTTATCAGACTTTAAAATTTGCATGAAGATTTATTCATATGGTTAGTGTGGGAAAATAGAGGTGATGGACCACTGTCTAAATTTCAGGATGCTTTTCAGCTTCTAAATCCTCTCTCAGGTAGGCTCTCAGTGTGCTGGCTGCCATTTCCCATATTCTCTACACTTAAGACACAATAACAATTCCTACCACAATAATATTTTATATGTCTTAAACTATTTAGATCTGAAATTTTCCAGAACTGAGTTCTGGGAAACAGAAAGTTTTGTCTAACATTTTGAGTAGACAGTTCAACTGAACAGTATGCAAAAATATATAGTTGATAAATTATGAAACTGTTCCTGTAACTTGGAATTATGAGAGCAAGAAAATTGATTTCAGTGAGATTTATTCAAATTATAGCTTTACATCATGAGTTGGGCATGGTTAGTGTTTGCCTCACTGGATTTTAGCTTAGCATCTGAGATGTTTCAATGAACAAGGCTGCACTGGGTGCTCACGACTGATATAGATGTTGAATAAAAAATAGCCAGTGAGTTCTCTGCAACACTCTGCTGTCATTCCCTATAGCTGTTCTTAGGTACTCACAGTTGTGAAGTCTCACACAGTTTTACAGTCATAAGACAGAGTTTCTTACTTCTGCAGATGGTCCTGATCCAAAGAAGACCATAGCCTGTGACTTGAGGTTGGGGTACATCTGTCTAATTCCAGATGCCTGCAATGAGATTCACGCGAGTCATTGGGATGAGGTCAATCCAACCCTGCAAATGCCTCTTTCAATCTGTTGACTATAAAGGCTGTCTAATATAAATTGGACCAGTGATGAATGTTTACTTTTCATTGCTACTGAGTTCAGTATAATTTCATTAAGGACAAATGTTTGCTACAAATGTCCCCATGTTTGTTTTCTGCAAAACGATGGAAAATATCATGCGCAATACAAGCTCCTTTGATGTGGAGCTATGACCAAGCAGAATAAAATGGTCTTATCAGAGTGTTAGCCTTCTTGTAGGGGCAAATTATATATATATTTTTGTCCTTACTAGTGTATAGTGGAAGTAATCTTGCAAAGGTCAATAGAGGGAAACAGCTGATATTAATTTTACAGTGCCAAAAGTCTATGATTTCTCAAATAGTCTGCTTTTGGCAAGTTATTACTACAACTGCATACATTTACTATATATGGAATTTTGAATTTTTGTTAATCATGTATTAGTTTAATTTAAAGTTACATTATTTATACCATTTTTCTCTAGGTCTTCAGAGGATTTAGAGTTTAATTCCTATTGTTCACAATGCCTTTGAGGGTCTAGAGTTTGATTGATATATTTAATTTTGACCATAATTTCCTTCAACCATCAAATTCACTAGTCAATCAATAGATAAGTCATCATGTGCCTATTTTGTTTATATAGATATGCAGCTCTAAAAAACAAAGGGAATTGCATTATAGTGTTGCAAAACCCAATTAAGGAAAAGGAAAATTAGAATCAGGTTGTTTCTTTTCCTACATTCCTCCCAGATTATTGCCTCTGGTGTGATTGTTGCAACCACATTAAAAATACAGTTAAAATGGAGTATAAACCAAACCTTCTCTATTTATAATTTTCTTTTAGGAAACAAGATTTTGAGAAAATGGAAACAGTCCAATCAAGAGAATCAGGAAACTTATATCTTGGTTTTCAGAAATGTTAGAAAATACAGCAATATTAGGAAACTGGTAAAAATTGGTAGTTGCATGGATGGTTCAGAATCTGAAATAGTTTAGAATAAACAACAATTAATACTAGCTACTACATGTAAATGTTATATTATGAAAAGAAAGGCTGTATTTCAGAATGCTTTCGAGCCTAAAAAAACCCTTAGCTGTAGAAACATTTTCCAAGAGAAGAAGACAATACAGGGTGTGTCAATGAAGAGTGATGGACAAGAACATACATCTGCAAACCACAGACGCCACTGTACAACCCAGCCATGAATGAATTTACCCAGCTGGCAGAAAGCAAAAGTTCAAATCAAGACCAAAAGTGCCAAACAAAATTATTTTGTTTCAAATACATAGCTCCAGACCTGAAGCTGTCCCTAAACTCTTCCCAGATGTCCTAACCTTAGTCAAATATTTCATTGTGGAGTCATGCTGTGAGTGCTCTCTGGCTTGTTTATTCGAGGCTCCAGGAGGAAAGATGAATTCCAGCAGTCTGGAAGGGTACAGCTGAAGAGGCAGATGAGGCACTGAGCTGCTCCAGGACTTTCCAGTTTAGATTTCACTGAAACGAATATAAGTTTTTGGGAAAGCTAATAATACTTAAGGATACATTCACACTAAACGTATTTCCAAAAGTATTTAAAATACATTACTTCCATCCATTTAAATGACATTATTCTTGTAAGGAGACAGCTGTTGGGTGAGTTCTTAAATACTTACTTTTCTGGTACATATATGGTCCAAATGCCCCACACAATAATACAGAAATGAGTGTTAAAATACATTCCATCTGTACCTTTATCACTCATCTGTACCTGATCCAAAGAGTGGCAGATCTTTCCCTGTGAGGACAAGTCATTAAACCAGGGCAGCATATCCTTCAAATAAATAAGCACACTTTATTTCAGGCAGCCCTCTTGCAACTCCTTTATGATGGTCATATTTTGGTAAGATTAAAATCTTTCCCGTGCAAATACATGCTGTCTAAAATTCTATTCAGTTCACAAACTTGTAATAAAACAATGCTTTCAATGCTTTACTCGTAGCAAGGAGGAGAAAGGAAAGGATCTCAAATTTAATATATTGTTTTTAATTGATATGTTTATATATTTGTTTATATATATCTCTCAGAAATAGTCTGTTTAAGTATTTCTATAACATCTATCCCAGTTGCTGTTTTGGGTGGCCACGGGGAACAATGATTGCTGTTACTGCAAATTATGTCCTGAGCATGCTCCCTTTCACCACTGTGCAAGGAATATGAACAAAAGCAAAGTGATGACTAGTGTATAGAAATATCTGCAGGTTTTCAGTGAGATCCAGACTTCTGGATCCTCAAAAATGTTTGGACTGAATTGCAGTTAATAATTTTGGTGGGGTTTTTTTTTCCACAGTGAACTGTCAAAATAAAGAGGGCTTTTTTCATATAGAAGCAGATCTCAAGGTTTTTAGAAAGAAATTGAAAGATAAGCTAAAAAAGACTGAGTATCTTGTTATGTTATGGCTAATCCACAGAACTTCAGAAGCTTCATGAGAAAGCCTTTGTGTCATGGTTTGACACTGGCACAATGCCAGTGCCCCCATGAAAATACCTTCTCCCTGGTTTCTGCTGTGAGATGTGACCAGGAATAAGCAAAGCAGGCTCCTACTTAGGGAAAAAAGAAAACAAAACTTTATTAACTACACTACAACTACAAAGAAAAAAGGAACACACATACACAGGGAAAATGAAAACTTCACAAATGCATTTCCTCCTCCCCCCACCAAATTTCCAGCTCAATACATTCGTTCCTCAAATCACCAACTCTCAGTCCTGCACCACCCTTCAAACAATCAATCCTCAGTTCATCAAGAGGAGAGGAGTCCTTCTTGTGCCATGGGCTTCCCCTGGAAACACAGCTGAAGCCTCGTGTGTTTCTGTGTCACTCGTGGCACCGCCCGGAGTACATCTGCCGTCGTGACTTCTTCCTTTTCATGTCCAGTGCTCTCACCACTGAACACGGACCAGAACTGCTTCTAGGGTTGTCTTTTAAGGATGCTCTGTCCCGATCCAAAAAAGGCACAGTCTCTCCTTTGGGACACCTGTCCCCACAATCTCTCCTTTGGGACACCTGTCCCCCCCATATTTTTTCACCCCCTGGGGCCGAGGGGCATCAACACTGAACCCTCTTGGCTCTGAGGCCATTGCCTCCCCCTAGAATGCAGTCTCTGTATCACAAGGAACATGGTTCTGTCCATGGCTATACAAAAAGAGTCCAGCAAAAGCTACTCCATCATCTCTTCCCACTAGGATTCTTCTCTACTCTTCTACTATCTCTCGCTTGCCCAGACCTCTCTCACACTGGCCCATTTTCTTCCTCATCTTCCACTCTATCTTCTAGGAAAGGTCAATGTTCTGTAAAGTTCTCATTTTCCAAAAAGGGGTTAAAAGCTCCTACAAGTGGCCGGCTGAACCCCCCCTTCTTCTCCGTCCCAGCCGTGCTGCCGGCACAGGCCCATGTTTATCAAGCTTCAAGGTTACAGTCTCAGGCAGCGGCTCTTTCTCTCTCTCTCTCTCTCTGTATCTCAGGGGGGGCACCCGATGGCTCCCGGTGTCTCTCTCTCTCTTTCTCTCTTCCACCCTTCCACCCCGGGCTCAGGCCTACCTCTCCCGGCCACATGGCTTTTCCCCTCCCCCTGCTCAGCCAGCAGCTGGGCCAGGGGAGAGACCCGAACTCTTTCCCGCCGGAAACCCAAGAGGAGCCTCCCAGGGGAGAGCTCTGCTTTTAACCCCGTGTTCTCAGAGGCGTGTCCATGTCTCAATGGCCAGGTTAAATGCCAATATTAAAGTCTGAATATCCATTGGCCAAAAACACAGCATCCCGAAAAAACACATTTCCTGTCAAACCACCACACTTTGCTATTTGTTTAAGGCAACACCTGCAATCAAATGTTTTTTAAAAATATATTTCCAAATATAGAGTTATGAATTATTAAAAATATTGTAAAAGATGACATATTGTATTGTATTCTCAAGACTGAGATACATAGATAGATTAACCTGAATCAGAATGTTTATCCATACACGTAGATATTGCTACTCTAAGTTTGGAAAAAAAAGTACAATTCCTGATATTTAACACAGTGGGAAAACTTGTTCTTTTTCAAAATAGATAAGTTTTCTCCTGTTGTGGGCAAAGAAAACTAACACAATCATTGCAAGTAGTGATGGTTTGAGATTTTAAGAGCAGCTACTACCATTAGGGTAGGGAATGGCAGCCAATCACTACATGCATGCAAAGAGCACTGGTCTTACATGGCAGTGCCAAACACCAATGTTTTGGTATGAAACTAAACTGTGCAGAGATGGTGGACTGCATTGTTGCTAACTAGTAACTTTAAAGACATCTTCTGAGATTTCAGCAAGGCTTTTGAGACTGTCTGTCACAACATCCTCATAAGCAAACTCAGGAAGTATGGAATAGATGAGTGGATAAATGAGGTGGATTGAGAATTGACTGATCAGCAGATCCCAGAGGGTTGTAATCAGTGTCATGGGGTCTAGTTGAGGCCTGTCACTTGTGGTGTCCCCCAGGGTTCAGTACAGGGCCCAGCATGGATTGACTTTTTCATTGATGACTTGGATGAAGGGGAGATGGTTCTTCCACAACTTCAGTGGACACAAATCTGGGAGGAGTGGCCAATACCCCAGAGTGCTGTGCAGCCCTTCAGAAGAACCTCAACAAGGTGGAGAGACGGGCAGAGAAGAACCATGTGAAATTCAGCAAAGGCAAATGCAGAATCCTGCAGAGGGGAAGAACAACCCTCTGTGTCAGGGTGGGGCTGACCTGCTGGAAAGCAGCCCTGTGGAGAAGGACCTGGGGGTGCTGGTGGGCAACCATCTGTCCATGAGCCAGCAGTGTGCCGTGATGTCCAAGAAGGCCAGTGGGATCCTGGGGGAATTAGGAAGGATGTGGCCTCACATCTGGAGTGCTGTGTCCAGCTCTGGGATCCTGAGGCAAGGGAGACATGGAGCTCCACGAGCTGTTCCAATGAAGGGCAAGAAAAATGATTGGGGGACTGGAGCATCTCTCTTATGAGGAAAACCTGAGGGACCTGAGCCTCTACAGCCTTGAGAAGACATGACTGAAGTGGAATCTCATCAATCTCTATAAGTATCTGAAAAAAGGTGACGATGGAGCCAGGCTCTGCTTGGTGATGCCAATATTGGTGGTGCCAATCTTTTCCAAGCAGTAGGACAAGGGGCAATGGGCAGAAACTGATGCACCTGAATGCAAGGAACTTGTTGCACGGGCAGCTGAGCACTGGACCAGGTTTCCCAGAGAGGGTGTGGATCCTCCCTGACTGGAGATAGTGAAGAGCCATCTGGTTGTAATCTTGTGCCATGTGCTCTGGGATGAGATCAGAGAGGTTGGACCAGATCACTCACTGTGGTCCCTTCCAACATGACCCATTCTGTGATTCTGTGAGACCCTGGGAAATTCAAGCAGCTACAACATTCATTCTTTACTGAGCTGCAGACACCTGTCGGGGCCGGGTGGGGGTGTTATGAGGAGGATTTCTAAACTGGGGTAAACAGGATTGTTTCCAGAGTTCTGGGTCTCAGTGGACATATAAGTACATTTTGAGTGTCCACCATGATCAGGCCATGGTGTGTCCCGCTTCCCTTGGTGTACTTTTGTAAGAAGATCTGAGGGTGAAGGCTTGTGGGTTGTGGGGTGGCACTGTGTTAGATTAGGATCTGAACAGGCTTGTGTAAAGACAACAAAATAACCATGACTAGGAGCTAACTTTGTGTAGTTGAGGCTGAGTTATCAATACTAACCTTTATTTGAAGGAATTGAGAACTTTTTAAAGGCCCCTGCTAGGCTGGGAACCTGGTGTGATGATGTAGCCATATGTCTGACAGTCATTAGATTCCAGGTTCTGATCTGGGCTTTGATGCTCATGGCCCCTGCAGTCTTGGGCAAGCTGTTTCTGTGCTCTGTGCCTGCAGAAAGGAACAATGATATTCCTCCTCTTCCTCCTCCTCCTCTTCAGAGAGAGGTTATGCAAATTCATTACTGACTGTTTGTGAAGGGCTTTGAAGTAGAAAATCACTCCATAATTACTAAGTATTATTTAATAGCTCTTTTATAGTAGGCATTTCCTTCTGAATTGCCCTGTTTGATGTTTCATTAAAATGACATCATGCTCACTTGCAAATTACAGTGGTAGGTCATGTGCTTGCCAGGATAATGGAGCATGAAGAATATAGACCTGCCTCCCTCTAAATAAATTAATTTGCAAAAATTATCACTGCTGAGGCCAGACTGTAGGTCTCTACTTTCTCACATCCATGACCCTGGTCATACACTGGTTCTTCTTTATTTTTATTGATTATTGTAACATTAATTTGAAACTACTCTTTCCATCATATCATCGAGGAATCTTTTCTGTCACAGATGAAATATTGGTCTATTTGTGATCTATAAGTTAAATGCCAGAGGTTAAAACAGGACTATCATTTGCTGTAACTGCACTCTTAGCAAGGCCAACAAAAAAAAAAAAAGGAGAAAACCACAAGAAAATAAAAATAAAATTGTTCTACTTGGCTTTGGTTTTGAAAAGGAAAAATCTTTTGGTCCTTGTGCTGTAATTTTATGAAGGTGAGCATGTGAGTGCTGTGCAGGGACCATCTCAGATTTCTGCTCAGTGTATTTCATGTTTTGGATGCTCAGGCTGTGTCTGAACTGCTGGATGAGAGAGCCTCAGGCTCTTATTCCCCAGATACATCCCATCCAGGAAGCTGTTAGTTTCTTCATGTGTCTTCAGGTCTTCACCTGAAAGAGCACCTATTTTAATAGGCAGGACTCAGGCCTGGGCTTGATGTGAAGTTACCTGTTGCCAGGATGAGTATCTGGGAGCTGGGACTTTGGAAAACACCATTTATCCCACAACTAGAAATAGAACTCCAGTGGCACTGCCAGACAGACAGACCTTTCTGGATTTTAGGGAGAAATAAAATTTTTTTTCATAAACTACCATCATGGCTCTGCTGTTTTAATTCATTATTTATTACAGGATATTCAACCTTAACTAGCAGTTTACAAAAGTGGATATTATTTTTAGTTCATTTCTCTGTAAAACATCACATCCTAGGATAATAACAGAATTGGTAATTATGAAGTAAAATCACTTATTGGACTCACAAAAATAGTAATTTGGTATGTTACTTTATTAGTCTTTGGAATGGTTTTTGGCTAATGAGTAGGAAGCATCTTCAAGTTATTTCTTTACAAACATGGATTTATATCCATAGCTAAAAACCTAGGACATCTTTCAGGAGAAATATACAGAAATAAAACATGGGCTGTTCCATACTTTTCCTAGTTTTTTATGTTGTTTCAGTATAAGGATTATATGTAGTGGTACAAAGAATAACCATCAATGTCTGTATTCTCAACTAAAAGGAACATAACAGGGAAATAATTCTACTTTGGATGAAAAGGCACATACCCAGGACCTGCATTCCCCAAATGAAAGCTGATATTCAGGAGAGATAGCAAAAGTTAATGTTCTGGAGAGCAGAACATGCTGTTAAGTGTCTATGGCACCAGTGCAGTGGGAAAATGTCTGGATATGCTATTTGCCAAATAACTGTTATTTGTGAAGGAGTAGCTCCAAAGTCATATCCTACTGCTTTGGCACACTGAGAGATCCAATAAATGAAGACAGACGCTGAACCTGGCCTTGATGTATCCAATGTAATTAAGGAAGAAATCTTAAAGAGCATTTTCCTAGTAAATTAAAAGAGAATGTTTTTGGTTTTTTTTAACTTTTAATGTTGCAGTGTATCGTTCTTGGTGTCCGCAGCCAGTCTAGTTTTTTGTGGGGTTGTTTTTTGTGTTTTTTAAAGTGGAACCCCACTGAAAACTGTAGAAAAATGGATGAAACAGTGAAGCTGGAAAACCTGAAAGTGAAATTTTTATTTGATTTCCTAAGCTGTAAAAAAGAAAGGCACATAAACATAAAAACAATAAACATACTAACATAATATATTCACATAATCATTCACATTCAGTTGCTACAATTAACTTTTTTCCCTCAAATCACAAAGGTGAGTTGTATATTACCCTTTTACTGGGGGGAGGGCGAGGGGAACAACAGCCCAGTGAAAGAGAAAGAAGCAGCTCTGAGTGTTCAAATTAAAAACTTGCATCCTTAGATGCTTCAACTTGGCTGACCAATTTTATTTTTCAGAGGAAGAGTCTTTCACATATGACTCCTGTTTGGAAATGATCTCCCTTCCTACGACTCATCTCCTCCACAGCCAAGGAGAACACCCTCTCTCTGCAGGCTGCTGGCAGTGATGACATCCAGAGCCCTCACAAGCCTGAGGCTTCATCTGTCTGTCAGAAATAGGAACCCAGCAGATAAATCAGTCCTACAGCCCTAGTTTTCCTGTGTTACTAAATCCATGAGAAATGTGAAATCTTTTAATTTAGAAAAGGCAAATGAAAATTTCATGTGCACCCTGTTTGGCGTTGGCAATTTGTTTGGCACAAAATTCTTCCTGTATGAAATAAATGGAAAAGCTCTATTTGCACATCAATGTGCCTTACCTAGTCTTCACATAGCAAGAGAGATTATGTCTTTATTTCTGTCGAAGTTTATTACACATGTTCCTTCTGAATAGCTGTTGAAGAATAATTTTTGAGAATACTGGTATTCACTCTTTTAAAGTTTGTTATGGATATTAGAATACAAAGTCTGATTTGCATCTTAATGAAATGCCCATATTCTACATTGCCTCCAGCCCATCAGTTATTTGAAATTATATTTCAGGTCACGCTCGGTTTAAAAATTAATTGAAAATAAATTAGTCCCACAAGGATATAGCTGTGAACTGTAATTTTGAGTGACAATGGGATAAAAGACTGTGGATTTGATCATGTCACTTTAAATGCATTTCATATATGTAAAATTTTAAACTTTCCATAAGCATGCATTTAAATTGATCTCGGCAGACATCTATTAATCTGTGTAATTCAGGAGCACTATAGGAAAAAAATATATGGGAATCACTTTGAGATACTTGTCACTAAGTATTATTTCATTAAAAATGCACCTGCCATTCTGAAAAAAGCAAAATCACCCCAAACTCCAACCCAAATAAAAAACCCCCTAACAGAAACTGTCTCCTGTTTTATAACTGAAATGATTTGCTAGACTTGCAGTCTTTCAAAGGTCTGAGAAGTCATGGCAATGGATCTGTGATATGTGATACATCTACAGTATTCCTAATGATACAGGAGACTGAACAACCAGAAAGACATCAATACATATCAAGACTATGTGAAGAGAAGCAAAAACTTCCAATTTGCAGTTTGTGGTTCATCATTCAAATGTTGATTGTGACAAACAACTGGAATGGGCAGGATCTGAAGGAAATTGAATTGTTGAATTGGCCCTTACTGAACCATCAGGGTCCCTTTGGAAGTCTAGACTCAGGTGTTTGAAACATAGGGAAAAGGATAAGGATGTGACTTCAGGTGTGGGTTGACACCTTGAAGTTTTCAAAAAAAAAATAAAAATAAAAGGTTCAAATCCATTCCAATCCATTTCTCTCATGTATAACTGTTTCAAAACATCATCAGCTTGCAAAATTAATACAAATGTAGAAGCACATTATTACTTATGCAGAAGTAAGCTAGAATTAAAATACAAACCCCTCCCTCTGCTCTCAACCAGGTAATGACACTTTGTTCTGCATTACTGATTCACTTCTGCTAAAGTGATGATACATCCAGGTGATACTTTGGCCTTCTAAATTTATTGTTTGAGGAAAGAGGATAGGAACTAAGTGTGTTCCTCCAAGGCTTCCTATTCTGTCTTTCAAAGGTGAGGTCACTAAGGTGAAGAACAGAAAAATCAGTAACTCCTTAGAAGAGTTACAAATACAGTACTTGAACTCTCTTTTAATGTTTTGTCCTATTGCTTTGCTTTGTCATCCATCTCCTTGTGCAACAGAATCTGCATTAAAATATCTCCAGTCCAGGCCTGAGGATGTCTCAAGGATGTTCCAGCAATCTGAGGGTTTAGGGAGGGAGATCTGCTTTAACTAAACAACTGCAGTGAAGAGTCAGGGTGATGTATTCAAAAGTCAGTTTTGACATTGACCTTTAATTGCAATTAGGTTTTTCTTTTAGGGATACTGGCAGGACTGAGGGAGGAAAAGTTTTTCTCATTTCAACTTTGAGAATCTAAAATGTGAGAAAAATGAACTTAAATGAACTTGAGAGTGAAGAAGTAGCACATAGGTGAGTACATTAGGACATAAGTATTCTTTCTGGAAGCTCTCAGCCAATGGCTAGAGAGAGTTTTACAAACAAAGGTAACTAAAATATAACACAATTAATCATCTTTCCACAGTCTGTTTTGCCTGAGACTAACATGTATTAAGCAATAGGTGTAGATGTAAAAAATCTGCTAACTAAATTTTCTAAATAGGATGTGAATGTACGTGAGTAAATGTTAGAAATGTTTAAAACACTATTTGACTTTCTGGGGTAATCAGTTTCCTTAAAAAAATTGAAAGGGACCCATCAGGATTGCTAAGTCCAACTCTTGTCCCTGTGCATGACAAGAACATGTGCCCTTGCACGTGACAAGAATCACATGGTGTACCTGAGTGCATTGTATAAACACTTCTTGAACTCTGCCAGGCTTGGGTCTGTGACCATTTCCCTGGGCAGCCTGTTCCAGTGCCCAACCACACACTGTGTGAAAACTTTTTCTTGATATCCAACCTAAACCTCCCCTGACTCAGCTTCAGGTCATTTCCTTAAGTCCTGTCCCTGGTCACCAGAGTGATGAGATTGGTACCTGCCCCTTCATTTCCCCTTGTGAGGATGTTGAAGACCTCAGTGAGGTCTCTCTTCAGTCTCCTCTTCTCCCAGCTGAACAGGCCAAGTGACATCAGCAGCCCCTCAGGAAATAAAGATCAGAAAATTAAATCAGGAAAAAAAAAATAAAAATAGCCTGTCAAAACCTTGGATAGAAAATGGATGACTGAGTTACATGTTGGCTTTCTATTATGAAAAGGTTTGGAAAAGAAAGCAAAAAGTCCTATGCAGACAAATCACAGAATGTGCCATTTCCACAGCCATCTGCTATAAGGATATGACTGTCCAGCTGTGCTATATTGTAAGAAGTGAGAAAAATGACCACTCAGGACCTGCAAAGAGGAAAAAAATCCCTTGACAAGCCTGAAATCTTGTTTCACACCTCCGTCATCACAGGGGTTTTCTGTTCCACCATACCATTTATTAAACCTGCATCCCAGGCCAAATCTAAGCTGTAAAGCGTGGTGATTTGTGGAAAGCAAACTTAAGCTGCAGTTATCACAAGACACAAGGGAAAACAGATTAAGTAATGGACTGCAAGCAAAGAGCTTTTCCTAATTCTAAAGTTTATCACAGATTTTGGAATTGTCCCCAGCACTTAAAAACATAAATGCTGATTTTCAAAACAGTAAAAATGGCAGAGTCAAAATTTCTTTAAAGGAGGTGATTCAAATTGTGCTTAGGCAGAATCCCAGTGCTTCTTATATTGCAATTGTTTAAGGTTATTCTTTCTATCCTCATTTGAAACTCCAGTGCTTTTTAACAAAGTGAATAGATGAATATCTCCAAGAGAGTGACACCAGCATCACAGGGGCTATCATGGGGACTGGCCTCAGACATCAGACTGTTTACAGTTCATCAAAATCAGAAAATTAATGCTTCTTAGGCTTGATATCAGTAAAGTGCAGAATATGTGAATAAACCATACTTTCCAGGATTTTTCCAAGAGGTAGTTAAATAATATTAAAGGTAAGTCATCAGAAAGAAAAAAGAACAGGATCATTCATGTTTGACTGAAAAGCATACAAAAATTTAAAAGACACCTTTGTAGAAAGTCATCATCAATAAACATGTAACCTGTGAGAATAAAGAACAATTCTTTTTTAAGATCTATACCACATCAAGAAATGAAATTGCTGGAAGCTGCTGAATCAAGCTCCTGTCAGCACCTCTGAGGCCTTCTGTGAAAACTTTGCTTTTCTCTCAAATTCAAATGAAAATAAAGAAAAAACCCATAAACCAAACCAGAAAACAAAACAAACAAAACAAAACAAAAAATCCCAAAAAACCCCCCCAAAAAAAACCCTCTTCAAGCATTGGGATTAAACTTTGAGTTAGGTTACCTAAAGAGGAGAGATGAATTCAGTGGCCATCAGGAGCTGCAGGTCAAGTCCCACAAGACTCCTAATTAACCAGGCATCTTCCAATGAATGTACATAGTAAGAAAATGAGAGAAGCAGAAAAGAGAAGAAGGTCACCAAAGGGTTAATCTCACAAGCAAGAAAAGTTTGTAAGCAATTTATAGTGCTGGAACATTAAATTTTATTATGCTGCTTTGGAAACAGAGTGATTTTTTGCTCTAATGTTATGTGCAAAGGCAGTATTAGGTATAAGTAGTAGGTTGAAATGTTCTGAGAGAGCTGTATGTCACCGTACAGCTAAGTACTCTGTTAATAAATATGGGGGATCCATCCTTGCTGAGTAGGAACAATGTAATTATGGCAGTCATCCAAGAGCAAATGAAAGGATTGGGATATGATTTTTAAGGTCTTATATTTGAAATGGTTGGTTTCCAGCTCTCTGTTAGACAAAAGGGAGAGAGAACTGGAGAAGGCCACCCTGGAGAAGACCTCTGGCTGGTCCAATTCTTGTAATATTCCTAAGTCTCAACATTTCAATAAAAGAGGTGTGGGGTGATTTGCAGTGCACACGTATTTTCCCAGTAGCTGTAAGTGCTATATCTCATTGGATTTTGTAGCTTTGATGAATGTGTCTCAGTTCACAGTTGAGAAGAAATGCTAAATGCACACATGTTGTCTGATACAATGGCACAGTTGAGAAGCAGTCCCTTGCCACATTTCAGTGACTTGGTTTCTTTAGACCACATGACCGTGCCCTTAGAGCAGTAATTAATACCTCACAGGTAAAAGCATTTGTGTGTTTTACTTCAAAGTGTTCATTTTAGCCTCAGATACGAAAGAACTGGCGTTTAGTATTGAATTCACAGGGAATATGTGGGTTTAGGCACTCAGATTTCTAAAGAGGAAAAAAAGCCGCGAGTCCCGTCCTTTTGCCTGCATCCCTCTCTAAGTGCTCTGGGAACCTGATCCCACAGACAAGGGCTTGTTTGGCTTCCCTTTGGCTGCAGAAGCCACATTTCTGTTCAGCATAGAACCGGACATGAAGAGGGAAGGTTGGTGCATGCCCAGGTTGTGCCCCATATGGAAACAGGAGGTAATTGGGGGATATTCCAGCTCAGAGCCAGGAATTCAGAAGTGCCTCTATCCCTGCTAGTATAGGCGTAGTCTCTGAGAATGAAAAGCACCATTGTTTCTTCTCAGACTTTTGGCAGAGTGCAGTGAATGTGGCTGAATACTCTTCCCTCACCACATAAAAGAAAGACAAAATTCCTAAGAAGTGGTATTGGACAAATTCTGGAAAGTGAGTGACTGACTGCAGCAAAACCAAGCGAATTCATAGTTCAGTAAACATGTAAAAACCAGAAAACTGACAATGACCCACTCCTTTCACTTCAGTTGATGTGTACAAAGCATGTGGAAACTTCAGAACTGTTGTGCCAAAAAAAAGCATCACTGTGTAGTAAAATCATTATCTAAAATAGCAATTGCTTTCTAATTTGAATGTTGTATATCAGAGGTTTAACTTCTTCAAAAAAAGCAAAGTCAAAAATAGATATCTAAACAATGCACATTTTAAAAAGAAAATGAAAATCCGTGATATAATGTTTTTAATTTTTTAAATTTATGTCTTTTTTTTCATTCATCAGTTTCCAAGATGTTTTATAAAAATCTGAAGGCAAAATGCAAGCAAGATTGAGAAGCCACCTAATAGGTAGCTGTACTTTATCTTGTGAACAAACATTAGCCAGCATGGATGTAAAAGTGCATCACTGTATTTTTTATTTTGATGCTGAATACAGGGCTTTCCATCTGTCTAGTCTTTCTTTTAAATAAGATTTGCTTCCCTTGCCATATGCTCACTGTTCATATATTTTTCTTCACTTGTCATGATTTTGAATCTGATCTAAAGTGTCAGAAGCAATAAGAGTCTTTTGACTGAAATCAGATATTGGAGATAAAATTTTGTGTAAAGAAAATTGACAGGTGACCACTGTTGCAAGAGAAAACTGCTCAACACGCAATTTAGATCAAATAAGTATCAAAGATTTTTATGAATTATTAATGTCACGTAATTAACCAGCAAATACAAAACGATATATTCAGGATCAATATCAGGAATTGAACAGATAAATCATGATACTGGGGTCTTACCAAAGGTTACAAAACAATTACAAATTTCTCAACACTCTCCTGTAACTAATCCCCACAGCACACATACACTCAACCACAGAGACATGAATTACTGAAATTAGTCTTTTACATCAAAGACCCCATATGAGATAAGCTTCACAAACTTCTTAAGCCCCATCAATACAGTAGTTACTGTTTTGTCTTCATTTACTTCCACTGAAAAACTATACCAGAATCCCACAATTTTCATGCTTAAAAACATTGTTCCAACTTTCAGCCTTCATGTATTTAAAGTGAGCCAGAAGATTTTTCTTCTGGGATAGTGTTGCCCTTTAGTATGTACAGATGTTCTGGTGCTCTCTCTCTTCCTCACCATACAGAGAGGAACAGCAATCTGTATTGCAAGATTAATTATAGAAATGGGGAGGGAAGAGCACCTCTAGGGGCTGTTCTGCTCCAGCCTCTGATGGAAACTGGGACAACTGTGCTAGGGCAGATGGCATTTTGTCTGTATAGCTTATCTTTGAATACCTCACAGGAAGGAGATTCCACAGCCTGCTGGCGCTCAAGGCCAAGAATGGCTCAGCCCTGGGGTTGCCTGCTGGCCTCATCAATCCAGCTGCTGTACCTGCAACACGGAGCCCTGCTCTCTGGAGGATACACAGATGCAGTGTCCTCTAAAAATGCTGGTGATGAGGCATATTATAGAGCACATTATGTTTCATGTAGTATGAGGTGCCCTGTGGTAAGTCTTGACATAATTCCATCCTGCTGAAAGGATTTTGAAGAAACTTGCATGCAATGTCAGCTCGTTCCTCAGCTGTAAGGAATACTGAATATAAATCACTTATACTGATAGTGCAGAAGTGTTCACAATGTTCTCAGTAGGTAGATGCTTGATTCACTGCCAGAACATCTACTGAGCAAGTTTTTGTATTCTTTCCTGTCATGCACTAGACATGCATCTTCAGGATTAAATATTCCCTAGTGTTGATATTAACTTCCTCAGGGGACAGATGTTCTATGCTTAGGATAGTATTTACTTGCAAGGGCAACATTCAACAGGCAGAACGCATGAAAATTTCCTGAATCATCATGTCTCAGCCAGAAACAAAGAATTCTCTTCTTGAGTTAAGGTTTCAAGAATTCTTTGTTTCAGCATAAAATTAACTTGCAAGTGCAGGCTCTGTAAGTCCAATTTGTAGCGGAGGGAGGAGAGGATAGAGCAAACACCATTATTTCAGTATAATCCCTATCCTGTTTACATGTTCAAAAAAGCTAGGTTAAAATGAAGTAGGAATAAATATCCATGAAGAGAAAGTAAAGGAAAACAAGCCAGCAAGTAACCACCCTACTACATGAAATAGCATAAATTCCTTCATTCCATTTTATGTTTTTATCACAAAGACAATGTCTTTACTATTGCCTTAAGTGTCCCATATTCTTGTCCTGTATTGAAATTTCTTATCACAGTCAGAAAAACTATCATTGAGTTGGCAATAGCAGACCATGTGAAAAGACAGGATAACATTTTTAACATTTTTCTTGGTGTGCTGAAGTGTTCTGTTGTCCTGTGTTATCATTCAGAAGTACTAGAAAAGCCTCCCATTCCTGTAAAACATAACTATGAATTTTTTCCAAGCAGCATAGAAATGAAACTAATAAACATGATTCTGTGGAATTTTATTTGTTTGCTGACTTTTTGATGATGCAGCAGCACAGTTTTGGAAGTCCAAACACAAGCCTGCAGCCACATATAATGGCTCTGGTTTATGCTTATGTCTTTGCTCTCTGTCTACCCAGCTCTCACTCAGATGTTGTATTTCCATGCTCTCAGGCAACTCTGAGTAAAAAGTCAGTGTTGGGAATTCTAGACTCATTTTTCTGACACACAACGAATTGCTGGCAATGGAGTAGCAAAGCATATGCTGAAGCCATTTGGGGGCAAGTAGCAGCAGCTCTCAAAAACCTCTCTCTTGTGGCCTATGGTCACATTGTGTTTGAAAGATTTCTTTCTTTCCCTCAAGTGTACCAGATGGACTTTTGCACATAACTTCTCAAGTTCTGTTGCAAAACATTCCTGTTCAACTGCAGCAATATGTTATTCCACTGGCAGTAGGGATCTGGACATTAGCTAGCTGTATTGTCTTTGGCAGGAATTAGACTCAAGCATTATCCTGCTGAATGACTGACCCATGCTACCCCTAGCATCTCAGGATGTTGTAGCCAGGCACATTGTATCCTTGAAACACATAATAAATGTGTTATGTTGCACAGACCTTCTCCCTCTATTACATGACTTTCCAGATACCTTGAAAGCAAGAGATTACTTTTTTTTTCCCCTGAGCTTTGCAGTCAGTGGTCTCTGAACTTATATAACAAAATTGACCCTGGAATAAGGTATGGGTTTTTTTCTTGTGGATTTTGAAGGTGGGTGGATTGGGGAAGGGATGGTCATATTTTTCTGGCCTCTGTAGAGTCTGACTACCATAATTCCATTCTGCATTTAGGTTGTCTCCCCAGCTCTATAACAACACTCTGAGTCTATTGGGATTTGGGTATTGGGTTTTTCTTGAAAGTTCATACTTTCTTTGTGCTACTTAGTCACTTATGTCTGTCCTGTTCTCCACACTTGGATATGGGCTCCTTCACCAGTTTCCATGAGTATCTGGAGATTTCAGCAGAGCTGCTCAGGGCACTCTGAGAATCTCTAACCCTCTTACACCCAAGTCATTTTCTGAGCATTAAAATATGGTATTGCTTGATTTCAATCTGTGAAACCTTTTGGCCAAAAGACATTTTTATCCCAGCAGAAGAGGAAAAACTGCTCCAAAGATACTGAGTGCAAACAACAGAGGTAAGTGCAATCTCCATTGCACACTAACTGCTTCAATATTTGACCAATTTGATTACCCTGAGTGCCTTTTCTTGGCACAAGCCTTTCTCCATAATTGTGACCATTTTTGACTTTCTTCACTGCATTCCCAGGTCCAGGAGCGTTTCTTAACCGTTTGGGGAGCAAATCTGTAATTACTTGATAAACTGTATATTTGCTACATATGCAAGAGTGAATGTGAAGAATCTTTTTTTATTTGTGTATTTTCCCTTTTCTCTGTTGTAATGAAAAGGCCATACCAGTTTCTTTCAGCTGAAGAAGCAGCAGGTGTTATTATGAAATACATATTTTGAAGTACAGATTGAAAACTATAGCAGGTTATTGTAGTGCAGCAGACCCCTGATATTTTCTGGACTTGAGGAAAAAAAAACCTGTAAGCAGTGACACTTTAAAAAAGAATAGTTATCTGTTCCTATAATATGAGAAAAAATGTGCCTACGGCAAAAGGTGAAATGCTAAATAACATGAACTCATTAAAAAAATCATAACTGTCCATCATAACTGTCACTCATTTGCCTTGGTAGTAAATATTACTGCTCACTTCAGTGACCCACACTGGCAGTGAGAGAAATCTCATCTCCCCCCTTCATATCTGGCAGCAAGCATAAGAAGCCTTCCTAATTTTATTTTATTTTCATCTCAAAGCACTAAGCCTTGGAATTTGTCCCTGCATGAACTATATTATGTGGAAATGTACTGCATAAGGCACTGGCATTTCCATGGCTGTTCTGTGCTGTGTCTCACTGTTCCCCTAGGATGCAGATTTATCTCTCCTTAATGACATCTGATTGCAGATGAGATTTCAAAATGTAGCTCTTTCTTCCAGCATTATGCACCCCAAAGTCCTGCTGGATCTTATAACTCCAGAATGGCAACAAGTCCAACCATTCATGTCACAATATGCAGTAAGGCAATTAAATTCATAGTGTACCTTAGTTTGTAGTTTCTAAAGCTTTGTATTTACTTCAAAATATTCAATAGTACATTGTAAGATGGCAAGCACAGTTGTTGATATTTGGAGCCTGTGGATCACACCTAGAGATGTGCCAGACTTGTTATTTTTGGAAACATCTGCTGCTTGGGGAACTGATACCTTACAGGTGGGTTTGCAGCAGGATGAAGTGGGCTTCCTATATAATGTGTCTATGCTCAGAATTGTGCAAATTTCTGTTCTTATTTTGATTGGCCCATATAAAAGGAGGGAGTGGTGATTTAAAACTGCATTTGACATTTCCTTCTCTCTCTTGCTACTGAGATCAACCGTAAAACTGCCTTTGTCTTCTATGACACAGAGTTAAGTGCAGCCTATGATTTTCTGAGATTCTCTTGATATGCTCATGTGCCAGAGAGAACACATGAAGTTATCTCCCAATTTAAAAGATATTTCAGAAGATATTTCTTCCAAGCAGCCCCACAAGACATCATAATTACATATTAGTTCATCGAGAAGCAAAAAGCCTCAGTCCCAATGTAGGTGTGAAGACTTCTCACATCAAGCAGAGAATTGCTGCATTTCCTCAAGAAACTGGCTCCTCCCATCCTACCCATGCACTATGCATGTACACCCAAGGCTCACTCAGCACTCAGGTGCTTGGAGTGGCATTGCAGCAGCCTTCTGTTAAAGTGGTGAGCTCTACAAGGGAGTATTTCCTTCTAGAGGACTTGTACTGTGCAAGAAACCTAATGTCAACACAAAATAGTTTAAATACATATTATATTCCTATAAATATGTCTCTATTTCTTTAGACTTTCAATTTTTTTTCCCATTAAAAGTTCATTCAGCCAGGAAGCAATTCAGTCTTATTTGGAAATAAAGAATCACTCACTTTCTTCTTCTATTATGGAGGTCAACTGCAGCAAAATCTGAACTGAGTAGGATCCAAACCCTTTCAGTTATAAAAAAAAACAGTGAAAGTCATCAAGAAGTAGAAGGTAGAAGAGGCCTCTATAGGGAAATGTGTTCAACTGCATATTCCTAAAAGCATTTCAAAATGGCAGGACCAGAAAGGGTTAGCTAAGCTATTAATCTCAGTTCAAAGAACATGCAAGTAAATTCCCTGGTGCACAGAGAGCTAGATTGAATCCTTATGAACATGATGACCTGCTGGATCTGAACATTATAGTGCAAACAGAAAAAAATTAAAAATAGAGGAAAAAGAAGCAGAATAAGTATATTATTTTTCTATATAGTGGTAACTTATTTTCAGCTGAACAAATTATATCTTTCTTTTTCATTTTTCTTTTTTTTATCCCCTAAAACAAAGAGAATATAAAGGGTTTCATTTTCCCTTTTTAGTGTTCTCTTGGTAGTTATATTTATTCATTTTGTTGAAGAACTTTACTCTCTGTCTCCAGAAACAAGCAATATGTTTCAGGAAACTTTGCTAGTTATTTTTCTGGACAATCATTCTTCTTATACAGAAGCTGTCTGTATCTGGGTGGTCAGATTAATATCACACCATAAGTGCAAGTAGACTGGAAACAAAAAAGTATAAGGAAAATACAGTACCAACCAAGAAAGCTTAGCTTTTTCTTTTTTTTTATAGTTAACTTATTTTGTCAAATATAGATACATTTATTCATTACCCAGACCCCACCAAAATGTCAGACATTAATAGCTCTCCTGAGTATTTTAGGTACAAACAGGTCAGAGTCTTCCAGAGGCAGAAGAAGTAATCCTTGGTCATGTCAACACCTCTGCAGATATCACCAAGAATAATATTTTGTAAAACAATGTGAAATAACATTAGTTTAATATAACAGAAGTGTATGTGACAGAAAATCTAAGAAGTATTTTTGTAGGACAAAATAAATGTATATTATGATTAACATGCTAATTTTCATTAATTGAAATTAAAGGCAGTATTACAAGATCTTAAACTTCAGAAATTACAGCTAAAAATATTGGGTATTCTGTATTCACTGTAACACAAAATTAATTTCTACCATAAGGCAGGGAATCACAGAATGACAGAGTTGGAAAGAAGCCAAAAGGATTATCAGGGTCCAGCTCTTGGCCCTGCACAGGGCCATCGCTAAGAGTCCCAACATATGCCCAAGAGCAAAACTGTCCAACAATTGTCCAAATACTTGAATTCTGTCAGGCTTGGTGCTGTGATCACTTCCCTGGGTAGCCTGTTCCAGTGTCCAACCACCCGCTGGGTGAAGAACCTTCCCCAATATCTAAACCTCCCCTGGCAGAACTTCAGGTCATTTCCTCCAGTCCTGTCACTGGTCACCACACAGAGATGATCAGTGCCTGCCCCTCCTCTTCTGCTCACAAGGAAGCTGTAACTGCAATGAGGTTTCCCTTTGGTCTCATCTTCTCCAGGCTGAGCACACCAAGTGACCTCTGCTGCTCCTCATAAAGTTTCCTCTCAAGACCCTTCACAGCTTCATGATCCTCCTTTGGACACTCTACAGTACTTTAATATCTCACTTACTTTGTGGCACCCAAAACTGCCCCCAGCACTCGAGGTGAGGCTGCCCCAGTGCAGAGCAGAGCAGGACAATCCCCTCCCTTGCCCAGCTGGCCATGCTGTGCCTGATGCCCCCAGGACAGGGTTGGCTCTCCCGGCTGCCAGGGCACTGCTGACTCTGTGGAACTGCCATCAACCAGGACCCCCAGGTCCATTTCTGTGGCACTGCTTTCCAGAATCTCATTCCCCAGTCCATCCATACATCAAAGGCTGCCCCATCCCAGATGCAGAATCGATACTGTCTCTTGTTTAATTTCATGTGGTTGGTGAAAGGTGAGTCTATAAAAGACATAGAATCAAGATATCTAACAAAAAATATTCAACTTCTCAACGGGTGCTTCCAGGATCAAAGTTGAATTAATTACAACTACAGTTATAACTCCAGAATTGCAACAAGTCCAACCATTCATGTCACAATATGCAGTAAGGCAATTAAATTCATTATGTACCTTAGTTTGTAGTTTCTAATTTTTGTTTTTTCATATAAGGAGAGATTGAAAGCATTTGAGATTGTTCAGGCTGGGCAAGAGAAGGCTCTATGAGAATCCTATTCTTTCCTTTATCTGACTAGATCTGAGTAGATAGCCTCTATTGGTCATCTAAATTATCTATAATTAAAATCTAAGACAGAATTTTTGTTTGTTTTGATGATTTTTGAGCAGCCTGAAGGACATATAGGCACAAGCAGCTGTCTAAAATTCAGGATTTCCCTTTGTTACTCATTCTCTGAACTGCAGAATATTTTATTGCTTTCCTTACAGAGAGGGTTGATAAGTAACCCGTTTGAAACTGTACAATGGGTAACCCATACTGGCTGAAAAATATAGCAAACTAATTTTGATATATTAATTCAAATAATTAATTTTAATAAACTTGAGGTGACCCTGCCCCTCTACTCAGCCCTAGTGAGTCCACATCTGGGGTACTTTGTCCAGCAGCCTTGTCCATATTAAACAAAGTTGATGGTTCTGAGGTTTGTGAGGATGAAAAGAAACAGAGTGCAGACTCTGCATTTCAGGAAAACAGATTCTGGCTTTTTCACAAAAATGATTGGTGACATTCAGATAGATATCATCCCTCAAAGGCTGAGGAGCTTGGGAAATACAGTAGGCCTTCAAGGACAGCATTGTCCTACTGCAAGGATGGTCTGTCTTTGTGCTTGGGAAGAAAAGTGTGATATTTATAGCTTGACCTAGTTATCTGTCCTACATTGTGCTCTTTATTGACAGAGCATCCTAATTTGTGCTTCAGATGGATTAATTTGGGGCAACGAGGGCCTAATTTTATTTATAGTAATGTGGACCTGGGTAATGTTTTACTGAGATGACCAAGGATCTCACTGAAGATCTAAAATTAAACCATGCAGAAGAATAGGCAATTTTATCAGGTTTGAATCCCATGAAAGCAGGCTACTCAGTGATCAAAATGTACTTTGTATTGGCATTACATAGGAAAAAAGATAATTTCATTCAGTAAGAACATTTATTCTCCTGGATTGTTTTTTGCTGATTTATTAATTTGGTTTTGTGTTTTCTTGCATTTTACTCCTTTTCTCTACTGTCAAAAGCCTATTTTTTAGAAATACTATAAGGAAATTAATTTTAATCACCTTTTCTCAAACCATATCAGGAGACTAGCTTGGCTGGGATAGCTAGAGCCTTGATGCAGAAGGGCAGCACATGGGCTGGAAGCAGGAACAGACTGCACAGAAAGAATCTATAAATATTTCCCAGGCATATAGAAGTGGTGTCAGGAAAGCTGAAGATCCACTGGGGTTGAGCAGAAAGGCTCAAATAGACAAAGCTCTGAGCAGCCTGTTCTGACCACACAACTGCCCCTACTTTTGGCAAGGGATTGGGCTGAGGATATTCTGAAGTCTCTTCCAGCCTCAGCTTTTCCCTTCTGCACTGAAAGAGGCACTAACCTGCATTGTTTTGGTCAGCTTGATACTTTTTACCTGCCTTTGGCACCTGCTAGATCTCTATGCATGATTTAGTGCCATTGAGTCAGAGCACAGGTTTGCCTACATCTCTCTAGAGTCAACAGAAAATATTAGAGGAAACCATATGATGCAGAAAATAAGAAATGTTTTCCATACTATGTACAAGATGACACTTAAGAGACTCAAAGACTTTTCAAGTAAACACTATATAACTAAATTTAGCTATTGTTCTGTTTTCTTTTCACTTTAGAGTCCCTTCTTGAAATGCTATCATGTTTTCTTTCATCAAATCTAATTTTGAAATCCACAGCCAGCACAGCAGTGCAAACTAATATAAAGCAAAATGTATTATATCCTCTCTGAATACAAAAAGGCCCCACTGGACCTTTGTTTCATTTATAACCAGATCAAGCCAACTTCAGCTTGTCACAAGGTCATAAGTCTGAGATATCCTAACAGAGAAGGCTAAAATTTTTGCAAGTTTTATTTTTCCACAGTGATTTTAAATGTTTTCTTAAAACAACTATTTACACTCCTCTCATTTGTAGCTTATTATGCCTCATGCATGATGAGAGGACAGAAAGTTTCTTTTTCTTTTTTTTCTCTTTGCCACCATTTCTCTTCTTTTCTTCTGCTTCCTTCTGTTATATCTAGTCCATAACCATTTTTTTTTTTCAAATTCCTTGTCTTTGCCTCTTTATCCTTTAAATAGAAAAAAAAAAGTCATCCTCCTATATATATGCACTCCTTACACTTCCCCCCTTAGCACTGTCAGTGTCATGGTAATCCAAGGAGGACAAGCACAGTAACTGTGCATGAAAAGTGCTTTGTAAGGCTGTGAAATGGTGAAGCAGAGATGGCATGTTAAGTGTGTCACCTGGGTTGAAACTGAATTATTGTTTTTTTATTTAAAACTATTGCAAATGAAGCAGTTCCATTAGAGGATTTTACATACATCCAGCCAAAACTAATGTATAATTAATCTAATGCCTTCCACCACAGAATTCTGGAGGTTTCAAAAGAAACTGGAAGAACAGGCAAAAAGGGTAAGAAGGGTAAAAAGAGTGAAAAAATGTGAAATACTGTGTCATAGACAATATAATTTTGGTTTTGCAGTTGAATTCAGAATTTAAAATTTCTCCAGTTTGTGATGAAGCAGGCTTAGTCTGGACAACTATATGTCAACACAGGCACAGACACTCAGGATCTGTACTGAATATTTAGTGCTCCTTTCTCTTGGAAATATCAATTGCATGTATAGCGTCAGGTATCCCAGTGGGGAGCCTTTATTGTTGAGTCCTTTGAAAGCTCAAAAAGTTTTAACCACACGTGGGTTGAGTATTTTATTATCTCCAGCTGAGCTCTCTTCCATCTTTTCTACACCCATTTCTATTGTTGTAAAGGTAATGGGTCTGTAGCATTTAGTTTTACTTCTGCATTACTTTGAACTGCACATTTACAAATGGATTCATTAGCATCAGGCTTGCATCTGCAACAAGATTTCCCTATCATCTCAAAAATTACTTCTTTCGATGTTAATAAATGCTTTTTATTATTTTATTTCATTCCTTCTGGACAAATAAGTGTTGTATGGTGGCTTTGAGAGGAATGCTACTGCCTTTCTCTTGTCCCTAGGTTAATATGTGCCTACTTTTTTTGAAAGATGGATTCATATTTTGCCAAGATTGAAAGCATCCTTTGTTTTCTAGAAATGTGAGAATATGAAAAATGAGGGGAAAAGATTGTTGGGATCCACTGTTCTATTTGCCACGGAGAAAACTAAATCCTTACAGAGTTAGTACAATTCCAGAAACTAAATTGTATTATCTAAAGTCTTAGTCTGAACTTTGATTTGTGCAAAGAATATGAAATGTGGAGGTTTAAAAGTACTGAAGCTGCTATGGGAGCCTATAAAAACATATTCAGACTCCACTGCAAATGTCTTCTGGACTCTACATTTGAAAGAACAAAATTTTACAGGCTTTGTTTTAACATTTTAAAACAAATCTGCCAACATTTAGCAAACAAAACCTAAGTAAGTAATATGACTTGAAGCATAACCAAAATTTAGAAATTCCAACTTCTCTCTAGGTACCTATTATTATTAAACATACCAAAAAAATCTCTTTGTAGGTAGATAGAAACATATTACTCCACCAGGACTATAAGCATGCACAGTCCCTAGCGTTGGAAGGTATTTGGATAAACTATTCTCCCATACAATTCCTTGCAAATCTTGCTGCTTTGGCATTTTTAACTCAGGGCTCTCACTAAAGTCTTTCTGAATGGGTGAAAAATAAACATGTTAAGCAGAGTGTTGATCTAGAAATGGTACCCTGTATCCTCATATTTAAATGTTCCAACTACAGGAGGCATTAGATGGTCCAGGACATTTTCAACTTAAATTTCTGAATTCCTACTATGACATAAAGTTATCAGTAACCAACGGCTGTTTAAAAGACCAGGTAAACCTAAATACCCCTAATATAATTACATTCCTGTCCATATAATCTGAAATGAAAATGATTTTATGGTCAGTTTGTTAGGATTGAAATCACAGGGAATTATGATTTTGACCAGATATGATCCTATGCATGTGTCATGTTGAGCAGCAGTAGGAATGGTTTATGTTTTTATTAATTCATGCATGAATTAAAATATGACTTCATTCTGTAGATTTCTTTTTCTTCTGATAGGTATTTTGCAGGTATTTTTATTACTCTAGAAGTGCTGTAACCCATGGGTTCATTGGCTAAGAAACATTTTGGAAACATGATGGTAAAGAAAGATGGTTTTTAATCATTCTGTAGCCATATTAGTACTTTTTTTTCATGATTTGTAGCTGATCAAAGTATGACCTTAGGAGAATTAGGTTGAATTTAAAGATGGAGAAAAGTACAATTAAGAGTTTTCTCTACTGGCTTTAATTCAGAAACAAGCTGACATATGGTATATTTTGGCTTGTGAAATTATACAACAACGAGAAAATTAAAATCATGTGGTACTAAACAGAAAGTGGATTTGTGAAAGAAAGCTAGGGCATCAGAATTAGAAATGAAATTTCTAAGTACTTCTGCCTCATTTAATTCTCAGACCAATACCAGGACAATTTGGATGAGCAGTCGCCTATGAGGAGAAAAGGGATTCAAATCCTTTAAAGCAGCAGTGAGAAGGGAATTTTAGGAAACTTTTTCAAGAAGTTCTGAGATACAATACCAATATCTTTACTGTATAGTATGATTGCATAAATGTTGAAGGAACTAGCAGTTTCTGGGGTTGGGATTCCTTACACTGACACGCAAACTGTTCTACCTGTGACATTACAAATAATTCTCATAATTTTTTATCTTCTCAGAAAACTACAGCAGTATCTACAGAAGCTCCTGAAAAGAAGCTGGCCCTGTTTTTCAACACTGTTGGACACATCACATCTTCATTTGAGAATGGTTTTTTATCATTTATTATTTTCTCAATGTGATACAAAGATAGTAACTAGTAACCAACCATTCAAATCCATTTCTTCTTAGCAGAAAAGCTTTATCATAATTTGTTTAAAGATATTATTTCTTATATTTTTGAAGTTGCTGTAGTTGCACTTTGGAACAGGACTTTTCGGGAGGAGCACATTAAAATCAAATGGACACTATATGAAATACTGATCCGTATAAGGTATCACTGACAATATTATTATTTTTGCACTATGTTATGAATGCTTAACTAATAAAATGGTATCACACATTTTACTAACGGAACAGAATATTTTCATCCATGATACGTTACAAACACAAGGTCAAATGCTGTTCATGTTCATCTCTCTGTAAATTCTAATTTCCCTAGGACCAAAGAAGACCCGAGCTGTTCTGATATTTTTTCTTTTGTTTACATAATTTTTCAATTTTTTAAAGCAATTTTTAATAATTTTCTACTTTCTTCCACCCTACATTAAACTTGTGCTATGTAATAAACTCGTTTAGGGATGATCAGTCATTTCCCTCAAAACAAATTCTTTTGAACAGTCCAGGGATTAGCAAAGCAGTCATATACCATATTTTTGGACAGAAGACATTTCATCACAAATCTTTCTCAGCATCTCTTAATGACAAGCAGTCATATTCTGAAGTTATTTATGGCTCCGTGTATGCACAAGTGTGAAATCTGGAAAGAAAATTCTAGTTTTGACTGTGAGGTTTCTGGCTCATATATAATGTTATCTTTATGCTGGGAAGGCAAAAAAAAAAAACAACAAAATGAAACAAAATTATTTTTTTTTAAATATACAAAATACTTGGGATCAAGTATCTCTTCTGGGAACCACATGGACATTTTTTATCCTTTACATTTACTAGTTCATGCCTAAAGAGGATCTGACAGGAGCAGACACTGGGGACCAAACCTCAAAACAGGGAAGCCCTGGCTGGCACAGCACCTTGGGCCACCTCCCAATCTCACTTCCCACACATTTTGTTCTGTGTTTCTAAGAAAACTCTTCCATTCCCTATAGTCTTGGGGAATCTACCCAGTCCTGACTTTACCCCTAAAGCTCAAAGTAGCTTTCCTAAACACTGAAACTGTCTCCTTGGGATGGAGTTAACTTTTTTCATGTGATAAGATGTTTTAGATTTTCCTCTTAAATTGCCTTTATTTTGACCCATAATGTGTCTTGTTGTCACTTTAGCCCTTCAGATTCTGTCCACCAAAGCACTGCAGGGAAATGGAAGAGTGGCTGCCGGAGGACTGGGCTAATCTAGAGGCAGATCTGGAGTAGCTGCCAACAGAGAATGAATGCCACAAGAGGGGAAAAACTATAGAATCTGCCACTACAGATGCTCCTGGCTTTCAATGGACTGTTAGTAGCTGCCAAATTTTTTACTGAAATCCCGACTTTCTTTGCAGACAATCACAATTATATTCTCCAAGAGCAAGCTCTGAAGGGGAGCTATTTTTAAGGACAAGTCAAGTAATTCATCACTCTGTGACACTGCAAAACATAAAATCTTAACAAGGAATCTCTCTTTTGCCAAGTATACAAGAAACACAGCAGTGAGAAAGGATCAGCCAGCAGTACACAACAGAAAAAAGTTGTGAGCTATCTTTTTAAATCTCTGTTTATTTATCAAAGAGTAGCACTGTCTTGTTTCTCAGTGACTGAAGTTTCAGGCTGTCTTGCTAGTAGGTAGTTGTGCTGCATTTGGGAAATATTTTGCTTTTTCAATGTGTATGTCCTAACCTACTATATATGAATAATCCACAATTCTAATTATATTTAATTGTCTGGCTCCCAGTAGCTTTCTCAAGCTATGTAGCGTTTATCTAGGCCAATACAGCGCTCAGCTGGCTTAGACTTCTCAGGAATTCTAAGCAACACCTGATGTGCCATCAAAGTGTTTAGAAAACCTCAGGTGATTATCCAGTAGGCTGTACTTTTCCCCTAGGTTACAACTGAGCCAACATCCCATTGTGGGGCTTCTACATCTTCTGCAAAAAGTAGAATTTGAGAAGTTGATTGGATAAATGAAATTCCATACCACAGAGGAAACGCTTCCCAAAATACTGCTCATATATCCAGTGTTCTAACTATCAGAAGTTAAGCTTTCAGAAAGAAAACATATCAAATAATAATAAAGATCTTAAGAAAATCTTTCAGTATAGACAGCATATTTCAAGACAAAGACAAAAGCTATTTCTTTCAAATAAAAGCAAATTTCTTTCTCACCTCCGTTTTTATTCCCTCTTGTACTTTGACTTCCATTTACAGAATAAGAGGCTGACATGAACATTGAAGCACAGATAAATTAATCTACAAATGGAACACCTTAAACTATTGTTTCAAATTTCTATTAATGTTTTCCAGCTGTATTTCAGTTTTTCTGTGAAAAGTGAAGAGAAAATTTGTCAGTCTTCCATTTGTTCCTATCAAAATCCCTCAAATCACCCTAGTGAGTAAAAATATATCAAAACAATCTATGAAAAAGATATTTCTATTTTTTTTCCCTCACATTGCTTGGAATTCAATATACTTTTAAGGCACTAACTTGAACTGCTTCTGAAGAATTTCTGAAATAAATGTACATTCTTCTTGAGAATAAATCTATAATTCTAAACAATGGATAAATTTTTCACCCTCTCTATGACACTTGTCATCCTACAGCTATAGTAAATTAATGCTTTTTCATTCTCCATGCTCTCAAGAGTGAAATCAGGATGGACATGTTTGTTGTCATGGCAGCAAAACACTACATGTGTTCTAACTGAAACAGATGCAGAGAGTGCAAATCCCTGGATTATTTGGTTTTGGACAGCTCTGAGGTGGCTCACTTAACTAAGTTCCTGCATAAAAAATAAAGTGGAATATTTCCCTTCTTTGAATGTTAAAGAAACCTGAATATGCTGTACCTCAGCTTGTACTTGCCCTGAGTGCTGGCATAAAGCTTGTCACTGCATTTTTTTCCTTTTAGGACATGCAATAGAACTTGTTGCATTAAATTTGTTGTTTAGAAGATGAGACAATTTTTATAGGAAGTTCTGCCACAATAGAAAAAATTTCAGTCTGTGATAATGTGATAGCAGTTCACACAATTATTAACTTAAAAGGAGGGAAGTTGTTGTGATTTACGGTAACCTGAGAAATAAGACCAAGTACCTAACAGCAGTTACCTTAAAAAGGCTGCCCAGCCAGTAAAACAACTGTGTCAGGAAACAGGAAAACTGAAGAGTGGCCTTTCTTTAAATACTGCCTCTTCATCTCACAAAAATATGTGTCTCAGGTAACATTCACCTTCCTTCATGGTCCTGCTCACTGCAGGGTATCTGCCTGCTGGGATGCTCAGCCCTGTTGGGAAAGCATGTGCTTAACCTGTGACAATACACAGCAGAGGTGCCTTGGAATTAGATGAAATCTTGAAATTTATGAGAATTTGGTACAATCTCCTGAAACCATTAAGCCAGTTTTTCTCTTACTTATTCTTGCCCTTCCCTAAGTTAGTACAATGTTTCTGCAGAGCACAAAGTGAGTTTCAAGCTTTGCACTTACCTGAACTTTATTAGACCCCTTTTCTATATTCCTATTTCTATAATCCTATATTTCTATAATTTCTATAATCCTATTTCAGTTGTTCTGGTGCTGTGACTTGCACAACACTCTTTTTTCTTCAGGAACTATAACTAGGAAATTTCCTGAAGAGAGTGCACTATTGAAAACTGGATCCACCTGAATGGATAAGGACAGGATTCACCCCACTTCTTCTGTCTTATTCAGAAAAATAAGACAGTTATGTCCTGTACAAGAGACTGTGACTCCTAAAGTTCCTGCAGGCAATTCCTACAATATCTCCCTGTAGCTTTCTCTACATGATGCTCTGAACTGGCCCAGGATGAAAATATTGAGAAGCACAGTCCAGATCATTACACATTTCTTTGCCAACTATGCAAGACCTCTGTTGAACATGCCTCTAGCTTCCTCTCTCTCCTTCCTCCACCCCAAATATTGCAGGGAAAAAAAAAGGATCTCATAAAGTTGAGAGCAGCTTGTGTGCTGGGTTTAGTAGTGATGAAGTAGGCACTTCACACTAACTGCTTTAAGACAGCCTCAACTGCAAACAATTCAAAGCTCTATAGATGGAAGACATTAAGATATTCAATCTTGCAAAAACAGCTTAAAATTTGTATTGAAGGGGGAAATTCAATAAAGAGTGACATTCTCTGTGGTTTCTACTTTATTGCCAGTATTTTCTATTATGGCATATTAGGATTTTTTTTTTATTAGCTATTACCTTGCACTGAGAATATTGCAAGAAACGCTTTTGTAAAAAGCTTTAATATCATTGTTTGCAGCATATTATTATAGCAGTGAGTAGTATTTTATAGCATGAAAGGAGCTTAGAAGAAAATATGTATTAAATAAAATCCTTGAAATTAACATTAAAATTCCAGGCATTTCTGCTTATCCTATGTGTTTGTTTTGTCTACTGACCATATCAGCTAATTAAAACTGCTAGAATAATTCTGCCCTGAGCTGAGCTGAGGTCAGGGGCTGTGGGCAAGGTAGGGGAGCCCTGGAAGACTTGGCAGGGACAGTTAATCCTGGTGCTGCCCTCAAGGCCCTGCCAACAAATTCTGCTGCCAGCAAGGTGTGTCCTCACAGCTCCCAGGTGCTGAGTTTGGTGTTACTCCCCATGAGCACCTTCCAGTTTCTGCCTGTGAACAAGGTGGTGCTGTCTGTGAGGTCCTAGCAGCAGGAATCATGGGGCAGGACATGGTAAGGAGTCTGTGGGGCCATGAGTGCTTCTTGAGAGAGATGAGCTTTCTAAGAAAACAGGTCCACAGTCACTGGGTCATTGTATTTCCCTGCAAGGCTGTCTGCTCTGTGCTGAAATCAGTAAGTGCTGGAAGGTGGATGGAGCTTTGGGGAGACCAAGTAGAATACCAGGCTGTTTGCAGTGTCCATGTTTGGGGCAGAAAGCAGGTTTTTGCTCGTTCTCTTGCCAGATTTGAAGCAAATTGTAATGTCATCAGAGCTTCAGCTTGGTTAACTTGGCCAAGCCTCTGAAGACATTCAGGGAACTCTGGGGGGACAGGCAAGGGGTCCTGGTCCCTCACTGACATGTCTGTAATCTTCTCCCAGGCTAAGATCCCCATACTTCTTTTTGATAAAATCTATGGGGTCCAGGAGAAGAGGTAGGAACAGATCAGCCTCAGTGCTGGACTGTTGTTGAGTTACTTCTCAAGAGCACTGACTTAGGATGTGTCAAGGCACAGAGACGTGCCTGAAGGAAACCTTATCTCCTGGGATCAGGGAAGTGAGCAGTTATGCAAGTAGTGGGCAGCAGGGTTTCTTCCTCTCTCCTAAATCCATCAGCCACGTTGCTGTGCTCCTTTGGGTGCACTGGTTCAGGCAAGGCTTGTTTTGCTGGGGCAGGGGCAAGGGCACAGCCAGGGCTATGGGGTCTGGGCAGGTCAGGGCTGCATCTTATGGGGCTGCACTCAGCTGCAGATCTCAGGGCTGCAGTGGCTGGGTGAGGACATGGGAAAAAAACCAGAGATCATTACATTTGGTGTGGCTGTTGAGCATTTACATTCCTGGGTTATAATCCTCAGGTGGAGGAGAGCTGCCACATTCAGGAGGTGTCTGGGCAGCAGACATGGCTTGGGTGGTGGCACAGCCAGGCCACTGCTCACACAAGGCAGCACTGGCACTGGAGGACTGTGCCAGAAAATGACCCCCAAAGGATCCTGAGGTCATCCTCAGTCTCTGGTACCCCTCCATGAGGGAGCATGAGGATGCCACTTGGCAGTGAAGAAGGAAAGTGTATCTCCTCAGCTAGGGCAGCCCAGGGTGAGGGCAAAGGAGCAGCTGGGTGTGAGGAGGGATGCCTCAGTGCTGGCGTTGGCCCAGCAGGAACAATTGCAGGGTGATACCTCCTGGCTGCTCCCTCTTCCTCCAGAAATGACAGTGGGTCAGGCTGGGGAGGGCTCTGGGTCCATGGACTGGGCTGAAGATCCTCGGAGAAGTTGATCCAAAGCCCTGTTGGTTTCCTCAGGATCAGCCTACCCAAAAGGTGACAGTTTAATGAAAATTATACTGGTAGAGAGCTGGAACTCTGCTTTCAGGAACTGGATCCAGGGAGAGAAATAATGGTTCATTTCATGATTGCAGATGTCACTGGGCAAAGAAGCAGAAAGCAATCCAAATGAGGGCAAAGGTTATTATGGTTTTGCTTTTGCCCCACTATGAATATTTCACATCCATCAGTTCTGAGAAAATTCCCCCATGTATCTTAAGGGCAAACTGACTGAGCATTCAGGGGAGCCCCTTAAACTGAAACCATTCTTTAGCTCATAATGTAACCAGATGATATATCAAACATTTTTGCTTATTGATGTGGGATTTTGAACATGAAGGTTTGTTCCATCTTCACTAATTATCAATCTGTCAATTCAGCCTGAACATCCACACAGGATAATGTTATATTCTGCCTCAAATTTCTATGTCACCGTAGTAGAGAAAAGTGCTGAAAAAATGTCTATTCTCAATCACAAAACTTTGATGTACTTCAAAGATAAGAACACTTCATTATGTTCACAAAAAGTAGAAGTGTCCTACTATGACATGAACTCTTTTAATATTATGATTAAGTGAAGCTTAACACTAGTTTCATATGAATAAAAGCACTTGCTGATGTCAGTTCATTTTTCATATTTAACCCACTTCAAGTCCCCAGTTCTCAATGAAAATGCTTACATCTTTAAAAAAGATTAGGTTTTACTTCATAGCATCTCATAGAATTACACTGCATTGAATTTCTTGCAGTAAATGAAACATTTAACTCACTAAGTTGACATTAGAAATAAAAGATTTTCATTTCACTATTCAGAAGGCCACCCACTCTTTTGTGTAGAGGAGGCAGCTTAATGGCTCTCTTGAATGTTGCCTTTCTGGACTCTCTGGAAGAGCTTTGCAGTGACACAGAACATGCCTGGCACTAACCTGTGCATTTATACTAATGAGTCAAGTGAATCTTTCTTAGAAAGAAAACAAATTTACTGTGCAGGAGAAAAAGATGCCTAACACAGGTCTTCACCCTAACTAGACTGTGTACATATATTTTGTCACCTTTTTGTCAGTAATTTTGTCACTCTAACAAGAGAAAGTGAGAGAACATTTCTGGACTTAAACAAGACAGTTAGTACTCTACCTATTTATAAAATTTATGACAAATTGTTATTCCATTTGCTAGATTCCAACCTAAATAGAAATTAACTAGGAAATAAGAAAGCCTTGCCCCTTTCTGTGGGATGAGGGTAAAGACATAGTAATTTCTTTTCTTGGTTCTCTCTCTTTCCTTTTAAGCAATTTTCTCCCTTACTGTTCATAACCCTGACACTCACATCTCCTGCTGCCCCAGAGTCCCTGGCCAACAAGGATTGGTTATAGCTGCCTCTCCTAAAATGTTTCCATTTTCCTTATGCTCATTCTTTGGTGAACTGTTTTGCCATATGGTACTTATGTCACATAATCATATCTGTTTTGGTCATGTCTAAAAGTTAACTGAAAGAGAGTTTAATAGTACCAAAGCTAAAACTGTATGCAGTGCAAATATTTAGGAATTATGAGAGTAAAAGTTGTCTGCTGCTTACAAATATATCTTTGTTGGCTGTCTATATCCCCTTTATGTACTATGAAAAAGAATGAGGATTTAATCTCATTCTGAAAAAGACATCCAAAATAGGTGAATCAGAGGCTGTGGTGACTGTTTCTTTCTGGGGAGCAGAATGGCAGCCTAAGGAGAATAACTCAGTTATATTCAACATCTAGAGGCAAGATGCCTGTGGTTAGGTGAGATGAATTTCTCCCCTGCTGACTTGGATCAGGTCCACTCAACCAATGAAACTGAAACTTCTCATGTGGCATCTCATGAAATTTCAGGCTGTAGTATCTAACAGTAATAGTTTCAACAAATTATGTAGGTTTTAGTTTGTTTTGACCTTGTCAGTGCAATTCTGTGCTTATTAATCAGAGACATGGTGTTTGCTGTTTAAATCAAATATTTTGATTGCATTGTTGCTCATGAGATCTACTTAGAGGCAAAAATGCCATTAAATCTCTCTTGGGATGGGGAAAATTATGTTGGCTATGTTGAAGTCTTTCCATGTGAAGCTTTAAATGCTATGTTCCCAAATGCCCATGTGCATAGTAAGGATAGAATCAAATACTTGAAGGCATTTATGCTTGTAAAATCATTTGAATAAATAGGATTTCTGGAAGTTTAATAATAAACTTAGTTCAAAGGCTGTATTCTACGGTTCATAGCAAATACCAAGTTTCATAGAGCTAATTTTCATGTAGCTGTAAGAATAAAACATGAAAACCATTTAAGCATGTGGAAGTATTCTGGATTTTTAAAGTCATGCTTTTTTGGGACTATACTTTTTTCTTCTCTCAGATTAAAATTTACTTTTATTTCCTTTTGTTAAAAACAAGGCTTTCAAGGTTCTCCCTTGTCTTTTAAAACCAGTGGGCATCTCAGCCCCATCCAGCTGCTTACTCACTTTCCCACAGGGGCATGGGGGTGAAAATAAGAAGGGTAGAAGATGGTTTTAACCATCTCATGGGTTGAGATAAAGCAAAAGCTGCAGGTATCATTAAAGCAAAATCAGGAATTTATTAGCTAATTCCCATTAGCAGGCTGCAATGGTTAGTTGTGAAGACAAACGCAGTAACTCCAAGGTCCACTCTTCCTCCTCCTCCACCCTAAGTTACATGCTGAGCATGACACCACATGGTGTGGGATATCCCTTGGGTCACTTGGGGTCAGCTGTCCAGATTCTGTTGCCTCCCAACTCCTTGTGCATCCCAGTCTGACAGGTGGGACAATGTGAGAAAGAGGAAGGGCCTTGATGCTGTCCAAGAACTACTCAGCAATAGCTAAAACATCCCTGAATTATCCAAGACATAGCACCAGGCCAGCTAGCCCAGCCAAAACCTGTATGCCTCTATAGCCATGTGCTTCACAGAGATTTGCAGGTTTTTCCCATGCTCTCACCTGCTAAAAGCAAAACAGCAATGGATGATAAATTAAAAACTCTTAAAATTCAAGTATGAGATTATTATATGTCACGTCCCCATGGTTCAAAAAACCGAACATGAAGGGGTAGACTTTGAAGCTGACCCTGAGAAAGTTTTCTGGGTTTTTTGCCACTCTGTTTTTGTTTACAACTACATAGCAGTTCAGACAACAAGATCTAGTATTACAGTGTGAAGAATATATGAAAATGAGTGTACGTTGCAATTGTAGGTACCAGATCGTCATCCCAAGACTTTCCTACATATTTTAATTTCCAGTTCTAGGTTTAGTGAGCACAATTTAAAACTAGAAGGTGCTGTGAAGAGATGAAAATGTCAAAAGAGCAAAATTAAAATGATGTTGGAATAATTGTATATAACTCCCAGACTATGAAACCATAATGCTGACAAAGGTAGAGATACTGCTCTCTATGCATATAGGTTTGTTTAAAAATGGTGAATACAGAGCAGTATCATGCAGTTGTAGTTTGGATTGCAAGTAAGTACAAATTGTAAAATACATTCATGATCATGAACTGTAAATGAAGCAATAACTTCTTACTGTGTAATTAATATGTATCCTGTTGATTCAATTTGTACTGCTTAAAGCGTTTGATTCCTTCTTGTGCCAAAAACCTTGTGTGTCATAATGTCCACTGCATCAGAGAAAGAGATGAAACCAACCACCATGCTGTGTACTCTACATTTCAGGGAAAATACAGTGACACTTTTTGAAAGGACAAAAGAATCTTTATCTGATTCAACGTAATTGAAAAGCTCTATATTCTCCATTAGATGGGCTCAGGAGAATTTTGACTCAGATATACAAAGCTTTGTACCATCCTAAATCCCCTGAAATCAAAGGAGCTGGAAATCTAACTGTGGTTCTTGCCAGTGGCCTCTCTTTTTCTGTAAACCCACAGACTGATTTCAGTTCTCCTTGAAGTGCTCTGTGCATAAAGTTCTCACCTATTCTACTTTGAAATCCTCAATGGTAAAGTTAGATGGCACATATGTTCATTGAAGCATGTCCTAGATATCTTTTGGTTTCTCACATTTGAAAATGCTGGTAGGAATAATTACAGGATGAAATTTCCAGCCTCTAGTGAAAGGTCAAGAGAAATTGAAAGCAGTTTCACAGGGATAGACTGCATTGGTTGTAGTCCATGGAAGAAGCTATTTGTCAGCTATTATGTCAGTAAGCAAAACTTCCAGGTGGATTTCTCCAGGAATGAGAGAGTGCTCAGGGACTTGGAGCTATAACAAAATTCAAGACTGAGCTGAGTGCTTAATTAAAGCTATAGACAACAACACAAGATATATTTGCTATTTGCTTTTAATTTGGGCAAGTTTAAAACCATGCTAGTGATCACCTTGATTAATTGTCTAGATGATGTTAAAATCTCCTTTTGTCACTTCCAATCCCTGCTATTTAGTGTGGTAATGTATGGGAATAAATAATCTTCAATTTCATTCATGATAACAGTTTGATACTTATCCCTCAAAGATTACAACAAAGTCTGTGCCTGATGTATCAATGATCTTCCACAGCTGCTGCTGGGAGGGTGAAGAGGGAGGAGGAGAAGGAGCTTTCTTCCTTGGATCACAGAAAACTGAGTAAAAGGACTACTATCATGCCTTCAAATCAAATTAGTTATGAAATTGTCAAGAAAATTGCCTTTTTTACCCTACATATGATTGGTTATGGTTCTTTGGCCTATCAAATATAAATTTTTTCCTTAAGTGGCTGCCTTCAAATTGTGTCTGATTCACTCAAACATTACTCCAGTTTCTTACTATATATATTGTTATTATATATATTCTATTCTACTATATATAGTCTTACTATATTATAACTATTTTTATTTTAATATCTTTATAATGCCACAAGGTAAAATTAGTATTTATAAGGAAGAAATGAGAGCATCTATGCAGCATGGAATAAATTACTTAAAAGTCATATATAAAACCTGTAAAATACTTGCAAGGTGGTGTTTCTTATTTAACTTTTTCTTTTTTTTTTTAGATTTTTGAAACTCTATACTTTTGCTAAAATTTAACTGCTGTAGAAAATAAAATTAAACCACCACAATAATTATAATATGTTGTGTGTAAGCCACATATGGTACAGTACAGCTGTAGATCACCATAACATATATGAGTATAGATAAGTGTGATGGAGTGTTGTACAAGCACACTAAGCTGGCACTGGTGCAAGGTGCAGTGAGGTCTTTAGAGTCAAAAGCACCAGTGTTGAACTGATAGTAATAAGGGCAAATGTCAGATGCATTAGCAACACCTCTGGGATGCTTGGTAAGGGTCTAAACGCCCAATTTAAAGCAATAAATATCCTGCTATAACCCCCCCAAAAAAATTCATGGAAAGTTAATGATTTGAATATAACAGGTCTTGGGGATAAGTCAAGACACTTGGGCTTAAGAAATCTAGATTTAGTTTTTGCTTTGTGAAATACTTCCTTTGGGATTTTGAGGAAACAAATTACTTTGAGTTATCAAAGACCTCTTTTAAAGTTAAGTTCAGCACGAGTCTCATATTTTTTCCTAAATACAAATTTTAGGATTCTTCAGTACAGCAATGAGTACTTTGTGGGAACCATGAGTTAGAGAAACATGAAAGTCATTCTTAGTCTACTTAGAAGAGATTTCCAGTTAGCTAATACTCTTCTAGTAGATGATACAAATTTACAAATAATTTTGGTCACTACTATAGTAAATATATTTTCATTATATAATGTGACATGAAACATGCATTCCTGTATGAAAAAATACGCACGTAATCATATGGCATTACACTTTAAATACTATTATAGGTATTACTATACTATATTATTATAATATTATGCAATGTAATACAATGTAATATTAACCCCCCTCAAAAAAAAAAATTAAAAGGTTTTGCTCAGACACTAAGATTTGTCTAGAATCTCCCTTGTATCCAGGGATATGTATAAAATCTATACAGACAATATAAGAGGGAAATCACTACATATGGTGTGATGTCTCTTACATGTTTATGAATATTTTTTTTCCTAAACAGAATAGAAAAAAATAGGAAAGTTAGAGCTCATAGATAGAGCTTCAAATAGGAAAGATAGAGCTCATTGTAGCTCATACTGCAGCATTTTGATTTAACTTAAAAGAAAGTTGTTACTTACAGCAGCACCACCCTCACTGCCCTAACAAATGCTAGTAAAAAAAGGCAAAAGATAAATAATTTTTAAAAATTAGATGGTTTGCATTGCTCACCAACAAAAGGGTCACATTTGTGATTTTTGTTATAAAATCATATTGGTAACAAGCCACATATGGTGAATTTTGATTTGCTCTGCAAAGATGTTTCTTTTAAAGGTGTGATCATTTGTTCAGTCCTCATGTGAGCATTTTCCTAGATAGTTTTCTGGGATGTAAGTTTTGTTGGTCTTGTTTATTTGTAACGTTTAAATCAGCTTAACCTTTTTTTTGTCCTTCCACTTGTAGGTACTTGCCATCTGGTCAATTATGATGACTGTGTTTCTCCATGTCTTCCTCATACAAATTCAGTTTGTGAGACCCGAAGACCCTGAGATCTGAGGATGACTGTTTAAATACAGATAACTGCAAGAGGACAAAGAGTAGCCCAAAATGGGAATGGGGAATTTTATAACGAATTTTATGGGGGAAAAGTTAGAAACACTATAGATAACCCAAACACCTTGTTTAAGTAACAAGAATAACATTAAAAAAATGTTCAAAGTGGGGAGAGCAGCAGAGTTCTGTGGTGTAACTATAAAACAGCTATGACAATAGTGTTGTAGCTGCAATTAGTTTGCAGGAACTACAAGTCACTGACATTTTAGAATGTTAGAATTTTGGATTTACAGTAGTGTTGGATGTGAATCAAGCACAGTACAGGAGTATAGACCATAGGTCTCCTAATAAAGTCCAGTTACCAGTTCTGGAAATACTTAAGCTCATAGAGTTCTTGGTTAGTCCACTCTTCCACCTTGTGCAGATCTTTCTGTAAGATGGCTCACCCTTCTGACACGTCCTTGTGAGCCTGCTTAGTGTCATCAGCAAACCTGGTGAGGGTTCTTCAATCCCAGCAACCAAAACATTTTTGAAGCTGTTTAAAATAATTTATGATGATGTTGATTGTGTTTAGGACTAGATTTGATTGTATTCTTTTTGTGAGAAACTCATCTGTATATGGGGTTTGTTAAGAAAACAAAAAAGTTGATTTGTAACTTGCAACTCCCACATCTAAGTAAGAATGCATATACAGAATTGACATTCCCTATTTAAGACACTTTCTAAATGCTTTGCTTCATCAAACATGGCCAAAGATTTCTGTCTTATTCTGAAAGAAATACAGCAATGTGTAAGGTATCCATTTCCTTTGTTAGCAGTTAGTGTGTGTTTTAAACAAAATAAAGAAAGAAAGTTATCCAAGACTTCCAAATTTGTGTGTGTGAGGTCGCTATATAGTATAAATTATTCTGTTTTCACCTTCTTTTAATACATTTTTTCTTTTTATTAAAGCAAAAATTAATTAGTCAAATTGAAAACCCATTTCCCAGAAGACCCAGTTTCTTATATTCTTGTATTTTATTGTGAACCTTGTGGTATCATTTGATATCTTCAAAGAAGAGTAATAGCCAAGGTACAAACACATGCCAGCTACACAATACAAACCTACAGCATATTAATCTGGTGACCTTTGCACTTGGAAAATATCTAAGGTTCTTTATTTATAAAAACCTATCAACAGTACAATGTTATATATAGTAAGTGCTGTATATATCAGTTGATCTCTGTGTATAGTTTATGGCATCTAAGGTGTAGTAAAGGGATACAACAGGCTTTATCATCTGCACCCTGCTGGTTATTTGACAGGCTTTTCTGTTTAAGATATATGTCAAAGAGTAAAAATAGAGTGTATTGAAAAAAGAAAGGTATCTATTAAAACAGTAAAACTGGCAACATCTGGGAAGCCCATCAATAGAATTTTATAGCTTGCATTTGCTTGAAGTTAAGGTTTATTACATGGAACGTGTGGTAAAAGAATCATGTCATTTCTCACCTAGTTGTTACAGCAGAACATTAGGAGTGTGTGTTCTATCCATTCCTAACAATAAAAATCACTTCAAGATACACACACACACACAACATACACACAACACACCCACCAAGTGGTTCATTTGGCTGCTGTGTGCTAAATAGTGAATAAAGCCAGATATGAATCAAAGTTTCATGCCCATCTATACAAAATTATTAAAAAAAAAGAGAAAAGTGAAAATGTTCTTGTACAGAATTGGTATACACCAATATTCTTTGGATTGTATGCAGAGTAGTGCATAGTCATTGCTAAGAACACTAAATCTGATAATACTATTGTGCACTTGTTTCAAATGATAAATGAATAGACCATATTGAATACCATGGACAGAAAAAGAATGCTGGAGATACTTCTTGCATGCTAGGGGAAAAATATGAAGAGACATAAAAGCTTGTTTAAAGGACTAAGCCTCAGAAGTAAGAGCTCCCTTAGAAGACTCAGAACCCATTTATCATCTAATTAAGCATGGTAACTCCTTTTGCAGAAGTGGCACTACAACATAGAAGTACACTTGAACTGCACTTTAAGAATATCTTGATTTCCTAAGGTTTCCTTCATGATCAAGATGCAATTATTTCCTGCCTCATATACTAAAACATGTAGAAATATGCCTCCTTCCTTTATAAGTAGACTCTCTGAACCTTCCTAAAGATGAGAGAAAGCTTTTGTCAATTCCAAGATGATTCATTGCCTTTTAAAACAGGCCATATTCAGTTTATGAAAACATCTTAACTTGAAGATTCAAGAAGAAAAGTAAAAGAACAAAACTAAACCCTGAACAATGTTTAAAAAACTCCTTTCCTTTTCATTTTTGGATAGTTTGGCAGAAATGATGAATAGACTAATTTATACCCTCTTAAATAAGGGCATCTGTTATGGAGGTCACATATTTGGTGCATCCCTTAATCACTATAATAAATATGGAAAAATTTATTATAATGAGGAAGATGTAGAAAAAGGAAGTCAAAATCACTACTGCATTAGGAAATTGCAGAAGTTATTCATTTCTCACCAGATATGAGAGCCACTCAATCCTATTTTATTCCCATAGAAGCTATTCTCTATTCAGCATTTCATAGATAGAAAACCTGGAAATCACAACACTGATTTAGACATCTATGTACTTTTTCATCTCAGTTAAAAAATTGGTGAAAAGCCCTCAGGCTCCTTCCTAAAAGTAACACTGTTAGTTATTTTGGAAATGCTTCAGCCTTATTACTTATATTCTTTCCTAGGCAACTATTCTTTACTTTTTGACTGGGTTAGGCTTAGAGTAGGGTTTTTAACCAAGCTGGATGAAATTGCTGAAGTGTCTCATATAGTGAGAACATTGAGTTCTTTTAAAACATGAATTAGATGTGACTGCAAACTATAATAATTTTTTTTTTTAATTGTATGCATAAGAACAGAATAATATTTAATTATACCATCAGTTAGAGAAATTATATTGCTGTTTGGTAACTTTTAAAAATTATAATAGGTATGAAGACTCTGCAAGCTGTCCAGATTTTAAAACTAGAATTGAAATAATCCAGATAGTAAAGACTGCTGCTAAAGAGTTATGAATACAAAAGGAAAATGATAAATATAAACTTCATAAGGATTTTTTAATTATATAAAAATTGCCAGAGTTTTTATATTCAATTATTTTAGGAAAAAAATTGTCAGTAGCTACGTAACATACGAAAGTTACTAATTGAAGGTAAGAGTTTAAAACAGTAAAGTATAAAATAGTTAAAATATTTAAATGAATAGAAATCTGTTTGTGTTCAGAGCCACAGTTGCTTTGTGGGTAAACATTTTCTATCATTATTTATTCTAAGTTGTTCTGTTTTTCTAGTATTGCATGAAATGCCTTATGGGTCTTACAGCATGCAAAGACAACTTCACACACAAGTGAAAACAGAAGGAAACAAATGGCTACTCTGATCGTGTTAAGGATCTTTTTCATTGTCAGCATTAAGTCTTCCATTCTCAAAAGGAGTTAGACATCTCAAAAAAACACTTCTCAGCTACTTTTATTTTTTAGAAGTTTTTTATTAAAAGGACAAAATTTTTACAATTTAATTGTGATGATTTGCCACATAATGAAGATAATGCAAAATAAAAATGAGTGTTCTGGGTCCCACAGCTATAAAGAATTAATTAAGTAAGCTTAATTTACATGTTTTACTAAAATCTATATTAAATTATTAAATCTATATTAAATAATATAGATTTAATTTTAAAAATGTGTTTAAGAATGAAATACAGCATATTTTTTTCTGATTAGTTTTTTTAAAGGAAATGTAGACTGGAAGCAAACTAACCTACCTCCTTCCCCCACTACAATCTTTCTATGCATCTTGCAGGTGGTAATACTGACAATCCCCTACTTGCTGGCAATTATCTGATGTGGTATTAAGTCTTTTCTGATTAATTGCCAAAACACTTTTCACAGTATTAAGCAAATTTAGGTTTATGAAGGGAGGGCCACAAAGGTAACACATTTTAACTAATAGCTTTTATACTATAGACTAGTTAATGAGCTCTCATTTTCTGTCTGAAACTTTTCCTGAAGTGATTTTTGATACACATCACACTACAGAACTTTCTGTGTCATGTCTTATTCACCTAAGGATTTATCTTTAGATTAACAGACAGGCTAGTTTGGACTATTTTTAATGGAGGAGGAAATCTCATTACACAGTGAGAAGATGAGTATTTCTGAAATTAAAGATAATAAGCCAAAGGCATTAAGCTATCAGCTGTCTTAACAGCTAAGATATTGACTCTTCTGAACATCAAAGCTTGGTGTAAATTGTCCCTATTATATCTAGATTAGGGAAAAAAAAAGGATCCAGTCTGATTTTCTAGTTAAAAAAAAAAAGTTTGTTTCCAGTAATGGCATATCAGACACCTTGAAGTGTATAATTTCCCAGAAATGCTGTGTATGTTATTTCAGTTAGGTGTGACTGAAATTGGAACTTGTATGGAAGGTTACAGTAAGCGAACTCTGTGGCTGACAAGATATTGTAAAGGAGCAGTGCTGCAAGAACTGTCAATAGCAGTTTATTCATTATGGAATTCCAGATGAGGTGGTGAAAGATAATGATTCTGATCTGACTCCTTGCTACTCTCTGTTTGAATAAAACCTAGTCTAAGTCTATATATAATATACTATATAAAACCTAATCAAAGTAAAATGGGTTGCAATAAAGGTCCATGTAAATGGTGAAGAATTTAATAAAAATAAGGAGCTATCATCTATTTTTAAAAATTGAAAATTAGTTCCAAATTTGAAGACAATGTATTTAGAGCTTTATATTGTATATTTAGTTCTGAGAACAATTCAAGGTGCAAGAGTAACATGTTGGAGGTTAAATGCAAGTAACTGTTCCAAAATTATCTAAACATTACATCCTTTTCTATGTTTACAAATGACTGTGTTCTAAGAGGAGATGGTCTCTTTGTCAGGACACCCTTTCTGCCAGGAGACAGAGGGGATCAGCCTCAGGTTAACTTGAAACCCAACTTGCATGCTCTGGTGAAAAACTACAGTTCTGCTCATTATAACACTTCTCAAATGCTTGATTAATTTTGCAATGCAGCTTTAAAGGAAGGAAGGGATATCTGAGAGAGGATGTTGTTATTCAACATTTTCTACTGGACTACCCCAAAAAATAATGAATTTGAATTTATTAGCATCTATTGATTATTCCTGTCCATGCTTTCTGTGTGTCATATATTTGAATATATTTTATGAAGGTACACTGATATCTACAGTTGTAGTGTTTTTTATTTTTCTGAGAAGGAAATTTGGATTTCTTTATTAATTTAAATGTATACTATTCTGTCTTTTTTTCTCAGACTGAAGGTCTGAACCTCCACTCTGATATAAATGGCCTCCCCTGAGACAGAAGCTCTACACAAGAACCAGAATACAGCATTTTATTTGTGATATTCCATCTTTCAGAGAGAGAACTGGGAATCTGTGATGGACTAATATATTTAATAATTGTTAAATGTAGTAACTGCAGCTCTAATACTACTCATTCATATGTAGTGATAAAGTTTTCAACTAGCTTGCTTTTTTGTCCCTCAGGAGTTTTGCTGCCTTGCAGGGATTCTAGTCAGATTGGAATTCACCTTTAAGTTAGATATCTGCTCTTTAGAAAGCACATTCAACTTACTTTTCAGTCATCAGGCCTGATGGGTGAAAATCATTCTGAGGTAATGAAGAGAAGGTAAGGCTGATACAACCATTTGTAATCATTACTTGTATTAGGCTCTCTCTGCCTTAAGACACCTACATGAGTAATACAGTGTAGGTGCTTTGTGTAGCAGATAACTTATCATCCATCTAATATGAAAGCAATGAGAGAACTGCCACTTAGGAGCTCAGATCACTGAGCTAACTGCCTAGTGCCATTTTAAAGGTATTTTTAATGTTTCCTGGCTTCACTGATTATTTGTCTAAAAAAACATATGACAAGGTTTTGCAAATAATAACCAAATTAGAACCTTGTTGGACCTGCTCCTTCTATGTATTAATTTGAGAAACCTTGTCTATCTTTCCCCAGAGAAATTAAGGCCTGATTTTAATGATATTTTTTCAGTGGACAAGCATCTCATTTCTATCTTTCTAACTATGAAATTTGACTATGAAGCTATCCCTAATCATCACACTGCGATATTTCATATTATATTCCAAAATTTTCATTAGTCTATTACTACATAAAGAAACCCCCTGCCAGTTCTGGACTATTTCATTCTGCCATGTAATTATTCTTCTGTTCCTATCTTACACTGATTAGAGAAGCATACACTTAACTTCTTCAAATGCTAAGAATGGGAAAGGTTATTTTTAAAGAGGAAAATACAAGAAACTATGATTAGAGACTACTTGGAATAAAAATCTCTTGCAGTAGTCAGAGAGATGGGTGTGTGACAGAGCCTGGTGTTCAGTGTGTAGGCTTTTTTGTTTGTTTGTTTTCTTTATAATATTAAGCAATTTTGCATCTTAATTTTTTTAAATTTATTTTGGAAAGTAGAGTCCAAAAGGTACTTTTGGATACTTTTGAATAATATTAGTGATTTTTTTAGAATCAAAAAAATCCTGTTATGAATGTAATAATGAATGATTACATTGAGATAATGGAGAATGAACTCAAATACAAGGCATAAACTAACCCACATTTGTCTGGGCAAGCACATGGCTAAGTTGTATTGTTTTGCCAACCATATCCTTCAGCTGAACTTCTCTGATTATTTGAAGACATGAAGGAACAGAAAATTCTAAGCTGAGGATCAAATAATGAGACTAAAAGAAGAAGGGGAGAAAATTGAGAGTGGAGTGAAATTAAAGAATAGTAATTCTAATTAGAAACTTGATATTTAGCTGGATTTCCATGTATTGTGCAAATCTGTCATTCTGGTTTTAAACCAGGTATTCCATATTTCATATTGAAATTCCATTCATAGTGCTTGTATATTAGAGGTTGGTGAATGCATGCAAGCCTTTGATGGATCCTTTGGCTTTGAAGTGGTAACTCAGGCAATCAATGTGACAGGCACAAAGGGCAGGTCTACGTGCAAAAGTCAAGATGCTCAAAAATCAAGATGCTCAAAAATGTTTTTCAAGATTAGATAAAAGTAATTTTAAAGGCAAAAGTAATCTTTTAAAAATCATTTCTCAAACTTACATTCAGCATCACTGAATGTTTACATTCAGCATCACTGAATGGTTTTCTCCTGCAGCCCATCCTGCAACACAATGATAAATTCACCTGAGACTGCATCATCTGTATCTTACCTCAATGTCTCACCTGACTCTGGTGAAGTGAAGCATCAAAACCAAACCAAGCAACAGAACTCTCCTCTAAGCTTGGCCCATAACCATACCAGCAGAAATAGACTCTGTTTTCAGATTTGTGCTGGACTGCAGAGTCTGGACTAGCTCAAGCTCTTACATTTTCAAGATGAATTTTACAATTCTTACGTTCTGTGTAGGAGTGATTTCTTCTTGTTTCCTTGATCATCTGAACAAACTAAGCAAAGAACATCCACATAAAATCACTGAGTACTCAGAATTCATATGTTATGTCTTAACTTTTTAATAAATTCTGGCTTATGATTTCTGATGGGGCATATCCTTGACTAATGCTCACTGAAAACAAAGGAACTCATGCTGTTTGTAACAGGAGCTACCAGCACTTATTGTATCACAAAATGAAGTCATCTTTAGGCAGGCAAAAGCTTTACTTCAGTGAAAGTTTCTTATCATCATTGATACACAATCACAGAGCTGACAAGGGGCCAAGAACAAATATTTCCCTTAACTAATCAAGCAAAGGCTTGAATGTACATCATAGTTAACAAGCTGCTTTGTTCTATTAATGGTAGAGAATATGATTGTGTTACTTGAAACGTGGCATAGCTTTCTGGTAAGAATTCACTTGAATATAAGTATTGCACATACCACACTATTTAAGTATCTTCACTAATGAGCTAATATTCCTTAAGCTGTTTGAGCATATGGAGGTCATTATTTACAGTGGAGTTTATAGAGGGGTTGCTGTTTTCCATCCATAGCTGCTGTAAAGTGAGACGAGCTGTGAAGGAACTTCTGAAGTGTGTGAAGACTTCACATGTACCAGCCAGAAAGTTTTCCCTCTTCTCTCTGTTTTCTTAGTAGTCCCAGGAGGCAATAAAAGAGGTTATAAAATAGGACATATGGACAAACTTGCTGTTGCAGCAGGTATGGATTATATAATGAGAGATCAAATATCTGATATGAAACGAACATCAGCTAGGTGCCCAGTCACCCTGTGATATTGACTCTGGGAGTTTCTATGGGCTCTGCTTGAATAATTGACATTTGTCCAGACAAGAAATCTGTAAGTTTGTCCTTATCTTTGATGCTGTCCTCTTGATCTGATCTCCTGCCTGACAGCCAAGTCTTCCAACATGCAACTATGTCAGTTCACATCTCAACACAGAGGTAAGCCAAATTACAAATACACACTAGGACTAGTGTGACTATTTTAGTTCCCTAAGACAAGTTCAAAAAAGGGGCTGAATCTTATGGTGCTATATTACAGGTTTTCAGCCTTAGTTAGTCTAGTAATAATGATGTGACCTTCCAGGCACCATGATAATTAAAAAACACTGCTACTATCTATCTGTATTTTCCTGTGGAGTTTCAGAACTGATGTGCAACTAAAAATATAAAGTTAAAAAAGTTTGTGGGGTTTTTACCCTGGAAGAAAACAATATTTAGTATTATGGCTGTATCTTGTGACTCTATGGGGGCACTTCATCAAAAAACTTGGTTGAAGTTTAATTTCTGACCATCTGATGTTCCAGAAACACATTACTTCTGTCCAAAATCAGCATATTTTACAGGTTAGCAAAAAAGAATTTTAACAATCAATTGATCCTGGCCCGATTAAAAAATCTGCCTTTAAATATATCTGAGATTGTACTGCAAATTCAAATTGCCACTGGATCTTATTGCCTAAATTTAAGTCAACTTGGAGTGAAATCCAGATAATTTTCTACCCTTTTTTCAGCTCCTTTATCATATCCCTAAAACCTACTGCAGTGAAAGAAAACCCACCCACAAAATAAAGCCATGTAAACTTACCTGTTTAAGGTTTTTTATTTGAATCTTGAGCAAGGCAGAAGAATTGAGGAAGTATTTCTTTTGCTTCCCTCGTTTTCTCTTTTAGATTTTATGAAAATATATTATTATTCTATGATTTTAGAGCAATTAAGTAATTATTTTTTAGGCCCACAATTTCTTAACTTCAAAACTTCTGCTTAAATTCTGCTGGGATTTATAGATTAAACACATGCTCAAAGTGAGTGTGTAATTAGATGTTTTGCTGAATTGGATTTTTAATTGCTAATTTATTTTTAGTAAACTTTTATTGACATCCCTGTTTATGTAAAGGAGCTATTTAGGTTTTCAATGCAAGATTTCATTTGCAGAATTTCTGAAGAATTACCTTCATTAAAGCAATGAGGTTGAATTAATTATGAAGAACTCAGAGACGAAATCAAATGGGGAGCAATAAAACTGAAATCCTACGTATTTCCTTTGGAGTTTCCCCATTCTAATAAAGATGAAGTGGACAAACACATTATTTCATCTCTGAAGTACTTTAATATCTGCTTTCCCTCACATATACAGTGAAGCAACTTTATGGCTGGTAAAAGCAAGAAAGGTTGGGGTTTTTGGTGGCGGTGGTTTTGGTAGTTTTGGTGGTTTTTCCCAAACAAGGTCTGCTTCATTACAACAAAAATGACATTGTAAAAATAAAATAGACATAATGAAAAAGATGAAAATTGAGACTTTACCTTGAGACTTTATCTTTGTGGAAAAGCAACAATATATAAGTGGCCCTTTTAATAGAGAAGGGAAATGACTTGAAAAAGTCTCAAGCCAAATGAGAGACTTCAAAGCTTTCACCAAGATTTTTGCTTTGTTAGCAATATGGAAGAACAAATAATAAAGAATGTTGCAGGAGAGAAATGCTAAAATTTCACAAACAGAATTATTTGAAACTATAACCTAGTTTACTGACAACATAAAACAGACTTGGCATAAGAAAAATGCGTTGTTGGTCAAAGGACAGAAGCCAGCTGCCTTGATATTAACAGGATTCCTATCAAAATTCAGTATGGCCACACAGCATTTACCAATGATCTTATCATTACTGGATATCCTGGTGGCATCAATGTCATCTTGCGTGTGTTTGGATGAAAAGACCACTGATGAGAAAAATTTCAGTACACACCCTTTTCTAGGACACCTTTCTCACACAACAAGCCTTTATTTAAGTCTTTGTAATTGCTTTCTGTATTGTCTTTTTTGGACTAGACCTCCCCCTGCCAATACTGGTTGGAGGCTGCTGTTCATCCTCGGAGCTGCCTGAGAGGCACAAGGTGGGAGCAGGGTGGAGGCTTTGGGTTCAGGCAGACAGGAGAGCCAGGCACAGAGCTGGCATCTGGCAGTGCCCACAGGGATTGACTTCATGTCCCTTCAGAAAGCACTGCCCTCAGCAGGGAGGATATCTGTACAAAAAGAGGAGTGAATCTTTGATATATTTTTGTGATTTATAGGTTTTACGCATTTTTATTTTTGTTTCAATTTTTCTGTCTACAAGCAGTATACTTCTTGTCCTCAAGTCAGGCTTTGTGTTATAATGAAATCAAGTTTTCATTGCAATGAGGCAATAGTCTCTCTTCCTATTTTATCTTATATGTAAAAGTCCATTGGAATGAATACAAGAATCTGTAGCAAGCAGACTAGGTGCATTGAAGGCCATTCAGGTTTTGTATATTCATTGCATGCACTTCTAACTGACATTTTACCTGGGCTTTTAGTTGAAAAGGTGCTGAAAAATAGAAGACAAGCAAAGCCTCTGGAGCAGCCAAATCCATCAGCTTTAGTGCTGTGCTAATGTTATCTTGTGGCTCCCTTTTTGTGTGAGAATAGAAAAGCTCTTACCTTTACCTGTAATATATGGATACCTTCCTTCTTAATACCTCCTCCAGACTTCTCAAAGAAATATCCCCCAGTCTGGCATTTTTCTGTTGCAGACCTTGGCACTAGGTCTGCGAAACAAGAATTCATAAACAACCAAAAAGCCCCCAAACCCATACTTTCCATATCAGTTTTGCACCAATGTAAATGCTTGCATAGACCACAGGAAATACAAAAGCTATATCTAAAAGCAAGGTTAAAAAAAACATTATTCTGGATTGCCCAAGATGGAATCAATTTTTTGGTAGTATCAAGTCTGAGTACTTTGTGGGAGAATTCGCTATCACTGGGCATTTCACATGAACTTGGCATCTCACTAGGGAAACACATCAAACATTTTTATGCACTTAACATCTGTCCAGAAATTCCATATCTTTATTATATAAAATTACTTTTATATAATAATCTGAAGGGCTTATAAAAATGCATGTAGAGTTCAGAGTGGATTAAACACAATCAAAAGGTGAGAGAAAAAAAATTCAGATTCCTCAGAAAAAAACCCCAGTAGATGGTTTCCTGAACTTTTTGGCAGCAGAAATTAAATTAAAAATCAAACATAATTCTGTGTCAAAACAAAAAATTGGTAATATTATCTACTGCCAAAAGAAACTCCCCTGAGGATTATTAGTATTTTTCTGAAATATATAATCTGAAAGATGTTTTTCAAATAATTACCTGATTGTGTTAAAAAATTGAAAAGTGGAATCCTGTTTATTTAGGGGAACTAATTTGTATTTTGAAAAAATGGTCCAGTTCTGTTTCCTGTGAGAACCAAGGCAGCCACCCAAGTCAGGCAAGAATAAAACAAGCTCTGTAAAACCTAAAGCAGCACCTGGGGAGCATGCAGGACAGCACAGGCCCTCCCACATGGCCTCGACAGGAGCAGCTGAGCAGGTCCCTGAGTGTGCTGGCTTCATGGGTCAGGTTTGCCATATCAAAGTGAGCAACTCTGCCTCATATCTCACATCTGATCAACACATCTCATATCTGATCATGGAAGTATGGAATGATGGAATACTTTGGGTTGGAAGGGTCCTTAAAGACTATCTAATTCCATCCCCTGTGCCACAGACAGGGGACACCTTCCTCTACATCAGATTGCTCAAAGCCCCCTCCAACCCAGAGACTGGGGCATCCACTTCTCTGGGAAACCTGAGCCAGCACCTCACCACCTGTGTCAGGAAGAATTTCTTCCTAATATTGAATCTAAACCTACATTCTTTCAGCTAAAACCACTACCCTTTGTCCTATCACCCATCTCCTGATGTCTAAATCTGATATCTTCATCTCATTCTGAACAGATTATGTCTATAGCCTGTAGGTTCCTCTATGAGAAAAAACCTTTTCATTCTGTGTGGACACAGGCTGTGTACCTCTGTTATCACCAGGAAAGAGTTTGGTCTTTGGGCAATGTCCTAGTGAGTCGTCTGCTGAAGAGGCTGATAAACCACCACTCTTTCTTCCCCTGGAAATCATCTCCATCTTTTTTTTTCTATACCCACAGCTGTCTGGATGATTTCCCAGAGACATTTTCTTTGATCTGTTGACAAAAGGTCAACAGCTAAAAATACAGCTTGTCACCTGAGTATTGCTAAAAAAAGAATACTCTTCAGATGGTCTCTGCTGTATTGAGGAAAACATGACAAGTGAGAGGTCTGACTTGTCACTCCTTGTGAGGAAAGTGATGATCACAATATTCAGTCAGCTCATATGCTGGCATTGTGCTGATGAAGATACAGTAGCTGGAAATTTCACAGGGACTCAATACCCAGGGTAGAAAGATAACTTTAAAGAAACTACACTGTGGACAGGCTATGTAAGAGGATGAGGGGCTGATATTCAGACTTAGCTGAAAAAAAAAAATAACCACACCAGTTTTCACACTGAAGAATGTTTCTCCAGAGAGGGAAGGAGAGCTGGAGAGATCTGAATCACCAGTCTCAGTCCACACTACACAAGGAATGGGCTCTTCCTACCTAATGGGTTAAAAATCTAATCATGTGGAGGAGCACAAAAGAAAATTAAAAAAACAAACCCCAAAACATATATATACCTAAATGCTTTACCATTTTACACTGAATTTTATATTTCACTTAGCCTGCTCTTGGCTCATTCAAAAAACAAGCAGTAACAAACTGAGGTTGTAGCAAATCTCATGGCAAATATTTTATATAAAAAGTCTGAATCCAGAACCATCTAAGGCTCTCAAAGGCTAAATTAGCTTAGGTAGAGCTTTATATAGAAAAAAACCCCACCAGTTATTAGCAAATTATGCAAAAGAGAAAGCCAATGTAAATAATCTATTAAAATTCAATGGTAATTATGCAAGTTTAGTTTCTATAGCTTTTGTCCTTAGTTCAGTAATAATGAACTCTCTATGAAGAAAATACCATGGCATTTCAACACATACAGTTCAAAAAAAAAAAAAAAGAAAAAAGTGAAACACCCCAGGACAAAAATAAATCAGTTTTTGCCTTATGTGAACTTGTGCACAAGATAGAATTGGACAACTTGAAAATTAAGTTAACACTTTTGTAAACATGCTGTCACATAGAAGTAAAAGATGGCAATTTTTTCATAGAGAAGATGGGAAAATATTATATGCTATATTTAGTTATTTTTTCACATTTTCAAGCCTTTGTCACTCCTTCTTTCTGTAAGCATACAGTCTATTTTCTTTATTCATCATCTGAAAATCTTTCCTGAGAGAACTCAAGAAGCAAGTTACAAATAAAAGACTTCATTTCTTGTTTTGTTCATAAACAACATAGTTTATGAACATGACGTACTAAGTTTAAAAGAAGTCTTTCACAACAATTTTAACAGCCAAATGTAACAGCTCATTTAGAGTCTTACTTTGCATGCAGCCAAAAAGTTGATCCAGATTGATGAAGAATTCTGAAAATATTGTGGCAAATTCCTCTTTTATTCAATATACAAAATACACCCTAACTAAAGGGAGTTGTAGATAAAATTTTCAAAATGTCATGGATAGAGTTTGTCACAATTTCTAAGCATTCTAATAATAACTAGATAACAGAACACCCTAAAAAATACTGAAATTATTTACTCTAACTAGTAACAGTGATCATCTCCTTTCCACTAAGGACTATATCACACAGATGATGCATAACACCTTAGACAGGATAACACATATGTATTGAATAAAATAACTGCAGGATCTGAATAATATTCAGGACAATAAGGATTATCTTTAAACAACCCATACAATTATTTTAAGGCTTCATCTGTTCAATGTTAAAAGTATTTGTAAGCCATAGTTTATTGAATAAATTAGACTAAAATAAACACAACTGATGCAGACATGCAAAATGCAGGTTTGCTCCTTACTTCAAAGGCAGTTTCTGAATCTGCGTGCTAAGAGTTTATTAAATTATATTTTGTACATAAATATGTATATATGCATATGAAAATCCAAGTAGAAATATTTCAACCTCACAGTGAGAGACTAGAAAATGATTAAAATATCAGGACAACTGGGATATGAGGTAGGGGAAGAATGGCCATTTGACTTTTGGCTGACACTTCCGACCATATGTGACACTTCCAACCATATGGTATAATGAATGTAAAAAATCAAATTATACACTTGACTGAACAACATCATGGGAAAATTTGTAGTCCAATTTGTTTCTTTAAACTGAAACTGATACCTGATTTCTAAATATGATGCCACTGCATTAGGTATAAGCTGTTCTGGAGTTAATTCCAGTCTCATCTCTGGCAGAACTATCCCTGTGAACCCTATGATATATTCTGCATTTTCCAGCAGCAATAAAATAGCTTTACCACATAAAGAAGTCAGAGGGAAGAAAAATAATCACTTCATCTTAAAATAAACAAATGCATTGAAAAACTTGAGATGGAAATAGTTTTTTAGTTTCTGTCCAGCAGTTTGCTGCAAATCATTTAGAAGTTTCATTACCTCCGAAAGCTGCAAGTAAAAGTGAATCCATGTCACAAACACTTGAGTAAGAATGAGACTTTTCTGGTCCCCTGAACCCCTGAACCCCCCATTCCTGTTGTGTTTGTTTATACACAATCTCAGTCAGATTTGAGTGTATTAATAATTGAGAACAAACATTTGCTAGCTGATTCTTAGTAGGTGATTTAACCCACTCAAATAACCTAACAATTAACATGTTGCCTTCATCTTTGGTTGTGCTGTAATTGTGTTGCTAGTTAAATAGAGAACTACCCTTGACTACAAGTGCAATTAATATAGTGCACTAGAGAGAAGCCTTCAAGAAACAAATTAGGTTTCCTTTTCTTATTATATGATCTGTTGTAGCCAAGTAGTTTTGCTGTAATTTTATGGTGGTTATAATTGACAACCACCTTCCTAGCCAAGGACTGGAAAATATACCCATAAAGACAACATACAAACACAAGGACAAATGTAGGCTGGGCTGAGTTACCCTAAGGAGCAGGACTTGGTGGTGGTGTATGAGAAGTTCAGTATGACCCAGCAATGTGCACTTACCCAGAGAGGCAAAATCTATCCTGGGCTGCATCAAAAGCAGAGTGGCCAGCAGGGAGAAGGAGATAATTCTGCCCCTGTGCTCTTGTGACAGCCCACCTGGAGTGCTGCATCCTGCTCTGGAGCCTCCACATAAGAAGGACTTGGACCCGTTGGAGTGAGTTCAAAGAAAGGTCACTAAGATGATCAGAGGGAAGGAGTTCTTCTCCTGTGAAGACAGACTGAGACAGCTGGGTCTCTTCTGGAGAGAAGAAGGCTCCAGGGAAATCTTTGTATCAGCCTTCCAGTACCTGGAAGGGGTCGGCAACGGAGCTGGAGAGGGATTTTTACAGAGAATACAGTGATAGAATGAGGGGTCATGCATGAACACTGTAAAAGTGTAGGTTTAGGTAAGATATTAAGAGAAATTCTTTACTCTGAGAATCCTAAGCACTGGCACAGGTTTCCTAGAAAAGTTTTGGGGGCCCCTTCCCTGAAAGTGTTAAAGACATAACTTCCAAGGCAAGGGGCTTGCAACTAGATGATCTTTATGGTTCCTTCCAACTCAAACCATTTTATAATTTCTTTCATATATCTTATAATTTCCCAAGACTTATTAAATCAAACAAAAAAATAATACTCACCAAAACTAACCAACTAATCAGACATATAAAAACAATCACAAACCAAAAAAAAAATTCCCTATATTTTTCCTGACTTGACTGCTTCTTTAAGTTTAAACAACATTTTAGGGAAAAAAATCTCCAGGAATCTGAACTGGAAAAGAAAATAGGTTCATACTGTCTTTATTGACACAGAGCCACAGTGCAAATTCTTTTGGCAAGTTAAGGGATAAATATAAAGCTGCCACTTTTTTTTAACTAGAACTGGAGTAACCAATGCCTTCAGTAGACAAGATACTTACTTGAACACCTTTAAGCTCACCTCTTAAATATTTTTTTTTTGAAAATATTTGCCCTGGCCTTATTTGAAAGGTTGTATAATCTATTATCCTTTATCAAAGAGAACACTCTCAAAATTAAAAAAGAAACCAAACATCATAGTTTGTTTTTTGGAAACTTCTCTGTCTACAAAGGAGACTGACACCAAAATGTTTCAGGAGAGAAACTTCTAGAATGGATAATTAGTTCATTAGAAATAATCCTTTCAAGCACCATTCTGGGACTAAAAAAACTAGAAAGACAATATGTCTGTCTATTCAGTATTTCAGGTCAGGATCATGAGTGTAATTTTCAAGCAAATATACCAGCTGGCCTTTGACTACCACTGCTTTCCTTGATATCACAAGTCATTTCAGAGCATGTGAAAAAGTTTTCTCTCAGAAAGTAGACCAGAAGGCTCCTTCTTAAGGTAATTCAACTGCTAATGGTCACTGAGAACCTGGGAACAGATTTAGAACTACTCCAAAGATAAATTCCTCTCTGTGATTTTGGGGAGTGCATCCTTTGGAGTGATTGCTTCCCTTGGCTGTACTGAAGACAGCTATGATTAATTTTTCTTCCTGTGAGTATTCACTTGAGTATTACTTTTCTGGTGACCCACAGCAGTCCATAACTTAAAAGTATCTATAATTTGTACTTTCCCTACTCTTTGGTCACGTTACATTACCTACTCACAGTTTAGAGTGAGACAAACCCTTTTTTGTTCCCTATGTCATTTTTTCCCTCAGCGTGAAAACAAAATATATCAAGAAAGCAAAGAACTGAAATGAGAGCTCATTCTGACACCTATTTGGTTGTTATCAGTTCCATAGCTATATTTAAGGCTCAAGGGGGGTTGCTATTTACATCTACTGATGGGTAAAAAACCACACTAATCATATAAAAGTATTTCTGCTGGTGTTAAACCTGCTTGGTTTAACAACTGTGTAGATGCAAAGATAAGTACCTATATAAATACTGCCTCTACATATATAGGTTAATTAAAAAAAGAAAGATACCATTGAGGGATAAAGTATCAGAGTCCACCCATCCCCCTGCTAAAACAACAACAAACCCCCAGTAATTGAAGTAAGAAGCTTCAACTCGTTAAAACAAACTGTTAAAGGAAACAATTTGCAGACAAAGCAGATGTTACACTGGTCTCAGCTGAAAAGATTTAGTTGCACTTCTGCTGTTTCATTTAATCAAAAGGAATTTCATGCTTATGGTTACTCCTTATATCATTCAAACCAGGCAAATGACCATTTTAGACTAGAGACATGCATATCTGAAATAATGATTCATAACAGAACACAAACAAGGTTTTAGGGAAAAAAAAAATGTCATTGCTGATAACTTGGTTTTGGAACAGCAGTGTTTTTTAATGAACTCTGTTTTCCATGTGTCTGGAAAAGTGTCAGCATTTCCTACAGTAATCTTTTTATGTGACCTCCTGAAGAAGGTGATATTAATACTTTTATAACTTACTGTCCTACTCACTTAGCCCAGTAAATTGTAGGTGTAGAAAACTCATTAGCTAAATATACATCAGCTGCAAATATGATAAAAACACTGATATTATTTGGTGTTGTCATTTCAGCTGACACCAGATTTCACTCACTGGTGGCAGCCCAAAAATTCATTTTTTGCATTTTTCCTCCTTATGTATTTACATTGTTTTCTTTACTGTCACATCTTCCTGTTCCCATCAGTCCTGAAAGACACAAAACTGAGACTGTATCAGTACCACAGATGGGAAACCAAGCAAAAGCAGAGACAAGTCACTTATATAAGTTTCAGGTGTAGCAGTGAAGTGAGTTGAAGTCTTGTAATTCTTACAGAGGCACAGTAAGCACTGTACAGTCTATTTTCTGAGATGAAAAATTATAATTTACATCACTTTGTCTCAATGTAATGAATACCTCTCTAGAGAGATGGAACAAAGAGTGGGGGGAAAGTTCCCAAGGCCAGAAAGAATTCAATGCAAATCCTATATTTTAGGAAGTGCTATGCAGAATTATCAATCCACTGTATTGAGACATAATGTGTGAAACTGGTGAAACACAGTTATAGATATCCTTATTGGTGTCCTTCTCTAAGCCATAGGAAATGATATTTGCAACAGACTAAATTAAAAAAATGACAGAGTGAACAAGTGAGTAGGCACACTTTACTCAACGTTCTGTTTTGAAATTATTATTTGGTTAAGTCACAGGTGAATTCTGCAGCAAATGGAAAGTAAATTCTACTAGCACAATTTTTTCTTTTTCTACAGATGTCCATCATACATACCCTCTGTTTTAAAGTCAACATTTTGCTCAGAAAACTGTGATATGCCATGAATTGGAACACTGACAGCAGCCCTGAGTTAGAAAGCGTGTCACTGAGCCACAGGATAGCTCAGGCAGGAAGGGATCTCAGGAGGGCTGTAGTCCAACCCCCTGCCCAAAGAAGCTCTGGGGTATGGGGAGGCATTATGCTAATATAGTGTCAGGTAATAAAATAAAATGAGTCATGCCTAATAAGAATGGGCTTGGCAGAATGTGCCCACAACCTTGGACTATATTTATTGTGAATATGTAAGTTAACTTTTTACAGGAACCTTTTTGTACTTGAAAGAAAGCAGCTGCCTTGCAGACAGGACAGAAACAACAAAGAAATACTCTTAGTATCCAGGTCAATGGGATATCAACAGACACATTCACATTTCTTACATATCACCAGCTCATTTGCTCCTGGTGCAAGAGAAAACAAATCATTAAATGCTGGACATTGCTAGTTTCAATAAAGCTATGAAATGAATTTGCGAACTTCAGCTGTACCAATGCAATTTGAGAGCTAATTCCATCCCAGAAATGGTCTTTGAAAGCTGTTGCTTTTCTGAGCCTCCCTCCTTGGTCCTTGGAATCTAAGGAAACGCAATTGAGAGAAATGTTGCATACTGCCATAAAGAATCATGACCTTGAATGCAGAATCTCTATTTATGCATATTTGTGTGTTCTGTCTGGTCTTTCCATGTGCCTCAATGCCATGAAATATCAGTGTAGTTTCTGCATATGGAGACTACTCTTGATTTCACAGAAACCACCACCAGCACTCTGAGGACTAATAATCCTGAATCCCAGTCAGTCATGTTCTAGACAGTCAAACTACCCAAGGAAGTGGCAGAGAGGTTTCCCACATAGTGTCCTGTGGTGCTGTGACTGCTGTATACTCATCTTTATTGTAAATAATTACAGAAAAAACTAAATAACAACAAAAAAGTATTTGTTTAAAAGAAATTTAAGGAAATTTTTATTTTCTAAATATATTATTAAAAGTTAAAACAGATCTGGAAGTTGTTTTTGCTTTTAACAGCTCCTGCACTGAAGTTGAAAAAAAAAAGCTAAATTTGACTCTAAGTGTCAAATGACTCTACTGTGTTTTACCCTTAAACATATATGATGCCAGAAGGCAGTTTGAAAGCAGTGGTTGAAAATTTTAAAGCCAGGGTGGTTAATTGCCAGAAAAATAAAATATCCTATGTGAAGTCAGTCCTCATGAACTTGTGCCTCAATGCCAGCAAATCCCAGGTGGGGTAATTATTACCAGTGATCTGTGAAGGATCAGTATAGGAATTTCACTGCCAAGAGATGAATCAAGCAGCCATAAACCATTTTCTTCTCACTTTAGGGAAGCCCTGAAATTTTCATTTAGGTTTGTATAGTAGCCTTCTAGTTTTGTATTTGAGATCATTTAAGAGATGGTAGAAGTGGTCTGATGAAGTGTGGCCCACATATTTCAGTTTGTCTTAAACTCTCTGCCTTCTGCAAGCTGCCTTTTGTAAAGTGCTTTGCTGTGACAGACAGGAAATCTGAGATGCATCACCTGAGCCATACTGTATTTCAAAATCTGATATGTGGAGCTGATCAGCATTGAGATCTGCTCTCTCTATGAGTCAACAGCATCTCAGCAGTGATCTGGTCTCCTCATTCACCTGATAATGAGGTGAGAAAATGATTGTGATAGTTTTCCAGTCCTTGGCCAATTCACAGTGCTATTACAGAATCAGAGAATGTGTGAAATTGCAAGTGACCACAGTGGGTCATCTGGTCCAACTGTCCTGCTCAGGCAGGGTCATCCCAGACCAATTGCACAGGGTTGTGTCCAGGTGGTTCTTGAATATCTCCAGTGAGGGAGACTCCACATCCTCTCTGGGCAACCTGTTCCAGTGCTCAGTGACCTGCACAGTGAATAAGTTCTTCCTCATGTTTGGGTAGATCTTCCTGTGCATCAGTTTCTGCCCATTGCCTCTTGTCTTCATAAACTGACAGTCCAAACCTGAGCAGAACAATGTTTGAAGCATTTGGGTTTTCTCCTGATGATGAGGCTTTTCTGTGATTTTTGGGATATACTATCCCATAAAACAAAACACCCAGCCCCAAAAAAATCCCAGACCTGAAATAAGACTAAATAAAATGCCACCAAATAATTATTAAGCTACACAAGCACTGAAATAGATGCTAAAGCTGTGAGCATATTGTAAGTGTCTTGCTTTCATAGAAGGCACAGACTGACATGGGGCACCTGATGAATAACTAGAGGCAACTTGAAAATCTGTAATAGTCCCATTGGCAACATGAATCAAGTCTAATTTCTGTGGCAGTCTGGCATGCAACTAAGTGAACATTCAAATATATTTTTGTAACACCATATGCCACTGGCAAATCTAAGTTATTAATAGAGTTCATTGTGAGGGAGCCATTCCATGGCAGATGCTTCCTTAGCACAACAGATTTAAATCTTACCAAGTGCCACCTTGACAACTCTGTTCACCTAGATTGCCCATTTTCAAATTTTCTCATGTTATACTTTCTTCCAGCACAATCTTTATGACAGAGAGTACTTTCTGTAACAAAATTAGAACACTAAACTATTAATCTTCTTGTAATCTCTTTTCAAAATACAGCTACATTATGATCAGTACAAGCCACTCAGTGATGAGTACATGGTGGGTGCAGAGTTCCTGTAGTCACTGATTGCTAAAATGTATTTAATATTATTTCCTTTAACAATCCTCACACTGTTTGTGCTAGGATGAATCGCCTTTCAGGCAATAACCATCTTTATGTTGCTTGCTCCAGCATGATGTTCTGATGCTATTTCAAAAATAAATTGCTGTTACAGCACAAGTGGCATATTGTCATACACTGTATCAAAATGAAGACAAAATCATTTGATAATTTTGTCATGTGGGCTATGTATTTATTGCTTTCTTTGATTTCCTTTCTAAAAAGAATTTGGCAGTGTTTATGGTATCTAACGGGAGTGACAACAGGAACATTTCCACTCTATCAGAACTGTGGTACACTGCACTATTGGGTCAATACAATCCATCATATCAGTCTTTCCTGTCTTGTTCAGGTTATTTCTCTATTCCAGATTGATTGGTTACATGGCATATTTTTAGAAGATAATGTCATAAAAATACTAACATGACATTATAATTAAGCATAGCCCATATTTTTCCTGCCTTTTTATCAGCAGTTTAACCAAGACATGAAGAAACAAATAGACATCAGACAGCCCCACATAGCAAATCAATGGCAAAAGTCTAGGGTAAACCTTATTTTAAATCTAGAGAAAAAAAAACCAACCAAACAGATTATGTGATACTAGAGATTATGTGATACTAGGAAAAAGATTTGATGTTTAATGTCCTTTGCACCTTCAGTAGATACTGTAAAAATGTACAAAATGACTTAATTATTTATTCTAGTATTAATAAAGGCACTGGAGACCTCTAAGATCATATTTAGCAGCTGGGCTGATTGCTTTCTGCAGTGAATTTGTGGCAGTGATAACAAGGCTTCATAAAAGTCACCATTTGCTGTGAAAAATCAAAGACCCAGAAGAAATGTAGAGCAAGAAATTCACAGAGAAATGTATCAGGGTTATCAAAAGTAGAGCCATGGGAGCTAGGAAGAAATTGTCTAGCAAGAAAGCACATAAACCTTTCAGATAACTTAATAGAAGCCAAGGGAAGTGTTAAGGAAATTAGGACAGTAAACCAAGGATAGGAAAAAAGAGAATTAAGTGATTAAAAGGAAGCAAGAGCAATGAAATGGAAAGCTATGTTTTCTAGTTTGTTCTAGAGAACAAACTAAAAGACACAGAGTAAATTGGATGTCCAGGTATAGGGTGAAAATACTGCACTATCTGCAGAAAACCATCTTTAAGTGTTTTCTGTTGCAGTTTAGATGAGCTTTGATAACTGAAGTGATAGTAGATTTTCAGACTATATTGGGTTGCAGCACATGCTTTGGACACTCATTTCTGCCACCTAGTAAAGGTCTTTGGGGAGCATTGACTTTAAGGATGATCAAGAGTCATCAGTCACCACTACAGCATTAGAAGCTTCTAGTTCATGGGATCATATATAATGCAATATGTGGAAAATTGACATATAGATGGTTCTATGATTCATCACCTAATCTACTATATTTGTTTAAGATTACAAAAAATATTTGAGAGAATACTACTACTTCAGTTGTCCTTTCAGGCTGGTTGTAACTCACATATGACATCTGTAAAAAACCTTTGCTCTTGGTCAAAATGTCTGTGCTGGTTTACAGTGCAATCAGCACCTTCAGTGCAATCAGTATGATAATGTCATTTGCTGTTGTGAAGACTTCATTGGAAATGGTTGCAACTCTCCTCCACCAGGTTCACTTTGATCTCTTGGAGAGAATTTAAAGGAGAGGGAATGCTTTCTGCATTGCAGTCAGGTGGCTGTAACAGATGAAGGGAAACAACCTGAAACTGTAATAAAGACCATTTTTAAGCCTTTTACTACAAGCATTTGCCTGTAAATTGTTGATAGAGTTCACAGTCCCAGAATGCTGTTTCATTAACTTCAATTTCTGAATGTAGCAATACTGCTGTGCAAGGACCATTTCAATTCTGCTATGTCTACTGACTGCAACATTATTGTCTGAGCTTACCATCATCACTTATAGATTTACCATTTCAAATCCAAATTACTAGAGACCACTACCCAGTAAAGCCCATATTAAACAATTTCAGATCCTGCTGACAAGTGGGAATGCAGCAGCCTGCTATACAAGCCTCATGCTAGATGAGAAACTAGGGCAGGATTTGCAGAAGTGGGGAGACGAAGAAGCAGCTGGTTACAGACCACTGCCTGCCTGCTGTGCCTGCTGTGCCCAGTGTCACTCTCTACAGGAGAGGCTGCATCATTTCATGAGACCTTTTTTAGCACCATAGCTACATCTTGCCCATGAATGTTACCTGCCATCTATTGCATTTTTGAAATGAGGATGGCTTAGGCATTGTTTTTTCCTTCTTCCTCAGGAAAAACAAATAGGAGCCAAAACTCTGAGTGCTGGCTGCTATGCATTTGAAAGCTCATCTACCTCTTTTTGTTAATGAACTGGCAAGGGGAGCTCCTTGAGATGAGCACCCAGCCCTCTGAAGGTGGCTGCCTTTCAGAAGCTGTTCTCTCTTTGCTTGTATTCAGATCATGATGTAAAACCCCATCTTTCTTCCAACAGTAAAGGGAGTCATATAAATGCTGCTATTTCTTCAGTTTGTACTTTTGATTCTTTTCCAGACAATCTCTATGAAGTTCTGTATCTAAAATGAAGGAAGAGTGGATGGTAAATGTGTAGTTGCACATGTACACCCTTTGACTTAATAAATAACTTCAGAGTACATCTACATCACCTCATAGACCTGACACTAACCTTATACTCTTCTCTAAGGGACTACTTCAGCTCTGGGATGAAAAATTGAATTCAATTTAGACTTTAAGTCCAGAGAGAGTATTGCTTAATATCATTACATTGCATGTCCTGTCTGCTGTGATTTTTGTCTGCTTGAGTTTTTTTGCTTTGGGCTTAGAACAAACTTATACTCCACTTAAAATCTAAGATGACATTTAAGTACTGACTGAGGTGAATACATGAAAACTAGAGTTGCAGAGATAAAATGATAATCCAGGCTACAAGATTGTGTCTTAACTCTTTTATTCCCCATCATACTAATTGAGATGCTCTCTAGCCCTTTGAATTGTTTACAGGCAATTTTGGTAACCTACTGGTTATTGGAATAAATAAATATTTGGAATTATTCCTTCACGGTGGCAGGAATTGTGTGAAGATCTTATAGGAACTGCAAAAATGTAGGCATCTTTTCAAAAGGAAACAGCCATGACTCATGTTAGCTGAGCTCAGTTTCCCAAAAGATAATTTTCAGACCCAACCTCATTACATTGAATGTCATGTCAGTGCTGTTGCAATTGTTTACTCAACACCAAACTGATAAACTGTTTAGGCAAGCACCCCTCACAATGGTACAGCCACATACAGCCAGAAATAGACAAGTTCATAGCCACAAGTAGCAGACCAGCAACACTAGAACATGAAAGATAGTAGGAACTATCTTTCAAATAATGCCATAAACAGCCTTAAGCCACTGTAAGTAATGCAAGCTGTGTCCATTTTTAGACTAAGACAATTAAAGAGGGACCTGTATGTATGTATGAACAGCAGTGTGGAGATTTGATGTGTCCTCCCTGATGAATATTTCATTCTTCTGTCATTGGTTCCAGAAGACCCTATACTGATGTGCAGCTACCCAGTCTGGTTAATACTTAGCTCTATTTGCCCAAATCTTCTCTCAATCATGACTGCCTACTAAATATTACCAAACTGCCTTATGTTTATACAAGTGGTCATTTCTAAGTTGTGTTTACATTATTGTTTGTATTAGAATAATTAATCTGATTTTCTAAGCTCTTATTCACAAAGGGAAGGTCTACTTACCCCATATAAGAGTAAACCTTCCTGACATTACTATTTAAGAACACTTTAAATCACTTATTACTTCTAAAATGATGGCATTAAGAGTTTCAAATAGTTAATGAGTTGGGGAGATCTTACTAAAAAACCACAAAAAGGTACTCTATTGTTTCTTACAATAGGTCCTGCTTTATAAACTTTAAGAGTTAAACTGTTTCATAAGATCTATGAAACTTTAGCCATACTTTGGCAGTGACATATGCAATCGACTCTTAATTGGAAGGGAAGCCAAATAGAAGGCCAAAAAGTAGCAGAAAAATTTGATTTAAGAGCAGTTGGTAGTGGTGGTCTTTACCACAATGATAGGAAATCAGGTGAGAAGTTGCAGTTTATGAGACACTCAGGAGACTACAGGGAATACTGAAGAGAAAATATTTTTTGATTTTGTTGTCTTAGTGCTTTAGTGCTTAGTGGTTATAATTTTCTTTTCTCTTTTCCTCTTTCAAGTACCACGAATTCTCTTCAGGTGAATGACAAAATAAAATTTTCTACTTCTTTTTGTTCATTGGAACCCTTGGAAATTCAGCATAAACGCCTTCAAATTATTCCTTAGAGATGCGGGGTTTTGTCCTAATGATTTTGCATTTAATAATGTATATTGCAACATTTTCTGTATGCAATACCTTGTTATTTATTAAGAACAAATAACCATCATGAAGGGCAATTTTTCTTACATGGTATTTACAGGAAAAGAAAAAATTATTTCAAAAAACCAAAATGTTTGTTTTTCCCCCATTACCTCTTCCCTTTGCCAATAAGGAGGGAAACTCGCCAAACTTTTGTTTGGAAATAGGAAACTTAATTCCAAAACAGTTATGAAACCTATTCAAACATCATGAAAAATAAGAAACTCTCAAAATAAGAACTAAAAATCTGAGACATGCTTTCTAACTCCCCCAAAATCCTTCTTTTTAGAAGAAGCAGTAAGCCCAGACCAGTCATGGCAAGGCTTTGTCAGGCTGTGAAATGGCACACAGCAGGTCAAACTTCAGTTCTAATCAATCCCATACCACACTTTAGAAAACTCTGCACTTCAGGACCATCATCTAGGGTAGGAGGAAAATAAAGTTAGCAGTAAATAGGAAAAAAAAACAAACATTAAATATAATCCTGCTTTGAGAGAAAAATTGTGCTTTAAACTCTGTTTCTCTGATATTTTTCTTCCCAAAATGTGCCATATGCAGGCTAAACCATGGTTGACAGCTTCATTTTCAAAGATTCAAAACTGTGTTGATTAAAGTTTTGATGCTGGCATTTCTTAGTTCCACAACACTATAAAATTTATTCAGCTGAACTACATGAAATAGGCTGTATCTTAAGAGGAAGGAAGGAAAAATGCTTTATGGATTCAAACAAACACATTTAGCCTTTTGTTGAAATGGTCATTGTGAAAGTCTATTTGCACATATTCAATAGTGGCTTTTTAAAAATGTGCATCTTCTGTCTTTATTTATTTTCAGTGCTATCTCCAGAAGGTGTCAAGAAACAGTGTTTATATTAAACAAAAATGTCAGGGTGCCAATGTTAGAGACTCTGTCTGTAAACAAATCAAAACCTATAAAGATCATAAAGTTTGCAGCAAAAGTTAAAATAAAAATGCAGCAATAAATCTTTACCCGCAAAGTTTAACATCCCCCCCTTTTTTGATTCATATTCTATTTCTTACTTTGCTCTCAGGGAAAAAAAAAAGAAAAGAAATAAAAAGAAGCATTGTGCATTCATCAAAATAGAGCCATTGCCAGAGCACTCTTTTGCTTTATGGTGTGAATGAATTTGGGATAATTTAATGTCCTGATAACAATGAAAAATCACATTTTCTTGATAATAGTTAATGTAAAAAGGTAAACATTTCTTGCCGAAGCTTTGTTTTGCAGTTTAATCTTCTGTACTGTAAATATTTTCTGTACAAGTGTTTATAAGTTATATGCTTTGCATGTTTTTTTTACAGTGTTTAAAAAACCCAATGTCAGATGTTACATAAACAAAGATACAAAAGGAGGTTAGATCCTTATCCTGAAAAAGCATAATAACCTGCTTTTTTTCTTAACATGTGTGTCAATAATTTAAAGAAAAAATGAGATGTATTTATTGAGTACTAAGTATTGACTCGTGCCCTGAAAGCACGCTTTAGCAGTTCCCAGGCAATTTAATAAATTTTGAAAAATCCATGCTTTTCATGGGATTAGAAGGAGGAGGTCTATTTCTTTCTTCAGAGGACAAAATTAATACCGCTTGAATCTTAAGTTTTGCTGTTGTAATTATACTGTAAAGGACATCAGTAGTTAAAAGCAGAAGGAGGCAGAACTTTTCATGCTTTGCACTGCTAAGCCATGAGCTGATGAGCCTTTGTTCATGGACATAATTCCTGTTATGGTGATGACATTTATTATAAAGAACATATATCTTAAATTCATATAAACGGAATGTTTTGTGGGAGGATGAGCTGCTTGTTTTTTAAAAATGCTCATTTTAGATCTTTGCATACACGGCACTATTTTAGTTGAGGCTAATCCTGAGCCAAATGCCCAGCTCATTATAGCACTCCTCCTCCCATTTAAGCTAATGACAAAAAGCCTCCCTCACTTGGCAGAAGTCAGGTCAGACCTTGGGTGGGCTGCAGGGCACTTAGGCACATGATCCTTTCCTCATTGCCCTGAGCCACTGCAGATTTCCCAGCAGCTCATTGCAGATCCACGGAGCATCCGTGCTGATGGTCCATGCAGAACAGCCAACTGACCTCCACCTGCCCTGGCTGTGAGAAAGTCAAGGATACTGCTCCCCCTCTTCAGCAGTCAGTCTTGAAGATGGACTTCAGCCTGATGCAGGGCATGTTTGGTAACTATAGAGTCACCGAATTCTTTCACAGCTTTAGAAAGTGCCTGGTATTTATTTTTTGATGAAAAAAAAATATATTTGAGTTGGCTTCTGAAGCTTTCTGAAACCTGTTAGCAGTTTTGTAAGCAAACACATAACATTCTCCTTAATAACAAAGAAAATGTGAATTAGAGAAAGTATCTATAGTACAGAAGGAGCTGAAAGTTATTCTGTCATCTGATAAACTGATTTTTTATTTAAAGAAAGGCAGCCAGATCCTGACTTTGCCTACTTTAGGGTCTCATTTAAGTATTTTTATTTGCTTAATCTAAAATTAACATGATTTATCATACAGACAGTGAGATTTAGCTCCTATTAATATCTGTCAGATATTAAGTACATCTAAGTACAGTCACCCCAAACTCAGTACACAGCCAATGCAATAATCATGTTCAGCACATGTTCAGTTATAAGGGATTGGTTATCCCCATTCCTTGCTCCAGGTATGAAAGCAGCTGATACAGTGGGTGACACCACAGAAGGGCAGCTGAGCTTCAACAGCTGCTTCATGTAATAGACATTTATGTTTTGCAAACCCAAATATCATTTGGCTGAATTAGGAGCTGAAGCTTACCATACATTTATAGCTAAACTAGACATGATTTTAGCAATGGCATGGCAGATGAAGCTGGGAGTGGATATAGAGCTCCATAGGCTGCTTCCAGCCTAACAGTGGAAGTGTACACACACCTATACCATAATTCCTCAATTAACAAAACACAAGCCTTGTCTGCATAATCCTGGTTATGACTGTTGGGAGTATATTTGCTCAGATATCCAAGGTTTAAAGTTCACTGTGATCTAGGAAGACAAATTAAAGCTAGTGAGTTTGCTATATGTGCTCCTGCCCAGGCCCCACATCAGGCAGTGCAAGATGTGTTTGTACCAGGAGTGCTAGAACACGACCTGGGGTGTATTAAAAGAACACTTTGCTAATACAGTCACTCCAAGCTTCTTAATCCTGTCATTAGATCAGAACATGTCATTGCTGCTGATGCCTTTGCTGAGCATGTGGAAAGAGAATTCTTCACTAGGCTCTGGTATCGCAGCTAACATCAAAAGGATCTCATATTTTAGAGGTACTCTTCCTCATGTCACATTTTCCTGACATATTGCTACACCAACACTTGGTCTTATAAATTTATCATCCATTTCTATACTTCCTTAGTTCTCACCTCTTTATGAAAAATGCTTTGGTTATTATGTAATTTCTTATTAATAATTAAGAAAGATAACAATTTAATGTTGCATAAATTATGTTTTGGAGACTTTTTGTGCAGCCCTAGTCTCATAGATAATACATGCCCCTAATCATATTTAGTAATGCTTTTGCTACTCTTCTCACAGCTCACACGACGTAAATTAAAACTATTTTTAAAATTTATTTCATTTTGTTTTCAGTAACTCTATTTTCAAGGTACTTGCTGAAAGTGAGATTTCATGTGACAGTAATTTTTGTGGTTTAAGCTTCAGTTGTCATCAGAGACCGGAAAAATTAAACTCCTTTCTTCTGCCTCTCTTTTATTTCACAATTTATTTATTTTGTTTTTTGATTAGACAAAAAACATGGGGGGTCATTTTTTAATCATAAACTTGTACAATATCTCAAGCTGGAAAGGACCCATAAACATTGTTGATAGATTATTGGTTTAGAGAGCCAGGAATTCCCATTTGCTGTTCCATCTGAAAGCCCTATGAGAAGGAATTTTGGAAGGAAGATATAGAAATGGAAGAAATTACTGTTTTCTTCTTTTACTGTGAACAATATATCTTGTATTGAACATCAGGAAGACATTGTACCTTTGAACATCTTCTGTAGAACTCCAACATTTATTTTTAATTTTAAACCTTACTTTCTTCCTTTTTTCCACATTATAAACTTGAAGATCATGACCAATCATTATTATTGTTATCATCGCCTAATATTTTTTAATAGTACTGACTATATTCTTCCTGTGTATCTTTAACCTCCTGTAAATTATTCTCACTATATTACAGATATCTATACCCATGGATACTGGTATTGTGTAAAAACTCAAAGAAAATATTATGGTATGATGATTTTAAACCACAGTCTTCTTACCTAATGATCAGATTTGCTTTCCTTTAGACCATTTTGGAAAAAATATTACTTTTATACAGTTAGTATTGTCTATTCTATTGAAATAATTTTGGCTAGATTTTTCAAAAGCAAATTTTCTAGAGTATGTTTTTTTGCTACATGGGAATGTATTCTGAGAATTACTAGACATTCATAAATCTTCCAGATAAATCTGAAATTTTCCTAAGTATTTGATAGATCCAAAGAGAAGCAGTCATTCTCCAAAAAGGCCTTGTAAAATAACAAAAGAAACAGACTTGAGATTAAATACTGCTCAGAAAACTGAAACACAATGACCTATTCATTTGAAAACAGCCTTGAATTGGAAAAGCACCTTGACTTTCTGCAATATACAAAAAACCAAGATTGATCTGGAAAACACCTCGACTTTTTGCAATATACAGAATAGATGCAGAGGTTTAGGGGGTCCAAAATCTAAATTCATCTTGCCTTTGCACTTGCCTTCATGCTGGTGGCTCATGCTGATCAAGCTGCTGAGTTCTTTGGTGTGAGTTTAGCCTTACTGCTCACTGGCTTTTTTCAGTCTATAAGACACTTGTGTCCAGGAGGTTCAGTTATCAGTGTGTTTGGAGGTTTTTTCACAAACAGGACGGGACTCCTGGGATACATTCCTTGAGCTTTTACTGCAGCATCAGCCTCATTACATGGTCGAGACAATAGGAAGATGGCAACAGCTCAAGTCTTGCTAGCAGCAGCCAAAGATTTCTTTGTTACAGAGCATTTTAAAAACTTTCTAGCCAATAGCATATTGCTAAAGCTTACAGACAATTGCTCTAGCCAATCACTAAAAGCACACATACACTTGCTTCATACAATGCTCCCTTATATGCCTTCTATTAACAATACACAATACACCATTATTAAGCTTAAAACCTTCTACTATCTTGCTAAGCATATTTTTCTGCAGTCTTAAGGTCCATCTTAGCCAAGTCTAAAACCCAAGCTATTGTTTCATGTCCTTGCTTGCTCTACTATTGTAACTTTTTCTACTTTCTGACTTTGCAGCTGCAGCTAGTTCTAAGTTTTCTGTTCTTTCTGTTTCTAAGACCTGCTGTTACAGCTTTTTGGAAATCATTTTACCTTTACTGTTTCCCACAATCAGTACTGCAATCAGGACTTCAGGTAGTGCTATGGTAAAATATCTTATAATAGCTCTGTTCCAGGGTTTTGGGCACACCCTCACACCTGGAGGTTGTGGTGTTTGTGAGGTCCCAGGATGAGGTGAGAGATGAGAATCTGACTCCTTGTTCTCAGAAGGTTGATTTATTATGATAAGATAAGATATGATATGATATTATGGTATACTAAAAGAAATAGAGAAAAGACTCATCAGAAGGCTTACCAAGAATGGTAATGAAAGCTCGTGACTGACCCCTCAGAGTCTGACACAGCTGGCTGTGATTGGCCATTAATTAAAAACAATTCACATGGAACCAATCAAATATTCACCTGTTGGTAAACAATGTCCAAGCCACATTCCAAAGCAGCAAACACAGGAGCAGCAATCAGATAATTACTGTTTTCATTCTTCTCTGAGGCTTCTCAGCTTCCCAGGAGAAAATCCTGGGCAAAGAGGATTTTTCAGAAAATGTCATGGTGACAGGAGGTTACCTGCCTGTGGTCCATCCTGGACACTCCCTGGCCACTCATTTCCCCAGTCTTCATCCTCACCCCAACCTGTGGGCTGGATCCTGGTGCACCTTGGTCCACACCACTGCTGAGGTTTCCTCTGAGGCTTTGCAGGTTTCCAAGCTGTCCCCATCACTGTCCCTGTCTGAGGTCACTGTCCCCACGCCAGCCTTGCTCCTGTGCTGTGCATTGCCATGGTCCTGCTGGATCTGTGTGCCAGGGCTGCTCTGGGCTCCCAGCTGCTTCCCTGGAGCAGCCATTCCCTGGGGGGCCCTGGCACTCCTGGGGTTTTTACAATCTCATCTTTGTATAGAATTAAATGCCACATGAGTTTTAACAACTTAATGTGAAGCAAGTTGGAGAATGGCAACAAGAAATACAATGGAAAAGAGTGTTTTAATAAGTTGTGAACTTAAACCAGTAGTGGATTAGTCATGTTACATTTTGCATTATTACTTATATTACGGCTTTAAATAAGTTATATATTTGTTTTGCACTGTCAATACTGAAACTTAAATGGAATAATATCATTTTAAGTACAGTTGATATTAAAAACAGAAATAAAAATATTTTTCACTGTCATCTTTCCAGTCACAAAGAAAGTATGATGGACAAGACAGGGAATTGTAATTTTCAGACCACAGGCTGTTGGAGAGTTATTGATATTTTTTTTTATTCTGTATTTATTGCTGGCTTTTCCTTTCTTTATTTAATATTTTTATTGCTATCATTCTTATTATAAAAACAGGGAAAAAAAGATACACATGAAAAAGCTGAAAGATGAAATTATTTCTCAGCTCCTAATGTTGACAGTATCATACCATACACAACCACAAAACTGTAAGAAATGCCTCAGCAACTGAGTTCTTTTTTCTGTCATCACAGGACAAAGAATTTGAGTTTTAAATGTCCTTAGAGCCTCTGGTCTAAGTGCTGGTGCTCTCCCACATACTGCTAACTACAAGCCACAACCACAAAACAAAAAATTCATTGTAATATGCAAGATAAAGAGGAAAGACAAGAAAAAAAGATGTTTCAACAATAACAGGGGATTTATGTGAAAATTCTGGATGATGTGAAGATGTGAACTACACCTCAAGGAAAAAAAGAGAAAAAAATCCAGGCTCCAAAGCTAACACCTCAGAAGAGCAAGGATATCTCTAACTGCAGACATCTTCCAGTCTTTCAGAGGAGACTTAAATAAATACATTAAATATTTCTAAGACAGATATTAAAATTAAAAAAAACTTTTGAATGAAGCAGATTATTTTTGTAAGTTATGAAGTATGCGATTAATATAGTAAAGGCAGTACTACAAACATTTATCATAAGGAAAAACACAATCATGTTCTTTCCAATCCCTCTGAATGCATGAATGACATGTTTGGCTTCCTGATTAGGACCACCCTTATATATACTTACAGACTTTTTTATCTATGACTGTAACTTCTATCATCTGTGTAAGAGTAAGAAAATTAAGTAAAATATCTAGGCAGTGAAAAAATTTCAAGGTTTTGTTTTATGCAAAATTTTGCATCTAAAAAAGTAGCTGAAGCATTTTAAATTAGTCTTATTAAAACCTTTGAAAAATACAAGGATTTTTTCTGCAAAACAAATATGAAGTCGCTGTATGTCTAACTGTAGAGTTGCAGATTTACTTTTATTAATGCTATGTTAAGTTAATATGTTAAAAATTTAGTACATTGGAGCATAAGAGAAAAAAGAAAAACTTCTTATCTTCACTTTGCAGGAAGGAAAATTATGCAGAGAAAGACCAAGTGCCCTCTTTAAATCATGCAGGGAATTAAAAGAGAAACCTAGAATATATTTGAACATAAGGCATTCCTCTTTTCTTTGATTCTACTATAGGCAATAGATTCAGTTTATTTTGATGCCCTAAATATTTTTCCTTGTACAGAAAGAATTATGAACGTTGAATTTGTATGTTCTTTTCTATAGGAAATGGAAGGAAAGCAGTCCTCCAAACCCTATTGATGATAACTATAATTGCAGTTAAAGATTCAAGTAGCCAGCAAAATTTTGGGCTATGGCATGGTCATGAGTGGGCCTTGGCTGGCTTTTCAGCTGACAATAGCTGAAGGTAAGGATTCTAAATCATGGAAAAAATGATTTTTTATGTTGTCATTGATGACTCATTTTGCTTCCTTCACCATAAGCCCTACTCTCCAAATTGTTCGATTTGGAGAGAAATGTTACTGCCCTTCAGCCCAGACTTGCAATGAACCAGCTGTACCCTGACCCAGTGAACCCCAGCTCTGGCATCAGCAGCCAAATTCCATGTGAACAAGATGATGAGCACCTCTGAGCCAGGACATGTGCTGTGCTCACAGTAGGGGTCACCTACTATGGGTTCCAATCCCAGTCCAATAGGCACCTCAGAAACCTTCCCCTTGCATCAGTGGAATATATTTACATTCAAATTTAGTGATAAATCCAGGGTCCTTCTGCCTGTGTTCTGAGCCAAACAGTGTATGGAGCTTGCACTGGGTTCCCAGTAATAAATCTGAATTCCAGTTGGATTAATCATCTCATTTTCAGTAGTGCCCTACAATGTTACAAGGTTCTTTTTCACCTCAAGGCACGGGCAAAGCAAGAAGCAGGAATGAATTCTTATATGCTGGCAACATATGGTGATGGTGCATCATTACATTCATGGACAATTTTAATTAAATCACCTGTAAAGGGCTGTAATTTTCTCAATAAAAAGTGTGTAACTTGTAAACTAATACACTGCCTTTTTAAATAGAAATTTTAAAATTATTTTCAAGCAAGGTCTTTTTCAGAGATTTTCTATTTAATAAAACAACTGGGCTTCCAAGACCACCTAGCAAGAGCATGTAAAGCAAATTACTACTTAATTGAAATCAAACCTACTACTCAACATATAGTGTAAAGTTATTAAAGCTGGAAAACTATACATATTACAGAATTTTTCACTAAACTAGCTAGCTTCAAATTAACCTCCCAGCAGTACATACTTGATACAGTCTGGCAGGCTTTCTTTTCACTTTCCAGTTTTATTATTTGATCTGAGTTTCTGGACAACTTCAAGGCTCTAAGAATAGGTTGGCTTAGTAACCTTTGCCTTATAGCTTTATTTGCTATAAGCAAATTTCTTTATGGTGGCAACTTTGGACACAGTCTCATACAAGCACAGAAGAGAAAAATCAAAGGCTTCCCCTTGAAAAGCTGGTTCACCAAAATGTTACATTCCAAAGAGTTCATATTTTTATCATGCCAGAGATATTTTCCTTGAAGAAGGAAAATTACAGTTGTATCTTGACATGGTGTGATGAGCTGCAGGTCTGATTTGCATTTTAATTAACCCCAACAGACAATATGATGCTTCGTTGCTGCACAAAAAGAGAAAAATAAAGGTCAAAGTATAACTTGTCTTTTGGAATTAAGTCTTAAACACATCTCTTAGCTTTTTTTGACATCAACACTTATCTTTACCAAGATAAAACATCCTACTTCTGCATGCATCCAGATACAGTAATCTGACAGACAATTTGTAGCAATTCTCAAAATAATGCTATTATCAATTGGAAAGATACGATAAGGACCTAATTTTCAATGTAAATAAGAAAGTAGAAATACATTAAAAAACACTGAAAGAAACCAATTAGATAATAACTTAGATTAAAATTAGATCATGTTTGAACCTGGAATAGAATCCTCTACTACACAGAGAAAAAGAAGGATCCAAGTATGACTTTTTTACCTTTGTATACCAAAGCTTGGTTTCCTCTTATTGTTTCCTATTTATATTTACTTAAAATTTATATTTGGTACTGTGCTCGTCACATCTAGAAAATTTTTAAGTCATAACTTTTTTTAGATTTTTTTTTTTCCTTATCTGTATGTAATATATTTGGAAGGGTAGGATGGCACAGGTTTCTGCTTTAGTAGATTAGCTCTGACCAGCCCTGTTAATATTTACTAGAGGGCCATCTCCACATTCTTACTTACTGTGATATAGTGCATAAACTGGAAATTATGTATGCTCTGATACTACATTTTGTAGTACTCTACATAATTGTCTCCACCTGTGAAAATTCATAGACGGAGAGGAACTGCTATAAAATATCTCAATGGGATCATACAGATGTTGTTCCTTTTAAGGCAAACAGAAATAGTTGTAAGGTTTGCTTCAGAGATAATTATTCTATGCCATGGAGGGATTTAAGCCACTCTGGGTTTATTCTTCGTGGTCAGTTTCTGCTTTGAGTTCCTCAGGTGGAGGTTCAGATGCAAGCTGAGTTTGCAGAATCATTCTGGAATAAACAAGGCACTGACTCCATAGGTGAAGATTTAATCCAGAGCCTGACCTGTTGTATTTTTTGTGTTGTGGCAGACAGATAGAGAATAGCTATTTCCTTGTGTCAGATAGCTGCCTAATGTACCTTGCCTCCAGACTTGGATCCTCATGGAAGGATTGCTCTGTGGCTAGATTTATGCATCTCAAAAGGCTGCAGAGATAATAGGATGGAACACGTGTGCTACTGATTAGGATTTGCTCCTAAATGTCTTGCATATGCATGAGACAGTTTATTTGTATTTTTCTCACAAACAACAATGGAAAAAAATATTCATATGTCTAGAAAGGCTTGCAGTCAAGGAAGAATAATCTAAAAGAATGTTTGAAAAAGCTCCCATTATGGGTTTAGCAAATGCTGTAAATTCGAAAGATTCAAAGAAAGGATCAATGTTACACAATTTTGTATTTCCAGTCAGAAGCACTACAAAAGACCTTCATTCTTCATTTCAATGTGCTGCTTCATTCAAACAAGAATTTATGTTGCCTCTTGCAGGACCAGGGTTTATACATTTTTTACAGCACCAGTCCTTATCTCCCATAGCAAAATAGCAAGCACAAGAACTATAGGTATATCTGTGCTGGAAGGTCTGAGTATCCAGGCTCTAGTCTACCTTCAAAATCCTGGTAAAGCTATTTGAAATGCTAGGAATTACTTTTTTATTGGATTTGGTGAAATCACATATACAAGGAAAAGGAAGCCTGAAATTGTCATAAATTAAATCTGTCCCATTTCAGGGTTTGGTGGACACATTCTCTTAATTTTCCCTGAGATTATATTAATCCAGAAACTGTTGTAGCAGCAGAAAATTGATCTACTTAGAGCTGAAAGTCTTTCTAAGAGGTTGCTCTCAGTGCACAGCCACTGGCATAAAAGTGTTCCTTTGTAGTTGGTCTGAAAATGTCAGAGGTGATGTGCAATATAGAAAGATTACAGCATTCCTTTGCAGAAATGTTCAGAGTTTAACCACATGAGTTGTGCTTCTAATCCTAATGCCCTTCCAGCACTACTACTTTAGATGTCTCTGTGTTTCAATCCTGTTCAAAACAGGGAATGCCAGAGAAGAAATTATTTTATCACAAATCCTCATCTGTAAAACACAAACAGTAGAATTCTTCCCATAATGAAACAAGCCCCATTCTTCCCATAATGAAACAATAACCTTGCAGTTTTGAAAATTTAATTGAATTGCTGAAGGCTGGGTAGCTCTCGCAATAATTCTTTTGGACTCAGAGAACATTCTGAAATGTCTAAACTACTTGTTATGACTTGAGGAATCTCTTGCTGTATCAACAAACAAGAAGAGCCCTAGAAAATACTTTAATCACAATAGGAAAACAATTGCCATTCAGATATTTACTATTGTAGGCTATCATGAGAAATTTGGATTGAATTTTTTTTTAGATTACTGAAATATTTTTTACTGTGAATGAGAGAGAGAGAGAAAGAAAAAACACGTAGTGTAATCTTTCACTTGGAGTATTGCAACCTGTTTTGCAACATCTAGCAAATATTTTGTCTGCACACTTAGTCTTATCATCAGTGTTTGCTGTTTTTTATCAACTTCACATATTCTTCCACATCTTTACTGAAGCAGTGACAGCCTCCATGAGTAGAACAGTCTAAAAACCCACCAACAACTGTTTCACATTGACTAGACTTTGAAAGTGATGGGCCCAACTATTTTTTACACTCACATCCTTCTGTAAACAATACATCAACTGAATTTAATACCAGTCAAATAAAAAAGTACTATTAAAAATAACCAAGATCCTCAAACCATTTCCTTTTTGGCATCACTGATCAGAATTATTTATTACAAGCTTGAGCATTATCCACTAAACCATTTTATCACAATATTTTTGGCACCTATGACAGAAGTAGTCAGGCATTAAATGTGAAGCTTTCTTCCTGCAGTGCCTGGAGGTAACTAATCAATGTGGCAAAGATCTTCTGGGTGCATAAGATATATGTCTCACCTTCCAGTGATTAGTTTGTCAAAGCCACAAGATCTATGAATATACTTATTTAATCTGTCAAAAGGATATAGTACAGCTTGAAAAGTCATCATCAAACCTGATGTAGCAGAAAATTTCAAACTATTGATTGGATTCAGACATTCACTTTAATCTGAACATGTATTTTGGTTCATCAATAGGTCAAGTAGCTTATGAGAGCAACCCAATAATATTCAGATCTTGAGTCAGCAAGTTAATACACCCTGAGTACTTCAACTTATTTCTTCCTGAGATTACTTTTAAAGAGAAAGGAGGTTTTGTGTAAGTACAGAATAGCAGACTGAAGTTGGGTTCAGCTACAGCATGTCACCTCTGCAGTGATGTGGGAAAGGTTAAAGCAAAAGCAAGAGAAAGCAAATTAAAATGAGATTTTTCTAAACCTGCTATCACTCTGTTAAGAGAAACTTAAATGAAAAACAAAATTAGTCTTGGTGCCCTGAAACAGGAGCTATCTGAATAATACTGCTTTTTTCTGAAAGGACAAAAGCTGCTGTGGCAAGTTTTTTTTCCTAGATACTGGAATAAAGATATCTAAAGTATCTGCATTCACTTTAGAAAATATTGTATAATTCACAACTCATGTCATGATCATACTATTAAATTTTCTGTACTCCTTGTTGATAATATTATTGAAATATTTGGATTTTCAGCTGTTTGATTAAATAAAATCTAATAGTGTGTACGATTTATTTTTACTTTACTTTCGCATATGAATTAATATATTTTTTGTACATAATATGCTTTTGTTTCCTTTTGCATATTTGAGCTTCTTGGACTAGTGAGTGGAATATGACCCTGCCCATGATGGAGGAGTTGGAACTAGATGACCTTTAAGGTTCCTTCCAACCCAAACCTTTCTATTTTGTATTAGTATTGATAAGGGACTCCTGAAAATTTTATGCCATATATTTCCTTATAACCAATCAAAAAAAACCCATTTCCTTTATTTCCCCACAAACAGTAAAATCCTTTCTATGCATTCCACCAGATTTTCAAAAGCAACTGAAATACAGTCTTCAGGAAAGTTAAGAAAATCAGCATTTCTGAGTCTTTACATACTTGATGGAGTCACTCAGCAGCAAAAAGTGATATTCAAAAGTATGAAAACTTCTACTTTACGATTTTATTAAATAGAATGATAAATACAAGGAGTTATTTTGCATAAGTTATGTGCACATATTACATTGTTTCTTACTACAGCCATAAGTAAGTTATTTTACTGATTATGAAATATGAAAGGTTAATAATTAATCCAATTAAACTGGGAAATGTGTATTAGGGGAAGAAAATCCTACACATATGTATAAAATACTATAAAATTACTCTTATAAGAAACAATTTTCACTTGTAGCAAAGTTGCTTATTTTTTATGCTGAATATAAAGGAAAAAGTACAAAACAGGATGTAATATACTTAATGTACAGATTATATATCTCCCCTAGGAAGAAAAAATTGCCCAATTTAGGTTATATTTCTTCTCTGTTGAAGGAATGCAGACAAGCATCCTCATATATATCCACCTTCACAAAAGAATGAGAACTTGGTGGGCTTCTCACCTGAAAATTCAGGTACTGGGGAGATAAAAATGTTTAGGCAACTGAAGAAAGAATTAATCTCGGACCGCTTTAAATATCTAAAAATCTTCTGTCTCTGACACACACATCCGTTATTGGTTTGTCCTGCTAGAGGCCATGCAGGGAGAGAATAATTTTTCAGAGGATGGTTCTTCTCACCTGTTGTAAGATGGGTGGACTCCAGTTGACCCCATCTGTGAAAATGGCTGGGTATCTTCCTACTAACTGTTGTGGGATCCTACTTATAGCATTACAAATTCAGTGTGAATAACACACCCCTAGAGTAGCTGAATCTTTCCTGAGAAAGATGAACCTTCCTTATGGAAGGCACTCTCTCAAAGTGAATTCCAGTCCAGTTAACCAACAGACTCAACTCTTAAACAGTTTTCAAAATGCAAAGGTTTAAATTTTCCTGTCCTGACATTGGGTAAAATCAAGAAATCCATTCACCATGTAATCAAGTGGTGAAAGTATAGATCCCACACCCACAGGAAAAAAATTTCTGTGAATAATACAAGATGGTCAGCCAGTTCTTATTATGCTAGGGTCAAAACCATATAACATAAAATACACTTAGGCTGCTATGGCTTCATTATCCATTAAGATTTAGTTTATGGAGTCTGCAACCATACATTTAATTATTCCAAATACAGCCTTTACAGTTCTAGTCTCAACATTAAATTGTATATATAAAATCAAGTATTTTTTGAATTAAATTATATCATTTACATATCCATATGTATATTTACATATACATACTCTTAGTGTATATATACACACATGCATATTTTCAGTGTGGTGTATTTACAGGTGCATATTTTATATATCTTTTTCTACATAAATCTCTGTCCTTTGAACATATCAATATAACAAAATACTTTTTGCAGATCCTTTTTAAAAGGCTGTATTGAAAGTATTTTTCTTCTTTAAAAGAATATGTTTATAGTATTTTTCTTATTCTGTTTAAATTTTAAGTAAGAAATAGCTGCTCGTTCCTTGCAGTTTTCTGTAAAGATCTTATTCCTGAATTGCCCTTACTTTTAATAACAATGTAATAACAATGCAAAGAAATTGTTAAAGAAGAAAGCAATGCATAAAGTGAGGGATTTTTTTTGTTGACTCTCATTTTACTGAAAAGAACTGAGGGGGAGGGCCATCCTGTAAATACCAACCCTTGCTCATCCCCGTAACTCTTACTCTTGGGAGTAAGTTGCCAAACTAAGAGCAGACAGATTGGGCTGTATAGAAGGGGAAGGAAAGTGGGAGGCCAAGGATGGAGCCCATCTGCATTGGTACCAAGAGGAGGAGCCACTTGCTGTGCCTTGCATTTGTGATGCAGCTTCCAGGAAAGCAGGATGTGGCAAAACACTGCAGAAGCTGCTGGAGGCATTTTGACAGAGCCACTCTGTGATTCAGCTGTCCTTTGCACAGCTGCTTCTGTGAACATGGGATGAGCCACCTCCAGCCCCAGCCCACGCCCAGCTTTGAATGCCAAAGTAAAGGATAATGCTGTTCCTGACACACATGCAAAGGCCCTGCAGTCTGGTGCCTCCCTCACAAAGGAGTCTGACAGTTATAATTTTGTGCCCTAGATGGATTGAAACAGACCTGTTTATTTATTTACTTTGGGCAGCAAATCCCTGTAAAGCAGATGTAGGCTAACCACTAAAATAAACCACAGGCAGAGGTTAGCTGTTTAGAGTAACATCTGCACTAGCATATGTCAGAAGGGCTTAAAAAGAGAATTTATTTCAGCATTTCACTTAGACTAATGATGCCAGCAAAGGGACATTGTTAAATAGGGAGAATATGGATTTTGGAAACCATCAATTTGAGAGAACTATTGGAGTGAGAATCTAAGCATATTTAGGTCAAGGTTGGATTATAAATTCACAAACTTCTTCTTAATAGAGTATTTCCCTATTGATTCCTTGCCTTCTGACTCCTACTGAGTCTGCATCTGTTCCTTCTCTAAGTAGACAGGATGTGGAATAGATGCAAATATGATGCAGTTTGTTGATTAAATTCTTGGCTGTGTTTATCTGTTGGAAGCCTCACCATCAGGCAGTCAATTTAATCAAACAATAATCTTCATTCAGTGGTGATCGCTTATAAAAAATGTGTCCATGGTGCCTGCTGTGTTTTGTATTTATTGAAGATGTATCTCTTGGTGGGTTTTAGTGCAATTGTGTAAAATTGATAACCGAGAGGATTATTTGAAATAACATGCAGCACCACACATAACTTTTTTGTCCTGTCTCAAGACAATACTTCTCCTCTTCAGGAACGGTTGACATCCCTCTGGCACGGGCCAGATTATTATTCATTACATTTCTGACATTCCCCATGGCTATACAATAGAATGAAAAAATCAGCTCCTTTGCCAGTTTAGTGTTTTATTCTGAACACTGGGGGTTGATAATCAAACCTAACTAAATTTCCTGGTTTAGACTCTTTGCTACACATGTGATTAAAAGTGAGAGAGGCAAGGAGACATTTCTGCTGTTCTCTTTCCACTAACAGCTTCTCTAATTTTAGATAATGCAGCATTTAACCTTCATAAATAATATAGGCAAGACGATGTTAAAAAAACCAGTGAAAAATTAGGTCTGTAATTCACATTAGAGGTCAATAAACTGCTTGTCCTTTAAGACCTAAGGATAAGAAAGAGTGTGAATTCTAAAACAGGTTTTATTGTTATTTTGAGGGCTCTCATCTTCTGGAATATCCTTCACCTTCTCCCCAGAAGCCACTGCCCAGAGTGAAAGACTGGCTGATTTGCACCTTCCTGAGACAGAACAGACCAAAACCAAATTTTCAACTAACTCTTTTTGCTCCATTGGGCAGGACATATGGTTCCTAAACCTTTCTAGAAAACCCCTCACAAATAAGACTCCACAATACGCCCCAGAATATCTCTTCTAATATTTCAGTGGTATTTTTCAAGTAGTTTTGTAGTCCATTGCTTTTTGTCTTATCCACACTGATACAGACAAAAATTGCCAAATTGTTCAGCACATCTTGTACCTGAACACTGCTGTCACATAACAAGGTGGTCTTTTCATCTTTAATTTAAACATTCCCATTTTGTTCAATTTTTCCTGTAGTAATTTTTTGCAAACCTCTCTGGAGTGTTTCCAGTAGTTTCAGAAGGTTCTTGAAGGGCTGCCAAAAACCAGAGAAATACTCAGCTGAGGTCTTGTCAGTGCAGAGCAGAGCAGAAAGATCATTTGTCTGTATAATATTTGCACTTTTCACAGGAGGGTGACATTGATGACTCATGTTCTTGTGATCCACTGTAACCCGTAGTTCTTTTTCTAAAGGACTGACATCAGTAGAGTTCAATTTTTAGACCTGATTTTTCTCCCCAGTGTAACATGTCTGACTACAAAGCAATATATTCTCTGTAGTGAATTACATCTTTTTCACACAGATTTCCAAGATGATGTTAAACTCTGTGTGCATATTCCTGGCAGTCCTGCCAGCCTTAGTATGATCTCCAGATTTAATAATTGCATTCTGTATCAGCCAGATATTAATATATTTATTAGGTAGAACTGGACCAGGACAAATCCTGACGAAGCTAGATTTGTGTGCCTTTTGATGCCAATGAAAACATGTACCCTGAACATGATTTTTCCTCTTTCATAAGGCTTCTTGTACTGTGATAGAATAAATCTGATGTGTTCAGCCCTTTCTTTTCCTCCACTCAGGCCCCCAGATAGCTACCACTAGGAATCTGGTGTCACTAGGTTATTGATTAAACTACCTCAGGTAACAGATTATTTTAACAACATTTAGAATAAAACTTTCAAATAAATTAAAACTGGGGCTTTGTTATCTACATTAAAATATTTAACTGGAAAAACCACAGAAAAATATCTCTTTTTGAAAGCTGCTTTAGAAAGGGGAAATAAATGTAATTTCCCTTTTTTCAAGAACAAAAAAAACCCCAAAGTTGATATTCATAGAATCATAGAAAGGTTTAGGTTGGAAGGGACCTTAAAGATCATCTAGGTCTATGCAAGCTTAAAAATTAGTAATTTTGAAAACCATTGTTTAGTTTAAAATTTTCTTTGTTACTAGAATTGTTGTAGGGCCACAGAAGTGTAAAATCAATAACAAATTACTTAGATAGATTTAAAAACTACAGTTCTGTTTTCATAGGCAGCACTTAAATGTGTTTTATCAGTGCATATAATAAGAGAATCAAAAAATAATTCAGGTTTGTTTGAATGTTGTCTGGGTCAACATGCTACTAAAGAGATAAGCAAGCCAGGCTGCTCAGGGCAGTCAGGTCAAGTTTTGAATGTTTCTAAGGACAGAGATCCCATAACCTGTATGGAAATCTGTTGCAGGATCTGACCACCCTCACTATAAGCCATTTTTTTCTTATATTGAATCACAGTTCACTGTATTGCAGCTTGTGTTCACTGACTCCTGCAGTTTTGCCTGTGTACCTCCAGGAAGCATTTGCTCTGTCCTTCCTGCAGCAATCCACTGGGTAATTGAAGACAGCAATTGGGTTCCCTCTTGCCTCCTTGACACTTCTTCCAGCTTCTCTTTCTGTATCATGCAACTTCTCCCTTTGGATCATTTCAGCCTGCTGTCTCAAAGGACTGGCTGCTCTGCTCTTGGTCCCAGGCAAGTAAAAGAGAGTTAGCAAAGCTGTGCTTCTGTGGAATTAGGGTCAAAAATCAGGGAATTTTTTAGAGGAGATGCTTGAAAAAGCCATTAATAAATATTCCAAGTCAGTTATTCTAGTTTTCTTGTAACTGGTAGCTTATACTGGTAACTGTGTATGGCTTTGCAACTCATTAATAAAACCAGTGTCTCAAAGCCTGGCTCTATGTGCCTTTTTTGAAGATTTGGAAAGGCAAAGTCTCCAGCATGCTGAAGGCTAAATCTGTTCCTAGCTCAGCACAATGTACACAAGTGATTGCTGGCCTAATAAGGTTGTGCGTTATTTTTGTTTGGAATTGCGTGTTAGTTCCTTTTTTCTTTTTCTTTTTCTTGGTGGTTTTTTTTTCATTTTTGGTTAGTTGGTTGGTTTGCACTTCTTGTGTTGTTGGTTTTTTTCTTTGTTTTGTTTGGGTGGTTTTTCTTGCTTTTGTCACCGTTTTTTTTTCCATTTTAAACAGAACTATATTTCACAGAAATAACTATTTCAGCAACTTATAGGATCACTGACACCTGTTTGGAAAGATCTCGAGATTACATCTGGACAAGATTTTCAAAGCTGTTGAGGCATTTAGAGATGCGTATTTAATTTTTCAAGGTTTCGTGTGGCACCACTTAAGTCTGATAAGTGGTGGTGCAGAAGTGCATGTTTCAGATCTAAACATTAATACAAAAATAAAATAATTGTTTATACACAAGAACATTTCTTGTTTTCTTTCACTATTTAAAAAAATACAGTACTTCATTGGGGTTTTTTTGTGTTGACAGTATTGGTGAGAAAACAAGTTTCAGTGCTCTATATCTAAAAGATATGTCATTTTTCTTAAACAAGAATCATTGTATATTAGCTGTATGTGCAGTTGTTGAAAGAAAATGTGTTTAATGGCTGCTATTTGGCATTCCTTCTTGAAAAAGAATGAATTATCTGAAATACTACTTTATTACTGCCAGCTATCACATTCACTTTTGCTGAAAGCTTTTTGGTTAATGCGGTAATGAAGCTATGACACTTATAATTTAGAAGTCCATATCCCTGAGGTGGTCCACCCTTGACCCCCATCCCTGCCCTGTGATCTCAGAAGCTCCTGATCAGCCCTGACTGGACTAGCTGGGTGGGGAAGTTTCCCGTGACCATATGAGCTGAGCCCTGGTCATACCAGGAGCTCTTCGGTGGTAGAGGTGGGAACAACCCGCTCCAGAAACATCATATATGCCCAAACCAGATGGGAAACAAAGGATAAGAAATTTCCCCTAGTAGTTTTAGGAAATCATGTACCTGACTGACAGGCCAAGTAGGGGCAGTCCCATTGTGCACAGCAGCCTCAGTGGAGCAGTGCCATTGTCACTGCACCGTGCAGGAGTGCAGTAACACTCCATCCTCAGGAGGTATGGGCTGGGCTTAGGGCCAGGGTGGAAACTTACCCATGACCAAACTCAATTACTTTGGGACCCTAGAGAGAGCTTTCCTAAGTGAGACCCTCTGAGCTCTTCTGGACCACTGCAGGCTGCAGCAGCGCCTCTCAGAGTTCACAGACCATTGGGCTCGCAGAACTCGAGGAACAATTCTGGAAGCCAAGGATCTCCCCTCATACACATCTCCACCCTCCTCAATGTGCAGCCCTTGCCTGTTGGGAAATGCAGTGGGATATGATGTATTTCAGTAAACCTGAGTGGAATTTTCGATAGGTACTTTTACAGACACAGAAATAGGCATACACATTGTTTTTCTTGTGGGCATGTGAATTGATTGTGATACAAATGTTACTATCTCAAATCTATAGTTAAGTTAATGTTATAATTTTAGTGAACTCTACTGAATCATTTTCCAAATGTTAAAGTATTTAGTGATTAATAGCTGTTGAACTTTTTGCATTCTTGTCTTTGCATCCAAATCTTTTACATCCTTCCTCTCTTTTGCATTCTTGGCTTCAGTGAAAATCTTTCCGAATCAATTCTCTTCTGATCTTCCTGTGTGCCTCAGCCAGTGTAGTAACACAGTGAACATTTCAACTGAACTCTGTAAAGCTGCACTTTCACAAATTCATATTAAACCTTGCTTTTGTCAATAATTTTGACAATGAATCTTTAAGTGGCCAAACACTCATCTGCAACAATCATAGCAATTAAAGCATTGCTCCAGCTTAGCCGTGAGACAAAATTAGTATGCAACAGGAAGCCTTTAGAAAGTTTTCTTATAAAATCTAAATTATTTAAATTGCATTTTTTAAAAGATATTGTATCATTCTTCATGACAGAATTCGAGCACTCTACTAAAATATATATTATTAAAAACTATCAATTTGCGGAAACAGTTGATTGACAACAGTTACAACAATGTGACTTATTATCATTTATGAAAAAAATGGCTTAGCTGTGTCTATGTATAAATGCAATCAAAACCTTCCATGCTTCATCACATTTATATTTATGGCTGTCTTGGGTTGAAAAGACAGGTGTCTGCTAAGGAAGGCAGGAGCCTTCCTTGAAACTGAAAATTTAAATTCCCTCCCTCCAAATTATTATAATTTTGAAATTAAGAGGCTCTCGGAAAATGATATGGGAATAGGAATAACAGTTCTTTACTAGGAAAATTAAAAATACAAATGCAAGAAAAAAAGTACAGAAAAGAAAAAAAACTTCAATGACAGATTCAGAATATGACCTGACACCCTGTTGGGCAGGGTGTTGGTAGCAGTCTGTTTAAGTGGTGGCTGCAGTCCTCCTGGAGTGCCCGGTGTGGTTCTGTTGAAGCAGAGATCCTGTAGAAGGGTGGAGTTTCCCTCTGATGCTCCAGTGGTGGTGTAGGTGGGTCTGGTCTTCCTCTGGGAATCCAGTGGAAAAGACAACTGCTCCTCTGGGAATTAAGTGGGAAAAGGCTGTCTCTGTTGTTCCAAACCTCTGATTATATCCAGGTAGGAATGGTTGGCTCCTCCCTCTTGCGGAGCTTCTCACAGTGGGATCATGTAATTGGATCAGCCAGGCCCATTATCAGCAGATGTCTACCTGGAGGGAGGATTGGTTGTGGAAGAGATAAAGAAAACTGCCCAATTAACAGAAAATAACTGCCCCGCCTCTAACAGATGGCAAATAGAATACACACCCCCATTTCCAACGTAAGAAAATGACCTAATCTTGCACTAGATTAAAAATGGAAATGTATTCCAATGACACTTCAGCGAGGCAAGTCAGTCCTTGAATTTGACATAGACCATGTTATAACACTTAAAAATATTTTATTCTATTCAAAATAAGATTTGCTGGGGTAAAAAATCTATTCTGAGGAAATAAACAAAGTCATAATATTTAATAAGTGTATGCCATTGTTTGAGGCTGTTATTTTTTTAATTTCCATTTCCATAAAGGGAAAAATACAATAAATTTTAATTTAAATTTGAAATATGAAAACTTCACAGACTACCACATCTTTTTAATAAAATATAAGGAGCTTATTGCTGTGTAAAATCAAGATTTTTGATTTTATTTTAATTTATTGTGGTATGTAGTTTTAGGTTTGATAGTCTAAACTGATGTTCTTTAGCCTTATATTTCACTTGAACTCAAAATAGCATATTACATCATCCAAACAAAATCACAGTAATGTAATCTTGTCCCCTAAGATGAATTTTTATATCTGATCTATGGATTGTTCTCCCTGGTCCATTATAAAAAACATAATTAAGTTGCATAACATACATTCATGAATGGTCCAATGCATATATGTCATTTATGGTGTTTTCTATTTTGTTTGATATTTACATTGTTAATACAAATTTTCCATGCATACAACTCAGGAAAATGGAAAAGTTCACTTGTGTTATTAATTAAGAATAGTAAAAAAAAAAAAAAATTATAAAGCTAAAATGTTTACTTTGCATACTCTTGTTCCTAACTCATGGAATAAATATCCTTGTGAAGGGAACTGAGAAAACAGCACGTCTTTGAATGTTCCAGGGGTTTTAACCTGAAAGAAAACCCAGGGATCTGATTTTAGACAAGAGATGTTTTGTTTTTCTTGTACTTTTGAAGCAAGTACTACTTTGGAGGTCTTAAACTCTTCAAGTAAGATAACCAGATATAAAAGTGAAGAAGAAGAAGATTAAATATCAAAATATTATGAAAAATTTTCTCCTTTTTTCTGGTTATTGTTATCTGCAATAATACTTTCAGTCTTTGTCTAGTTTGTCTGGTTTGATAAGTTGAAAAATATCTTTTTAAAAATATAAGAGCAGAGAAAAAAAGTGATACAGCTGTAGAATTTTAAAGTCTTTGCATGAGTTTAAGTCAAATGAACAGATGAATTAAGTAGAGTACTTGAATTTGGTTCAGTTAACTGTTAACAATACAAAGAAGTCTGAAAGATCAATTTGCAGCATATCAAATATTATACTTAAAAGGTCTCAACAAAACCGACCTTCTTCCTCCCAAAATAGAGAACTATCATTATATTTTAGCTTTCTGAACAGTTAATATAAACTTTTAGTTTGTTGGGAGTCCTTAGACATTACACTAGAACATTGTTGAAAGTTCTGCTGAAGTCTAGCTACAACACTGTGGCGTTCACACGGGTGTGCATCTGCTTCTGCTTCTCATGTACTTCAAGGAAGGTGATTTCCATTAAATTTTCATGTGATTAAATGCAAAAAATCTTTACATTGTCAAATCAGAGCAAAAATCTGTAAAGTACTGCTACATTTAAGCGAGTTAAAATGTTCTAAGTAAACATCCTCTGGGGCTGGTGATAGACTGACTGAATAGGAAAAGTCAAGTGTACCATTAACAGACAAGATATGGTAAAAGTTGGAGACAAAAGGCAATAAGCTCCTACTATTTATATCTTCCAGCTATCCCCAAAAGATGGACATTAGCCAGCAGATCAGGAGAGTCTAGGAATAATCATGTTGCTCGTGTTAGTTAAAGAAATCCACAAACACTTACTGATAAAACTGAAAACCAGCCACATTTCTTGTTACAAATACTCATCAAGGTTGTTAATATGTTTCTCATTGTGGTAACACATTTTCTTATTGTTGTAACGTTGGCTAACTGTTAAATACCCACCCAGCTGCTTTCTTACTTTCTCCTCAGCAGGATGGGGGAAGAGAAACAGGATAAAAATAAGAATGAGAAACCTACTGGGTTAAGAAAGAGACAGGGATATCGCTTGCTCTTGCGGTGTGGCTGTTGCAACACCATCAAGGTCAAACCATTATTTGTGGGAAATAGATTCAGCTGGTAAGAACAGAGACAAACTTTAAAACATTAGCTTTCCTTCCCCTCAGGCAGACTCCACCTCAGTCATGCACTCCAGACAGATCTGCCCAGACCCAGAGGTGAGGGGAGGCTGGCACAGGGAACAGCTCCTCTGTGTCCCGCAGTGGGTCTGGTTTAAAGCCATCTGGAACCAGCTAGGTCCAGCATGGGGCAATCCCTGGCTTCTTCTCACAGAGGACAGGCCTGCAGCACTGCCAACACAGCAACACCTACACCAAATACATTTATTGATTTTGACTTTTAACAATATTCCATCTATAATATTTTATACTGTTTTTGATTTTTTCATATTTTATGTTATAGTTAGTTACTATATATAGTTACTATGCCATCAGCACAAAAATAATAGTGACAATGATTACAGTTTATTCCTAGAGAGAGAATAATTGTATAAGTTTGAAAGAAAAGCACACATAGTCATGTCAGTGTAATTGTTCATATAATATACAAATATTTGCACATGTCAAAATAAATCCCTTTTCAATAATGTCAGTAATGTAGATTACAACTCCTGAAGACTAAATCCAGAACTCTGTTAGTAAAATGCAGATAAATCTGCATTGCTATTAGAAAAAAACCCAGCTTTGTGAGCATGTATGCATTTACACACAAACAAAATCTGAGGTAAAAGGTGTTTTCTTTTAGGTATTTCACAAAGTGGCATTTCAGAATCTTAATAGTATTCTGGTTTAAGCTTTGAAAGAAAGCTTAAGGATGAGCTTGTGTTTTTTTCACACCAGTTCACCTGCCATCACAAGTCACTGTCTACAAGCTTGGGACTAAAATGGTCTATTGAGTAATTTTCTCTGGTTCTCTGGACCTATTTCAGTTCCTACACTCAGTGGATTTCATTTGATTTTAGGGTTGACTGCCAGTGCTCTATGATTTTAGCTGTTCAAGGCAATACTTCAAGAAAAATGTTGAAAAGGTCATTTCCATAGTTTTCCTGCAACCATATTACCCTGCATGATAGATTGTCAAACAGTGCATTTGAACTTGCTAGTAATTGTTTTCCTTTGACTGTGAGAACTGTTTTCCTTTGACTTGGTAAGAAGACACTGACACTATAGCAGATTCTAAAGTTAAGTGCTGCATAAACATAATTTCCTGGCCTGACATTCCTGGAAGCACATTGTGTGTTTAATAAAAAATTTAGGGTCATTAGGATTATGGCAATTGACGTCGCCAGAAGTAAGCCATCCAATTCTGGAGAAGTAATTCTAGAGTCAACCATGTTCATTGACTCTTGGTTCTGTAATTTAAAAGAGACAACAGACAGAACTTAGTGTGTCTGTAATTTTTCCTCCTAAATATTTATCTAAAGTCTGTAGGTGTCCACCTAAATGAAACTTGAATTAGAATTTTCACAGGATCATAGAATATACTGAGTTGGAAGGGACCCACATGATCATCAAATACAACTCAGCCCAACTCTTAGGATAATGGTCCATATGCTAATCAAACCCACAACCTTGGCATTATTAGCACCATGGCATTATTATATGTTTCAACCAACTGAGCTAATCCCATCTTTCTCTGGCTGTTTTCTGTCTTGCTTTCCTACTGATTGATCTATTGAATGTAATGACATACAAGCCAAGAAGGTCAGATGTAGGTTTTCTTTGTGTTCTACAGCCAGAAAAAAAGAATACCTGGAAAAAGTTCTAAATCAGTTCAAAAATTTTATAAACTGCTGGTGAAAAATTGTTCCTTTGATGAAAACTAAGAATTGACTTTGAAACAACATCAAAATCATTACGATCTTTTAAAAAACCTATCTTAATAAAAATTTATATAGGCTTACAAATGTATATTGCTTTCTACAGATGGAATCAATTTCCTACATTGAGGGTATGATTAGAGCTATCTGTTATCAAACTTGTTTCTTAATAAGACTATGGCCCCACAATTTAATAGGGATGTGAAAGTCCTTGGAAGCATCCAGAGGAGGGCAACATAACTGATGACAGGGCTGGAAGACCTGTCCTGAGAAGTGTGGTGGGGGGTTGGACTGGAGACCTCCTGAAGTCCCTCACAGCCTGAATTATCTTGTGATACAATTCTAAGTACAACAATATGTACAAGAAAAGGGGCTATATTTTACTCATCTTGTAGGGTTATATACCTCATATTGGATTTACACCTTTGTCAAATTTCATAGTATAGGGCAAGTCATTTTCCTTCAATGAAAAAGAAGATCAGAAATAAATATTTTGGCTCCCAGAGGGCATAGTCTTTTTTGCATTACTATTTCTATTCACTATACTCACTTACTTGTCATTCAAACTTTTGTAATGAAAAACATTTGTTGAAATCTTTTCTGGCAGCATTTATTATATTGACTAAGCTTCAGAAAATAAAATTTCCTTAACATCAACAGCAAGAAAATCTAAAACACAGTGACTTTCAGGCTGATTTGTAGATACTGCAGCTATTTTGAAGACAACAGATTTGTTTGCATTATGTCATTTCCCACCCAGTACAGTGTATGCTTTCATTACAAATATATTCATTGGGCTTTGCTGAAAATATACCCAACCTAAGTCAAAATTAGATCCAAATGAGATCTCTTGAGTGTAGTGAGAATTGGAATGAAGGCCCCCATCTAAAAGGAAAATGTATAACAATATCCTGACAATAATATTCACCCTAGAAAGTGCTAAGAATTTAGGTTTATTATGCCTCACTGTGTTATAGCAGAGAATATATCAGCAATGAAGGCAACGCTGGAATAGAGACTAAAAAGCTACTGAAAAGAGAAAACATATGTTCTAACAAACAATTCACTGTGCAATATAAACTGCTAGGTAAGAATGTTAAAATGACAAAGTCCTTGGAGTGTATTTCCAAGGAATTCAAGAATTAATGGGTACAGCTAAACCAAAATTCTGCTCTGCAGATCAATGTTAATTTTTTTTCTGTCAGAGAGATTTGTACTTTTATGGGCTGTTGCCCTAAAATTTCTGTCTTTCACTACACAGCCTCAATAAATACATTGCATAACTGAAAATCAAATGCAGAAAATCTTACAACTCCCCAGGTCAAAGTTATATAAAATTATTATGAATATCTACACTACAGTCATTAATTAAGATTGGCATCAAGAAGCTTTTGCACTGCCAAACAAACAAACAAACCATGAAGAACTGAAGTATTTATGCATGCAAGTGTCTTGCATTCATTACAGTTAATTAGATGTATAAATTAATAGAGGACCATTGAACTGGTAATATGATTTCTTGGAAGCCATTAGAAAACACACTAATAGTTTTACTTCACAACACTTACATTAAATACTTGTATAAAAATAGCAAATGACAAAACACAAACAAAACACCCTCTCCAAAACTGGAATATAGTAATGTATTTTGACTGCAGCAACTCAGAAAGGATAACTTCTATTGAAAAAAGAGTGCAATAAAACAGGAAAAACGGAATGATTTTAATGATCAGATGGCTGGAGCACCTCTCCTATGAAGACAGACTGAGAAAGCTGAGATTTTTTAACCTGGAGAAAAGAAGATTCTAGGGCACCTTCCAGTACCTAAAGGAAGTCTGCAAGAGAGCTGAAGTGGGACTTTTTACAATGACATGTAGTGATAGGACAAGGGGTAATGGCTTTAAACTGAAAGAAAGCAAGTTTTGATTACACATTAAGAAGAAGTTCTTTCCTGAGGGGGATGAGATGCTTAGGAACAGGTTGTCCCAAGAAGCTGTGGATACCCTGTCCCTGGGGCTGTTCAAAGCCAGGTTGGATGGGGCTTTGAGCAACCTGGTCTAGTAGAGTGTGTCCCAGTCCATGGCAAGGGGGGTGGAATGAGATGACCTTTACGTTCCTTCCTATAGAAACCATTTATGAGCAGACAAACATACAAGCTGAAAATCAGTAACACAAAATGAAAAATGGCAAGCAGAACTTTCTTTCTTGTTGGGAGCAAATGAATGAACAACTGTTGCAAGAGTTGATCAATAGAGAACTATGTATTCCTATGACAATACAAGTCAAAAAAAAGGCAGTGCTGAAGAGCTGACAGAGACATCCAGTAATAAAAGGGAAGCATACACACTACTGACAAGATATCAAAAATAGCATACATACAATTCAACTCATATTTAAGCAAAAAATTGCTTGGTAATGTGAGAATACAAAAGGAAGGATTACTTGAATATAAGAAGGTGAAAACTAATTTAGAACATGGAATTAAAAGTACATTGTTTCTTCAGCCTACAAATACAAAAGCCAAAATGGATGTGAGTAATGTTTGTAATTTCCTAATGACTGAAGGATTGGAGAAGGGAAAAAATCTGATCAAAACAAGATATAGGGAAGGCTGGATCAAAAGCTAATACATACAACATATGAGTATGAATATGAATAAATGAAAACCAGTTATTTGAAGAAACTTCTCAAAAAGGCTGTCAAAACATTTTCATATGGAGTAGGTACAGATCCTTATCAGGTCATGAAAAGGACAGGACGTGGAAAGAAAAAATAATACAATGCAAGTACCTGAAAAATTAAGCTTCTTGCACAAGTAGGTTGAGAGCCCTTTCAGTTCCAGAAATTAATATAATGTTATTGTTTTGATACATGGTAAGAATTCCATGGACTCAAGTAGTTAGGTTTCTCTGAAAATTTTACTCCAAATTTTAAAAGAAAAACAAAATAGAGAGTGAAGAAGTTTGCCCTTTAGTTCATGTCCTAAAGTATACCAGATGGGAAAAAATATGACAAAAAAAAGACCCCAAAAAAAAAGTCAAAAATGGACTACAAGGTGCATTTTCAATACACTTCATAGTTACATCTGGAGTACTAGTGAGAATGAGCATGGTAGAATATAGAAGCTCCCATAATTTTCCTATATGTTTTTTAATCCTCAAATTTAAATTGTTTCCTCTGCTGCTTTAGGGTCCATACTCCCATTCTGTATTCAGTTCTAAACTCCACATTGATTTCAAGCCATGGTGTTGACTATATCCTCTTAACACAATATTCTTGGATCTTTTTTCCTAGAAGTGATCAAGGATAAATACAGTATCTCTTTCTCCTGACAGTTACATCTATACAAACTGAGAATCAATTAAGTGAAATATTATTATGAAATAGAAATATGCTCATTTATTACCAATTTCCTTTCTATTATTTATTTCCTTTCAATTTAAGTAATGGAAACTTTAATACTTGTTTTGATGAGAGAGAAACTATTTCAAGGATTTAATTTTAAAATCTTATCTGTGAACCACAGCAATGTAAAAACAACTTCTAAGATAGATATGAACCTGTCATAACTGAGTTCAAAATTCTAAGAGTAATAAGCAACGAGTCATTGGTTTCTGCAATTGAAGGAAACTCATGAGAACTCATCAGTTTTCCTGATTTTGATTTTGAAGCCAACTCTGTTACTCCATTTCAAAGCAGAGCAGCAGAACAGCTGCTCAGTTATATGAACTGCTTCAAAATTCAATTGGCACAAGAAATCCAAAATACATGTTTCTGAAATAGTCTTCTCAGATTAAATTCTAATCATATAAGAGGTGGAAAATAAGTACTTTATTTCTAGGGGTGACTCAGTCATGTTTCAGAGAAAAGAGAAGATTTTGAATGTGTTATAATTTCACTGAATACCTCTTCAGCAGGTTTGTGATATGACACATATGTAACTTACATGCTCACCACTAAGGTGCAACTGGAGCATAACCTGCATAGATATTACAACAAAGATATTGTAACATTATGGGACCAGATTTATGACTGCCTCAAGCATTTTTAAATTTTATTTTAATATAAATGTAGTGCATTGTTGTTGACAAAAATCCCAGACTCCAACTGTCCATAAAATGGCTTACTAGCAAAAAATACTGTGATCAACTTCTCAGCTGAATGAAGGTCCTGAAAGAATAAAATGAAAGTTAATTACTCAAGAGATTCAATTTACCTGGAAGTCACAGCTTTGACCAGTTTTCCTAATTCCTGAAAGCTGGTGTTAATAATATAAAATAGACTATATTTTCTCAACATGGCGTACTTTGTAAATTTTAGATCCTTAATTTTGCAATCTAATTGATTAGAAGTGTCATTTATATATTTATATTGACATCCATACAATTTGCTTTAGCTTAGAATCTGGGACTATATATATTTTTTAAAACCTAATTTCTGACAGTTATAACACTAGTATATTTTTGATACTAATTTGACTAATTCCTCTCCCTCATTGTTATGTCTAAGTGCCTAAGGTATTTTTCCTTTCTCTTCTTGTCACATCTGTTTGGTTTCTGTTGTCTGCTACAGCAGAAATGGTCTAGACAATGAAGTGCAGACAGAATATATCCCTGACCTTGAATAATGCTGCAAAGCACATAAAAGCTTTTTTTGTAGTGTACTGTCAGGGATCTTAACACTATATGAAGTGGGAAAATGATCTTAATTTCTATGAAAAAAAAATTCAGGGATCAAAACACCAAACAACATGAAAATGCTACTATTTGAGTAATTTGCAGATGCCTATCAATCACAACTCATTGACAAATCATTTTATGGAATTTCTTTGCAGGAGTATATAGGAGTGTTTTTTCCTTTTGATGATTCTAAAAAACTTCACTTCTGTTTTTGGCATAAATCTCCAATTACATCTACAGATCAAAATGCAAGGTAATATCTTCACCTCTGGTACTCACATGATGACAAATCTAAACTTGTGGTAATACATCCTTTTTTTTCTTTTATGAACATCTATGATGCACTGTATTTTCAAATATGTGAAGACCAAATTGCATATATTTATTTTTTCTAATTTGCTCTATATTATGTTTTTTGACATATTTTCACTCTTCTTTTTTAATTTCTCTATTTCAGATGAACCAGGGGCAGGTGTGGATTTGACACAGGCTTAGGTCATTATTAAAATCTTTTAAAGAGCCAGATACAGAGCATTTTTATTGATATTCCTTATATATATTAATAATGAAACATATATAAAACTAAATAAAGAACTTTGAGGATGTATTATTGCAAAAAATTGCCTCTAAGAGAAATATTCCTTACAATTTCCATGTAAATCTTGCCTAGCATGCTGTGCATATTGTCCTTTTATACACAGTGGTGTAATTTTTTCAAATCAAACATAAATCCTGCTCCACACAGAAAAACCCCTTGAAGCGTCCTGTCAGATATTGCACCAAATGACTTGCCATGTTAACTGCCATAGTTTTGAGTAGTTTCATTATTTAAGTGAAAAAATTGTATAGAAAATATGGAAGCAAGGGATATTCAGTCATTCATCAACCTCCACAAAACCTTGAACTTCTCCTTCTTGTTACCTTATGCAATCTGTAGCAGCAGCTGTCTTCCTGAGTGATGGATAGCTTTTATAGTGTCCTTTGTTTTAACCTGGAAGAAATTATTTTGTCACAAGTCAATTTATATATAGGAGAAAAATCATATAATTCAAATTCTGTCCTGATTTCATACTCAGAAATGTATAACAAGGATTCAAAGTGTATCCTAAATCACCTACCAGCAAGGACAAAATCATGCTTACCTTGTCTTATTTATTCTAAAGATGAAAACACAGAGGAATATAAAGATATTATAGGTTTAGTTGTATGTTTTTTAACCCATTCTTTTTTTGTTTCAGACTGATTGGAGTGATTGCCCTTGCATCACTTTGGTCCTGAATTGTCTCAGCTTGCTTTTGTTTCTGGCTCTCTGACACATACACTAGGGCAAAAGCAGACCAGTTCTGAGATTTCCAGAAGTTATTGTCAATTCATCTACTCAGCTGAGAAGAAAAGCTCATGTAACCACAGCAAAATTCCTTGTAAACCTAATAGTCTCAAATAATGTGGATGGGTAGAGAACACTTCTGTTAAAGGGTGATAATTTCTAGTTCCATGAAGTGCTCCGAGCTCTTCATTTTACCTTAATTACTGATTTCAATTTTTCAAAAAGTACTTCATCAGTTCTGTTGTACAATTTAACAGAGCTGAATAGGAGTGGGAATTGGTCTTTTCAGGCCTTATTTAGGAAAATTTCTCAAAATTTATTTGAGACATGAGAGATTGATAATCTGAATCCGTTATCCCCATTCATTTTTCATACATGAGTGGAATACTGTCCTTTGGAAGCGGAACAAGTGACCACACATGGTAAACAAATTATATTTTCTTCCTTCCAATATAGACCAATTCCCAACTACCTTTTAGGTATGCTAACCGTGTCACTGCTTGGTCAGTCCATGTGATTTTATAAGCTAAAGTTTCCCACTTTCATTACATGCCATATAACAGCAGGTATACCGTAAGTCCAGCCTTTCCTTCACTCTCTTCCCTCTTCCCCAATAACTTCAGTTTCAGCAACAGTAGCAAAGCTAAATCCTTCCCTGAAAGATTTAATGAGCAAATTTCTTTTATCCACTCAGCCTATTTTAGACTTCCATTCTATCATTTCAAGCTAGAAGTGATTATGTTCACTTTGAATCTAAAAGCACTCTAGATCAGTAACTCAGGAATTAACTTTATTGGATTAATCTGAAGACACTTTGAGAGTGACTTAAAGGAGACATACTGGGATAGCTCCCAGTTACTATAGAAAAAACCATAGGGAGGAAAAGCTTAAAAAGAAGGTGAGAGACAGATGCAGAGTCCAAGAGGAATTTGCAGTACCCAGTCGTATTCTCTATGCAAGATTATATTTGATGGTCCCTTGTCCATCAAAGTACTCAAAAACAAGTTCACCTGTCCAGCTTAATTTACCCAATATTTTTCTTGTATATTTCAAAAGAATAACCTGACTCAGTACATAATTCTGCTATTCTAATGGGGTAAAATATGTTTTTGTACTTCATGTGAAAAACATCCAAACCTTAATAACTGCTTTAAAGAACTGTTTTAAGACTGAAAATATTTCAGGAAATTAAAAGTTTTCACTCTGGTTGATTAGTTAGCCTTTAGGTGTTCCAGGCAATTTTGCTGGCTTGCTTTTCTGTGTTTGCATGTTTTCACTTACAGAACTGTTCTTAATAGGTTGTAAACTTCAAGGCTAATCCAAGATCAAATTTTTTGAAGACTATGCAATAAGCATATATGACAACAAATTAATATGAGTTTTCAGTGAAATAAATATTATTTTGGGTTGAATTTCATGGGAAATTATAGAAAGTGAAGTATTGGTCACAGCTGGAAAGCCTTTTGTTATTGGCTTCAGATGCACGTAGACATGTGGAAAGATTACTAAAGTACACTACCAGTCATGTTTTCCAATCTGGATACATTTAAATGTGTCATATATCTTTGTGCTACAGTTCATACAAATAAACTGCAAGATTTGCTGACACAATGGAGAGATACATTTAAGAGCCCTTCGTGACACAAAATACTAATGTACTTATGCAAAGATATAAAACAAGTACTTGAAAATGCAAGTGTCATTTGAAAGTGGGTAAGCTTTAAATGCCTGCTTTGCATGGGGCCATAAATTAAGAGGCTACTTTTAGTCTGTCTTCATAATGGAGATGGAGATCCTTTCATTGTAACTGTTCTGAATTGGTTTTGAGTTTTGAGAGGGATTTTCTTCTAGCATTGAGCAAGGGAGGAATAAAAATCTGGCTCTTTATTAAGGAGTGGAAATCAGGTGCTTAAAATTAGATTCTGTGAATAACTTAAATGGCTGTGTATGTCAGAATTACCTTTTTGGTACCTGCACATTAGCCTTTCAGTCTTTTAAAAGGATATTATTAAAATAGCACTCAAACTCCCCTGAATATCTGAATCAATAAATAAAATTATTCAAACACCTTATTTTAAGAAAGTTTCATTTGTTTACTTTTTCCAGTATAATTTTTGTTTTTCCTGTCAATATTAGAGTAGTTGGGGTCTTTCTTCTAATCTTATCTCCTCACAGCTCTCAAAAAAAGGAATCTTTCTTTTTCAGAATATCTATTTGTCAGTCTGCCTTCTTATACTGAGAATGGCCCTTTGACAGAACAGTATTTAAAGAAAAGAAATATGTCTTTTAGATAAATCTATTTAGTTTTAGGCACTGTAAACCAGTCTGGGCTATGTCACATAATGTTTTCTTTCAAAGGCTCTTATTGGTGGTCACTAATTAAGAAAAACCAACACCTGCATTGCATGAGACTTAGTGGCTGCAGTGTCTGCTTTACAAATCCCAAAGTTACAAGTCTTTTCAATTCATGTGAAGAAAAAAGAGTTATTAGGTGTATATATGTGGCCAAGTGCAGGCTTATCAAGCTATCCATGACTTTGTCAAGCTGAGTCTTGAAAATGTCCACTATGGGGAATCCAGATCTGCTCTGAAAATCTGATCCAGTGTTCACTACTCTCCTATTCAACATCTATTTATTCCTAGCCTGAGTGACAGACCTGGTCATTACACTTTCTTTTAATGTTTCATACAAACAAAATGAGTTTTCTTTATGCCTTCATAACCCCAAGCAACCTCAGGCATACTCCTTCTTATGCTTTAGAATTTCCAACTAGTCCATCTCCCTCAAATAATCCTATTAGTAGGTTGTGTGTCTCATGCTCCTCACAATCATGGCAAGCCTGTAGTGGATCCTTTCCATTGTCTCAGAGCTCATCTTGGGAAACTCAATCTCATTTCTGTCTTTTAGCAGAAAGGAAATATTTGTAGGAAAAATATCCTTTTATTTATTGACAATGTTTCGGAACCTCTTTCTAGCAACTCATGTTTTTCAGGCTGTAAATTTGGTTGGTTGGTTGTGGGCTTTTTTTGCTTTACAAGTCCAGACAGCTGAAAGAATGACTAACTCATAGTTACATCCATCAGGCATACTCATTGCTTTATATTGATTTTTGGCTGCACTATTCAGCTTTGTTTTCATCTATTCAACCTGTGTGACAGGTCACAAGCTCAGAGGCAAAAACACTTTTGAATTCTTCAGGAAAGAAACTTTGTGAAATCATATAAGATCAATAACTACTGTAAGCTCTGACACAGCTAACAAATCACAGAATTATAGACTAGCTGAAGCTGCAAGTCCTCTCTGCATGCCACGCAGGCCAAGCCCTCTACTCAAACAAAGTTCAGTTTCAAGGCTGTGTCTGGTTGGTTTTTGAATATCTCCATGAATAGAGAACTCAAAACCCCACTGGACACACCATTCTAGAGCTTGAATGCCCTGCCACATGTTGCTGCATCTCTGAAAAAAATCATTTCTGGCACATTTTTAAAAAAACAGGATGTGCAGTTCAAGAGCAGTACTGTATCATATGTAGGGTGAGATAGTTTGCTACAGAGACAGTTTTTCTTCATTCTTTTCTTAACCATCCAACTCCTGGGGACAGACCTGCGCTTTGGGTACATCTACTAGGCTGTAACATGATACTCAAATTACTTTTGTTTAGCTGAATGTGTGAATTTATATCAAACAGAGACTTTGAGGAATTAAAGCAGGGAGAGGTGCTGCTGGAAACAGAAACTGGGATATAATTGGGATATAACTGCCAAGAGCAGGGCATGATTTTCCTATAATGGACGGTAGCCCTTTACTTTCTCCCCAAATATAACAATTTCATAGCACAAAAGTTAATACAAAAGCCTGAAACTAAATCCTCTCATCTCCTCAGTCTGAATTCTTTAGTTATGAATCTTATCATGCCAATTAGATATCTGAAATCTTAGTTCCTCATTTTTTGGGGATATCTAAATACAGACACAAACCGTGGTAAAGAAGACCGAAGTTAACTAGCAAAGTAAAGCTGCTAAATGCTGAATGAAAAGAAATAGGAAAGCTATTGTATCTAGATATCCAGAGGGAGGAAGAGAAAACCAGAAAAAAGTAGTAATAATAATCTATTGAAATCTAATATTACACAGGAATTTACCTGTTTCAGAGGTGTAAAATTGCCACTTAGAGATGAAAAATGTGCATGTATAATTTTTATAGAAAAGACAGAAAAGAAAAAAAATCCTCTTTATCTTGTGTGTATATTCATATACTACAAAAAATATAAATATATAAATATATAAATATAAATAAATAAATAAAATTGCATTTATATGTATATTTATAAACTTCATTTTAGGTCAACAAAACCTAGTATCCTACATAGGAATAATTTCTTAATTCTTTGGAAACAATTCTGATACTCTTTCCATTTCAGTATTTTTTACTCATATCAGCAGTCTCTTTGACATTACAGGAATTTCTTTACAGTTAAAAGACAAGACCATGGTCTTACAGTCTCTTCTATCTAAGGGATTTATTATTTGTATTTTCTGATACATCAGTTTCTCAACTGTTATGTCTGGAACTGAAGTAAATATAAATCTCTCAACTGACTTTAGGAAGTCGGCTGCATTCATCCTTGACTCTGGAGAAAACAGAGCATATGCAAGAAAATCATGCAAATTTGTGATTCTCTAAAATGCTTGAGCACCTTCTAAAGAAAATTGGAAAGATAAGCGAGTACACTTTCAAAGTACAAGAGCATAAAGTGAGGCTGCTGTAGGACTCAGTGAGGTTGAAGTGATGATCAGAATGGAGGTTTCTGCTTCAGCCCTGGGCTTGTTGCTTTTTCTCATTCCCTGTGCTTCAGTGCAACACCTTGGTTGGTTGAGTTTCCTTTCAGAATTCAACAGCATAGGACAGAATATTTTATAATTGCAAATGACTGGCACAACTCATTTTATATTAATTGCAGGAAGAAACCACACTGCATTTGATGTGAAGGCACATACAAGTTGGGTTCAATTCATACTTCATAAAATTGTTGAAATATCGTATTTTACTCTGCTAATTCTGTTGCCTATGGTTGCTCAGTTTAGAGTGGCCTTGACACTGTTAGAACAGTAGGAGTTGCTTTGAATTATACTCTGTGAAAAGATTAAGGCACAGCTAAAGATTGACATGAAGTAAGGACAGCAGTCTCTTTTTTTTGCCTATTATTCTGGAAACAAGGAAAGTGTGAGAAGTAATACCTTCTTTTAGACTGAGTGATTGTCTTAATGTGAGGCAAACTGCCTCCCGCCATATGAAATACTAAAACATTAATATAGGATTGGGCTGAAGCTTCCTGGAGAATTCTGTGTTAAAATATTTGTCTCAGGCAGCTTAAGTTCTATTTGGACATGCTGCAAGTGACAATGACACGATGGAAAGGAAATCAATGGTGCCTTATTTGTGTTTGAGATTGCTGGAACACAGAGAGAGTTGTTTGTCAAGATCCAGCCTATCTCCCATAGTCTCCTGCTGGTACTTCAGAACAGCACAGGTCACCCCAGTCCTCGTGTCACCTCTGTCAGCCCCTTGGCAGTGTCTCAGAGGCCCTAGGGGATGAGAAATATTTCTTGGTGATGAGAGTTAGATGATTCCTGAGTCCTGGGTGTCAGAGTTGGATACACACAGCCCATTGTCCAGTTCCTTTTATCAACAGGACAGATTTTTTCTGAAGCTCCCTTCAGGGACAGACAGGAATCTCCCTGACACCGCAGTCTGTACACTATATATTCATGGCACCTGTGCAGCTCATTTTTCTCCAGCATATAAATAATGGACATAGAAGAAAAGCTAACTCCAAGCTTGTTCACACTTCCAACTCTGCATTTTTCTGCACAGAGGATGAAGGATGAGGCCTGAGACTGCCTGAAAGAATCAGTCTGTCACTGGTTTTCTCAGCAAGAGGATGGAAGAGCTAAAAGCAGTTGCTCTGGGTCCTGGATTTTCAGGCTGTGGTATTAATTAAGGACACCCAAAATATCGCACCCATAGGATGTTGAAACCCTGCATAACAGCTTTTCTTCTCAGTAGAGCCAACCCAGGGCTAGAACAATAAATAGGGTATTGACACAATATTAGAAATCTGCTATAGGTAATAGATTTTTTCATGTGTTAATTAGATATAAATTAATTTTAACTTTTTACATTGAATGATTTCTCAAAGAGACTCTATCTAGGTCAAACTTCATATGACTTGTTACTCCAATTCAAGGCTCAATAAAATAGATGTTCTCCAAGGAATAGCTTAAAGAGAACATACTGTTCTCTGACAGTGCAATTGCTTTTAAACAGTGCACCATATTCTAAGACAAGTGTCATTTTCTAACATTTAAAAAAGCAAGGATTTCAAAATTCAGGGTTGAGTCACATAACTTTGCTTCAGGTTTCCAGTTCCATACTTTCTCCAAGCTCTGCTATAGGAAATATTAGAATACTGAAAGGACTAATTTTCATTTTTTATCTCAAGTCACTTGACAGGTGGAGTCGATCTCCATGAGAACATGAGTCATGTGTGGCAGGCTGGAAACCCTTTTTCTTACTTCTCTTTATCCTGCCACTGATATACTCCCTTCATTTTTTTTAATCCAAAGACTTAAAGTGGCCAGTGGGAGTGATGTTAGAAGATGGGAAAATTAATGCTCTATAACTGAGGGGAAAACCGATCATATTTTAAAAGCTGTAAAATCATATGAAATGAAAGCAGACCAAAAGAAATTTTTAAAAATTGTAATATGCCATTCACTGTTCCATCATGTCTAATGTACGTCATGATATTGTGTCTGAGCCATTACTCACTGATGGCAATGCCTCACAACTGTTTTAGAAAGATGTAAGTGTTCCTGGTGATACAAAAGACAAGCATTTGATGGCAAGAACATTACTTTGCACAGAGAAAGATCTCTTCACCACAGAAAGTAACTGCCATGTAGAACAAGCATGAGACTAAATTCTCATTGCTTGTTATTGTAAATGTTATCCATGGTCATAAAATCATATAGAACTTTTTAAAATTAAGCTATCCAGTGAGTGAAATGTTTGTTAACACAAGTGATGCATTCCCTTTCCTGTCACATGAAACAAAACAACAATTTTTTAGTTTTGGTTTACTGTCTTCTTTCATCATAGTTCCTATGCAAGTAAAAATATGGGCTCAATCCATGTGATTTGATGCCATAAACCTTGATATGAAAGATCATCCTTTTATCCTTTCTAATCTTCAACTACTACACCATAAAATAAACCTCTGTATTTTGAAATCTTTGATTGAAGCTGCCTTTTTAGTGTACAGACATGCATAAACCACATAAATTTAGATAAAATGAACAGAACACATGCATTTGAATAAAATAGAATGCAATTAAGAGCATAAGTTACTATTGTACTCTGTATGGGGATCAAGCAGCATTTTGCTATCTAGCTACCCCTTAATGCTCACTAAATGCTTTTGCTGCTCTACTTCTAAGCACTTCTACTGTTTAAAAAGCACTTATGGTAGTCTAATAGAGTTTGCTTTCTATTTGCATCTGTTTTTAGCAGATGATGTGAATGATAGACATTGGCTTTTACTGATTTATTTTATAAGAACATTATAGCTTTTAGAAGGAAACCAGCATGTGATCAGGAAATCTGTGATATAAACATGAATAAACCCAAAATATGTTGGGTTTATAGAGAAGATTATGCAAGCATTTTGATGGTCATTATTGAAATTTTTTTAAAGTTAAGACCTATGATTTCCATTAAGCTTAAGGATTTACAGATAAATTCAGCCACCAGTCTGTAACTTCATGATATTTTTAATCTCTTTTTTAAATAGCAAATTAATTTCATAGCTCACTGATTATTGTTTTGAAGATCTGTCAGATACTCTGTTTGCTCATTGCTTGAGAGTATCTATTTGCATTAAGGAACTCAGAGAACCAAAATATTCAAAAAGCATATTTTTCCAAGATTGGGGTGGGAGAATCATCTACAGTGGTTATGTTATTCTGGATCATTTCAGTACAAGTAGATATTCCTCACCATAATATTACCATAATATTACATAATATTGTACCTCTGGTACAACCACATTTCCTCACCATAAATGTTAATTATAATTTTTTCTTATATTTCCTCAGTTCTGGTAATTATTGCATGTCTTTTGTACTCTGTGAAGAAAGCTGTAATGTAATTACTGCAACCTTAACTTGCTGTAGGAGAGAAAGTCATAGTCTAGTATGGCCTTGCCTAAAATCCCTAATTTTTGATGCCCTGTATTTCTGTTTCTAAAAGGTACAATTTATTCCATTTTACTTGAGGTTTCTCAGAGTTGCCCTTTTGCATGGAAATAAGGGTTATGGCTACAAAAGCTATAGCAGTTTAATCATGAATTATCATGCTAGCAAAGTGTACAATACCTGATATTGCTGCCATTGGAGACAATAGCACAGATGGTATAAAAGATAGAAGTGTATTACAAGTAAGAAAGGAAGGAAGGAAGGAAGGGAGGGAGAGAAGGAGGGAGGGAAAGAGAAAATTTCTCATATTCTTTTATGGTCTTTAATTTTTCCTATTTGTCAGGGAAATATAACCTAGCAGCATTTTGGTGAGATAATAAAACTAAGAAATTACTCTAATGCATCTTTATATATACACCTATATGGATAATAGTTAGCTAGGCTTTTGAAATTATATTTTCATTAACTGTACACATGCCCAGGTACTCACATGCCCTCAGATATGTCAAGCAGAAGCTCACATTTTAAAGGGTGCATTTATCAAAAAAGACTTTCCAAGGCCCTAGTATTTCAATCATTATCCATGACAAACACTTGGAGCTTGCATGGAAAATAAATCTATTCTCATTTGCTGAGCCGCTAGATTACAAGTCTCCTGTGTACTTTCAAATGAACCGATGAGTGAAAAATGAAATAAAACAACATTTAACTATTTGCATGTTCTTTGCTCAGGGAGCAGCAGCAGAGTATGAAGAGGGTACAAGACTCTACAAAAGCTTTTGCAGGTATATGGTATCTTTATTTGTTAGGCAGTGTGTTGATGATATATAACACTAATGGCCATTATTCTTTGCCCACAGTTGTTTTAATATCTGGGAATAAAATGAAAATTCCACTGAGGAATTGACAGAAATGCTTGTATGGATACTTAACCCATATTGCCACTAAACAACTCTTTGGAAGCTCAGTCTAATAGGTGAAGTGCAGCACTGTCAGCCTAGTGTTTCCAGGTCAGATGATGTTGAAAGCACTTGGTGTATTTTCATTTGATAAAACAATAATACAAAGATGACTGAACATGTCTATCTGACAAGGACAGGTCAAATATTCTGCTTATCTCTGAGATAATCCTTCTGACTGAAGACTACAATAACTACACTAAATAATAATTTCTCTTCGGCTAGTGTGATATGGAAAATAGGGATCATTATTTAATCTCAGTCCATGAACTTAGTCTTCAGTATTATTCTAGCAGCAACTATTCATCTGGGTTTGTTTATTTTTTTATGAGATATGTATGCCTGTGAATTTCTGACTTTGACCTTTCAAATGTGTTCCTTTCAGAAAAACAAGTTATTCAAGGCATCCTTAAGATGAGCTAATTCATAGTATTGGCCTCCTTATAGCTGTTCATTTGATACTTTTATTAAACCCGAGAGTGCACTGTTGAATTCTGGATTGGCTCACCAAAGTCCATACACACAGCATGTCCAAAGCACATATTCACTCCAAATCTTAAATTTGTGTCATACTCTTCTTCCCATACTCTTTTTGACAGCATTTTGCTTTCTTCTAGTTAGTGGTTCCTTAAGAGCAAATGACAGGAGTATCTATAATCAGCCTGGGCTACAGAAGGTAGAGAGGAGAGAGTTAAGGGTGTCGGAACCACCTTCTGTGCAGCAAAAACAAGGTCCACATGGAGCTGAGGAGATGAGAGCTGCTTTTTAAAGCTTCTCTCATAAATATTAGGAACTTTATTCTAAAATTTACATAGTGTTAATAATGTCACAAATATTTTCCAAATAATGTCCAAATATTTTCCAATCCTCCCATTTCTAATCAGCAGACTGTTTCAATACAATGAAGAAGTGGAAGCTTTTTTACTCTAAGATATAATCTGGTTTTACTGTGTGCCTTATTCCCAAATGTATTCCCAAGGGTATTAAACTGAGAAAAACAGACTCAGAGAAACATGAAAGGGTTTCTAATATGCAGTGACAATGAAATTACAGTAATGTAATATATGTTCCATACTAAATGCTTCTAAGCTTTATGGAACTGCCATCCTTGAGGACTGCTTCCAGAAGAATGGCCAAAGATTTAAGAACACTATCATGAACCAGCTACAGTGAGGGAAAACATAAATGTTTTAATGTAGTTTATCACTAAAAGAAATGAAAAAAAAATATCCACACTTTTTTCCAATCCTCATATTTAATTAGACATGCAAATAAATTTAAAAATTAAAGCAGAAAATATAGATAAACCATATGTTTGATTAAAAAAATCTCCTCTCAATTCCAGTGAGAAATAAGGAAATGGAAATGTTTAATAGTAGGAGTGTCTTCAAATTAAAAGGAAATCTCTGCAGAGGAAATAATTCAAAATAGATTAAAAATGTGGTTTTCTGTGTATGCAGATTGACCTATAGTTTCATGGGAAAATGAGTAGACAAAAATACTGTCTCAGACACAAAACCTTTGCTAAATGAATACCTTGGTCTGATCTTCTTGACTGGTATTCCTCCTCGCCTTGGTCTTTCCTTTAGCATTCTACCAGTTTCATTAATCTCTCTCTCTGGCTATTGAGTCTTTCACAGTGTTTGTATTATGTGAGCCAACTAGCCACTGGCCTTCAAACAGAGACACCACTGTCCTGGGGATGGAGCATGAAAGTGGAGGCAGGAGAAGAGGGCTGCATTTTGTCCTTTATTTCTTAAGACAATTCAGTCTATCAGAACCTTTTTTCTTTAGGTATAGTAAAGGACTTTTACTTATTACAAGAAAATACTTTAGCACTGACAAGCTTAGCAAGTAAAGATAGAAGCAATATTCTTATTATTCATTGTATTTATTTTATGCTTTTCTTGATGTTTTGAATTTCTCCTTTGCTCTCTTTAAGCATAACTATTTCAAGCCTTTTTCTTTCTTTTGCTTTGTGAATATTTATCTTCTGACATCAACATAAAACAGCTATGAAATATTCTCACAGCTATACAGAAATCAACAGTTGCCATTTAAAGTGAGTAAATGAACTGAAGTGCTGAAGTTATTTATTTGTGCAAGTACGAGATGCATTTCACATGTCAGGAAGTACTGAATTTTGGCAAATATTGACTATTTAATGCGGAGCATGATTCATGCTACAAATATATCACACAGCAGCCAGAAGAATCTAGGTACTCCAGCCTACTCACATTTGAACTACTGAAGAGTCTACTGCTGTCTGAGCAGAGACTGAATTATCCTTTCTACTTATGAATTGGTCTTCCTATCCATCTGCTATTAAAGCTGCTGAGCACACTGGAAAGGAACTGATTTAATTGATGTGTTGCACCCCAGGACTTCTAGCTCAGCGCAGATTTAGTAAAATCATTCCTGACATTACATAATGAAGCTACCAGTTGAAAGTCTAACTGTTTTATTTCATTCATGATTCATTGATTAGAAAATAAACACAATTCAGTTCATTGTGCTGATCTAGAAATGTAGTTGGACTATTCAATAGCAAATGATCTTATTTCAAAATAACCTGAAATATTGCATAATGGAAACAAACATTTGTAGGCTGGCTTTTCAAAACGAAGGATAAATGTCATGAGGAGAGTAAATGTTTCCACTGTCAGCATCTTATTCTGTCTGATCTCTGAATTATAATTTGCAATATCATTGATTTGGTGTCATTCCTTTCCACAACAAATTAAATGTATTTATACAAAGAGCTGCTTGCTTAAAGGAAAGGGACTAATGGACATGTTTATAGAAACAAACTTCTATGTCTAAAAATCATTGGACAAGACAAAGTAACATAGATGATCTTTTAATATATATGTGGTTATTCCATTTAAAGAAAAAAGTATTTATCCTTTAGTAGTTACTAAATAGATCACCAGTTTCAGACAATGACTGATAGACTTGTCTACATCCAGCTGCATTTCATGTTTAGAGGGATGAATGTTACATGGTGGAGTAAACAATGACACCCAGTGGCCATATTGACTCAAGGCCTGTCTGTGTTCTGGGTTTCCCCAGCACATTCCTATTTTTTCTTGTTTTACCTGGGGTTTTGGGTGTTTTTCTTCTTTTTATCTCACAGTACTAATGACAACATAGACGTGTTTTTTGAAGCTGAATGACATAATGGATTTGACACACTAAGCTCTATCCCTCTAGAGAGAGAAGTACTAACATTTTCATCAATGGCAAGAGTAAATGCAAATCTATACAAACTGTGTTTATACAAGAAACTGGCTAAAAAAAACTTTGTAGCACAAGATGTGCTAGATTGGTATGACAATGACTGATGGTGGATATTCATTTTGTTTTCCAGAAAATGAAATGTTTTGGATTATTGTACGTCATTATTTAACTGAAGGGGGGGAAAATACCCTCAACAACCCAAAACCCAACAAAACCCCAAGATCCTTCCCCTCAATCATCCTACCCCTCAAAAAAACCCCAACAACCCAAATCATACAAGATCAAAATGGAGCCTATATTAAGGACAAAAAGGATTTTAATGAGTTATGGTTTATCAGAAGATATGGGATATCTGACTCCAGATATTTGCTTTGCTGAGAGCAAAGCAAAAGCCAAGAGCAGCTGACTCTAATAAAATTGGCTAGAAGATGCAGATCTGGAATGCATTATCTGGTTCTAACTTGCATACCATGAAACCACATATTTATTACTTTTGACTTCTGAGGAGCATCAGTCACTGTGTGATCTCCTGAAACAAAGCTAGTATCTAATTTCTGTCATGAGCTGAACCAGTGTCTGGTCTACTTACGGCCCTTCTCATTCATCTAGAAATAATGAAGTAATTTTTTTAATTAATTTTGTCTTTTGTAGAATACTTCTTTTCTAAATGATACAACTGTAAATAGGGCTCTCCTATTTAGGCTCTCCTAAGACAGCAAAACAGTAAGATGCAAATGAAAATTACTCTATTTTCTACCTCAGTCTTCATAAAAGCAGTGCTCCTAGTGATAAACGTAAGCCAACACGGTGTTGAACAGATCATATGAAGACCAGTAAGAACTAAGCAATGTAATGTGGAATTGTTGGTGCAAGGTTTAGCCAGGACAATAATGCACCAAGACGTTTCTCAAGGAAGAGCACAACTTCATGCCTGAGGAGCACACAGAGGATTGCAGTGGCTACTACACACAGAAAGGTAAAGGTGTCCTTCAACAGGTGGTATGAAGGAAACCCACAACAGAAAGCAGACCTACTTATTCCTAGGAGGGAATGAAGAGATGTTTACAGGTGGAGCCTGTTACAGACCCTGCTGAATCTCAGTGTCAATGGCAAAGAGTGATACTCTGTCCTGCCACTGTTCTGTGCCACCAATCCCCAGAGCACAATGTGGGTATGTAGGTGTCATCCTAAATACAATAAGAGCAAAATAAAAAATTACTTCATGAAAAGGTGAGTAGGTATGGAGAAACCAATTGTAGCTTGTGTATGGTTGAAGTATAATGAATAAACTAATATTAGACAGTAAAACTTTTTAATACTTTATTATAGTATTTTTCTTCTCAATTAATTTGTACTTATATTTCAAAGTCTGTTTTCAGCCTGACTCTGTCTTACCAAATTAACCTAGGTGATGTCCATATCATTCTCTGCTTTGTCAATTTTTAACTAGTTCATGCAATTTCTCTTTACTGCCAAATTTCCACCAAAACAGAGCATCTAGAATGTTCTCCATCATGCACCCTGCGAAACTATCAATCTGAAAACTTATGATAGACTAGAATGATTTATTAAAAAGTCCATTAGATTCCAAGCAAAAAGACTCAAAATGATTGTTAATTATTAAAAATGGTGAAAGAGAAGAAGTACGAAGGTTTCCAATTCATGCTGAGAAACTGTTCTGTGTATTTATGAATATCTGTGAAATCATTACTAATGATGGCTGCTGAAAAAGTTTTGGTGTGATTTCTGTTGAGAAATCACAGAACCATTAAAGCTGTGAAGGGGCCTCAGGAGGTCTCTAACCAAACCTCCTGCCAAAGCAGGGCCAGTTCTGGAGTCAGTCCAGACTGTTCCTGCCTCGGACAAATCGGAGCTTGAAACTCCTCAGGTACAGATGTGGCACAGACTCTCAGCGTGATCTGCCATGCTGCCTCACTGTCCTCATGGGGAAATAGCTTGTCTTTCTATCCTGTTTGTATCCTATCTCATCAGTTTATTCCTGGATCCCAAAAAGTACCCTTGGAAAAAATACCCAAGGAAAATCATGCTGCAACGCAAACCAGTGAAAATTTTGTGATTGGTTCCAATTAGAACATGGATTTCCCTTTTGCTTATTTTTGTTGACTGCCTGTTCCTTACTGAGAGCAGGTCTCCATGGCCTAAGTCTGCCTCAGAGTAAAAATGAATCAGATGAGTCTCTGGATTCATACACCATTCCCTTTGTTTATTTGCCTTTCTTCACAGCCACCTCCTACAGATTAGATGTGAAGTACTCATGACAGTAAAGACCAGTGAATTTTAGTTTTTCAGATTCATTAAACTATCTCCTGCAGGATACATTGGACCGGCTTTTCATTTAAAAAGCAAGTGAAATCAAACTGTCACTTCTGTTCAATAAGAATCAAATGAAGAACACCAACAATAACAACAAAATGTAATTGTAACAGCAACAGCAGCTGTCTCTTCGTGGGGGACTGGTGAGACACTGTACACAGCTATCCTGAAAGAAAAAAGAAAGGATAAAAAAGGTTATACCCCCCAGCCCCAACACTGGAAATGAGTGGTCTATGAAAGAGCCCTTATTTCCCTCCCAAACTTCATAAGGCATTTGTGAAACCTACTGAAATCTACTGCTGCTACAGCTGTCACCTACACTTACCTTTTCTCAGAGAGAACTGCTGAACCCTTTGTCTCTATATGGCCCTTCCATTCATGCCATACATTAATTTAATTGTAGTACCACTCTGATGTGTCCTGCAAAAATGCCCTGCAACTGGGCAAGACTTTCACTCTGGGAGGAAGAGAAATCCTCATCTCTCCAAGTTATGGCACTTTTTAGAATTATTTATATTTTAAAATAGCCTACAATTATAATAAAGTATTAAAATAACAATAAAACATATTGATTTCATAGGATCCCATGTGCACGTATTATTGAATATTATTATTATTATTACTATAACAAATATTATCAATTAAAATTGTTTATTTGAATAGAAATACATTTATGTTAGTAAGTAATAATTATTCCTTTAATGCATATTATCATAATTTCATTTTATTCATCTGAAGAAGGAGAAAAATGCAATTGTCATCATTAAGTTTTCCTTTCTGCTTTTTCTTAGGATTCCCTTCTCTTATTGTCCAAAACTCCTCCAAAATCTCTTATAAACACTGCTTTTGTCAGCATAAGGCACAAAGATGAGGTTGAAAAGAAAAAAAATCAATTTTTAAATGAGAGAATGTGAGGAAAAGAAAAAAAAGTCAAAATCTTTCAAGTAGGTTACACAGGCTTCTGTGCAAAGCCTCATGTATGTATGGAGTTTATTCAAAACACTGAAAAGGCATGACAGCAGCATGTACAGAATTGTGTGTTTATCACTGCTCCCAGCTGGATTATCCAGCCAAACCAAATTTAGAAAGAACACATTTTGGCTTCATTAGTGAGTCATATGATAGCATTTATTTTCTTATTAGTAAAAATTTGGAGTCTGTGAAGACATGGGATAACCAAGGAACAGCAATTTTCTTTTTTAGTTGCAAGGGAATGTCACATGTTTTGATATTTAAAGATTCCTTCTTAAAAATATAAATCTTGATGTTATCAAACTTCAGAATATGCAGGAATAACTAGGGTGTGAATTCTAAAGTTATCTGAAGTATTCATTTATTTTTTCCTCGTTTGTTTGTATTTTTGCTGTGGTGGTCACTATTTTCATTGTTACAAGCAGTGTGTACCAGATGGGATATTTGCACTTCCACAACCTGGCCACAATAGCAGCTTTAAGATTGTAGACTTTGCTCTATGACATACTTCAAGAAGACTTATGATGAGTCTTTTCTGCTTTTAAATGAGAAAATTCTCATTTTTCTGCTTTTAAATGAGAAAATTCTAAGATTTTTTTCCCCTATAACTTAATCTGCTTGTTTCCTTCATGTTTTTCATAACAGAGACCTAAGAGATAAGGTCAATTTGTAGAAACTGGGTTTGAAATTCGTGCCATATTGAATTCTAGCATCTTTTTACTGCTATATCTTTATCTATGATTCCAAAATATAGGTTAAATACATTTCTCAAATATGTTAACTAGTTTCATTTTCAGAAAGTTTTGGATATCCAGCAAAAGAATTTCTTAAGACTTTAAAACTGTTGTAGAAAATAAACTCTTCAAAAGAGAGCGGGATCTGCTACCTCATAAAATGAATCATGCAAATAAGGGACCATATTGGAAAATGTGGGCTGCAATCATTCTCAATCAGTAAAATGTAGATAATGATTCTTGTCATGCTCCAAGGATGATGTGAAAATTAATCTGCTAACAAGGACAAGATAATGATTTTGTCAGTTAAGCATTATGAAGCATTGACATTATTTTGCCTGTAAATCTTTTCAGTAATATCCTTATTCATTATTCTGAGATGGAAGACCAAAGTTTTTGAGATAATAAATTTAGAAGAAACTCTCTAGAGCTTCATAGGACTTTTTTCAGCAGAGGCCCTGCCCTGTAGCTGAGAAGGAATTGAGTTTGAAATTCCAAAGTAAACTTTTCCAAAAGGTATGTCAAGAAAACATTAGTCCCAGTGAGATCAGTAGGTATATTTGCCCCATCAGCTGTAAACATAGAAGATGAAAACTGAGATTTTTTTTTTTGAAAACCCATTATAATTAGGCTGAATTTTTTTGATATGCAAAATCTGTAAGTTTGAAGCCACCTCAGAGACAGTGACGTACCACAGGTCTCCTGTACTTCAACCACACGAGTAAAGACTGGGACTAAACTCAAAGTCTGATGCAGCCCTTTTAAGTCCAGGATCAAACTTGGTGCTGTGATTACTAAATTGGAGAAAGACATATCTCCCTTCCCCAAGGGCAGGAGTATACAGAAGGAACCTGGGTAACCTGCAGGTACCCAACTGCCACCAGCAATTGTCAAAGGTCCTGCATACCTCCCAAGGTACTCTGCTGTCCCTAGTCACCCTAGCCTGTAAAAACACCTTCTCTACAAGAGCTCAGTCACAGCCCCTGCAGCTCTGGGGACCCTGCTCTATCAGGCAACTATTGCCTTCTTACATGTAGTGATGCTGAAAGCCTTGAAGCATAACTCTTAATTGCAGACCCCAATGTCACTGCCTGAATGGGACTTTAGTCAATCACTGATCCTCACCATTTGCTTCTAGGTATTTTGAACTACTCCCTGCACAACAATCTGGCTCCCATGGATTCCAGTTTTGGTCATTATTCTCTCCATTCATTGTAGCCTGTTTATCCATCTCAAGCTAGGCAGCAAGTCATTTAAAAGTTAATCAGTGCAGTGCTCAGCATTTCAATAGCTGTCTCCTTTTATGTGTCTAGACATTAGTTGAGGGAACCAACTCAAAGAAATGAGCTATAGTTGTTGTCTGAAACCTCATACCTCATCCCTTCTGCATTTCAGAAATGGTTCATCAGGAAGCCTGTGTTCCAGACCTTAAGTTTATTCTGAGTAAAATGCAAAGCCGAGAGAGATCATTTTCCATGCAGTTCACACCAATGCCAGTCTCAATAGAAGAGTTAAATTTGTAAAATTTCCATCAGAGGAACTGATTTTGTCTAATTTTTTTCCCATTTAGGACTAAAATTTTATAAGAACTGCTGTATGTAGGCCTTTACCTTTAGATGACTTACTAAACTGGAACTGTAAATATTTTCCTAATCCTAATCAATATGTAGTCATCACTATCATATTACTTGTTTTTAAACAAGAGGAAATGTTTCTAGGGCTAAGAGAGAACATTAAAGAGTAAATAGGTTCTAGAATTTTATACTCTCATGCACATGAAATGTATTTTAAAAAAAGGAATATAAAACACAAACTTTTTTTTTTTTGCTGTGTTCAGTATAAGCAAATAAATCCAGTTAGCATCTTTGGGTGTTGCATAATATATTAAGAGAAATTAGATAGTATTTGTCTTTGTCTGAAGTAGAAAAATGGTATTCATGATTTATTTCACCTTTGTATTTTCTAAGCATTTATTAGTTATTGCTTGTCCTGCCATGTGTGTTTGTTTCTATAGCTCAGACATAATTGGTGTGATTGTTGCATATTCATTTACAATTATTTCCAGGAAAATTAAACCCTGGATTTCATTCTCTAAATAAATGTTTTATTAACTGAGGTAATGATATCAGAAAGTATAAAATTCTCCAAAGAAGTAAATATGTAGTTTCTTTAAGCTCTCTTTCATTCTCTTTTAAACTTTTTTTTCTTTTCTTTTTTTTAATGAACATGAATTACAGCTGCGGCAGGGTGGAAAATGCAGTCTGGCATGCAAAAGCTCTTTATAAAAAAAAGAAAAAAATAGAAAAAAAAGGTTTCCAACTCCTCAGAACATGAGAAAATAGTATGCACAAAACTGAGGCATAAAACAAAAAATATTTTAAATGTTGGCCTTATATAAGCTCATAAAATTTCTTTCCTTTTTGATTAGCTACTCATACTAACATAAAAAGAATCAAAATATGATATTATACTTCCTTGTCAGTTCCTTTGTTAGGGGAACATAAGCAAGTCAGTGTTATTCTACTGTTACAGAATCATTGGCTCAATTAAGAGATCAAAACAGCAAAACCCTACATTTTTACTGTACTTAATTGGGCAATACAGGCCACATCTGTTTTTTGGCTACACCTCAGTTTGGGAAGCAATGCTGCTTCATAGCATCTCTGTTGATTTTAAATTATAGCCTCAGCTTCTTCCATTCTCAGACATCCAGTTTTCCTTCCATGTATTCCATCACTTCAAAAGAAATACAAGCAGGTAATCAGACACTAACCATTTACAATTACTGAGATACCATTTTCATTAAAGACTTATTTATTAAAACATTTTATTTTAGTTTCATTTTGCCATTACCTAGTTTTTATTTTCCTATTATAGGGGAAAAAAAAGTCAAAGTATGTAAGACTTGTCTATGCTTTCATTTTTATCACTCTGAAATGGATAGTGTCTGAAAATTTTCCACGGGAACTTCTTCATTCTGGAAATATTGTTTCCATGGAATAAAAGTAGTTAATTTGGAATATGTTAGCTAGAATACTTTCTTGACTGGAGCACTGAATGACAGTAATTTGTTACAGTGTACTCCACAGCAATACTTTCAACAATTTGCATGGGGTTTTCTTGAACATCAAAATTCATTCTTTGTAAAATCTGAAATCTTTCACATTAAATACAAATTTTGGTGAAAAAAAATTAACATTGAGGAAGGAAGAAAAAAGTTAAGTAAAACGCCCAGCTTTTCAGAATGGACATTCTGCAACAAATCTCTGGGAAACTTTCAAAAGGTTTCTTTTATTACTGTACAACATAAGAAAACTTTTCAATATTCAAAGATCTCTGGCCAGTTTTAGTGAAAATACTCTCTTAGAAGGCTAAGAAACAAAAAACCCACTCTTGGTTACAAGTATTTCTGCACTGTCACACAGTGAGTGTTTCAATCCTTTTAAATTTTTTTCAATTCCCACATAGGTTTAAGTCTAAGTTTCAGGTTCAGACTTTAGTTTTATACTTATTTTAGTACCTTGCCCTACTTTCTCTTAATTATTTCTAATCCACTTTTCTTTACTGAATGAGATTGTCTCAATTTGCTGTCCTTGGGAGAGAAGCATTCAAACAAAGAGCCTTGCCAAGGCAAATTAAAATGCTGAAATGTAAAATTTATTTTCTAATGCCTGCACAAGCCTTGCCTCTGCAGCATTTAGCTTTATGTTTAGTGGATAAAGGGAAAGACTGCCAAACAAGGACATTTCATCTTGATTTATCCAAAGGGACATGATAAAGGAGAGAGGAACAGTTCTGGCTACCTTTCCAGTGTCTCTCAAGAAAGACCTGGAAGCACCACCCGCAAAGATGACATGAGAATGAAAATTGTTTAGTCAATTTAGTAATTGGCTTCTCTGTATTAAATTGCCAATTTCATTTAGAGGGACAATTACTGGCTTTTAAGGTGGTGGATTTGGCTCATAAACTATATCTACTAGGGAATGAGTTGGGCACAAGGAAGTAATTTTTTTCAAGGTATGATACAGGAATTGCAAATAGCCAAGCCTACACCATTCCTAACTTAAAGTGGGTAACAGAGTGAGAAGAAACACAGAGAAGCTCTTCACTCAGTTGAGTTGTTTGCTTTGCTGTCTTTGGGGCATTGGTGGAAAGGGGGCAACAGAGCAGCAAGAACAGTATGCCACTAACTCATAAAGGTTAGATGAACATAGCTCTACAATTGCCACTCAAGCTTGTCATGTAAAATAATGTCTTACCTCCATGTACAATTTTCTTAAAAAAAAAAGTTTAAATTTTTAACAATTTAAGACTAGATAGTCAGATTTGGTCTTTGGAAAAATGTCATGGAGAGTTCAGGAGATTCTACAGAGACACCTAGAAAGTAGCAATTTTTGTTATATACCTCCAGAAAAAATTTAAGCACTACTGAAGCCAGATGAAATTCTGGCATTTGCTTATTTAGGATCAGATCTCATCCATAGGAAAAAGATATTTCTTACTCCAGTCTCCCTAGTTTTGTTTCTTATTTAAGGTCCCTGTGCTTGTATTGCTACAGAAAAATGTAAACTTCAGACCATGAAATCACTTTCTGTTAACACCAGATAGAAGGTGAGTAGAAGGGACTCTGGGATTTGCAGGTACAACAGCTTGAATTTTAAACCAAACAGCAGAAGGGGAGTAAGAGTGTTGGGATTAGTGTTGTGTGTCTTATATGTTGAGAATGCTATCATTTCACATCTTATATATCTATACTTATTCATACAAAAATATTACTAAATCTTTGTCAACTTCTAGATGAGTTCAAAAGGCAAAGGGCAACAACTGAATTTACAACTTTTTCCTGAATCCTTTTGTGCCAAATTTAGCACAAGCTAGTGCCTAACTCAATTTGTGAAAATGCCATTTAGCCATGAGAAAACTGAAGTTTTTTACAAAACTCAATTGAATTAATTACACGGGGCATTTAATTTCTTTTTGGTAGGAAATTCTAGTATATACTAGTCATCTAAAATATGTTCCAAAAAGACAAAAAGTTTTTACTTTCTGGACTTAAAAATAATAAAACCACTGTTTGGTACAGAACAGTATTCCACAAAGACAGCTTTATAGCCAGAATGGCTTCATGTCCAGAACAGCGAAGACTGCATTGATATTTCTACACTCTTAAAACCTGCAAAGCAACATTAAGCATAGGAAAAAAAGAGCAAGGAATAAACTAGATAAGTCCTCTGTATTTTTCCCAAAGAATCTCTTGAAATTGGTCTTTTTTCCTCAAGAAACTAGATCTTAGAACAGGAATGCAAAACCCAGAAGCTGTGAATTGGGGTAAAAGTAAACCCTATAAGCTCCTCTGCTAGGTTATGTGTTTCTCAACATAAAACACTAACAGAGTTCAAACAGTGATCATTTCCAGTGGAGGATTTATAATTTAAATAGAGGTAACTTTTTAGATGAGTGATGACTAAGGTTGACTATTTTTTTTTTTTTCCTCAACAGGAAACTGTTTTGGCTTTAGGATTGCTCAGGAGTGATTCACAACGTGTTCCAAAAGGCAGTCTTCAAAACACAGAAGTAAAGAAATTACACAGACAGTTGTCTTCAGATGTGCTCAGCCAAGGGAAGTGGCTGTCTGGCCACTGCCCTGCTCCCTGGACCAGCCTCAAAGACTCCCAGTCTTTCATCACTTCCAACTTCAATGTTCCCATATTTTTCTTTCTTCTATTATGTCATCTGGAGGTAGCTAGAGAAGAGTAAAATTATTCCATTCTTTGTATCCCTTTTTGACCTACATCCTAAGCGGATGATGAGAAGAGCAAAAGCATTTAAAACAACAGTTTTGACAGTTCTGGAAGATCTCTTACAGGCACTCTGGAGACAGGAGGACACAGCCTAGAAACCTAAGCAAGAAAGAAGAATTTTCCACAGATTATTTCCATTTGGAAAACTTTACATGTTCTGTTTGTTCTTTCTGACAATAATTGTGTACTTCAGAACATTTAACTATGGTGCTTCCTGTGCAAAGAATCATCTTGGAAGGTGACAACTTGAATTCTAAAGAAATTAGCAACTGGGGTTTTTATAGCAAACATGGAATTCTTCACTTGTATATATTTCCTCAAATAGGGTTGAGGGGGTTCTGTAGCAGGGGTTGAAATGAGGAAGAAAAGCGTCACCATATTTCTGACTGTATTAAAGTTTTCTCTATAATGTCAGCTTCTCAGGGAACATTAAGTGGCATTTTTGTCCAGGCAGAATATATTTGCTCAATCATTTCTCTGTAGCTGAAGCAACAGTTTGGAGATGGGTTGTTACTCTGGTAGCTGAAGTACAGAGCATTAATGACAGAAGTTATTTTTGCTGGACACTTCAGAGTGTTAAAAATCTGATGAATCCAAAGACTTGGAATGAGTCTAAAACACTGAAAAATTATTAGAGAGATTAATGCATTATTTAATCTGTATCTAAAACATCTGCAGAGTTCTGTGAGATTTTAAAAAAATGCTGTAACTTGGAACTTCACTTCAGTGAAATTCCTGAGATAAAACATTCAGTTTTACCTATTTCTCATAACATTCACTTCAAATACAATTTAAAATGAAAAGAAATATGGAAGAAGTGAAAAAGAAGGAAAAGAACATCTCCCATTAAAAAAATTCTTAGGAGCTAATTTAAAAATGCATTTTCAAAGTCTGACTGGAATGTAAATTATTTTTAAAGTTCGTAGGACTACAAGGTGAAGGTAAAGATTTGTTCATTGTCATTAATGCACCTGAATAAGATCTTTTGACAAAACATATCTACTTGGAAAATGTTTAATCAATAATCCTGGAAGAGTTGCATGAAAGGGTTAGACTAATCTCATTTCATAATGGAAATAGGACAAATATGAAATAAAAATAAATTCAAAGCTGTCAGAAAATTTTCATAATGAAGAATAAAGGAAGGCACCTCCCAATATGCAAAAACATTTAAATTAAAAATATAAGAGAACTACAATAAAAATTTAATCTTTTAGGATTTAAATTTTTTTATCTATAGAAGTTTATCTATTTATAAGACTTTTTCTGATAAATTATATTTGATTTATGAGATACAAATGCTTTAATTAACAGCAATTAAATTTAATAGTGGAAGTACACATTTTATATATATTTATCAAATGGCTTTGATAAAACTTTGTAGTGCCACATATTAAATTTACCTGGCTTGTTCTTTAACTTTCAAGTTTGGGCTTAAACAAGTGGGGCTAAAGTCTTTGGAAGTAGCTGAAAAAGTAGGGCAGAGGGATTTGAAAAGTGGTGAAAGGAAGACCAGTTTCAGAGATTATCTAAGTTAAAGGAAGAACTGTTGAAAGAAGACAGAGAGCCAGTCCCTCATGTGTAGATAACATTTGGTTGATAAGACTCCAATTAGCCTTAATCCACTTCTTCATTTAAAATGAAAGGATGCTTTTAAACATTCATCATGTTTGTGCTGGATGGCAATTAAATACATGAGTCACTAAGGAATGTGAGTTTTATTTCAGTGTGAACCTGACATTATATTTTTTAATTTCTGGAACACAGGTGTATAAAATAAGCAGCAAAATACACTGTAAATGACATTTTGTGACAGATTTGTATTTTATGTGTAAGGAATTTGATAGCTGAAGCTGAGCTTCTAAGAGTTCTGCTTTTTTTGAAATAAAAGCCTAAAGGATGTTTTCAGCAGCATGGCTGGTTTATGTCAAAGAAATCCCCATGACTTTTTCTTTAGATTTAGATTTATAATTGTACAGCACTGTGAATTTTGATGCAAGTTACTGTTTCTTTTTAAACTGATGTCAACAAGATGAATTTCAGTGACCAGCAGGTACAAAAATAACAAGGTTTGACCATGTTTACTTCTTTTTGTCATTGGCCTAGATATCTTGTGCAAAAGAGAGATTCTAGTTCTCTGTTTCACATCTCTCTGTTTAACTACCATTGCAACAATAGATTTTTGATATTCTGCTCCTGTTCTAAAGAAAGGATTTCTTAAAGGGTGTCTTGTTAAGTCACCCAGTCCCCAGTGCCTAAATGTTTATCACATGAATGAAAATAAACAGTCAGCCAAGACTGTGATTTGTCTGATCTATACTGTGAATGTTGATGGAATTCAGGTGACACTTGTGATTCACGTTATCCTTTCTCAGAATAAGAAATTACATAAATGCCTCAAGATCTCCTGCTCTGAAGTTTCTTCTCTCTTTTCTTACTTTGTCAGATGAAAATATACAGATTTCTGCTAACTTCAGTGTAAGGTTTTCCCTTCTTATCATCAAGTGCTGGAATTAAATTGGATTTTTAGGTGTCTGTAAGCTTTGAAAGGCTTTTTTTCTGAAGCTAAGAAACAGTGAAATAGAGAGACATGAAGAATGCATTTAGTACTCATATCTTGGGAGCACTATTGACAGCATAATTCACAGTTCAAATTGCTGCTGGTGATTTTCTTATAATGCTTCTTCCATTTTCTATTCCAAGGCCCAGACACATTGCTTGCCACTCTCATTTTGGCTTCCACTATTGCATATTTCAGTAGCAGCTCTTGAAATTTTTTATCTTCTTGGAAATATTTCTTGAGAAGGAGATTAAAACCTGCAAATTGCAGGGCCCTCTTCAGAACTGAATGTGTAAGCAAGGAATTCAAGGTAGACTAAGAGAAAGATTTTAGTTTTGAAATAGTGTTTTAGGCCATTATTAGTATTAAAGCAGAAGTCAGAAAATTTCTTGAAGGCAATGGGAGAAAAAAAAATCAACACCAAAAACTTTGGATAAGAACCATTATTTGATTATTTGGTTTTAACCAATATTAAAAATATTCTATGAATATGCTTATTTAAGAGTTCTAGTTAACTCCTACTGTTCCTCAGTGGATGTATGACCAACAGTTATTTATTCTGTTACCTGCCATACAGTCAATAAAATCAGTATCAGGCTGAGTATTTCAGGAATTTGCTCAGCGGTATATTTCCCTTCTTCCTGGCTGTAAAATTCTCCTGCTGGACTGATGTGATTGACTGGCACATTTCTCCCAGCTATCTTTAATAAAATGGGATTTGGATGCTTGGTGGCCCCCAGGCTGGCTGTCTTTTCCTCTTGTTTCCTTGCTGTCACTTGGACAGCCAAAATTAATGTATTGTCTGCTCCTCTTCTCTTGGATCCCTATGTGGCTCTGAAGGGTCACAAGTGGAGCAAGAACACAAACAAAATATTAAAAATTATCTCACTGAAGACCTTGTTATGTCTTTCAAGGGATAATTAATTTTCAACAAAGATAAAGATTTGTACTGGCAGATATAAAATCACTGTTAGCCCAGAACTACTCTCTATCTCAAACTGTTTAATCAATCTCAGGCAAAAATATTATGCATAAAGTATGCAAATTATAAAAAAAATAGATATCCAGGATTTACTCAAGAGAAAGAAACTGATATTTGTTGCGTACAGTAGTAGAAAAGAAGCAGACAATTATTTATAAAGTGAAATCCTTTGTAAAAATTATGGCATGTGTTCTGTATTTCAAAATTTAAGGTCTTATTCCCAAGTGAAAAAAAGGAAATGTAAATCATCAGTGAGGAAAAAATAGAAAATTTTGTTTATCTTAATTTACAACCTTCACTTGCAAGATTTTAAGTTATTATTTATTAATCAAAAAAGTATACACAGATTTAGGCCACAAATAAGTATCTCAAGTCACAGTGTATTTCCCCAGAAAACATTTTTAATATATAATTAACACCACAGAAGTTATCTTGTAAACAATGTGTTTTCATAGCAGAGAGAGAATGAAAATGCAGTACTTGACTTTCCTAAATAGCTTTATATCTCTGTTGGGTTTTTTGAAGGGTCTATTTTTTTCCATCAAGCATTAAAATTTACCAATAATATTTTTATATTTATTTCCTAAGAGAAATAGCACAGTCTGGTTTTGAACAAATCATTTTTTCTTTTAACCTGCTAGTATGCCTGAAAAGCTTTTGACCCTGTAGGAAATACAGTGTTCTTCTGGTTTGTCTCAAGCTTAAAGTCTAGGAAAAACCCTTTGCTCCAAGAAGTGGATTTTGCTAGTTTTTAATGAATTCTGACACTGATAACCAGAGCCAGACCACAAATGAGTTTATTATCAGACTACCTGATCTAAGATTATAAACACTTGCCTGTCAATGTCTTATGTGTTAGTACAAATGTCAGAGTACTAAATTGTCTCAGGTACTATCAATGTTTCCTGAAAATCTATGGCTTTACAACTGTTGCCTAAAAGTTTTTTAAAAAATGATATACTTTTTAATAAGCCTGGGATTCCACGTCATTATGTTTTACATTCTGAAGTCACTGCTGTGACTCCTCAGTGAATACTGACAATTCACTGCCTGTTCTAATAAGATGGAGTGCACTAAAATGGACTAGGAGTAAACTACAATTCTGCTTTTAGAAATTCAGACTTTTTTGAGTAAACTTAGAACCTGCAATAAAATAAATTTTAAAATTAATTAAAAGAACAATTTTAAAATTAATTAAAAGAACAATGAGGATACGTAGCAAATGTTAACAGAATTTTAAATATATTAAAAGATTTTTTTAGTAAGTAAAAAAAAATTAATACTCAAGCTACAATAGCAAGTTAATAATATTCTGAGATTGCTATATTCTGTCAGAGAAAGAAGAAGAATTTGGCCTATATAGTGTATGTGGTTTCAATTTATTTGACAATTTGCAATTAGATGTTGTTTCAAATGTGCACTAAAGTATGGAAATGTCAAGAACTTGTTGATAGAGTTTTGTGGCATTATGCACCAAATAGTAACTAACCTTAGGCAAAGTAATTACCACTTCCTCATAATCACCAAATCTAAGCCTCTAACTTTAGAAAATGAGGGAAAATTGTTGAGATCTGCCATATAGTTTTGTTCTTGCCCTCCTTTTCTCTCTGTTCTGCACAGAGTGAATATTTTTGTTTTCTCAGAATCACAAAGCCATAAGTTGGAAGAGACCTTAAAGATCATTTATTTCCAACCCCCTGCTGGGGGCAGGGACACCTTTAAGTAAACCAGGTTGCTCAGAGCCCCTTCTGGGGACCTTAAAAATTTCCAGGAATGGGACACTCACAGACAACCTGCTCCAGTGTCTCACCACCCTCACAGTAAAGCATTCCTTTCTAATAACCAAGTTTGAAGTCATTCCCCCTTGTCCTGTCACTATGTGCCTTTGCAAATAATATCTTTCTATCTTTTCTGTAGAAAAGTCCCTTCAGGCACTGAAAGGCTGCTATTAGATCACCCTGAAGACTCTTTTCCAGAACGAACAATCCCAATTCTCACAGCCTTTCAAATATAGACTTTTAAACTTCTGACAGAAGTTTACCACAGAGGAAGTGAAGACTGGACCTAGCCAAGTTTAATATGTGTTCCTCTTATGCTCCTTCTCATTCCTTTGAGAACAAATCACTACTAATTTTTTTTTTATGTGCAGGTAAGCATTACTTTTACAACAGAAAATTTTATTGTGTTAGACAAGTGGAGTTGTTCCAGTACAGTGAACACAGTCAGATTCTGGGTAAATGTTAAGACAAGTAATGTTAAAACTATGGACATGTTGAAAATGATAGGTAGCTGAAATAAAAAATGTGTTTGAATTTGTAGGAACAGTAGTTATAAATTTGTAGTTCAAGCATCTGTTTTACAGTGTTTTTGAAGTAAATGAAGTAGAAACATTTGAATACCCATGTGGTAGACCCCGAATTTGAATTAATAGTCTTTAAAAAAACACTGGGAAGAGCAAGGGTGTCTGCAGCATTCTACTCTCCCATGTTACCATCTTATTGTAAATTTGGACTCTCCTAACCCAGGTGAATTCAGTTCCGAAATGTTATAAAATTAGAATACAGACTGGACAAAAGTGCAAACGTGAAAAGGAAGCCCCTGGCAAGAAGTTCTGGAACAGTAGGCTGGTTATCATGAAAAAAATAACTTGGCTGACAGACTTCTTCCTTTTGAAAAGTAGCACTGAGTGCATAGGTGTCAGCAGTGAAAAGGGGAATGAATATAGCCTAAAAGTACATGCATACTGGACTGATAATCCACAAAATAGTAGGACAATATGGGTGTTCATTCACATTTATGTCAACACTTGATGATTTTTACAAAATTGCATGTGCTGTTATGGTGAGATTGAATTCAGTCATAAGAAATAAAAAAATTACATCTGTTGATTTATTTTCTAAAATAATTGTCTAAGATCTTTGAGAAAATTACAGAAATTCAAATAATTCCTAAGCAAAGACTGAGAAATAACCATTTTTTTTATAAGATATATAATTTAGCTAGAAATAAGTGTTGATAATCCAACAAACAAAGCTGAAACTTTTTTTAGTTTTGACGAAATATTCTTATGTACAATATTATTACTCACAGTGCATATTCTAAATCCCTAAATTATTGCCTAAACAGAAATTTATGTGAAAAAATTGATGCATTCATGTGCTTTAAGTGGTGAAGTATACATTACTTCATCTTAGCTCAGTTCATACACCTGTAAAAAATTGTTTTGTTCACCTCTAACCACTAGAAAAACTTCTGGTTTGAGGCATGTAAGAGAAGTTCTAGGCACTTATGAAACACAGTTTTTCATAGCATACATATTCACCCAGTTTTAAAAACTGCATTATACAAACATGACTTCAGGGTTTCATAGCCCCTGAAATAACTTGGGGTACCGTGCTGGTTTTAATAACCACAGGGAACTAAACTCCAAATAGTTCCTCCCTTTCGTCCTGTTTATTCTAATAATGGAGGGACAATACAGAGAGTTTATAAACTGGAATAATAATTTACAAAAATCACTATACCCACAGCAGTATTAATAGCAAAATGTCATAAAGTCATAAAGTTGATGTCATAAAATTTATGACATCATTTTGTGGATATTAGGTATCACTTCAAAAAAATGATTGTAAGAAAATAAGAAAGAAATTTCCAACAAGGCAATTAAATGGAAAGAAAAAATTTCTCTCAGAAAGAAATTATGACTGTCAAATTGCTGAGAAATTATTCCTATTTTCTTCTTGAACGCAGTCATTCTTCCCCAGGCATTTGATGTGAGGTATCATAAGGGACTAAACTAGATGCATCTTTAATCTGATTTAACATGCTACATCTTTTATCAGCAAGACAGGTGAAGGAGAAGAGGGATCCAGATCATTCCTGGTGGAAAGATAAACAATTTGCGCTTTTACATCCTGCTCCATCATATAAGAGTAAGAACACTTATTGGTTTGACCAAAGACAAAGAGAAGAAAGATTCTGAATCATCCAGGCAGCTGAAGAGCCAAGTGTGTGGGTGAGCTGAAAACTGGAGTTGTTTATAGAAGGATATCATTTCAACATGCAGAGTGTCCATTGCTGCAGCACCCCTGCTGGGTTGGGGTAGGAAATTGGTTTTCCGCTCTCCCACTGCAGGGATGTGTCATAGTTTTCATCAATATTCTTGTGTTTGAACCATCTAGGTTGAGGGCTGATGAAAAACAAAGGACTGCTAATTGGTCTTCCTAAAATGCAATGAAATAAATAATGACTAATTAGACAGAAACAGTTGGAGGTTCTTTGTATCATTCTTGGCTAAGAATTTGATTATGAAGGGAAAGCCAAGTTAAGAAAAGAAAAGAAAATATTTGCCCAACAATGTTAAACTGCTTAAGACTATCTAGAGACTAAGTACTAGACATAGATACAGAAATAACTGAACACTGATTAAGTCCATGTGGAATATTCAGAAGCTTAGAGTTAGAACCAGCATATTCCATTAAAATTTGTAATTTGTATATAAATCTTATTTCCACATTTGATTTACATTTAAGGATAGTTTAGAAAAAGCATTCAGAACTGTGGTGAATTATAATGCTGCACAGATTCTATAATGTCTTCATGCTTAGCAGGAGACAAGGAATTTGCAGAAAAATTACTAATACAAGATAATTGGGAGGTAATAAATCCTAAAACTTTGGGAAAATGGGTATCTGCAAAAGTGTCTCAAATCATTTTTCCAAATCCAAATCAACCTGGTTTACAAGGGCATTGCTTTCTCATGCATAATAAAAAGACTAACTAGAGGATTACTTTACTTAAAGGATATTCCTAGATTGCTATTATGTTATTATTACTATTACTATATACTGATACCAATGCAAGAAGTATGCTATATTATTTCAATAATAAAATTAAGCAGGTTGCTATTTCCTGAGTTGTTTACTATTATTATTATTATTATTATTATTATTATTAATAATAATAATAATAATAATAATAATAATAATAATAATATGTCCATAGCTAACAGTATACTGATATTTCTGCAAAGAGCAAATTCTATTTGATAGAGACCAAAATAATGCTTTTAGAAAATCAAGACTTTTTAAAAGACTGATCAAAAAAATTCTTTGTATTTGAGGAATTTGATTTTTTTTTTCTATAATCTATTATATTTTACTGCTGGTTTTGGTTGTACTTCATTAAGTGAATTCTTCCAACTCTTCACCCTATAATGATTACATACTTTTTCCGTTTCATATATTGTCTTTTCTTTCCAGCTTTGAAGTTGCTTTAACAATTTTATGTATTCAAAACACAATTCTGATTAAAGCCTTGAAAAATTACCTAAGATTGTCTACTACCAGATGAATAAAATCATACAAAGTGTTTCTTTAGTGGTGCCTGCCTCATTACTTTACTAATTTTCTCTAATGAGTCAAATAACATGCAAAGCTCTGTCTCTAGACTTGACAATTTTTTATGCTATTTCACCTTCTAATTCTGCTCTGCATGAAGTAAAGGACAAAATAAATACCTCCCAACAGACAGTGCAATTCCACTTGCATATCTGTGCATACCAAATCTCCAACTCCTTTTTTCTAACAATTTATTGACTTACTGACGAAGTTGCATTTCCCCAACATTGTCAACCAGTGCAGTCAACAAGAATAAAACCATACTTCCTCACCCTTTTGTTTAACATTCTTGTCCATCCTTCCTTCAATTAAAAGCACTCTCCACTTCCATGCAAGCCACATTCCATGTGATGCCACCCAGGAGGCAAAAGGAAAATAGTGAACTCTACAAAACCACTTGAAAAATTTAGTACATTTTTGAAGGGATAATCATTTGTAGAATTTGAAGCCTATCTGACATTTCAGCCTGGAACATGAATCAAAAACAGAATGGAAAAACAGTTACAATCTAACACCAAAGTAGACTAGATAATGAGAGTCAGTATTGCTTCAGGCTTTCCATTTCTTTACTTTGGTAACTGCATTTGGACTTGAGACAAAATTTTAGGAAACTCTTTTTAAAACTTTTGCTTAAAGCACTTTAATTTTTGTGATATACTGTTCACTAACAGTGATCTGCTTCCTCAGTTTGAAATTTTTGGTTTCCATGAGTTTGGCATTTTATCAATTAGAATATAGCCCACTCAAGAAGCAAAGCACTTGACTTGTTGGAAAATTATATGAGATAGTATAATAAGCAATTATTTTGGAATGCTCAGACCTGATGAGGTCAAAAAAAGCAATTATATATTAAAGTAGGATATGACATATTGAAAAAAACCAAAAAAGACAAATAAAATACATTTATGTTCAAAATAAATGCTTATTTTATTCTTTGTTTTCATTTGGCTTGAAGCACAAATGGGCACTTTTTTCCCCACTTTTTTTTTGTATGGGGGTCAACTGAACCACAGTGAAGCCAATAGGAGTGACAGGGAGGTATATCTGGAACATGCACAGTTCATCTGCAATTGCATGCAGAATGAAACAACTCCAACAGAAAAAGTGAAAAATTTGGAATGAATTTTAAATGAAAATCTTTCAAGTGACATTTATGTAATTCTTTTTCAGCCAGAATTTGAGATCGCTAAATATGTCGACAATCTGATATTGATCGCCTTTTAATAGCAGCAATGGGAATTAATGGAATGAAAAACATGGGACACGCTTGTTTGGCTGTTAGAGCTCTAGCCCTGTAATGCAACTTCAATGAATGGTAATCTCTTGGATGAATGATAGGTAGAATTGCTTCTCTTCTAGCAACCCTGTAACAAATGTCAATAGATTTCTACAGAAAAGCTAAATTCTGCGTCATTATGAATATGTTTATTTTCTAATCTGTGCTTGTTAAATGAATCTGTATGTGTGTAGTAATGGGGTAAGGTTTGCCTTCATCTGAACAGTCAACATGCTGTACAGATATGGGTTCCAGATAATCAGTTTCATAAATTTAGAGGTAAAATAAAGGCAGGTTAAAAAAAAAAAAAGCCACAATCAAAACATACAAAAAATAAACCTCAATAAACAAACTACCAAAAGCTATTGCTTTGGGAGTTATTGGGTTAAGCAAATGTGACATTTAAAAAAAGGAACAGAGAGATAGTTCCAAACAATTATATTCAGACCTGGACATAACCCACTCTGAAGAAAAATTTTTGGTTCAACTCATTTGGCAGAGGAGTTGCTTGTGTCTTGACTTTTGAACCCTGTGATAAGACATCACTTTCTTTAATTCATTTTCTTTAATCCCACACATAAATGACGCCAGTCAGAATGGTCAATTCCCAAAAGATTTTATGCATAGGATTTTATTCTCACAAATGACCTGTAATTCCAGATACTCTTCTAGTTATTCACTCTTTGAAATGTTACTGATCACCCCACTGAGGAAATTGAATGTTCTTGAAATAGGCTTAAAAATGCTTCAAAATTTTTAAATATCTAGTTGCTAGAAAAACGCAACTCAAACATCCAATAAAGGGAGAGGGAGGAAAATTATGAGCAGCCAAGGATGTTTTCCAAAACAAATTTAAAAGGAAGTTTGAAATAATAAACCCTATTTTAGAAGTTCTGTGTGGTGAAATAGCTCATCTGCAGTGAACACTGAGGAAAATATAGCATACAGAAGAGGAAATTAAACTACTATAAAAACTGCAGAGAAGTAATTTTCTCAGTGGTCTTCTATTAAGATTATTTATTTCATACAGTAAATTGGCTGTATTTTTTCTATAGATTTAAGAATTACATGGCCAGGTTAAAAAAAATTCTCATTCTTTTTATCAGAAAGATAAAATTGGGAACACACTTGTCTGTAAATATAAGGAGGAAACTAGTTCAGGGTGTCTGCTGTGTCTTTTGGCCTGTTTAAGTCTTGTCTACTTAAATTTAACCCATTTATCTACAGCCTAACACAAAATGTACATATCTATAGCAGTTTCTTACTATCTAAACAGATGTGAGATAATTTATTACTTGTATAGTGTAAGGACATCCACTAGATCAGATTTTCACAGGGTTATGCCACACTGTTTCACTGGTTGCCCCTGCTTAGGCTAAATGTTCCAGGCACCTCAGTTTTGTTCCATTTTTTATTCTTTTTAAAAAAGAAATTGACAGTCATTGTAGATTAAAAAAAAAATTTAAATAATTAATTTAATAATAATAAATAACTTAATAATTTCCCAATTTTAGTAATTGTGTCCAGCTCTGAAGTCTTCAGAACAAGAAAAAAAAAGAGTTGTTGAAGCCAGTCAAGAAGACCATAAAGATGATATAAGGGATGAAGACAGGCTGGGAGAGCTGGTAATGTTCAGCCTGGAGAAGACTCTGGGGAGATCTTATTGAGGCCTTTCAGTACCTGGAGAGGGTCTACAGGAGTGTCAGAGAGGGAGCTTTTACAAGGTAATGTAGGGATAGAATATGGGAGAATAGCTTTAAACTGAAATAGGAGAGGTTTAGATTACGTACTAAGAAAAAATCTCCCTAAATTGGAGAAACTCTTTTTTTGAAGGTGGTAAGGTACTGGAAGAGGTTACTCAGAGAAGTCATGGATGCCTCATTCCTGTAAATGCTCAAGGCCAGCTTGGCTGGAGCCCTGGGCAACATGATCTTGTGAAATGTGTCTCTGCTCATGACAGGAGTGTTGGAACTAGATGATCCTTAAGGTTCCTTCCAACCCAAACAATTCTATGAGTCTATAAAAGAAACATAAGAAGGCAAGGAAGACATTATATCATGTACATATATTATTTTCAGTATTATATTCTGTAATTCTTTTGTATTTATTATTACAGTAGTGTAATAACTGAGTATGTCTGTAAAGGCTGCATATTTTACATCCATAAAAACATAGCAGAGTTTCTGTCTAGAACACCCACAGCTGAATGCAACAGAAGCTGATATAAATGGGATTCATGCATTTGCACTTGCATTTTCCACTCCAGTTGTGCTTCTATAGTCATAGCTTCCATGTATTTGACACCTGTTGTCCAAATAAGTCTGTGCAGATCCAGTTTCACAATATGGGTACATTTCCATTTCTTGTGGGGGTTTTATCAACATACTAATTTTCTATCAGCAATTGCTTTTGCTGCTAACAGTGTTTTTTCCTTCTTTTTTTTAGATTCTAAAAGTATCACTATCCTTGAAACATACGGTAGACATTGACTGGTGATGACTAGAACTTAGACAATATAAGTATTTAAATCCTTCACCCCATCAGTCATGCAGTGTTCCCAGTCCTTAGAAAGAAAAAATGAATGACAGTATAAATCTCTGTAAATTTCACCACTAAGAAGTACATTGAAAGCACTGGCACTTTTACAGAGAAATTGAAAAGATTTAAGATGTCCACCTCCAGCAGTTCTAAAAGTAAAATGCAGCTGTCCACCACATTATCCTGGCCAGAGTGATTGACCTTGGGATTATGATGAGCATTTGAGAGACAGGTTGGACACAGTAGTCTGGCTCCCACCCTAAACCTGAAATTCTTTCAAAATTCCTCATCCTGCTCCTTCAGCACAGGGCTGTTTAATTCCTCCTGCTGTTATGTTCAAAACCTTTACTTGTCTTGAATGTAATTAATCCTTGGGTGGGGAGGGGGTAGCCTGCAGTAAAATTAGGAACAACAAAAAAAAAAGTTAAAAATTCCACTTTTCTGAGAATTTTAAATTCATATCTAACATTCACAAGTAGCAACACTCCATCTGAGCTTTGTGACAGGGACTAACACTATCTATTGGGTTTTATGAAGAATCAATAATACCAAAGAAATGTGGCTTCACTTCTGAAGGGTGATGGGATACAGACAAAACTTTAAAGTAAACTCAGAAGATGAAGAATCACTGAAATTGATGACTTGCAGCCCTGTGCAGTATTCTCTGACATACAAGGAGATGGAGGATTTCTTTGTGTTAGGGTGCAATAATCAAAATGGAAGTACTAAAGACAAAGTCAAGGTAGAATAGCAACACAGAACTGCCTGAAATACCAAGGAACTGATAACAGGGCAGGAAAGGTTCCTAATCATTGCTGCTAAGTGCCAAGTATAGGTTATTCGTTCCTAAAATAAGGATATTGTGGTTCGTGATTTTTTTTATAAGGAAATAAACATCAAGTTATCTCTTCTGCCACAAGGTTCATCTCGCACAGCTAGACTAGATGGAGTTGACCTCTATGGCAGCATCTTCAGTGTGAGACAGAATTTACACAGCATTTTAACTCACTGGGTCCAAAACGCTAGACTCAGTATACTCCTAATTAATGCAATAATTCACGTCTATTCGGTTCCACTTAGGTTTTTTTCTCTCTACCACATAGCTGAGAAAACAGGCAGTTGGGTTCTTTCATCCTTGTTTTGTATACTTGTGTAGAAACAAAGCAGCCTTTGGAAATTTTTAATAATTTTAGTTTGGTTCATAAATATATCACTGTCATATGTTGTAGATTAATAACATCACCAACTGAAGTTGGTGGTATTATTTTGACATAAATATTGATGAATACAATATTGAATAAAGCCTTCTAAGCATTGTTTAGAAAACACTGAAGTTGTTTACACCACTAACCCTTATATTTTCTTTTTTTTTTTAATATTACTCTCTGAATATTTTTCACTTTTTCTTCTAAAGTTGAAGAGAAAACTTCTCAAGAGAATAAGTCAGAGTTCCCAAGGCCTGAATCATTCCTTTGTGGAGGTTTTTATTCTCCACTGGCCATAGATTAAATTTCTTCTCTTTCAAAACAAACTTTCCAAATGTACCACCCTAGTATTGCTGCCATTAAAATCAATTGAATGTTTTTCACCAATGCTGAATTCTTCTGGAAATCATACATTTTTGTATCAAAGCTATTTCTTATGCATGCATTCACAGGATCTCTTGAAACAACATCATATCCTCTTCACTTTCCTAATGTCTGCTTTTGAAGCTATGTACCACAAGATTTTCATCCACAGAAGCACAGAACTATTAAGATCAGAAAGACCTCCAAGATCACCAAGTCCAACCTTTGACTGACCACCACCATCACCTCAACCACAGCCCTAAGTGCCACATACAGTTGTTTCTTGAACACTTCCAGGGATGCTGACTCCACCACTTCCCTGGGCACTCCATTCCACTTTCAGTAATTGCATGAAATGGCACCAGACCACAACCAATCCACCATGTGAGAGTGCAAATATCTCCTACAGATCAGTCCAACCTTTTTTACATAAGGCACTGATGACTCTGAGCGTGAAAGGTTTATGAGTTTCACAGAAAACTACTTGCAAACTGCTGGCTACTGAAGCCATCAACCATGTCAACTATCTCACTTCAAGTTTTATACACAAGAATCAATTTCAAGAGTGTTAGTGAAGTTTTGTGAATCTGATTTATTGTTCTTAGTTATTAATAAAATTGTCATTATTTTTGACTTTTCACAACACCATCAGTAAAATGCAACAGGTAAGAGTCTTCCACCATATTCCATAAATTTCCAGAACCATGTTTACAAGTCCCTTATGAAAATTCTTTCTCCTGGATAGTGTCATTGTCAAACAAACTCAATCCTGCTGAAGAAGAGAATTCAGAGCATGAAGCAGTATGCAAATGCACTTCAGTAGTCCCTGAAGTAAAAGCTTAGAATTAGAAGAAATCTAAAGACTGAGGTAGATAAGACATTGGATGGATCTCCCAGTATGGATCTCCCAGTAGATCTTAAATACTGATTAATAAAGATAATTCAATGTTCAATAGGAATTTAATAATTACCTGATATATCTGAAGTTCCACCAAGATTAATGAATCAACTAATCCTGATAATGATAAATACATGAAAAATATTTGCAGGTCAGTGCTATATGAAACCATGCAACCTCTATTGGAAAGCAGAAATCAGTTTTGCAGACATGAATTAGTCTTTGATTTCAGTTGGTCTCATGACAATCCAGTTACTTCTGTTAAAATCCCAAAGCTGTCTGAGAATACACATGAAATCTTCAGCTAGGACAAAATATGATGTGACGAAAATGATTGAACTATAATCAACTTAAGCCCAAAAGCTGCTCTGCTGCAAATTGCCACTTATTTTATTATGGAAAAACTAAATCTCACCTTAACATTCTGTATAATGGAAAATATGAATGAAAATACAGAAAATCAGCTTGATATTATTTCTGATGTTATACTGTGAGATCATTCACCTATGTACTGAAAATAGCTTCTCTACATACTGTAAGATGAAACAAGAAGGCTCCAGCACCAGTAGCTCTAGCTCAGATTCCACATCTGGAACTGCTTAGTAATGTATAAGTAAAAATTATTTTGATAGACAACACAATATAATCCCACTCAGACAGCATTATGCTCCTAAGTAATGTTACTTAGGATCAACTCAATAATTCTAAAACTATTGCTAGATATAGATTTTCTACTGCTTTTTTTGCTCTGTCTCATAGTTAAGTTAAGCTTTTTGTTAAAGACTGGAGGCATTGATTCCATAGAAGGACAGCTGTAACATAAAAAGAACATTTTTTGCAGATTAATTCCTCCTGCTGGTTTATGAATAGCTGATGTCTCAGTATAACAGAGAAATCCAAGCAGCTGTAGCAATTAGACATGACAAAACATTTTCCACATACTGTTTTGTCTAATGAACTGTCAGAAAGTGCAGCTTCCTGAGTTTTAATTACTGCACCACCCACAGTTAGGACAAGTTCACCTACCTCTTCTGTCTGAGACTTAATTCATCTTCTCAGACATGTCCTTATTAAAAGTGAGAGGTCCCAGTTTGTACTTTTTCTAAGCAGTGAAATGCACAGAAAGGAACATTATGGTAAGCTGTTTCTTTCAGAGCAGCCATTCTTTTTCATTTAGAAAGAACATTCATCTGCCTACCTATGAATCAAATTCTCTGCATTCACTAATCAATGTGAGTTTAGTCATCAAAAGTAAGCTTAGACTTTATTTGACAAAGGTTGAGCATTCCACATATCTTAAATAATCTAGTGGACTGAAAACAGTCTTGATACTCTCCATATCTATGATTCCAAGGAAATTCTCCTTAAGCATTTGTTATATTTTATAAAGCTTTATTTCACTACTAACAAATAGGTATTTCATTATGACTGTAGCACAACATACATTACGGCTGAAATCTGGCAAGTGTGGGAAATGAAACTCTTTAGGTAAAATTTTATCCCAAAAATCTGAAATAAAAAGTTCTTTGCATTATACTTTCCCAGAAAATTTTCCTTGTTATCTCTTTCTCTGTTATTTTATTGATAGGATTTTCATCAAGACAAAAAACATGGGATTTTGTATTCATTTTGCCACCTATGAAAGCCTTGCTTGATATGAAGGATGCTTTTATAGTAATAACATATACAAGAAGAATGCAACGGTGTTGAAACAAGGCATCGGTATAAGTAAGCTAGAATCATAAACTGTTTATTTTTTGTAACTACAGTGCCCCAAGAGATATGAGACCAAAAAAAACCAAAACTCCTACATAAAATCTTCATTCAAGGCAAAGGAGTACTCTGGAAATCTACCTCAGCATATGCTTTAATTTCAAGACTAAACTCACATCAGGTTCAGTGAAAAAACTTCCCACTAAATTATGTGTAGACACTTGCTTACAGATAGCCACAAGTTAAGGAAAGTTTGGGGAAACCCTGTGAAGCTCAGCTTTCCACACTCACAGCAAGGCCAATTATTCTCCAGGGTGGAAAGAGCAGTGATCCTGAGACAAACTAAAGTGCAATTAAACTTTAAACAGGAAAATTAGGAGAGTGTGATTTCTACAAGAGTATTTCAGGACTGTGGAACCCTATTCAGAAATTCTTTGTGGAGAAACATCTGCATCTCCTCAGACAAAAAATGCCAGACAATGACAGATGTGAATATGTGTGTGTTTTCAGATGAGTGGGAGGCTTGCCTAGAGATGGCTTACAAAAAGTAGTTGGTCATGGGGAGAAGGATGGGAAGGAAAATCAATATACAGGAAGTCAAGAGGAGCCCAGGAATTCCACAGATAATGCAATGTGTTGAAGTAAATCAGGATTCAGGTTCTCATGCTTGACTGAACCAACCTCTTGAGCTGTAGGAAAAGAGTGAAAAAATTAAACTGCTCTTTTAAGACTATATCAAGTAATGCTTGCTGGGAATGTCTGGTATAGGGAAAGAAAAAATGCTTGCTTGCAGGAATACTGAGTAATGAGGCTTACCCTGCTTCATTATTTGTGTTTAATGATTATTGCTAACATAGGAGAAATAAGAACATTTGGAAGACAGTGCTCAAAGATGCATAGGTTCATATCTGCTGTGGAATGACCATTTATGTATGATTATGATAGGAGATCATATCTGATATAAATTCCCAGAGGTGCTCAGATGCCATCTCATGTTCAGGATGCAACCTTGTATTTCTGCAGATATGGACCTCCCAGTGTTCCAGCAAAGCAAATACTAACTAATCTCATTTTGAAAAAGGAGTTCCCTGCATTGTGTTCCTATCATTTGGAATCACATCAGTATGATTATCTACTAAAAAGGGAAATCTAATTTAAGTATTGTTTCTAAAGGGGCACTACTTCTATGACATCAGATTTTATGGGGCCAAAGAAGTTTAAAACAATAATTTTAAAAAAAACTTACTGTTTGTTATTTCTGTTTGAAAAAAGATCAGTTAAATTCTCAGTAAAATAAAAGTCAGAAGGTTTGAGTGCCAAAATATCTCTCTTGCTCAAGAATGGGATTAAAAGATGAAAATTATGTGTGCTACTGAGTGATCTTGGGCCTTTATTACAAATTATATACTGAAAGATGGAAACATTTGTTATAAGTTGTTAGCTATAAACCACACAGACAGTCTTGATCAGCAGAATTCTTTATAGCTGAAAAAGAAAATTAATTCTGCAAACTATGTGGCAAACTGGGTTGTCAGCTACAGTAAATCTACACTAATCCCTCCATGAAAACTCTTGAAACTACCTTACATTTTCAGTACTTCTCTATAACGGTACAGGTTCTGTGCTGATGTTCCATTGTGAATACAAATTAAATTGTCCTAAAAAATTAAATTATGACATTATTAATTTTCATACCAATATTCATAGAAACACAAAGATTCATATTTCATTAATTCTGGGGGAAGAGGAAAGAATGCAATTTACAGTGTTGTATGGTAGGGGTTTTTTTTGCATTAGTAAGAAATTCCTTATGATATTAAATTTCACACTATTATATTAGAATGAACTATGCAACATATTCCCTTGTACTGCTAGTAAGAACTTTTACAAAATCTTGCATATCTTCGGTTAGAAAGGAGCTGCTTTGTCTTTTCTCACTTTTTAACCCTCTGACAGGGTGGTTCCTCCAGAAATTAAAAACAAATAAACAAAAAAGTGGCAAGTTGAAAGGTGGAAGGAAAAGTAGACAATTGGCAAGAAAAAAAAAATCAGACCTACAGCTTTTCCAGGACAAATTTAAATAGGATTAGGAACCATTTTACAAAGACAAAACAATGCTCTCTTTTAGACTGATGCAAGAGATCAGCTCATCCCCAAACCCATACTGATACTGGGGGCTGTCCTAACCCAGATACAGCACCTTGCACTTGGACTTGATTTTCATGAGGTCCTCATGGGCTCACTTCTCAAGTTTGTACAGCCTTCCCTGGATGTTTTCTCATTTCTCTGGTTTGTCAATTGCACCCCTCTGTGTTGTGCCATCTGCAGCTTGCTGAGGGTGCACTTGATCTTCCATTGGTTAAGGTGCTCAAGAGCACTGATCTCAAGACAGAGGCCTGAAAGACCAGGCTACATCAACAGTCTTATGTCCAGGTGAATGCTGGGTATAAATTATGTCCCTCAGGGGGACATAATTTAATGAATGCTTCATTAAAAAATGAAAAAAGGTTTTTAATTAACCTCGGCACCTGACCCAGACTTCAGTAAAATCAGTGGGGTTTCCTACTCTACTCATCACACTCCAGGAGCAGTTCAGTTGTCTAAGCATGTAAACTTAAAGTGATATTTCAAACCTTTGGCATGTCAGACATTCACATAGGACCAGCAGATGTGATAGGACCAAGAGACACCCTTAATCTTCTACAGATGGGAGCCAGGTAAGAGACCTGCAGCATCTAATCTGGCTAAAATACCTATGGTAACAGCATCAAAATCCCACTGCCACTGGCAGTCTGTGAGATACAGTTTGCTGTGTTGCCATCTAGGAATGGGATATTCAGTGCTCATGGAGAAAACCAAACCAAAGCAAAAACAAACATAAAAAACCTTTGTGCTTCTCTTGTGTAACTGCCTTTGACAGTTTGCAATTTAAGTTCTTTGCTAGCCATGCATTTTCAAAGTCATACTGGGCAATGCTTTGTAAAATACCTGCACACAGTATCTGGTAAAATGCCTAATTTTATAAAGATTGTGCAAACTGCATGATCACATAGCATAAAGCATTTTTTTTTATAGATAAGCAAGTGTAAAAATAGTATATTTTATGGAGATTTTAAAGATAGATTTTTGAAGAAGTTTGGGAGAAAGTTGTTTTCAGTAAATGCCATGATTGCAAATTCCATTTGAGCAAAAGAAGCATCAAATTCAACTAATCCTTAAGTGAGGGTTGTTCAAAGTTTAGAGTGGAAATTAAACAGAGCTACAGTTGGAAGATGAGGCCACAATGGCTTCTTCTCACATCAAGAACTTAGGTTTGGATTCCTGCCATCTCCCTCTCTGACTGTTTTCCTCTGATTTCAGCAATGTGTGAAACAAACAAAATAAATAAATAAATAAATAAATCCCCAGATCTTCCAAAGTTCATTCAAATTGTGGATTTTATTTGACATAGACTAAAATCTAAGAATATTGACAGTGGAATCTTAATATTAGTTGGGAATATCCAAGTTTCCTTTGTTCTGACTCATGAAGGAATTGCTTTCCTGACAATGAGACTCCTGAGAGTGGCCCTCTGATGTTTTTATTCTGACTTAGGGAACCAAGAGTATTGCTCAAAATTACGTGTGACTCCTGGTGGCTGAAATAAAAACCTCATTCAGTTTAAATTGACTGAGAATGGACAGTTTTCCATTTATTTCTCCCAAACACACCTAAATTATATTATTTAAAATTATGTTTTAATATAAGGCAAAGAAAAGATGCACATAAAATTTACAATACTCTTGTTTTAGACATGGTTCTCCTCAAAAGACAGCATAAAATAATAAATATATAGCTGAAAATGAATAGATTTTTGCAATATTTGTATGGAAAGTCAAGGTTATATTAAAGTGGAAAAAAAGACACCAAGTTGGAATTTTAAGAGTTTAACATTATAGCCAAGATCAAAAATATATCCAGGATCCTTTACAGTATCTATATTTTAATCTTACCTAGTGTTTTTTTATGCAGAAGTATCTGTATTATCACCAAAAAGTAGATAGAATTCTCATGGTCCTGTAGAAATGAAGGAAATCCATTGTTTTTCTGGTCTTTCCCTATGTGACCATTCCTTACTTGGGTGGGATGTCATGCTGCTCCTTAGGTTTGCACGTGAGACCATGGACACATGCTTCTGAGCTGAAATAGGGCTCCTGGGCCATAGGCAGGTAATGAGGAGGTCCCTGCTGAAGCCAGTGAGGGCCATTAGGACCTTCTTACTGCAGTGAGAAGCAGCCCATCCTTACTGTCTCCAGATCCTGCACCTCACAAAGAGGCAGCAGCTGTAACTCAGTGGGTCTGCGGCACAGAAAGCCAAGAGCCATCACCCTCACCTATTATTTCTCCTAGGAGCAGTTACAGACCTGCTCTTGACACAGATGAGAGCTCTGCCACACATGGGGCATGGCTCTGCTTCATAAGGCAGGTAAGGAAACAAGGGCGTAAAGGGGAAGAAAGATGGGTGAAATGTAAAGTTCTGTGCAATGAAGAACACTTTCACACCATCTCCTGCTTTAAGAATTAATGGGAATTGCCCACTACCTAATTTTTTTTGCTCCCTCTCCTGCCTGAGGTTCCTTAAAGCCAGCAGTGGGAGCTCTGAACATTGAAGGGAATCCAATTAACTCATTTTTGTCACTTACATTGACAATATAAGTGATTTCACTGTTTATAATGTATGCATTTACAGATATATCTGTTTAACTTTCTATCTCATTGATGTCTTTGAAAAACTGTACTGAATTGCTTCTTTTTGGAGTTTGGTTTTATGATGTTTATTTGTAGGGGTTTTTTCCCCCCAATTGTTTGTCTTTCTTATTTCTGGTATGGAAATACATTGGATCATAAAATGCATCAGCATTGACGAGTCTTTCTGTCCTTGAGTGCTAAAATCTAGTAAGATTCTGATTACAAGATATTTCTAAGCTAGTCAGGAATTGGAGGAGAACGATGATAATCAGCTACCATTACAAAAAAATTGCTGCCTTCTGACCTCTTGTTATAAGAATATAACCACATAACCTGCCCCGTTTTTATGACTGACCTTTTTCATGTTTATACATGTTTCAATTAATTGGACATTACAATTTTGGAAAATTTCTATATGTCTTACTGGGTTTTTATGACAAGTTCTTGGTTTAATTAAATTAGGATGGCAGTGTTTGGCATGTTTTATTTGCTTTGCAATGGTTAATTAGTTTGATAGAGAAATAACATCTGCAAGAAAAGTATCTGTGTGAAAGATAGTTATGCTTCTCTATGTTCTATTATTGTGTCAATGTGATTTTTGAGAGGAAGCCTGCTATTAATTCTCATCTTTCAGTATGGGACAGATTGAGATTCATCTGTGTTCAAAAATCTTTAGTCTATTTCAACATTGGCAGGCAGCCATTCTGAGATGAATTCCTGGTGACATGGTACTGCTTTTTAGAACACACAGGATCAGTTCTGAAATGAACAGGGAACAATGAAATCATTAAATTTTTAAGCTTTGCATGTTACTAATCATGGTTATGGGCCACATGCTTGGGAAATAACCAGTATTTTTTGTTGTTTTGTTTTTTTTTTTACCAAAGTGGTACCAACATAATTCACTTGTATGCAAAAGGAAGGGGTAAAAAGGCTTGAAGTAGACTAGGAACAAGTCACAGGTGCAGTCTGTCACATACATACACAGCTGTATATCTCTTTGGTTGCTTCATATGTGGATATAAAGTTTGATTTTATAAAGACATCACACTGATCATCCTTTGGCCTTAATCTGGGCATTTCCAGAGCTGGCAGAGTGAGCCAATGTAATTCTAACTAAGGACAAATTCATCTCAGTGGGAACTGTAGCAATAGTATGCACATAGATAAAGAACATGAGACTATATGAGACATATTGCTAAATGGAATTTTATGTGACTTTTATAGTTTTTAAGTACTATCAAATGAAAAAAAAATGTTCATATGAGTGTTCAAGGAAAATTAATAACAAAGACTGGAGGCATCATGCAGTGAACTGAGAGTTACTAGCCAAATCAAAGTCAGCCCATACAATTTTTTCTAGAAGCAAAAGTACCTATTGCTAGCTAAAAATATTAGTTAAATACTGCTATAAAAATACATTGCTAATTAATTGCACACAACGAAACTTTATACTTGGAAATTGATAGCATAACTCATCTTGATTTAGGTATGGTTAAGATTAAAGAATACCACTTCATGTGATTAGTAATGAAATAAATATCTAAATAAATAAATTCTCTATTGAGTTGCCAAGTCTTAGTTAAATTTCATCTGCACTGAGAAATAATTTATCATCAGCTATTCTCTGTATCAAAGGACACCTCTGTGTTCAAAACTGAATTAATTACTGAATTCACTAACAGCAAGAACTTGTATTTCTTCACATTTCTTCATCAGTGAGCGTGGGCATTTATTTCTCTTCTCAATAGTCTGGCATTCAAACAAAAGTTTAAGCTGCAAACTTTTTTGCACTCTGCTAAATGCATTGTTTTCACCAGATAGAAGGTTCTGCTATATATTCACCCCCCAAAAAAATCACTCTTTCCGGTCTCAGTTTTTTTCTGTTGAGACATATATGGTTGTGGCCGATGTATTTTGTAACTGACATTCATATAGATTTAGTAGGCAAGAGGGACTAGGTCATTGGTAAACCCTGTCTTATTCATACATGAATTTACTGACCACAGAGGCCATTCAGCATATAAATATAGAATTGCTGGAGCACTGATTTCTCTAAAATGCACAGAACCCTCCCCCTTTTGAGCTTAAGTAGCCATCTGAGGCCACACAGGAACAGCCATGATGTGGTTAAGTCTCTCATTTTTCCAGCCTTGAAGAGTCAGTCTGTGCTAAATGGCTGATGCCTTTGTCTCACCGTGATGGATTAAACAGACCCACAATTCTGGGAGCCCATGGAGGGTGCTTTAGTAGGCTAAACCCCTCACATTCTCACCCATGCCATAGGCAGCTTGACAGAAAGCTGGAAGCACAAAGATTTAGGTGCACCTTCAGGATGTGAACTTATTATCTGTCTCAGGAGAGAAATGCAGTAAGAATATAATACTTCCTAGAACAGCACCAGGTCAGCCAGCTTGGCCTTGGCTGTTATGGTGAAATCTTAACTGCAGTGAGTGCAGAAGGAATGCTTTCAAAAATAAACCAATAATAGACACTGGGCTCAGTACAGGAGCTGATCCTGGTTTCCTCACCTCGAGAGATCTTTTTCTTTTGCATGTAATTGCATACAGCAGATTCTACAGCCAAATTGCAGCTCCCCCCCTTCCTCTAATACTGATCTCTGGTATAAGAAAAGGATAAATATTGTTTTTCAATTGGGTGGCTTGCCTCTTTCATACAGTCCATCATTGTCCTTTCCAAAATCTTTCATCATATGATCTAACAACTGCCTGAAAATAGACCTGTCTACTCCTGTGTGTCAGACACCACAGCAAGACAGAGACTTTTAAGAGAAGAAAAGAAAAAATACTGAAGAAAAGGAATGCAACAGACCTAGATGACTCAGATGAATTCAGTCAGCCCATTAAGTTCTTGTCAAATCTCTTCAGGGAAGAGATTAACCTCTTCAGAAGTCACAGCTGAAGAGTCAGTTACTATCACTTGCTTTAGAGAATCAAGCAAAGGGATTAGAGAGGACTGTACATATTGTCCTCCCAGATCCAGTTAATGACCCATCTACTGTACTTCCCAGATATTCAGAGGCAAACCCCCCCAAAATGCTGGTAATTTTTGAATGAAACATTAATAAGAACTTTCTTCTTTTAAAATTAATTTTTTTCCAGAAAAGGAAGCTTCCCAAAGAGATGCAGAAGTGAAATTACACTCTTTTCCAGGAGATCTGTAGAAGCATCATACAGAAATAAAAAGGTGCAGTAGGTGGTAAGGAAATATTACTTGAAATGATGAGAGAAGATTTAGACTTCTAAAGTTTTCTTCTTGAACAAGAATTTGGGGCAGCCAGCTGTTGTTATATAATTTCTTATGCCTGTTTTTAATTTGCCTGGGATTTAATTGTTATACTGAACATTACAAATCATTCAGTTTCATCCAGAAAACCTGTATTACATCCAAAGGAATTCAAAGTAATTTTATTACTTGATGGACTCAGCTTCACATCAGCAGCAGAGATGCGATCAGTGTTGGACCAAAGTCCTAAGAGGCAGAGAGTGGACAGGTGAGGTATAGTGAAATGTACCCAGGTGTCTTCACCAAGACTTACCATATAAACAAACCCTCCATAACCCCAAACCCAGTGATCAGTAATCACTTACACTAGTCAGCTGTGTGAAAATTTAAATTCTGTGTAACCTATTAACACATGGGACTGTGATGTTAATTGTCTCATCTTTGACAACAGCTAGCATTTCATTTTGCAGGAGGGAAAAAACCCCTAAAATTTTCAACAGACATATGCAGACTTCTCTGGAGCTGAAGGTGGAGAAGCAAATCATTGTTAAGCTTTAGAGAATGATTTAATTCTTTAATTGCCAACTTTAAATAAAGTACAGTCCCAACATCTTGAGTCCTATATGAGTGACCACAAAGGGAGGCGATGAAACCTTTTAAAAGCAAAGGAACTGTTCCGACAGCCCTCCCTTTCCTCCCTCCCCTTTCTGCCATAGAAATACTCAGTCAAACACAACCACATAAAACATAAAAAATTGGTTTTAAATAAAATCCTTTCAAATGACATGAAATCTGAAATTCCCTAATGGCAAGTGCCATCACTGTTGATGTTTGGTGTTTAGCTGCATTGCTACTCCCATGCTGCTAAGGCATGCCATCTCATTTCCAAGTTTAAAGTTTTGTAACTTTGACTTCCAGCAACAGTATTTTGTCATATCTTTATCATCAGTCTTGAAAAGTCCTCCAACAGAAAACAGGTCATCTTTTATCCTCCTTTCTTATGAATGGAAAACCTATGCTAATCTGAATTTAAATAATGTTGTGAGCATCCTTTGAATACTCATTGTATTTTAATATTCTTCCATACTGAGCAATAGACCAGCACATAATGTTGCATAGAAAGGCAAGATCATTTCCCTCTTCACATTCAAATTTACACTTAATTTAATCCCAAGTATGAATAAAATTCTTGCTGTCAACCATATAAAAATATTTTCTCAAAATCCTTCTTTTTATTCACTTCTAAAATATGTTTGTCACTATTAAAAAAATTACTCTCTATTTCATAATTACTTTTTTAAATTTAGAAAATACTACCAAAACATCTTTTGTTGTTATTGTGTAAAAAGACTTTTTTTGTTACAGTTATTTCCCTATCAAGCATAATGATGAATTTTCAGCCATTACTAGTCTTTTACAACCCTCTATATATTGAATTTTTGTAACTTTTTTCTAAAAATTACAATATATGATCCAACTATAGGAAATGTATTTACATCCATGGAAATATAGACAGCAATATAGGAATGCCACACTGTACATTTCCTCGTGTATATTTTAAAATGTCATTTTAGGATATAGAGATTAAAGAAATAGAATGTTTTCTTATCATTATGAAGATTCTTTCTGGAACAAATACTTCCATTTCAAAGACTACAAGATGATATGATTCCACTATCTGTCCAAGTCAGAGAATAGCAAGAGATTACCTTTAAATCCACTACCTCCTTCATTCTTGCAGGATTAGCTGAGAGACGATGTAAATGCAGCCTTTCTTTCTGAAATCCTTGGGACTTTTTGAAAGTCAAAGTTGTCCAGAGAAAACACCTTCCATAATTACATATTTATGGATATTTTCACATATATGCAGGTAAAAATAACAGAATAAATATATCTGGAGAGTGATATTTATCTTCCCTAATTTAGTATTCTAAACATTAGCCACCTTATCTAAATTGGCTGGTTAGGGTATACCACCCAAAAGACAGGCCTACACCCAACTTATTAATTCACACCATCACCTTCTATTACCATTACCTCCTAGAAGCTTTGCTTCTCAACGTGCCCAAAGGAGATGAGGAGTTTCCACATCACTCTCTGAGGATGGAAGAGTGAGTGAAAGTAGGGCATTACCTGGTGAGTTCTGCGAACAGCTGCTCCCACTGCAAGGGTCACCAGTTGGCAGCTGTTCCCCAGCTGTTGGACACACTCTGTCAGCAATTTGCTGATAATCCTCCTTTTCACAGTTCAGATGAACCAATTTGGATTTTTGGGATAAACTATTTAAAAGGTCTAATCCTATTTTGAGTGAAACACATTAGGGATCCCCAAGGTTGAGGAAAATAAGCCGGTTTAATTTAGATGGTTTAAAAAAGTAAATCCTGGGTAACTCAGAACATTTTGACCAGAAAGGGGTGCAAGGTAGCACAGTTAAGTGATCATTCAGTGTTATAAACCCATTTTAGTCGCAAATTAGACAGAATAAAGACTGAAGTCTGTGCTAAAGTAACATCTGTAATGCACCTCACAGCTGAGCTGGGAACTCCTCATCTCTCTAGTCTTATGGAGGTCAAGCATTTATTGGAGCACTCAGGCACAGAGCTGACACTTGCAGCAGTTCAGGGTTTATTTGCAATTAACCATGATGAACTCCCCCTCCTTGCTGTAAATCTGTGGCCTTTACAAACCTCATGAGAATTAAGGAAGTCTGGCATCATGTGACTTTGTAGCTCTCCTCTGGATTCCCCAGTGTCTCCTATGTTTCCAGTGCCAATCAAGGTATTCCCAACCCCTCCCTCCCACATGGGCCCTCACCTGTCAGATTAGATACTCTCCTCCACATGTGGCACCAGTAAGGTCTTCCTTTCCTCCTCCAGGGTCCTCCACAAAAATACAATTCACTAAGAGCAAGAATTAAAGTTGTTTACATGAAAATGCTAAAAAAAACCTAGCTGCAAGCACAATATAAGCCTCTGTAATTAATTATAGTTTATTGGAAAAAAAAAAAAAAACAAACAAAACCATTCCTCTTTAATCCAGGCAGGATCTTTTTCCTTTTTATTTTATCTTTGTGTGTGTAGTACTTCTTGTAAATGGTTAGTATGTGGTTTGCATTTAAATATTATGTAGACATCAACAAACTTATCAGAAATATCTCTGGAGGAATATTGTAAATTATGAAAGGAATTTAACCACTTTTAAGTTTCAAATTAACGCTCAATTAAACTATAGTATTTTAATGGTGTTATACCACAAAAGCCTTTTGCTTCATAGAGTTTAGGAAAGACAAGACTGTATTTTCCTCATTTATTATACATAATTATGAACAGGTTAAATATATAACTCTAAAATTGGATGAGAGGAGTCTCAGCATCCTAAAAACAATCTTTTTTTAGTAAAATGTTTAAAAAAAGGTAATCTTTGAAGCACCTCTTATTTTAGTCCAAAGTCATATCAGCATTTTGGTATCAATTGTGAAACTGACAATAAACTCTGAAAACCTTTGCCTCATTTCAGGTCTCTCTGTGTTTGTCATGCAGGCCAACAGTTCCAATGGACACATCTATTCTACCAAACCAGGTATTCACGCAGGACATGGGAGCTCTGATGATCCACCCTGCTGGTCCTTAGACCCTTCCTCCTATGGGTGCTCTGCTTAGCCTTCTCACAGACCATTTATATTTATTGTTCTGGAAATCCATCATGGGGACTGAGCCCAAAAGCCACCAGAGAAGAAGCAAAATAAGGAACCAGAGTTTGACTCTGTATGGAGCAGCAGGGATTTCCCCCAGATGCACCCATGTTGCACAGGATCTTATGCAGTACTACCCCTCAATTTCATGGTTTAGGTATATCCCTGCTATGTATTCTTAGTTATACCAGAATCTTTGAACTTAGGGGAAACAAAATGAAACAAAACAAAACAACACAACTGCAAAAAAACAGTCTGACTAGAGGGAAATCCCAGAAAGAAATTAAAAATAGTTGCAAGACAACTCAGTATAGAGGAGGCTAGCTGTCAGCAAAGCCTCGATGTCTTCTCACGCTCCCTCCTTCCACTCCAGTGGCTTCTAAACTCTCCCACAGCAACTCCTGCTTTAGGTTTCCTTCCAGCAGGATGGTTCAAACCTGGGGGGCGGCACACACACTTTTCCTCACTGATCTTACATTACGTACCCAGATTATTCCCAGCTGGAACTTTATGTTTCCTCATATTACAATGAACAGAGATTTCTACTTCTTCTGGGAAGTAGAAAACCTCTGTTTTCTTCTGTTTTCTGTACAATAAGGGAAGGTCTTGTCTACACTGCCTCTGAGCAGAAGCTTCAGGCCCACGGAGGATTGCAGATCTCTAATGATCCTTTTCAGGAAGCAAACATATTTAGCTCTTCAGTGTTCTTTTCTTTACTGGCAACAGAGGTAATGTAACTTATACCAAACTGGGGTAAATGCAATTCCATTTGTGTTCTGATTCCATTCACTGGGAAAATTCATATCTGTGCAACAGATCACACACACTTTAAATTAGGTTTTCTAAAATTCCAAAGTGTTATGGGGTTGTTTGGTAATTTGGGGGTTTGTTTCTTTGGTTTTTTTTAATATATAGTGCAGGGTTCTAAATCTGGATGCTTGATGTAGCCTGTAATCATTTATTGTAATCAAGCTGTCAAATGTTTTCCTACAAGCTGTGGTAATTTGGGAAATCTTTCGATGCACCATTTGTGGTCTCCAGCTGATATGATGCTATTAAATTGACATATTGTGAAATTACAGTGTTTGGATGTGACTTTTGATGCTGGGGTAGATACTTTTCCATTCCACATCAGGGCAGCCCACATGGATTTTTGTGCCTTGGCACTGAGCAGTAGGGTCCTGACTTCACAGAAGGGTGTCATATGTGAGCTAAGCACTTGGGGAGAACACGTCTCAGAGTGCACAGCCAGAAGCAGTGCTAGCACTGGCTCAGGCTCCAGAGATTTACAGCATATGGGGTCCCATAAAATGGAATGCTAAAAGAACTCTCTGGGGAGCATCCAGTCAGGGAGGCAGCTCTCATGAAGGTCTCTGCCTGGCACAAGCCAGAATCAAACTGTGCATACTAATGTCAACAGAATTTGTGGGTGGTTTTTTTAGTTTTTTTTTTTTAATTGCAGTTGGTTTTGGATTTTGGTTTTGTTTTCTTTGGTTTTTTTTTATTCTATCATGCTTTATTAACACAATGCCCAAATAATTCTTTTTATTATATTAAAGTTATTGAAAATAAGAAAAGGCCCTCCAGCAAAGAGAGGACTGAGAGTAACTTGGCAGAGATATAAACAGCAGGGCAGGACACAAGCTATTTAAACTAAACTGTAACAAGGGTACAACTAACTGAGAGGCATCTTGGTGGGGGCTTTTGCACAGATATGATAGGGATAAAATGTATGGCAAAGATGTATTTCAGATGATGAAGAATTTTAAAAGGGACAATAGGAGCTATGGCCCTGCAATGACCTGGGTTCCTCATCATGTTTCTACATAAGCCAACAGGGAACAGTTTAGTTATACTGCTGCAGAGTTAATTGTGCTTTTGACCCCTTTGAAGAAAGAAAGCAGAGTAATGTAGAGATAAAATCAGGGATTCTTTTGTAGGGATTTACCAACTAACCATTTCACTGGTGCTAGTTCTTCCTGTGTGGTATAGCACATATACTTCCCATTGCCTGGAGCAACTAGTTGGCTGGGAAAGACAAAACAGAATTACTTCTCTGAAACAAGCTATTTCCCTTTACATTTTGGAATAAATTAAACTTCCAGTTGTTCTATAAAGTGGCTGGAAGGTATGGAAGAAAAACAAATCTTTACCTTTTTCCTTTTTTCCCTGCTTCCAAAATATTTCAACCACGTGTGTTTCTACCAGGTCTACAGAACCCATTGGAGGTTAGTAAGAAAAGATTCTCACAAGCATGTCTGGCCCTTCTCCACAGTGCACAGACAGAATGAGGAGAGTTCACCCATCCATGCAGTGCTTGAGTAAAAGTGTGCAGGATAAACTGTTCTGTTGAGACACCAGAGAAGAGGTCACCAAACTAGTGTAGCTAAATCTTGTCCTTAAGAAAAGGTACCTCAGTATGCAGTTTAGCAGAGCCTTCAAATACTCCACCTAGAAAACAGGGCTGTTCCAAAACCTTCTAACACATGAACTGGCAGAATTTGGTCCACTGCCAGGAGCAAAAGTGTTTTCAAACTATACTATGCCAAAAAGATATTTCTGGAGACAGTTTTCATTCACATAATACTTGTGAAGTGTAATGTAATGTTATTTATATGTTCAAAGGTTGCATGTTTTACCAGCAGCAAACTAGAGAATTCTGCAACATCTTTTTGGTTGTTAAATCCTGTAACTCCTGTATATCACCATATTTACCGAGCACAATACTCATTTTTAAACATTATTTGCTTATTTAAGACCAGCTGCTTCCTAACCCAGAATGCCATTTGAACAAGTAATCCTAGCTCTGTGACAGCCTTACTATTTGCCCTTTCAGTAAACTTTTTTTTCCCGTCTGGTACATGAGCACTTGCATTCTCATCTGCAGTTTGGTTCAGCTCCCAGTTCCTCAGAAGGCTACTGCTTTGCTGTGAGGGTGTGATTGTAAAAAAACTCTAGTTTTTATTAGCAGTAGTGGTCCTATTCACACCCCCAATCAACCCTGAAATTGATATTCTTCATCTGATCTGCATAGGTCATCTGGCAGGTCACTGCCCCTGTTACACTACACCAGTGTTTTTCCACTAAGCCAGTTAACAAGGTTAACTAGAAACGTGACAGACAGAAGAGAGAAGCTGGACACATGGCACAGATTATTTGGCTTAGAAACTAGCAGAGCTTTCTCTGTGGCAAGAACATACGAATAAATGATTTTTGACTCAGCCAAAATAATTTTAGTTTCTTTTTTTTTTCTGAATGTCAAAACTCTTGAGACACCAAATCACGTCATTCTCTACCCGCTCAACTACAGCATACTCATCTTGAAATAAACTGTTTGCCTTAAAGCAAAAAAAAAAAAAAAGAAAAAAGAAAAAAAAAACAGAAAAAGCAGAAAAGCTATTTCTCTCACTGGCAAGACTTAAGAGAAGAGTTTTATGAATTTAACTGCCAATATACCATCTGTCTCTGCTGCTCCTTTGAGCTTAGCTCTTCTAATTGCATCTAACAGATGACAAAACCCCTACATTCCTCTTGGGCACTGTAAAATAATAACAATTAAAACATGAATAATAATAATAATTAAGCACACACAGTGCAGTAAGCCTGCAGCCTGAATAGGCTGCTTATTCTGCAGGAAGTCTGTGTGCATTTTGTCTTGAGAGATGATGTTAACAGGTGCTCCATCCTGGAACAGGAGCACCAACCCTGGGAGGGCAACTTTGCACAGTAAGAGACCCACTGCAGCAAACTCTATGTTCTGCAACACTTTATGTTTTTTAGTTTCTTCTGACCAGAGGCAATTTTAGTAGGTTGGCCACCAAGCAGTGGGCTTAGCAAGCTGTGTTTTAGACATGAAACTCGTTAGCTACCCCTTTTCCATCTGCTGTGGTTGGCACCTCAAAAGCCTAAGTGAAAAATCAGTTTGTTGCAGTTTTTAGCTGCGTTCCAGCAGATTTCCTGCATCTCTGATGGTTTAAAGCAAAATGTTACTTCATATACTTGGCAATGGCAGTATCAAACTTATGTAACAGATCTGGGAAAAATCTGCTGGGAAAAAATTGCAGTCTCTTCTCCCAGCTGTAACATGTGCTGAGAGAGCCTGGGTTATGAACTCAAATGTTCCCAAGGTGATCTTTGACTCTTGAAAACAATTGGTACACCATGTAAATAACAAGCCTTAGGCTTCTTTACCATATACCACCAGGTATGTGTTAACTCAGACTGAGGGCTGGTGCTCAGTCCAGCCCTGCTCCTCCTGTCCCTCCAACACGGCCAGTTTGGGCAGTGAGTACAGCCAAGGGGTTCACTGTGTCCTGCATTCAGCCCTGTGGCAGCAGACCTGGGTGCTTAAACTCCACTTTTGTCCTAACACTAGAGCAGAGAGCACTCACAGGCAATTTTTCTGAAGATCTCTCTGAACATTTAGAATTTAAAATTTAAAAAATTTTGAATTTCAGCTTTACCCTTTCAGGTTGTCCAGGAGCAACTCTCTTTGGGGGAAAGGTTAAAAAATTAATGGAAACTGTAAAATTGTGAGTAAGAATACTTGTAACTTGTGATTATCTTCAAGCTGTAATCTATCTGTTCATAAATTCAGTCCCCCATTAATATTTTCCACTCTGGCCACAGATGCTCTGTGAAGATTTTAGTAGTTTTTTTCTTCCATGGTGGAACAGCGGCTGTGCCTTTAACGTCCTTCTGACATTTTAGTACTAAACAGTGCTTTCAGCAAAATTATCCTCCCACGTATGGAATTTTCTTTTCTCTTTTCTGTGAACTTTGAAGAATGACTGTGAAATGCTTATTTTCCACAAAACCGAAGAACCTAATTTTTCTGTCTTTCCTGATCCCTGGTTCCAGTTCAGTCCTGGTGTAAGGTTTCCAGATTAAAAAAAAAAAAAATATATATATAATATATATATAATATATATATATATATATATATATAAGTATATCCATTTAATCATCTCTTCTAATTGAGAGTCAAGCAGCCATGAAGTTATAAAAAACTATTTAAAAATCTATACTTGTGGAGGAAATATTATCAAATGCAATTCCAGAAGTGGCTCCAGGTTACTGACACCCAGAATTTCCATAGATGCTATTAAAACAATGAACATTCAGGTCTCATGGTCAAACACATTTTCCTCATGTTTTTTTTTCTTTTTCATGCTAACTATAATCTAATAGCAGAGTGAAGCTGAGATAAATGATGGTTATCTGCTTTCAAAGACTACTCAGCAACTTCTGTCTAGTGCCTGAAGCCAATGGCTTCTAACTGAGTTCAAAACACTAGAAAACACATTTTGTATAAGAATAATTCTTATAATCAAATATGTTGCAACAAAATGCAAATAAAAAAATCATTTTACTTGTTATTTTAAGACTTTTGACAGATTATAATCAGGGACGTGGATTAATTAAGACCCATGATTTTTATTGTAGATTTCTGCTTCAATAATCAAGTGAAATTTGTAGTATGAATAAAGATAAATATATAAACATATGATTTTCTTATAGCCTGCTTGACAATCCAAATTTCTGTTACCATAGTCATAAAGCATTGAGAGCCATATACTAAAATGCATTTCATTTAGTTTTAGGATTTGCCATGGATTTCTAATCTTCCATAGTTCTAATCTTAATTATTTCCCATAGCTACATTAAAATCAATTGGTAAGAAACTTTGCATTTAGAAGAAACATTGAATGTTTTCTGTTAAATGATCATAACATAACTCTTTATTTAACCAATTTTTCTGAAGCTTTACTTGCATGGCGATCTTGGGATGAGCTCTAAGAAGGTTTCTGCCAAATGCTGTAATAAAGAATTTGTCTTCAAGATAATTTTCTATTTACAGTTTTTAATGTCTCTCTTTTGTTTGGGCAAGAAAGTATATGCCTGCTTGAAGCCAATTATCAACTAAATATTCCACAAAAGGCTATGTAGAAATATTTTTATACATATTTTCTTTGGAGATCACAAAAACATTATTAGTATGCACCTGTGTTAGAGTGCCTGGCAGCTCACTTTTGTGGAGTTGCAATAAATCATTGTATGTCTGATATGTCAACACTTCCCTTGCTCTCTCCAGGTAAGTGAAGTGAGGTTCACCCAGATGAATGGTTTGGCTGGTGATATTCTCCATCTCACCCAGGCATGTCAGAAGTGGCTCCTGCATGGCAGTGATAAAGAATAAATGTCTGGTAAAAACTAAGAGCAAAAAGCCCAAATGGCTTCTTCCAGAAGTAACCAGTGGCTGGTCCAGGCAAGTAATAAGAATTTATGATAACAGGCCAGGCATGCCAGGACCAGTGAGGACAATCATTTTGCAATGTTCTCCAAGCCCATGTGTTGACTGCAGAAAACAAGTCTTTCTGAAGAAGAGCCAGAGAAACAAAATAAATTAATTACTCAATAATTAATGAGGACTGCAAAGAAAGCATGTTAAGAATGTTGTTGAGAAGTTATTGTAATGGGAAACATAATAAGCTTTCTCTGGTTTTGGGAGTTAAAGACAGTCAGGAAGGAGCAAATGAGAACTTTATATTAAAAAATGTGCCAGCAGTTGGCTCTGGAACAGACCTGTAACACCTTGGTCATACAAAGAGTTTAGCTAAACTAGGGGACCCTCTTTGGCAGGATGTTCTCTAAGGGTTTGTAAGAGCAGAGCTCCTGCTAGCACCTATCAAATGTGTCTTGTTCTACTCAGCACAAAGGTCAGAGAGAACCATTGTAGGGCTAAATCAATCTTGGCCACTTAAAGACTAGTTTAGAGAAATTTATGGTGTTAAATGCTGTACTGAAAAAAAAATTAATTTTTGTTTTGGTTTATTGGGAGTTTTTTGGTTTGTTGTTTTAGTTTTGTTGGGGTTTTTTTTAGGGGATTTTTTTTATTTCTGCTGTTTTTTTGTTATGTGTAATATGTGGAAATTTTTATTGTGTTAGAGCTACCACATCTGCGATCTAACTTATATGTTGTAATAATGAAAAAAGCCCTGTCTGTACAGTAGTGTGTTTTTCTGTAAGTCACTTCAGTTTATATTCTTCCAGAAACTGATGTGATGTCTCAAGCTGGTAAGAAACTATCTGAACCTTCACTTTCATTCTTTTTCCAACTGTTTCATTAACCAAAGCAGAATAAATACCCATATGGATTGCAGAAGTCCTCTAGGCTATTGGCCTACTGTTTTCATAATCTTATTTTTAAAGGTCAAAACATCCTGCAGTGTAACAGAGTTGAATGTGGGGAAAATGGGAGATCCTTAATATATCTAAAAGGCTGGAAGCATTGTACATTTTTCATCTGGGGAGAACAAGTTTTGAAAGCTAGCATCACGAGCAGATTTTACACTGAGCCTTTAAGGCCAGGCACACAATGTGCTACACTCTCTGCCTCATTTCACTAGTCCTTCCCCAGTACAAACTGTCTGCAAAACAACCTTTGTCCTTTTTAGCAATGCTGGAGAAATCTCCCTCAGTCTGGAGCCTGCCACACTGGCGACATCCTGTGTCAGGATGTGACCTGCAGAGGGGCAGTGCTGTGCAGCACAGCTTTGGCAGCTGCCCCTGGCAGGCCATAGCTCAATGGCCTGTTGTCTCCCCAGCTGAATTTTATGAGAAGAGGAAAAGGCTCAGCAGGAGAAAACAGACAAATGAGAGGTCAAATATTTACAGCAGAGCTGTAAGACAAGAGGTCTGAAATCCCAAGGCAAGTGGTAACAGGGTGGCAGGGAAAACAAAACATGGGGTAAAGTACAAACACACAATAATTCACTATAGATTGTCATGCAACACAATATCAAATATCATGATTTATAATGCTTATAATTTACAGGCCATACAAATTATGGTTCCCATCACTTTAGGTTTTTGCACACAGTTACAGAAATAGGCATTAAAACTTGTGGGACTCTAGGTTCCAGGCTATTATACAGGCTCTTGCCAAGTACTTGGTATAGGATTTCAAAAATAAATCAATCAGTTATTGATAAGTTCTTTCTTCCAAATAAAAAAACCCATTAATTAAGATTTGTATTTCTGTAAATATTTCTATGTAAGATAAGTAAGAGATGAAATTAATATTTACTTTTAGTTTAGAAAATTTTAGTTTCAGAAAATTTTTAATTTGGAAATTTTTCAGGTTGACATGTGATGCATGAAAGCTGTAGTCATAATTTTTTTTTGTTGCTGCTGTGAGACAAAATTTCTATGACATTTTTAAAGGCTACTAAAAAGAATAAAGCTACAAATTCTGTCTCCCAGAAGAGAAAACAAAAAAAAAAATCTTATCATTTCATATTTGGGAAAAAAAGGTACTCTGCTGGTTTCCAAACCAAAGAAACAAAATTGAATTTATATCCAACAAATCAAAGATTAGATTGGTAAAAAAAAATTGAAAAGTATTAAAACTACTATACCACTGAAGATATATATTTTCAAAATCTATCAAAATAACTCTAATCTTTACAGTGATCATTCCATCTTATGTCCTATAATCTACATCTAAACTTAGCAATCAAACTTGATAGTCACCTTTTGTGTAAAGGAAAATGTAGGAAAAGGTACTTCCAGACTGAGAAAGCTTCTCACTAAATAAAAGTCAGCTAGATGAGGATCCCACACAAATCCAGCCCAATGGGCACCAACTGCAGAATAACTTTGGCTTTAATACTTACCTTGTCCAGGGAGATTGCTGGAATTTAGGTCCATGGTAAAGAACCTTAGTAAAGAAGTTTTTTGCCTCTAAAAACCAAAATTTAAGCTACCACTGGAATGCAGAAATAAGAAAACATCTCTTTTTAATTATGTATTTACTCCTAAAAAACTTGGGCACTCCATCAGCATGGAAAGATCTTTAATGGAAGGGCTACTCAGAGCTGGTGGGCCCTTCCATCAATCTAAGGGTGAATCTTCCTCAGGGAAGTGCTACCCAGGAAATTCTCCCCTCTCCTCTTCTCCGCAAATCAGAAGTATTTTGGATGATTTGGGTCACCTCTATGAACAGCAAACATGAACTTTCCTTACCACTGCAGGATTATTGTATCTGCACACCGTGACTGACTCATCTGTATTCTGCGCTCATTCTTGAAGTTGAAAGAAAAACCAAAGCGTAATCATTAGCAGTTCTGCTTCATTAGCAGCACTTGAGAAATTTAAGATGACCTATTAGACAAAAATAGCTCCTTATAAAGACCAGCAACAGGCCTTCTTTTTAACAGTTCAGTCAGGGAATGAAACAGTTCAGTCAGGGATTCAGTTTTCAGATAACTCTGATATTCTAAATATTAAAAAAAACAAAAAAGCAACTAATAAAAAACAGAGTCTGATAATGTCCTTCTTTAAGGCATGACATTTTCTCTGAAAGTCATACTTTGGGAACAATTTCATATGTTCCAAACAATTATGCAGTTGATTCAAACAGGTTAGACTCCACCCAGATCCCAACTCTCTTTTGGGGAAAAATATTTAAAAGCCCTTACATGAATTACAAATTAATTTGTTAGGTTGATTTTATTATGTAGTTCTGATTTTTATAACATTTTTCAAATAGGTTGTTTACCAATATGGAGTGGAAGATTATTAGAGAAACAAGACACTGCAAAATAGGATCCAAATAATTATGAGTATAATGTTCAAGTTTTCATAGTGCTTGGCTAAACTACCTGATACATACTAACAGATTCAGAGGAAAATGTAAAGTTTGTTTTTCAAAGAGATAAGTGTTGAAACACACCTATACACAACTTCCTCCCCAGCTAAAACCAACACAGCAGTTTGCCTCCTCCCTATTCCATTATCAACCTCTGCTTTTTACTGACTGAAATGATTGCTTTGCAGAACTCATTATTTTGTAAGACAGCTTTAAAAGAAATATTATGTTCTCTATTTGCAGTTATGTCTGTATTAGCAAAGTAATTAAAGCAAGAGCTCAGATTTGAGCCCTCTGACTTGACTATCTATTGATAGAAGAGACTTGCCAGACTTTTAAATTAAACAAATATTACACTCCCAAAGAATTTACGTGCCAGGTTCAGGGATAAGCACATGCAAGGGATGGTTCCAAAAAATTATTTTGCTTGCCACCACTCTCTTTTGGAGGCTAACAAAGTTTAATTGTATGGTACAGACCATTGCACGCCAGCTGGCCTTGCTGCCAGAGACTGGGTTTCAGCCTGTTTAATTTATTGGTTAGACTAGCACCCTTGTGAGGCAACATTGGTGAAAAGATTAATACTGTCATGTGAGTTCAAACTTTCCTGGCTGAAGATAAAAAAGGACACATAAGAATGCCTTTATTCAAAACCCACATTCTTTTCAATGGGTTGGTGACAGACTGAGTCTTCTCAAACCCTTCAAACAGTCTTACTGAAATTAAGGTATCTCTACTGTTTGCCTTAAGAGAAAAAAGTCTTTTAAATCAGCAAGGAAATTTGAAAAGCTATAAAAAAAAGAGATGTCCAAAAGATGTACAGTTCAAAGCTGTAACATTTTAACAAGCTCTTAATTTTAACCCCAATGGGTGAATTAACAGAAGTCTTCCAAAAGTAAAAATTTCCCCTCACTTCTGTTCTTTACAGTGTGTCCTTGTTGCAGAGTGTGGTGGAGCTTACTTAGCACTGTGGGTCATGCAAGTTCATTTTGAAATTATAAAACAGAATCACTGAATCCATCAGGTTGGAAAAGACCTTTGAAATTATGGAGTCCAAACTGTGACCAAACACCACCATGTGTCAGCTAGACCATGGCACCAAGGGCCACATCCACAATTTCCTTAAGCACCCTCAGGGATGGTCACTCCACCATCTCCCTGGGCAGTCCATTCAAGTGTCTAATCACCTTCTCTGTGAAGAATTTCTTCCTAATTCCAAAGGAAGAAACCAAAAGCCTCCCCTGGTGCAGCTTAAGACTCTGTACTCTTGTTCTGTTGCTGGTTGGCTGGGAGAGGAGACCAGCCCCCTACATGGCTACAATATCCTTTCAGTTATTTGTGGAGAGTAATTAATAAAGAGACAGCAAATAAAAAAAATAGGAATTGTACATTATTTGAAAAAAAAAAAAAAAAGATTACCAGCATCTTCATCTCTTATTCTACATGGTCTAACTACTGGTAAGCTTACTTCCTTGTCCCTCCTTGTATACACATTTGAGAGAAAAATTCCAAATAAAAATATCCTGATGCTTACTATACATATGTTACAAATATAAAGCTTACAGGTTGTGTGGATGACAGTAAAATTTGGCTTTGGAAAATAAAGTACTTTATTTCCACAAAAATGTAGATGAGAGGGTGTAGTTTTCACTCAGCATTTAGGTTGTAATACAGCAAGTAATAATTTTGCCATTTGTTTTAAACTTGGTTATTTTTACAATTTTACTTTCATGGAAGGGTAATTTCTTACACAGGTAATGTAAAGACACAGAAGTGAAAATTGTTAGCTCTATAAACAAACTAAATAAGCCATAATTAGGTTTAAATTCTTCTCATACCCAAGGGATTTTGAAATAACACGTGCAAGACCCAAAGCGAGTAAGTAAAAATAAATAATTTAATAAGTCTTGCTTAACTTCCTCACAACATTTAACACCGAAAAGAATAATATATCATGCTTAAACTGTCTGATTAATGATTGATACTTAACATTTTAAACCTGATTGAGTGATCTACCTGTGTTAAACAGCCTTTGTTGTGCTTTATTTCTTCTGGGCTGAAAAAAACCGTAAATTAACAAGTTTCTTAGAGAGCCAAAACACAGCTCAGAAGAGTTTATTAAGGTTGGATTAAATATTTTCCTTCATATTTATACATATACAGATGTATATGTATGTTATTTATGTTAAGTGTCATAGATATGACACTTAACATAAATAACAAAGAAAACATATTTCATGCAGAACTCCTGGGAGGTGTTCAGTGGTTTAGTGCAGCCACAAGCAAGCTTCAGGAGAGTGACAATCAAGAAACAGTGAAGCAGAACAAGGCATCTTTCTATAACATATCCATGTGTTATGTCTTAACCATATCAAGTTTTATTTATAGTAAGCGTTTGAAGATCATTTGGGGGCAGGAGGGGGAGTGTCTATAAGGTGGAGAGTTACACAGTACAATGTGTTCAAAGTCCTTAAGGTTCCTGGCTCCACTGTAATTAAGCCCAGATTGTAGCATCCAGACCCATCTTTGGAACAGTGAGGATACAATTACAATTTGTACCTACAATTTGTACAGTTTAGGAGTTGCTTTGACCTTGAGCTCTGAGGGGAAAAGTGTAGAAAATGAGTGAAGTGCCAAATAGACTTATTGCTGCTTATGGTTCTTGATCTGTATTTTATACTATATATATTAACACCTTATTCTCTTGTGTGTGAGTGAGTATATTCCTGCTGCAGATCAGCTAAGAAATGTGTGTGGCTAACTTGATTGTAAGATAATCAATATAAGAGACAATCATTGTGAAGAACTGAAATGGAGTGGTCAAATGTTACAGTGAAATGAGATTTACAGCAAAATTGCTGATGTCACCTGGGAAGAAAGTGGGTTGAATTTGTCAAAGAATATGAGTGATAACAACTTTGAATAGACAGATTTTCTTGCATTATCATGCCTATAGCATATTCTAGATTATGCATCTTTTTTCTTTTTCTTGCCTATTCCTCTTCCATTTTCTGTAGTCTAGAACCTGCAAGCAGATGATGGCCCACACCATGTCCCTCTTTGCCAGAACCACTTCTCAGGGTCAGGCCCCTCTCCACCACCTTCTCTGAGCCAGAAGCTCTGCTCAGAAGAACCTTTTAGTCCTGGTATTCAATCAAACCACTCATATGACTTTTCAAAGAGACCTAGTAACTCCTTTTATTTTTATTCCAGACTCTCTGTCTCGTAACAATCCTGTCAGCAAAAAGCTTTATTGACTCCCACCAAATAGCAAGCAGAATTACACTTTAGATGTGAACTGATCCTGCCGACCAGTATTAGTTATTTCACTCTGCTTTTTCAACAATTAAAATGGCTGAAACACTGAGTGAAGCTAAATTGAATCTGATGAGTTTTTAGCCTATCCTGAATTATTTGCTTCCGTTGTGATTAATAATAAAGGAGGTATAGTCTAAAATTATTTCAGGTATGTGATTCCCACCCTTTTAACAGAGTAGTGATTACTCAGCAAATTACTTTTAAGTACAATTATGTGTGGAATGATAACTGAGAAAAAAATTGAGAACTAGAAACATAATATTTCTGAACTGTCTAACACAGAATCAGCCTCTTGATTTCTTTAAAATTTTGTTTGAACTTTCCTTTTGTGCAAAGTCTTCTGTGAGAAGCAGTTAAAGGAAACTTTGAATAACTTCAACATGAAAATAACTGCAATTTCATAATTTACCAAATTGTTAGTGAAAAGGTCTACCAATTTAGGAAACAGTAGCTATAGATTTGTACTCTTTGTGTTTGACTGTGCGAGTTGCACATGAACTATAATTTATATATGTTTTTAAAAAATCTCTGAGAAGAGCCAGAGGTTATCTGGCAAAGCTTCTGATGAGCTTGTTTTATGTTAAGAGCTGCCAGAGTAGCAGCCATTAATGAAATTATTGATTTCCTTAGAACATACAAAACAATGTTTTATTTTCAAATGTTCCTATAATTTTCTTCTTTTCTTTGGTATAAATAATCATATTTCATATCAAAATTAATCAATAGTTCACATAATTTTGATTAAATAATTTATATTTTGATCTCTCCCTTACCTACTTCACTCTCGCTAATCTTTTGTCAGACCTAGGTTCCTCAGTCCTTTTTTACAGAAAGGTCCATTAGAAATCTAATACAGAGACTGATGATGAAGGCTGTGAGTGGGGCTTTAAAGTCTAAACACCTCATCACTTCAATAATGTGGTTAGCCTTTGAAGCTTTATTAGGCCTGAGACAGTGTCTGATCACTTTCACAGTTTTCCTACTTGGCAGCCATTGACTGTTAACACATAATTGAAACAGTTACTTAAGAAACTTGTATTTTATTGGTTTAAACGGTTTTCAACACACCAGGAGTTAGAGTATGATTATAGATTAAAGGAGCTCAACTATTTTTTACTGAATATTTTTTCTCCATTTGATGAATTATTCCTCAGTAATAAGTTAGAGCAACAAAATCTATTTTTTAAAGTATTTAAATGACAAACAAGAAAAATTAATTGAATGTTGATTTGGGTATATCACAGAGTAACAAACAAGTATTTAAAATGGAACATCTCAGCCATGTAATGGCCTCCTATCAGCAATATACTAGGGCGGCTGACAGAGACATCAAGTACTTATTAAAATCATCTTTTGAAGTTTCTTAGGCAACTTTACTGTCCCGGACATTGAAAAAACTGTCATTTGTATGAGGAAAATATGTTCAATATAAAAGGAAATCCAAAAAGAAAAGAAAAGAAAATGATAAGCACAAAAATATGCAGGACCTGAAATTTTTCAACCACTTTCACCTTGTACAGCCTAAAAGTAAAAATAGAAAATCTGTATTGGTGTCATTCATCATAATTGCAGTGAAGCTGGGGGATTTACAGTCACTGGCTTTAGGTTTTGGATCTCTACTCTACAGCTCTCATTCCACTTGTCTTCATGCTCACACCAGTCTTCCCAAATCTTCCTCTTACACATTCCTGCTTACAATGAAAAGTGGTAGAAAACTTTCACTTTACATGATGACCAGATTCTGCAGACACTAGCACCTAAATAATTTTTGCTGCTCAGAGAAACTGAATACAGGATCAGGACAGAATAATCTAGAAAAACATTTTCAAGCATTTGTGTTTTTCTTTCTCTTTTTTTTTTTTTTTTTCTGAAGAGACTGGACCTCATTTTTCTGTAGACACTGATAACTTTAAAGGACACCTACTGCCTATCTTTAACATAATGTACATTCAAGATCAGAAGCTGGATGAAAGATTCCATATGCAATACTGCAGTGGCAGAAAGCCAAAAAAAACCACCTTCATAATAAAAAACAATGTACAAGATGTTTTTTTTACAATTAATATTTCACAGAATAATTTTTTTCAGGTTCAGAGTTTCTGAGTTCTTTTTCCTAATGGCAATTAAAACTATAAACCTATCCATATTCTCAGATAGAAGGTGTTCTTCATTTTTGGACTTCCACTCTGAAAAATAGTGGGTTTCACAAAACCACACATATACATATATTTTACCTACACTGATAAGCCAGTGGCAACAGATGTTGCAATATTGCAGGATATAGCAGTGAAGAATACAATCTTATCTTTAATTCTCTTGCCTAATCAAACACACAGAACCTTTGTCTTGTAAACATAAATCTAACATTGTCTGCTGAAGCAAGAGAATGTGTGAAAATCTATTTGCTGGTAATAGCATTAGAATATGTGCAACTGCACACGGGCCATAAAGGGCGGCTTAAATTTATATATTCCATAATAACCAGGGTAAAAAAAGCATTAACATGCAAAACCTTTTATACAAATGGAAGTGAAGAAATGGTAAAGCTTAGATATACATATCACGGTCAATAATCCCAAACAAGTAATTTTTGCCTTACCACAGTTTCATTATATGGATATTTTGGTCTATAATTAATGCTGCAGGAGTGAAAATAAGCAACGAAACGGAGATGATTAACAAAACCTACAACAATATGCAGATAGTATAAATGCTTAATGAAAAGTAGCTCTTAAAAAGGCTTCACTAAAGACATTAGAATGGTATTTCTCTCAGAATTTGTGTAAAAAATGTTTTGTTATTTCTTTAAAACTCTTAAACATCCCCAAGACAGTAATATCTCTCCACAAAAGTTAATTGAAAGTGTAGTATGGCTCATTCCCCATGTCATAATATTCACTAAGATGGCTAAAAAGCTGAAGAGGAAGCAATTTTCTTCTTTGCATCTTTTGATAATATGCTGATGAGTCTTCTTTCTTCCAAAGTGAAAACCAAATTTTTTCCTTTCTTGGGAGATAAACAGGGATATTTAATGTTGCTTAAGAGAACACCAGATTTCTACGATATGGATTGCCTTAAGTTCATCTTCTATCAATTTATCAGACATGATAAAGTTAATCCTATCATTGTCACATAATTCTGTTTTGAAAGGTAAGTCAATCTTCAGTGCTGAACACATTGTACTGCTCAACACTACTCAGAGAAACCTTCTAGGCCAAGTGTTGTGTGAGGATAACAGCCTACCAAGTTCCCATGGATACTCATAACGCATGAGGACCCAAAGGTCGATGGGTCATGAGAAAAAAGAGTTACCAACCTGAAGAGTACGGCTGCTAAATCTGTGAAAGGTTCCCAAGAACAGCCGTGGTGCATGAGTGGCTGGAGGTCATGAGGGCATGAGAATTTGGGGGGTTCCTGCACAGTGAAGTCCACCCTTAGAGCCCACCAACTCCTCTCTAACTAGGGCTCACATATTACACGTAAACACATTACAACTGGATTAGCTCTTCAGCAACATCTGGATGCCAACAAAGTCTCAACCAACCACCGTGGCCTAGAAATGCCACCTCCTGAAAAATAAGCTATCTACTATGTGCTTATCATGGAAATGTCCTTCTCTTAAACAGACAACATAATTTCGACAATGTATATGAAACATTTTTCAGAGCAAATGCATGTAGTACAAGGAGCCATAAGCTCTGAAGAAATCACTGAATAAGTCAAGTGTTATCTTTCCAAGAAAAGATGAACATCCAAAACCAAAACTTTCTCATAAAGCACATACCTTTGAGTATCCCCATAGAAATTTGCTTCATCATTTGCTCATAGAGCAAGTATATCTGAAGCACCTAAAAATGTTACCAAGAGTTAAAGACTAATTTGCCAAATTCAGAGAAGAATTTGATTTAGAGACATGAAGTCAGCCCTCTTTGTCACCATGACCTTTCTGGATGGACACAGTGCTCTGGGCTGGTCATGGTAACCATGGTACTTCCAGCACTGCTTCCTCACTGGGTTCTGTGAGATGGGGCTTTCATAATGGAGGGCCCAGACTTCCTGTTCCCAACCTCAGCTCACTTGGCTGCACCCTAACCATAAAACCTGTTAGGAAAAGAAACTGGGGGAGCATGCCTTTGGACAATAGGAATTGACTATTGCAAGGCTGTTTTAGGTAACTAAACACAGATGAGACTGAACAGTCACCTCAATTTCAGTGGGGTCCTCAGATGGAAGCCAGATGACTTCCCTCTTTTTCAAGGACAAAAGTTATTGCACATGATATTGCCTTGAGAATCTAATACAGTACTTTGGAAAAAGACTTGAGGTGGATGCAGGTGTTCTCAACATCATCCATGTTAAATATCAGCTGCCAGATGCAGCTTTTATTTATTAACATTGTTTATGTTGAGCTGAAATAGTGTTAAGGATATGTCCACAAGTGTAAAATGACAAAAAATTCTTGTCATGTGGCAGTCAATTGAAAGGTCAGTGTTACTTGAATACAGAAGTCTTAGGTCATTGAAATATATCAAATCTTTTACAGTTTCACTTGGTTCAATAGCAAAGCCTGTAAAGGTCTAAATGTCCATAAGAACTTAAGATCTCTGGAACTGTATGGTATTTCTTATTTTGTGAAAATAATCTCAGAGAAGAAATGATGCTACAGTTTATACATCTTCCAAATTTAACCAGTCATATCCTAACTGGAAGTTTCTTTCTCCTCTTTCATGTATGTATGATATGTGTTCAACATTAATAAAGACCATTATCCCAAGAAGTCTCTTATAATTAGACAATGCAAAGAAACTAACACTTCTCTAAATTAATTCTGGTGTGTAAAATATTTTTATAACATTTTTTATAACAATTGTAAGATTCAAAAATAGGGATTTTTTTCTTCATTCCAACCAAAAGTAATGCAAGTAATTTTGCTATTTCCATAATTTTATGCTTAAGAAATACTTTTTATGAGTTGTGACTGCCAAAATGTCTGTCTCTAGTAATAAGTTTTAACTCCTTTCTGAAGAGAAAGTCTTCCTGAAAATTAGACTGGAAAGGTGACACCTTTCATGTAAATGTGTGAATGCTGATCATCCTGCTTTTCTGAATACCCTATTGCTACACAATAGTCACAAACTGACTGTACTCTTCTGTGTCTGTCCCTCACAGTCTGAGACAATAGTTGCAGTTTTAAAGTATAAGATCAAATCATAGACAGGCAAGCTTATTAATAATATGCCTGTCATAAGTCAGCTCTTTCTTTATGAAAATTGTTACCAGTTGATAGTACATAAATTCTTTGTACGGAAGACAATTACTACAAAGTTTTGTAAGTTTTAAGAACGTGTTTTAGAAATGTGGTCATAATGTAGTTCTCCTTCTAGAGTAGGCTCTTAAGGCCATTAAGGGACTACATATTCCAGGAATAAGAGAAATCTCTTTTTTATCTTTTGAAATAACTAATTATATTTTTAAGAGGGAAGACTATAAGTCTCCTATCAAAGTATGAAATCTCCTTGCAATATGCACTTTCACTTTCTGATTACAAATTACTCTTTCTTTTCCTGGTGGAATGGAGGAATCACTACTACCTTAAAAAGTGGTTCACCAAACACAACCTCTCAGATTTCCTGGAAAAACTTTGTAGGTGCTTGGACCTGTACCTGACCTTCTGAAGCATTTCCATTACTCTGCCCCATGGTAGTGGGCGCTTTCACCAGGGAACACTCCATCTGGGAGAAAGATCCTGCTTTGTGTACAGTAAGGAATGGATTAAATGAAAACTGAGAAGAAGAGCAGAGAAATTAATGAAGATGCTTAAAAAAAATATATAATAAAAAACAGATACTCTATTTATTGTCTGCTTGAATGAGAGAGAATTTGATGGACTGAAGGGCTTAGTTGCCTACAGATGAATAGTCAGAGCTGTGCAGTCTGGGGTTACCTTCCGTGCTGGTGTAAAATACCAGGGGCTGGATTGCCAGGAATGCCTATACTTGTCTCTCTCATCAGCACCAAACTACAAAGTATTATCTTTCACCAAGTGAGTGGTAACAACTATGTGCCTGAGAACTCTTTTGAATGATTCATTTCCTTGATTCCACACCTGGCTTAGAGACTAGGACAAAGAAAGAATTTCTCTCTTTCTCATGATCTGACATGTCCTAACCCTGTCAAGCCTTTGGTAGTTCTCACCTTTCCTCATGCCAGGTCACAGAATCACAGAATTGGTAAAGTTAGAAGGGATCACAGTGGATCATCTGGTCCAATCTCCCTGCTCAAGCAGGGTCATCCCTGAACACTGAACAGAATTTAATCCAGACAGTTCTTGGGTATCTTCAGTGAGGGAGACATGAAAACCTCTTTGGGCAGCCTGCTTCAGTGCTCAGTCCTCAGAACTTAATCACATCCTCACAATCTCTTCTATTCACAGTTTACAAAAACAAGATGAAATCTTTTAGCAGAAAGTTTGTGGGTATAAAATGATCTTTTTACTTATGTTCCTTCTCTTCAGCCAAGTTACTAGGTTATTTTATGATACCAAATGGAGATATTGTTTTGGCTTCCACCACCACCTAGTGCAATGCAGTGTAACAAGGAAGTAATAAACTCAGTGGACTGAGTCTGGCTGAAGGCACAAAGAAACTCTTTTCCAGCATCAATTCTGTCTTGAATTCTCATAAAAGATAAAGAGAAAAAACAGAAGTTGCTAAGTCCTTACCTTGGGAATGAAAGCTACTTTTCATAGCATGCAGAAAACTAGAAGAAGTAAGCATCTGACCAGGTTGTGATTACCACCAAGACAGAGTAGTTATTTGAACATGCTGTCAGTAAAAAACACAACAGAAAATCAGTTTTCACCACTGTGGCAAATTCTTGCGTCCTTAGCAATAACAATGGTATGGTGTAGAAATTGTTAAATTAGGTGTTTAAAAAATGGCAATAAGGTTCATATTTCAGTCTCATCTGAGACAGACCAATTTTTGAATGGAAGAGATCTTTCTGTGTGACGGTACAAAAGAATCTCTCCCAGAGTCCTGGCAGTATTAAGATGGGGGAATTTTAGTCATTTAAATTAAACCAGTTTAATCTGGTTAACTCCAGGTTTATGAATTTAACCAAATTTTCCCAAACTTTCTGTCTGACATTGTTTTTCTATGTATACATTATATTACAGTAATATCTAGGAGTAACAAACCACTTGTTACTAGAAAATTAAATCCACAGCTGCCTTTGTGTGTTTGCCCTCTGTGACTAAGGCAAGGAATGCAGATATCTGGCTCCATATCAAGTGATCAAATATTTTTTAGATAACCAAGGACATGATGATTTCAAAACATGAGCTTTCCTTCTGCATTCAGTAATAAAGGAGTGACATTTTTACCCTCCTAAGCCAATCATCTTTCCTGATCTGTGTACCTTTGAAATACAGATTATTTTAGTAAAATAAATTTGAATATTGAAGAATTTGTTAGGTAACTTACAAGTAAAAACTGTTGATAAGAAGATACATATCAGAAAGTGGGCAATAAAAGTGAAGCCAGAAAATTTGTCTTTGTCAGCCTTTTGTTACGAGAGGAGAAAAGAGTAGCTGAAACCCTTCAAAATTCTTCTAAATGGAAATAAGCAGATGTATATGTTCAGTCCTCGAGTCCATAAAATTCTATGGTTTTCAATCTTCCAATTCCTGAATGAAGAAAGAACTACTTAGCTTATTCACATAACCCTTGCAAAGGTTTTCAAATCACAGTATATGTGGAAAATGTATTTTAAGTCAAAATTTCAAGTATGAATTCTTGGGATTTGGTCTGAATGCCAGGGTCCTGACCTTTAACACTTCCTAGACCAAAAGGGAAACTATAACAAATATGTGTCAAAAGGTGATGACTCTTCTCTCTGTCATCTTAAGTAACTTAGCAGTATCTGTGCCCTCCCAAGCACAAGCATCATTGCATCAATAACAAGTGATGTCCAGATGAAGCAAGCAAATCTTTAACTAATTAAGAATTAATCTGTTTCATATTGTTCACTATTTCATTACTTTCTATTTGGTGAATGCTATTGAGATCCTTCATAATTTTTGCTCATTCTGGAACTGATACCTTAAAAATAATCATAGTTTGATCATCATAGCATTTACAACTATGAGAATTACCAGTTTCTCTGTTACAAATAAAGAAAATACATCTGCTTTCATTCTAGACTGCTATTAATGTAATACAGATGACAAGTAAAGTACTTACACATAGAATACAGTCCTGCCTGAACAAACTGGTGAAGAAATCTGTAATAAAATCCCACAACTGGCTAAAAAATGTGGAAGCTAGGTCAGTTAAGAAATTTGTATAAATTAAATGTACATCTGAAATAGATAATGTCACATTATTAGTGTGGATAAATTATTTTCCTTTTTGAGGTGACTATATGAAAATAAAGGGGTTTGCCACACCTAAGAGCAATTCAACTCCAGTGCTGTTTTTATTTTTTCCTAGAACAATGTCAATAGATAAGAAAATGGATAAAAAAGCAGATCACTGTTTGTTTTTTTTACAGTGTGACAGAAAGTGCAACAAAAGTACTGAAAACTTATACAGGAAAAAAATACAGTGAGTGGATGCTAATGGACTCGAACTCAATTTTGACAAAGCTAGAGATAAGGCTCTGCCATAAGAACATAATGCTTAGTGCAATGTAGGGAATCTATAAAAAATGCAGAATATCACGAACATGGTGTCAAATCTTTACTTTAAGACTACAAAGAAGCTGCCAACAGATCAGTAGCATTCATAAGCACTTTGCTGATAAATCCTAGAAATAAAATAATGTCTTCTCAGTTAAGCCTCTAATCTACAAATATTTTACCAAAAAAAGGTCTTCCATTTTCCCTGGGTATAACAGAATCCAAAAAAATTTGCAAAGACGACTGAGTCCATTTTGAAAAAACAACAGTTTGATATCATAAATCACATTGCAACTAAACCTTGTTATTCATTACTATGTGATTGCTTGTGGGAGAAGGGAAGAAACACAAAAAATCTCATTTTAGGAGTGAAAGGGAGTAAAATAAGCAGAAATTGCATAGAACTACTGTCAATCATGCAGTTACAAAACCAGCCATTCTACTGTACTTGAGTTTGGCTAGTCTTTTCCTTATGAGTGGTTAGTAACTCTATCTAATCATGATTTTCCTGCCAGTGACAGCTCTCAAGTCCGGTCACCCTCCTTTTTTTGCTAACAGATACAGCATTTTTGCCTGATTCTAAGAAGATTTTTCATAATTGAGAGGAAGAGACAGGTTGAGGTACTGCTGACAAAGGATTGAAATCATATTCTGCTGAACACAGAAATATATGTACATATTTAATCTTAGGAGTGATTCCATAATTCCCAATGTTTACAAGTGTCCAGCTATCATGTGTGAAGCAGAAGTTACATATCAGCTTGCTTTCACTCATCATAGATTATAAAACTATAAAAAAACCACTACAGACAAGATTTCATCAAAGATAATTAATGAATTCTATGAGGAATGACAAGATAGCCAACATCACTCTCATATTTGTGCATAACACAATAGATAAGATTTCATATTAGAATTTCTGGCCAACTTAGATGCCATGCCTCATTTCCTTTAATAAATAAAAGTACCCATGCAAAAAAAAAAAAAAATAGAGAGAGATTCATGATAATTAGAGACTAATTTGACTCATTAAACTTGTGAAGAAGTTTAAAAGTTATTAATGGATCATGGATCATTTGCAAACTCTTTTCTATACCACAGAAAAAATTGCTGGCATTTTATGTCCCATTTTAATACCATTGTCCCAATGTTCTTCATCACTATCAGTAAGTGCAAAAACACTGAAAAATATCCTTCTGATTGTAATTTAACACCTTTTTCAAAACAACTATGAAAAAATTCATTAATATCTTCAAAAAAACTTGACACCTTTTGAAAGAAAAGACAAAAAAAGTCCAAATCTGACAGTCGTATGTCATAAAATGTTATGGGACAATTCCGTTGGAAGCTTTCATTGCTCCTTTCTTTGTATTGCAATGCCCCCTGCAGGTATAACAGATTCTCTGTTTCTCCATAGCATTTTCTTTAGCCCTTTGAAAAAGCATCTCATCTGACATACCCATGATTTCCAAAACCCTTGCTAACTGGGAAATATTGTTTGAATTGCAGGAAATAAAAAAGCCAAAATGACAACAACAAAACCAAAACAAACCTAAAACAACATAATGTAGAAAACAGGAGAATAAGGAGAATAAAGGAAAAAGAAAAACCCACTGACTATGTGATTACCATTATCTTGCAGAAGATACTGTGACAAATAGTAGGTGCTCATCCCTCTTTGACAGGTTTCAGACAGTCAGAAAGATGGAGGACACATGAATCCCTGACACCCAGGTGTGGGCCTGGTGCCCTTCAGCAGCAGCTGTGGTTGGTATGATCAGAGTGACTGCTGCTCTGTCCCAAGTGCACTGTTAAAACTAGGTGATTTGAAGGATTTGTGGTAATGGTTCACAGACTAGGAGCTTGACTAAGGAAGCATGTCATAAAAAGAGAAAGCAGGGAGATTTCGCAGTTGTTGGCAGGTAATATTTGATTAGTTAAGTGTCACGTTTCCTACCTGTTCAATTCTGCAAATATGTTAAATAGAAGTTCCAAGAAGTAATTATAACATACTGACAACAGAAAGGGCACAGCTGAAAAATTTTCATTCTGTTAAGTCAAATGTGCTGATTTGTTGCTTACAAACAGCTTAAGAGCTGTTTCATTCCATAAACTGAAGAGGAAAGATGCTTAACTATGTTTCTTTAAAAAAAACTGCAAAAAAATGCAGCATGTCTGAGTGAAATTAGCCTAAAGGCAGCTGTCCTCATTCTTTCTGACTGAAAATGCTAAAAATTAATCAAACACCTCAGAAAATGTTTCACTCCAGCTTTATAAGTACAGAATATCAAGACTGAGCAGCTACAAGATAACAACTGGAAAAAGAACAAGTCTTGCTCTAGTATGATAAAAGACCATCAGCCTTTTGGAGTTTGTTAATTTCTTAAAAATTAGAAATCTAGTACCATATTAACTTTTCCTTGGCTTAATTTATAATTATACAAATTTTTTATTCAAAGTAGAAAGGCAGAGAAAACTGAGACTTTGGTAAAGGTATACTCATACCCCTTCAGAACACCCAGTGATGTAGCCCTGAGCTCATATGTTCCAGTAAACCAGCTTTCCTTCCTTTTAGTCCAGTCTTGCACTGTATCATAACCAAATCAATTTCTGACATCAAAAATTAAATAACTACTATTATTTCAGCTCTTAGTTGACCTTCTTATTGAGGGAAATTTTTTTTAGACAGATACTTATTAAATGTTACAACTTAATCTCAGTTCTGTTTTTCTTCAAAGTTTTGTTCTCTTTTGTCTTTAAAATTTATAGTGTCTTTAAAGTTTTTCCATTCTACACATTAGAAATTAGGCAGACTGGGATTAATTTTACAGAAAAGGAAAATACAATAGCAATATTCAAAACTGCAATCAAATTTGTCCCAGAATACTAGCACACAGTTTGAGCTATTTCAGAAGCAGAATAAAATGATTGAGGGATATCCCATCTGAGGATTTTTGACTCATAGATGGAAAAACAATACACAAGTTTCTTCATTTTGCACAACTCAAGATTAGAAGATAAGAATGATTTCCTCCTGGATTCACCATATTGGAAAGCGTAAATATCCAGAAACTGTCAAAATACAATCTGTTAATCTCAATTTAAAATGCAATAAATCAGACTCTAAAGGATGATAAGCAAAAACCTTTTGTAGCAAAAAGGCTCAAAGAGAGAAGAACTAAGATTACCTTAAGTAAAAAGGGTAATTACTTCAAGTAAAAAAGGTAATATGAAAAAAGAAGATTTTTGCCCCAGATAGTGGCAAGAATGGCACAGATTTTTTTCTGAACAAGCTTAACCTTTTTGTAGTGTAAAGCCTGTATGGCCACATGATGAATTTACAGCGTTTCAGCATGTGACAATTTGCACTTCAGAAACTTCCAGAAGCACACATATAATCTGAATGTGGGACTGTTATAATCAAAGCTACTCAAACCAGTATGTGTGTCAGACATATGGATGAAGGCAACTATGAGATTGTAAATAAACACCAACTGGAAAAGGCCATCTTCCTTTTAGATGATCTAACTCCTATGAAAACATCAGTCAGGGTATACACTGATTTAAACAGAGAGGTATCACTACCTCTTGTCCATGAAGGTCTCATCCAGGTTAAACACTACAGGCAAAAAGTTGGAAATTGGATCACTATCAAAAGTGAAAAAATACTAAAAAGGATGACTGCCTTAGAGTTAGAGTAAAATACCCCAATATGAAGCCACATTCAGAAATCATGCACTTATAACACATTGATGCCAAAAGTCATCAGGAGCTGTCTATAGCATTTAAAACTGTAATAAAAGAGTAAATTGTACTGAAAGTACTATGATATTTTAACATGTGTTTTTAAGGAAAGAAATATTTTTAGTTTGATTTCACCTCTAAGAATTCCTGCACTCTGAAGTTATTCTATAGTTCCTGAAGTTCTCTGGTCTCCCCCAGGCTTTACAGAGGGACAAGCCCTGCCCTGGTATGGGGAGGGTCTGGGCTGAGAAGTGAGAAGTCCTGGCTCATGGGCAGACCTCATTGCTCCTGCTTAGGATTCAAACAAGCAGCATCAGAGACTTGTCATTTGATGGCAGCTCCAGCTGCTTGCTGCCACATGGAACCTGGATTCAGGAAGTCTTGACCCTTTCCCCGCACGACAGTGGAAAACTGTGATATCCTTTATGCATTAGCTATGAAGCCTGTGCAAAGGCTCCTGAGGATACATAGCAAGAAATTATAGTCAGACAGCATTGACATGCAAAGACACCAGAATTTCTCAAACAATTCTTTTTTACCCACAGGAGATAAACCATTCAAATGACCAATTCCTTAGAAAAATTCTCAGGATGGCACTTCTGGTAGTATAGAGTGGCCTCCCACCAAGTGATTTCATATTTAGATAATGGTCTTAATTCTAAACCCAGCACTTCCCCATCTGGAACAGATTTCAACTCAGATGAGCTTACCATCACTTAGCTATTTCCACAGTTTCTGTTGGTGCTAACCTATTTAAATGTCTGTTCAATTGAATTCACATTTCAAACTCACATAAGTGAGATGAAAAATATGACTAAACAAGAATTTTTATGTCTAAAATTCACATCCTAGAAATATTTATAAAACCATATCAAAACAAGTTAATTCATGGATGCAGAATGTTCTTTTATCCTTTTCATACAATTCTGATTTAAACTCTCATACCTTCATCATCCCTGTATTCCCCAACAGGAAGCTTACCCCTCGTTTCAGGATATACTAAGTCAGGCACAAAACTAGATAATATTTTCTCAAAATCCCTGCCTATAAATCTTGATCCACTGGTAGATAGAATTATCAAAATAATCACTTAGTTCACCTTTACCTTTCAGGAAAATTTAGTGAAATCTGTCAGAAAATATTACTACAGCAGTCTTGGTTAGAAAAGATATTTCAGAGTGGCAGATTCAGATTCAACTTGCCATTTTTTGAGCCATGTAACCATTAGGTAGTTTAAAGCAAACATTACTAAACTGGTGATATTTCAAGATTTTTTTACCTCACTAAATTTCTTTGAGTATGGTAATGGCTATTATCTTGGAGTCATGGTTGGGAAGTGGAGGACATACACAAATCATTCAGCACATGAACTTTAGGCAGGTTGCTTTGAAGGACAGAAATATCACATCTACTTTGCTCCCTTTTTTAACTCTTTTTTGCATGACTATGTTGTATTTATGCATGTGTCATACTAGAATTACTAGAATATTACTAGAACTTCAAGTAATTTAACCAGATAATTACTATAAATCTGCAGTCATTTTTTGAGACTGGTGGTAGATACTTAAGAAAGGTCATGCAAACTCATCATATTTATGGCTTCACTCTAGCATAGAGTACAAATCAAATCTCACCTTTATGTACTACATAATGTAAAAAAGTTCCAATTAACAAGTTTTTGCCTTATGCCAGTATTTTTCAATAGCTTTTAATGATGCTGCCAATTATCAATACAATAATGACCTTTACACATTTCACAGTGATGGAGATTATATTAGCTAGTAAGGTTAAAATATAAAAGCATAAAATATGAAGTGAAATATAGAGCTGAAGCAACAATGGAGCCACAGAAGAGATAAATCTGATATTTTAAAAAATTGACCAACACCATACATGTCAAAACAGATCAAAATATGAATTGGTAATGGGATGATTTTCTCTTCTCTTGCCTCCTGCCTACAGAAATTCTTATTCAGTTGCCCAAAGTCCTTTTCTATTTCCCTGCTCAGTATTTTTTCCTCATCTTGCACAGAGGTGCCACATTTTCCGGTGAACAGGTTATTTTTTAGATAAAAAAGAATATTTTGTCAAAGCAAATCAACAGATACCTTTCTTCTCGCAGTCTCATGCTGTCTCAGGCAGAAAAGATGATGTTTCAGGTAAATGTCAATGACAGTGTAATTAATAGTATCTGCAGAGAGTAAAAAGAGATTATGTGCACTTGAGGTGAGTTACATGGGGAAAGAGAGGACATGTCCCTTCAGTTGCTAAATACCATTTGTGAGCCCTTTGAGGCTGTCTGGACTCATCACACACAGCCAAATGGAAATACAAAGCTGAAGGGGAACTTCCCACACGGAGAGGAGATAATAGGTCAAAGGAAGATTAAAAATCTCCCCACAAGAAGCTGAAGCAATCATTTATGTCCTCATTCAGGATTCTGTCTTTTACCTCAATTATTTTTTTTTTAAATTTTTTCAAAGTTCAAATTCCCGTCTAAGTACAGGAATCAAAGTCTTACCTGGTTTTTTTAGCTTTTTATGCATAGAAATAGAAAACAGAGCTGAAAATGCTTTAATATGTCTTGAGAACTCTATTTTATTATCCAAACATTTTTTTATGTCTACAAACTCAGCTATGACCTTTTGATTTTGAATCAGGAGGTACAATGAATTAATGAGGCCTAACTAATTCATTTTATACTCACACCATTAGTTTATTTAGGTTAATTTTCTTTACTGTTCTCCTGTTCTCCTAAGCTTAACAATGGCTAATAAATTGATAGAAGACATATTACAAAAAACAAACTGAGTGATGATTTGCCTAATGAGTCATCAAAAGACAAACGCTGTTACAAAAAGCACTAAAAATATCTCATGCTAAATGTAGTAAATGCATGGGAAATACTTATGTGCAGATATGATGTAAGCACAGTTATTATCATTGCTACTATATATAGTATATATAGTATATATACTTTCAACAGTTTTAACATCTAAAATATAAAGAAGGCAAGATAAAACAATGGAAAGATGAGATAGCAGCTCTTCTCTCATCAAAGAAGAGAAATGGCAATAAGATAAAAAAAAACTACATGAAAAAATATTAACTGCTGCTAACTGAATATACAACAGATTATGCAATACAGGGAAGTTATTATTAGTATTAAGATTCTGAAATCTTTACCAAGCCAAATCTTTACCTATAAAAATTATTTTTGCAAAGTTAGTACATGACTGTGGGAAAAAAAAAAAAGATAATTTCATATGGAATCAGGCAAAAATGTGGCAACTTATCAATCTCCTAAAGCTGAAATATTACAGACTGTGAAAGATGCAAAAAAACCCTTAAGTGCTTGCATATCAAACAGAAACTAATGGTAGCCTACACATCAATACTGATGATTAAGTCCTCTCACTGTTTACAAACACACCTCTTCTCATCCCTGTGCTGACCTCAAGTTGCTTGTATTTAACAGAAGAAACACCAAATTAACATTTCCAAAAGGATTTTCAGAGCAACGAAATCATAGAATCATGGACTGGTTTGGGTTACAAAAAACCCTTAAAAACTATCTAGTTCCAACCCCCCTGCCTCAGGCAAGAACAGCTTCCACTAGACCAGGTTGCTCAGGGCCCCATCCAAACTGGCCCTGAACACTTCCAGGGTGGAGCATCCACATTTTTTGGGCAAACTCTTCATGGGCACAGCAGCTGTGAACCTGAACACAGACATCCCCAAAGGCTGTGACAAGAGGAAAAACATGAAATGCAAAAGTAGACACTTTAAATTAAGTGTTAGGAAATGAAAGGAGACAAATTGTGAGCAGATGGAGTGATTTAAAAGCACTGAGCCATTCCCTTTCTATATTGTCCATTTTCTGACTGAGTTTTCTATTTAATGGATGGTTTCAGGTTTTGCTCTCTGGCTTCCAGACAGTAATTCATCTCACCTCAGAACTTCTACTAACGGCAGACTCAGCATTTGGCAGCCAAAAAGAGTCTAAGCCATTGCCAGGACAGAGGCTCCTTTTGCAAAACTTCAATCATTTACCTCTGAGGTGGTCTTCTCAGACCTTCCTCAATGTCAATAAAGAAAAATAAGCAGTTTTAGAGAATGATGCATCTAGCATATTTCAAAAATGTACTCTGTGCCGAAATTAATTCCTTTCCAAAAGTGTCTTTTTCTCTTTGCTGACCATTGAAGCAGCTTAGAATGACTAGCTCAAATACCCATGTCTAGACTGTATCCCACGCCTGCATTCCTTTGACAAATCCCACCCAAGATGTCAAAAAGTAAGAGGGAAAATATCAAATTGTCTGGTTATATGAGAAGAAACAAGGAAAAAAAAATTCTGGGCCCTTTAATGAGCTATATGAACATTTGTAGAAAGTAACTCAATATCAAATAACATACATACCTTTGGGATGCAACCCCCCCCTTTATTTGTGGGCTATTAAAGAACCAAGAGCAATTCCAGATTGCCTGAAAAAAAATATTAATTCTTAATTAGATATGTGGCTTCAGCTATAATAAAAGCAAGCAAAAACAGAAAAAAAAAGAGAAAAAGAACAAAAGTGCAAACACACTACCCCTGCTGTGATTGTTGTCAATTTTATTAAATATTGAATGTAACCTGCATTCAATAGATCATAAGATTACTAGGAAAATTCTAAATTTTCAACATATGACAAAAATCTGCTTTATATTTGCATATTTATAATGATTCCTTGAAGTTTTTAATTGATTATTTTTTCCCAATGAATCCCTTGGCAATATTGAACCTCTGTTTTGTTTTGTGGTTTTATTTGTTTGGTTGCTTTTTAAAAGTTTCTTCACTTCTTGGCTGGATTAAGTGTCACCAGTCTCACTCCACTCCAAAACCATTTTTTTTTTTTTTTTAATCTGGGAGCACATATTTTCCTTTGAACTGAATTTTTGGGGGTAAAATTCCCACAAATGCTTTAACTGTCAACTTTGGTGTCCTGTAATCATGTCTCTTTGTGTTCCTGTTTGGACACCTTAGTCAAGCACAAAGTGATTCTGTGAGCAGGACATAGAAGTTTAAAAATTATTTATTGGTTATCACACTCAAATGATCACTACTAGGTTAGGCATGAATGTGCTCACCAACTTTTACAAGACACAAGCAGAGTCTCTGCTAGCCAGGCAGGCAAAAGCCAGAAAGGTGAAAGGGCAGCTCCTACAGCTCTCTGGAGCACAGGCACAGTCATGCCTCCCTCCGACACTCTGTATTTTCCTGATGATTTTATACTTGCCCATGTCAGTGCTTTCCCTTGTCTTACCTTGTCTGAAATTTCAGCTTTCTCATCTCACATGAATCTCCTCTTCAGACCTTCTGACAGCTATTTATTTTCTCCTGCAACTTAGCATTTTCCTCAGAATTCTGAGCCGTGGTTGCACACCTTCAGCAATTGGACCTGGTATCCTCAGGCACAGGCACTTGCATGGACTTCTAGACAGAGGGACTCACACACCATTTTGGCACTGAGATGAAGGTGACAAGGGTGATCAGGAAAGGAATTACTCTCCAGTGGTTACCAGTCAAAACCATAGCTTTGCCACTAATAAAAAAAACCTTTAAGTTAAGTTTGATTCTCAATAATTTTATTTATATGTCTCCTCATTTTCCATGTGGGCCTCAAATTTCTGAAGTAAGAATTCAGTCTTACTGGCAGAGACACAGTACAGTAGTCACAGCACTAACCAGCTTAATTGTGCTGACCAAATATATAACTAAGTTAAAGTGCTGTTACTGAAAGCTCCTTTTGCTCCTATAGCTGAATCTGTTTCGGGAAATTATTTTACACACACTTTTAAATGCCTTGTTCCTTAAATATATGGGTGCTCCAAAATACTTGTTCTGACAAACACCATGTTGTAAAGCCATTTAAACATTTATATAGCTCACCTAAGACTTCTTTGTTGCACTTTATTCTTAAGAAAATGTCAGAGAATTCCAAAGAACAGCTATGAAAGGAGCAAAGAATGAAAGATGCATGTCATGCTATAAAAAGGTTGAATATGGAAAAATACCTAAATGCAGCAGATGAAATAAGCTTTGACATTTGAAGGAAGGATAAGGGTCTGATCATGTCTAGCTATGGGAAACAGAATGGACTGAGTTTGAATTAGGGAGCCAAAGAATCACAGAATAAATGAGGCTGGAAAAGACCTCTGAGTCCAACTTCTGACCGAACACCAGAGTGTGATAACCAGACCATGGCACTGAGTGCCACACCCAGAATTTTCTTAAACATCCTCAGGAACACTGACTCCACATTTCCTTGGGCCACCTATTCCAATGCTTAACAACCCCTTCCATGAAGAAATTCTTCCTGATGTCCAACCTGAATCTTCCCTGGCACAGCTTAAGGCCATTTCCTCTCATCCTGTCACTGGTTGTCAGGGAGAAGAGGCCGACTCCCAGCTGGCTACAGCCTCCTTGCAGGCAGTTGTGGAGAGTGATGAGGTCTCCCCTGAGCCTCCTCTTTTCCAGGCTAACCAACTCAGAAAGCTTCATCCACAGCACACATTTTCCAATTCATTAATAGAACAGACACAGCACAGAAGGAACAAGAGGCTAACTAATGTACTTCTCCACATCTAATACTAGTCTGCATCTAAAAAAATATGAAGGGTCCTCCTGACATGTTTGTGACTTGCCACAGCTGTCAACCAAGTATTAATTTAGATGCAAATGTGGCCTTAATCACAGTACTGAACACTAAAAATTAGAACTCCAGCTATAATTAAGGCAAGTGGGTGTTTTGACCTCTAGGTCTCATCTGGCATTCTCATCTAAAATCTCATCCTGTAAACATAGGGAAAGAGTGCAGGATGATGAAATCAGCAGGCAGTAACTCCACAAGAGGGTGTCTTTGCTGTAAGACAGTCTGAGGGCTCTGTTTTGTAACTATTGCCCTTTAGCAGTTGAAAGGCTGGCTAGACTCTGAAGAAGGTGCCAAGGTTCCACCAACACAGCTGCACCTCCTTCTATCCCAAATCCATCCCAGCATCTCCCAGACACTAGAAAAAGCACGGATAATGGATGGATGCCACAGGTGAAGGAGACAAATCTGTGTGAAATCTAACATAGTGTTTATTCACAAGTTTAGTTTGAACCCCAGTGAGCCAGACTCCAGGGACAGTTCACATATCCACACTTTTGCTCCAGGCGTCTTCGACCTCCCTCAGCATGTTTTCTTCCTCCACTGCTGGCTGCAGAATCCACCTGAATCTTCAACCTGGGTGCCTGCTTGCTCTGGCTCAGGCCTGACAGAAGGGCGAGTGCACTCACCTTCGTAAAACGAAAACGTTGACCCGAAAAAAAACCAAAAAAAAAAAAAAAAAAAGAAAAAGGAGAAAGCTAAAAAAAAAATAAACAAACAGGGAGGAAAAAAAAAAAGTAATCTTTATAATCTTTATTACCCTGAGGCGACCTTGTCAGCTAAAGGAGGTTGTTACCCGGCGCGCCGCTCGGCACAAGGGCGGTGCTGAGGGTGCGGATACCGCCCACACTACAGCAGCAACAACCCCCGGAGGAGCCGGGCCCGCCCGCACACCCAGCGCCGCCGGCCGGGTGCCGAAGGCGGGGCGATGCCGCCTCACGGGCCGCGGGTCCCGGCCCCGCCGCTCCTCCCAGCGCTGCCGGGCCCGCGCTGCGCAGGCGCGCTCGGGGTCGGGGCTAGGCAGGGCCCGCCGTGACCTCCCGGTGCCGGGATCCGGCGCTGCCGCGGGGGCCGCTGCCGGGGAGGTGGGGCCGAGGCGGGCGCAGTGCCGCCGGGCAGTGCCGCCGCTGCCTGGCGGAGGCCGCGTTAGCCCCCGGGCAGGCCTGCGGAGAGGCAGCGGGCGATCGGGACGGGGTTGAGGTGCCTGGCCTCTGGAGGGCCGTGTCCCGCCTAGGAAATGCCCGCTTGCTGTAAGTGTCCAAGGTTAGAAGGCGCAGTGGCTGCACTTTGGCGTTGCGCGCCCCGCGGTTGTCACTTCACGTTCTGTGTTTGCTAGCTTTAAAAAAAAACTTGTCTCGCTGTTTCGGCTGTTTCGCTTGTTTGTTTTGGTTGTTTGCGGAGCAAAAGTGGAGGTAAGAAAAATCCAGACACACCACAGGCTTGATCTCATGGCGCACGAGCTGAAACAGAGCACTTCTAAGTCACTTCCCTGTTTGGGGTTAAGTTGGAAGTTGGCAGTGTTCCGCCGAGAGCTCGCCGGCACAGGGTCACAATAGGGTTGTTTGCAGTCGTGGTCGGGCAGGAACTTGCTTTTCATCTGAACGAGCACAATTCCATACATTTTTCTTTATGGTCCAGGCTTGCACCGGGTGTGTGAGTAAGCCCTGTGCTATCTTAGTAACAGAGAAGATGACGAAGCTCGCCTTGTACCAGCCAGCATGCTGGAGCGTCTCTTACTGGGATCTTGACAGCGGCACTTTGCTTTAGTGAACAAGTTGAAGTTGCTGGATCACTGCATCCACAGTTTTCAGCTGAGGTAGATGGAGCAGTGTATTCATGTTGTTAATCTTAAGGGAGTGTTTGTTCGTTTGGGGTTCTCTGTTATTAACAATTTTAGTTCTTCATGACTGTGAAATGAACAATTGACTTTATAGTCGGTGGTGAACAACACGGTACCAGATGGGGGCTGGTGAGAGGAAGAGAGAGGAGCTACTGAGTAAAACTCTTCCACTGTCAAGTGAATCAGCGTTGATGCCTCTGTGTCTTCGGGTTGGTGGGTGTGAGAAGGGCCTTGTTACAATATCAGGACCTTGATGAGAGCCTTTCAGCTACTTTTTCTTTTCTTTTTTTTTTTTTTTTTTTGTACTGTCTTTTAAACAGGTTATGCTTAAAAGAAAGTTTCTGCTGAGTGCTTTTATGGCTTCGTTGGTAACTTCATAGTAAAACAGCTGTAAAACTGCAAGTATCTATTTGATTACCACATCATCTGGATCCAGAGATCACTTGTACTAAAATGTGGACTGCCAAAAAGCTTTCTAGTGCTCAAATACTGTTGCTCCAGATGAAAGAAGGCCACCTTTGTAGTTGCATGTTTCCCAAAACATGGCAGTTCTGGATTGGAATTCCAAGCATTTATTGCACTTTAAGAGTGCCACATAACAGAGTTAAATTCCAGGTAAGTATTTTTGTGATTCTCTAAAGATATAACTGGTGTGCATAAATACAGGGATAAAATAATTTAGTTGAGACTCTGCAGAGCTAAGATTTTGCAGCATTAATTATGAATTTAAGATGCCTTCAGTTTATCAAGGTAAAGGGGCAGGCAGCAATAAGTGCTGGAGTACCAGTGTTTCAGAGTAAATTTTTGAGTCTGATAGTTCTGAGTTGGGGAGAAACATTCACTTTCTTCAAACTGTACTCTAGATAGTAGTGCAGGATAACTGACAGGCTGATTAGTTAGTGACAATCGTTAAGTGAGGAATTTTTCAGAATTCTCTGAAAAATTACTTACAGATTCAATGTTGCACAAGAGAGGGTAGAGAGGAAATGCATTGGTAAGGCAGCATAAAAAGAAGAGTTTGATTATAAAAAAATCTGTAGATGTAAATAAAAATAGTGGTAAAGGACACAAAATAAAGCTCATTTTTGATACTGGCATATCCAATCGGCAGTGTTTTTCAATATCTATTTAAATTCATCTTTAAAATATAAATTGCTGCAGACATAAGTTGTGGAACATTGAGGTTTGAACTCATTTGTGTTGGCTAAGCAATTGCGAAATTCATCTAGATGACTTAACAGTTACTGTCAAATAATGTCAAATAGTATTACTGTCAAATAATATTACTGTTATTTTTCTTTTTAATCTTAATATGTCTGACTCTCTGATTGCAGGTTTCCAAGGTAAATGATAAACAATCCGTAGTTGATAGAAAAATGGCGACTAGTGCAGAGGAAACCAAAATAGCTGTTGGAAAAAGTCCCAGTGGAGTATGTGATGGAAGACAACATTCATTACAAGGTATTGAACCTTTTGCCACCCTCTTCTGGGGAAGTCAGCCTTCCCTGCCCCTCTGTTGACATCTTAAGGGTCAAGGTCTAGAATCTTAATTTGAAAGTTTTGTATTATGTTATGTGTTTCTCTTTTTAATTTTAAGGGGATTTTATGCAAATGTTATAGTTTGCAAAGACTCAGAATTTTCTTAAGGTTCTTAATGGCTGGTTAGATTATGTACTTACTAATTTTCTTAGATTATGTACTTATTATTTTTCTTCTTCAACTTCATCAAACTCTTATATTTACTGAAGGCTGTGAATTGTTGTGCTAGTGCAATTTTTTCTCATTAGAAATGGAAAAACCAAGCATTTCTGTGTCAGTGGTGATTTTTGATTCAGATAAGTTAGTAGTTACTTTTATGACCTTTATTTTAGCAGTGCTGCTGAGCTAAGCAGTTTTTTCTGTGACTCTGCTTGTTTTGTCACTCTTTGCTAATAACTTATCCTCAGATGTGCTGTTATGCATCATACATTTTAGCTCCTGTGCTTCAGGGTGCTTGGTCATTTGCATTCTATGTATATTTAGATTTTGTTTGTTAAGGTGTTCATGCTCAGTTGCTTTGGGCATTTTCAGCTTTTGTTTACAAATGGGATGACATGGAGGTGGTTATGACAGGTTAAGACACTGGGATGGTACAATGTTTATATAATTACATTGCTCAGGAAACAGCCCTATGAGAAACTGTTGTGCTATTTCATGTGCATGACAATCAGTAAGACAGTAGCTGTCCTCAGAAAGCTGTGTGGTACTGTATCATAATTTTTCTGTACAGCCTTGTCTTTTTACATACATTCCCTTGAAGGTTTGCATTACAAAATGCATGCAATACTGCTGAGTAAACAGAAATGCCCCAACCCCTCAGAGATTTTAAATCACCAGTGTGTTGTTTTCTTGCAGATGTGGTAATCTTTTAAAGGGAACCCTTCAGTTTATATTTTTTCCTGAATGCTCCTGCATTATCTGCAAAATAATGAAACTGAACAGCCCCAGTGTTCTTCTTGTATATACATTTTCTTACACTTCTGTTTTTTCTCTTGTAGACAACAGAAGCATTTCTATCCCCTTGGCCAGTTGAAATCTTTATATTTTGAATTTTGCCAATCATGTAAGATCGCAACATTTTTTGAAAAGCAGTGGCAGAAGTGTTTGTTCTGTCCTGTTTATGTCATACATTATGTGTACTGTCCAGCTGAGATGTTCTTGTGCATCTTCAAGGTTCATTGAAACATCTTCTTAAGACATGCCAACGTGACAACTTTGCGTTAATATCCTTAATAGGTGTTAATATCCTTAATAGTCACAATTTATGCTAAACTCTCTAAGAATATTTGTTTTGAAGTCTTGTGAAACAGGTGTTTCATACTATTTCTAAGATAGCAAGATTTCTGCTCTCTGCTGCAGCAGCTGAAGGAAGTGGTTTGTGTCCACATGTGACTATGCCCTATTTCTGTTAATCTATAAAAAATTGTCAGGGAATAATCAAAATGTGTACTTAATTAAATTTCTTTCTGCTTCCTCTTTGGAGTTTTTATAATCATACTATACTTTTTTGATCAAAAAGGCAGGGATCTATCATATCATCAAAGCAAAAGACATTTTTGAATCATGCTTTGACTGAAGTACACCATTATAACTTGCAAATCGAGTGATGCCATGACATATTTGCAATAATTCTTTTTAAAGTGTCCAGTTTCTTATTGCTTTCCTTTCTGATTTTACAAGACATTAATCTAAAAAATGCTTTCTTACCTTTTCCTCTTATTCGGAGATTTGTTTGCAAGGTGAATCAGCATTGCTTAATTATATCTGTGGAGCAGTAGTTCCTTATGGAATCATGATTCTTATTTATCTGTTTCATCTTTGTCATCTGCATCCTTTGTAGGTTAAGTGCTTTTTTTACAGATTTGTTAAGAGGCCTCAGTTCCACCCACTTTCCTGCAGGTGGATGCAGGATTGAAGATATTGATGTTCTGTTCCTTCTCTGTAATGCTGGGTATTTGCAATACTCAACTGAGTTTAATATTCTGAACAAATGAAAGAAGACCTGACTGTTTCACCCAGCAACAGACAAATGCTAGGTATCACTTACGAGCTAAACATTGCAAGATTTTCAAGTTAACAACTGGGTAAAGCCCTGAGCAGCCAAATTTGATCTCATAGCTGACCATGTTTTAAGCATAAGAGTGTTGGGCAAGAAGTCACTTGAATGATGTAGGATTTTTTTCCTACTCATTATTTACCTAATTAAAAGGTTTAATGGATATATATGCATACCCCATTTCTCAGTCATGAAACTAGATGTAACCAGTGGATCTGTCATTTGAGCATGAATGTCACCTGCCAATTTACATTTGCAGTGAGGAATTTTAAATTTTTTTTTGTATATGACAAATACTTAATGTATACCTGGGGATTTATCCTAATTAATAGAAATGTAGTGTCTGGGTAACACAGCTATGCTATTGCTACTCTTAATTTGAGGTTCTCTTGGGGAATCTGTAAAACAATGTATTGTATGCCATCCAGATCCAGTGGGTCAAGTACTTCACTAAAAGTAAAAAAGTTACCTTATTTTTACGTTGTATTAATTTAATCTTTTTGGACTTGAAATTAATCTCCTCTTCACAGAGTGTGAGACAAGCAGCATTCTTGAACTGTATTCCTTGACTTGAAATCTTAGCACTGTTTTTTCCTCTTGTGTGTTCTTCTCTCACTGAATCCTTATGTCAGTCAAGTAACTGATGTGAGTACTCATTCAATAATCTCTCTTGTTGTCTCTTGGGGAAGAATCAGAAAAGTGTGGGATCTAAGTGGTAGGAAATTAACTTGCATGAAAGAGTGAATGCCATGTATCCAGACACTGAAAAGAGAATAGTGGTTACTCCCAGTAGCTGATAATTAGGTAGGACTGGAGCTTGTCTAAGGGACTACAATTTCTTCATCAAGGTGTCTAAGAGGAGATATGGATATCTGACTTTAATCAGATATGTTCTGTAGTTTTTGATCTGAGATTTAAATAGATTCCTCAGTTCACATAACCTCCTTTTGTGTTCTTGCTTTAGAGAAAATGTACCAGGCCCTTCTTTACACAATGAAGTATGATTTTTCTTCCACATTTGTAGGGAATTTTTCTTTTTAAAAAAGGCTTTTAATCTAAAGTTTTTTTACTGTAACCATGCTTTAGATACTCTTTGTCGTTCTCTTTTTTTCTTTTTATTTGTGAACATTTAATTATTGTCCAGCAGAGAGAGATACTTTTTTGCAGTATTAGCCTAGTAAAAGGTTTAAATCTGTGTATACATGTACATAAGCATCCATATACTTATTTTGATTTATATAACCTTATTATCTTACACTTGCATTTCTTAGTTGCATTTCATGGTTCCTTTAGATGTAATTCTTTGTATTTGTGAACTTGTACTTTGCATACTTTTTGATGAATCTGCTATGTAAACATAATCTTTATTTCATATAGTGCTTCATATTAGAAGTGTCTTGATCTTGAGATCTGTTTTGCATATAAATGGGAGTTGATTGTTCAATTCCTATGTAAGAATTCAATTGCTTTAACCAGCTTCACCTTTTTGTCAGAGTGGCCTGTGGTGCAAATGCATCTTTGCTCCTAATTTGTAGAAGGTTTGGAGTCAGCTGCAGCAGCTGGTTTAACTCCCAAGAGTTTAACTATCCTGAAAGGAAGCATATTGTGGTATCATACTTCAAAGACTGTTTTAGTTTTCTTCCACTCTATTAAAAAAAAAAACAACAAAGTAGAGTTGTGTTTTTTATTTTCCTGTAGCATCTTGAGGAAAGTTTTTTACCTTCTATTCAGTACACGGACTTTTCTTTAAATTAAAAGATCCTTTTTTGCAAAAATAGTAAATCAGTTTATCACTTTCTTCATTCTAAATGTTTCTCCTATTGTCACAGCAAGAGCCAACATCTAGTACTTTCTATGAGTAAAAATGCGTTAGATGTGTTACAGGTGTTCCTTCTTACAAGTGTGTCTGGAAGTGTTTCCATCACAGTTGATAAACTGTGTGTTTTAGCAGACTGACTGGTGCACCAAATATTCCCTGGCACTATGAGATGCTGTCTCAGTAAAATAGCAAACCTGGTCACATCATAAGGTCTGATTTTAATTCTCTGTAGGTAAAGCAGTTGAGTTTAGCATGTCTTCTTGTCTAATGGTTCTGAAAGCTGTTTCTTCTCCTCGTCTTTTCTGGCCTTCCCATTTCAGAGATGAAGAGGTATCTTTAACAAAAATGTGGTGCTGTGTATGTTTGCGTGTCTTCATCAGGACTGATATAACAGTTTCTGTCTTTTATTACCATTCATATTGAGATAAACCCAAGTACAGTAGGGTGTTATTTTTAATTCAGTACTAAGATAATGTGTACAATATCTCTTACATCTGTAAAATACAATCTGTGGAATATCTTGCTTTCATTTGTAGTTATTTGCAGAAACAGAAGAGCTAATAAATTGCACAGCATTTTGTTTGTTTATTTAATTAACTATCCCTAATAATCTGAACTTATGCTTCCTATTTGTAGGGTTTTTTTGTTAAATTTAAATTTCTATCCTAGAAGAAAGGAGTGTGTGTGTTTTCCTACATTTAGTGCTTTGTATTTTGCTTTGCGTTTTTTTTATTCCTTCTTATTTTAATAGTAGCAAAAATATGCTTTTTGTTTTTTTTTTTTTTAACTAGTAATTAGTTTAAAAATTTGTCTATTAATAATTCTAGTAAGCAGATGAGTTTCAAAGATGACAGGAAAAAAATCCTCTCTTAGAGAATTATAATGGATTCAAGGTTCTGCTTGTGTAAGGGGGAGTATGATTATAGAATCATAGAATGCCCTGGGCTGTGAGGCACCTTAGAGATCATCTCATTCCAACTCCTGTGCCATGGGCAGGGACACCTCCCACTAGACCAGGTTGCTCAGAGCTCCATCCAGCCTGGCCCTGACCAGTGCCAGAAATGGGGTATCCACAGCATCTCTGGGCAACCTGTTCCAGTGCCTCACCATCCCCACAGTAAAGAATTCCTTCCTAATATCCAATCTTAGCTTTCTCTCAGTTTGAATCTGTTTTCCCAGTCCTGTCACTACATAATGAGACAGTAACCAGCAGTTTCATAATTAATTTGATTTTTTGATCAAGGTGGCTAACAATGTTTGTTCTTTCAAGATATTTTTTAATAACTTTTGTGTAGCTACTCTCTGACAAATCAGATGAAAGTATGTATTTATGTTATATTTAAAGTATATATTTTTGATTTATTTAAAAAGGGACTTGTACTAGGGATTATTTTAGAGTTGTTTTCAGTTTTGAAGATACTAAACTAACTGCTGATTGTTTGATGTATTTAGTAATTAAAAGCTTTTACTGTTCTCAAATAACTTGCGGTTTTTTATATAATTAAAGTATTTTATGCAAAAAAAATTAAATGTATATTGCAAGAGAAATTGCAAAAGACTGACTGTGTGGCACACTATTTCCACAGCCCAAATGAGACACATCAACCTGTCCTTTGCAGCTTGTGGCTTTCTGGGCATTTACCACTTGGGGGCAGCAGCTGCTTTCCACAGGCATGGTAAGAAGTTACTGAGAGATGTGAAAGCTTTTGCGGGAGCTTCTGCGGGATCTCTGGCTGCCGCTGTCTTGTTAGCAGTGCCAGAAAATATAGAGGTAAATTAACAAACTCGTAGGTATAGGCCATGATAATTTTCAAAGGACATTTTTGTATATAATCATCTTCCATTAAGTTTATTAAAATGTTTTGTGTCTTGCTTTTTTTTTGTCTTGTTACTTGCTAGGAACAGGACTCTTGTATCATGTTTTCATTAACCATATGTCTGACTCATGAGCAAAAATGTTAATGATAAAAATATTTCATATGAACCTTATATTTTAAGCTGTGTAAATATAAATCTCATGTGTGTGAATCTTAATTTGTAAGCAACAGATATACTTTAATATACTAAAATGTATACTTAATGATGGTGCATTACAAAGTGAGTCATTGTTCTGTTAGTTAGAGATAGGCTTTGCTAAGCAAGTGCATAGCACCACCCTTCTAACCTTTTCTGAAAGGAGGTGAAAATGGTAGATGGAGTGTGTCTTCAGAAACAGCTCCCACCTGCTCAGATCTTTTTCTTGGTGCCTGTCCTCCACTGAACAGCATTAAAGGCTTTTGCATCTCCTTTAGACTCAATGCAGCCCATGCCTTAAGAGCAGCCAGTAGGCTTAACCCTCACAGCAATCTGTTCTGACATGACATGGATTGTGTCATCTCCAGAGATGCCCCTCCTTTCTCACAGTGCATGTGGTGTCATTCAGAGACACCAACGTTCTGTTCAGTGAATACAATGTTACAGATTCCATGGAGAGCATTAGGGGTTTTTTTGGTGTCTGTTTGCTTGGAGAGCATTACAGGGTTTTTTGGTGTCTGTTTGCTTGGAGAGCATTACAGGGTTTTTTGGTGTCTGTTTGCTTGGTTTTCCCCACAGGTTAAGGCTGCTTCGCCATCCTGAACTGTCTCTAGTGACTTTGCCTTAATAAATGTAGAGGACCAGGATTGCCAAAATTTTAGCATTTCTTTACTATTGTGGTGGTTTGACAGGACATATGTTTTCTGGGACACTGTGGTTAGGCCAATGGATGCTCAGATTTTAATATTGGCACCTAATGTGGCCATTGGGGCATAGGATCCGCCTCTGAGAGCACGGGGTTAAAGCAGGGCTCTCCCCTGGGAGGCTCTCTTGGGTTCCGGTCAGTGAAAGGTTCAGAGCTGCCCTGCCCGGCTGCGGGCTGGGTGGGGCAGGGGCAGCCATGGGGCCGGGTGAGGTAGGCCCAGGGGCAGCCATGGGGCCGGGTGAGGTAGGCCCAGGGGCAGCCATGGGGCCGGGTGAGGTAGGCCCAGGGGCAGCCATGGGGCCGGGTGAGATAGGCCCAGGGGCAGCCATGGGGCCGGGTGAGGTAGGCCCAGGGGCAGCCATGGGGCCGGGTGAGGTAGGCCCAGGGGCAGCCATGGGGCCGGGTGAGGTAGGCCCAGGGGCAGCCATGGGGCCGGGTGAGGTAGGCCCAGGGGCAGCCATGGGGCCGGGTGAGGTAGGCCCGGGGGCAGCCATGGGGCCGGGTGAGGTAGGCCCGGGGGCAGCCATGGGGCCGGGTGAGGTAGGCCCGGGGGCAGCCATGGGGCCGGGTGAGGTAGGCCCGGGGGCAGCCATGGGGCCGGGTGAGGTAGGCCCAGGGGCAGCCATGGGGCCGGGTGAGGTAGGCCCAGGGGCAGCCATGCGGCCGGGTGAGGTAGGCCGGGTCCTGGACAGAAGGGAGGGGAAGGATGGGAGGGTGGAGGAGCACTGAGAGGCATCGGGCAGCCACCCACCCCAGGAGAAACAGAGAGAGAGCCTGTGCCTGTGCCTGTGCTTGTGCCACCTTGAAATTTAATAGTGGCCGGCCGAGAAGGAGGGGCTGTGAGAAGGTGCCCAGCTGGGCAGCCATGGGAGTTCTGGACAGACAGAGCCTCAGATTTTTAACCCTTTTCTTGGATGGTGGAAACCTTACAAATGCTAATCCTCCTGGAGCTGAATGAGAAGAAAGATATAGATGAGATCAGAGGAAATGGGCCACGAGAGAAATAGAGAAGAACTCAGGTGGAAGAGATGATGGAGTAGCTTATGCTGGACTCTTTATGTGTAGCCATGGACAGAGCCATGTTTCCTTGTGATACAGGGACTGCATTCTAGGGGGAGGCAATGCCTCAGGACCAAGAGGGTTCAGTGTGGGTACCCCTTGGCCCCAGGGGGTGAAAAATATGGGGGGGGCAGATGTCCCAAAGTTGAGACTGTGCCTTTTTGGAGTGGGACAAAGCATCCTTAAAAGTCGACCCTAGAAGCAGCTCTGGTCTGTGTTCAGTGGTGAGAGCACTGGACATGAAAGGAAGAGGTCACCATTGGCACAAGAAGGACTCCTTCTCCTCCTGAGGAACTGAGGATTGAGTATTCTGAAGGGTGGTGCCGGACCGAGAGTCGATGGTTTGGGGGATGTATTGTATTGGGAGTTTGGTGGGGAGGAGGAGGAGATGTATCTGTGACGTTTTCATTTTCTTTGTATGTTTCTTTTTTTTTCCCTTTCCCTTGTAGTTTAGTTAATTTATTTTTTTTTCCTAAGTGGGAGCCTGCTTTGCTTATTCCTGGTCACATCTCACAGCAGAAACCAGGGAGAGAGTATTCTCATGGAGGCACTGGCATTGTGCCAGTGTCAAACCATGACAACTATTTTTAATTATTGTGGGAAAAACAGGCTGTTAGATTTTTTGTCTAAGTTACACTTTTGTTTTGTTCCAAGTGAGCATTTGATAATTCCTCTAGGCCTTGCTTATTTCATTTCATGTGATTCAAATAATAGTCCCAACAAAACCCCACTTTGCCACTGATCTTTCTGTTTGTTTGTTGGTTGTTCCTGCTGGGATATGAACTCAGCTTGCAGCATTGACTATACTTCTTTCAGCAGTTGGTTTTTCCCTGGCTTCTTTCTCCCATCCCACTCCCCTGCAAGCATTCTTTATATGACTTGATATTAGGCAAGTTCCTCTCTGTTGTGGGGAAAACCTCATTGTATTCTGTGCAGGCATTTCTCCCCTTCTGTCACCTCTGACTGGTAGTTCAGTTTCAAGTTTGCCCGGTATAATGTGTAACTCTGACTTTAATTTCCTCTGTGGTGGGCATGGCAGCCCTTTGTTAGCCCAAGGAAATTTTTCTGCTTATTGCAGACCCTGGGTATGAGCTCTTGTTCTCAGCCTGCTCCAACTTACAGAGATCTTTCTAAGTAAAAATATTAGAATAGTTTTTAGTTTTTGTTTGTGGAAGCTAAGTCTATATTACATTGAGTCTGTTATATTTTTCCTTGAAAATTTGTCATATTATTGTAAGCTAAACAAAGTTTCATGGACTTTCTAGTCCTTTCATTTTTTGTGTACTTTTTAGTTATTCTGTTACAGTGTTTAAGTGGAAAATTGGGAGTTCTTTTGTCAGTGGGAATAATTCAAATTCTCGTGGAATTTAAGTAAAGGCAGTTTTCTGTACTGAATAGAATTAACTTTTCATATCAGGATAATTATATTATTATCTTTACTATGTTTCTAGCTTGAAATATTTTATATCCACAAATGTAGCTCCTAATCAGCTAATTATTTTTTAATTCCCTCCCCCACCTTCCCCCCCAGAGATGGCAATGTTAGGTAAGCCATAATGAGGACTTCCTGTATCTCCTAGTCTCAAAGCTGTAATGCAACCTGTCCTTATCTTGGAGAGAATGTAACATTGAAGATTTATTGTTTTGACTGTTGCTGTTGTAAGACAGTATCCAAATGTTTTTTGTCATGTATTGGATTTTTGTCACTGTTTGTAAAGGTGTGGGACTTGAGAATTCTAATTAGGCTTATTTAGTTATAGGTAAATAACTATTTATTTTATAGTTACCTTGGTCATGTTTGATATCAAGTTTGCTTAACTCAATACAAGCAGTTGCTATTTCTAAACATGACCTCAGTCAATATTTAAAATGTAGATGTATTGTTTAAAGCTTCTAGCACTCAGATTCTAAAACAATTCATAACTGTAAGAAGTTGTCCCTTTTGAGAGCAGAAATTGAGAGTCTGGGTACAGTACATTCTTAGAACTTGTAATATGGAAAGTAGTTTTCTGTCATTTCCCTAGTTTTGTACTCTTAGCTCCCCATAACTTTATTTAAGTATCTTGGATACAGAGATAGTAGTTCTGAGGTGCTTCTGTGTATGGTTTTGTGGATTCCTTTTGCATTTATAGAGAGAAGTGTCTGAATGTGCCTTAAGTATTTTAATTGGCTTTGAGCTGGCAATGGCACGTATCTCGTGGGCTAAAGGTGCAAATCTAACCAATGTGAAGCTAAGTAGAATAAATAATTGTTTCTTTAAGAGGTATGAACCTCTTAATTAACTTTTTGATGCATTTATTCAAAGGCCCTATGAAGAAAGTGGATGCAAGAACTACATTTCTGCCTTTTGCTTAGCTGAGTGCTTTGTCATACAAGTGGTGTGAGGAAGTTTAACTCCTTCAGTTAGCTGGCTCTGATCACATGTTAATCCTCACCCTACCTCCTTCCTTGTTTTTCTTTCAATGGATTCTGTATTCTCCTCCTCTATGGGATACATTCATGTCTCTCCTTTTTTTTTCCCTTTCCTTAGTCACTCAGTCATTGATTTTGTTACTAGCAACATATTTGTTCTTTATGCACAGACCCAATAATCCAGGAAACCTAAACTGTCTTTTATTCATGTGGTTATATGGGTGAATATGGGTGAATTTATAAAGTACCAATTTCAGAAGGTTGCATAAGATTGGATTTAGTTTTTTCCAAGTCCCTAAAATCATTAGAAAAGCCCGCATGAAAGAATAAGAAAAGGATTGCAAATATTGAATAGTGAGTATTAAGCACTTAGGATCATAATTCATTGTTTCAAAATGTTATGGTTAAAAATAAATTATACCAGTTCTTATACTGTCCCTTTGGAATTCTTGTGACTCACACTTTGGGCTATTTTTTTTTTTTGCAGTCATTAATGCTGGCCATTTCAGCTTTTGTAAAAGGTTCTCTGTGCAGGAATCTCTTACCTGTTTTTCTGATGTGTATTTTCTTTCTATATCACCCATCAGAGTTTTCCATTCATTAAATACTTCCATAGTATTTTATTAATTAAATATGTGTATTTGCTAGTACCCTGTTTTTTTGCTTTAGTGAGAAGAAATTGTTGTAATTTTTATTTTTCTTACTGCTTATAAGCATCTTAAGGTACTTGTGTCTAGTTTAAGTTCTGAAGCAGACCTTAAAATAAAAGGTGGCTTTAGAGTTTGAACTAAATGATTGTTCTTGTAATGGCATGATCTAGGGAATTGATTATTTAGCAGTGGTAGTATAGAGAAAAATAGCTTTTAACTTTGCTTGATTGTTGGAGTGGTATCCTCAGAGTTCTTTTTTTTTTTTTCCATTAGGGATTTTTTTTCCTTACAAATTAATCCTTAGCAAAGGATCAACATTTTGTTATGCATGTCTTGTTACAAACCAAGCACACATGGGAAAATCCTTCAGTTTGATCTAATAACTCTTTTATTAAAGCTTTAGCCTCTAGTATATTTTAGGTTCTGCAGTTGAACATGCTTCCCATCACTTAAACATCCTTAATGGTTATTGCTTTTCATTTCCAGAAATGTAAGCACTTTGCCTATGGATTTGCAGAGGAAGTCAGAAGATTGAACTTTGGTGCAGTAACGCCTGGTTATGATTTTATGAAAACACTTAGGTACCTATCTTAATGCTTCTCTAAGATCATTTTTGTGTTAGAAAGCTCTCCAAATGCAAATTGAGAGGGTGCATATTTCTGCTGTGCTGTGGGGTGCTCACCCCTAATGCATTTGCAAAGCTTTTAAATAATAGTGGTGAGTAATGCTGAGCTTTTTCTTTCCTCTAGGGAGGGCATAGAGTCTATTCTTCCTTCTGATGTTCATGAGATAGCTGAGAACCGGCTCTATGTGTCAGTCACCAACTCCAAGAGTGGGGAAAATCACTTGGTTTCAAATTTTGCCTCCAGGGAGGACCTCATTAAGGTAATCATGTTGAATGTGGCAGTTGTAAGTAAAAACTCGGGGGTTTCTTCAAAGCTTGAAGAGGGTATATTATCAATTGTACAGTAAAGTCACTGGTTTATTCAGGTAACCATGTCTATTCCCAGTGGTGCTACTACCATAATATAAACAATGTTTTAAGCAGAATTTGATCCTATAGCTTCACAAGTTTTGCTAAAATTTATTTGGTGTTTGTTTGTGTTTCCTTCATTGGTTATTCAAGTTCTATCTTGTAGGCAAAGGGTTTCTAAAAGTAACAGGTAGCTAATTGTTGCAGTATATGAGAACACAGTAGAAAATCTCAAAATATTGTAAAAATGTGTGCATCTCTCACTTCACTGATATCATTGTTTCATCACAAAAGAAAGTAAAGGAAGGTTAAAAAAAATGGAACAATTCCTACAGATGCTTGTGGATACTTATAATGTAATGCTAGGTACAGTATATAAGTTGGAAAGTGTATCTTTCACTGTCCTTCTCTTCATCTGAATGCCACATTTTAAATTTGGATCAGGATTGTACGTATAAGCTGATAAGAGATGGTAAGAGCAATTCAGATGCATGTGAAGCAGATGTTCTTTCTAGTAATTGATTGTATCTTAGTGGAAGACATAATAAGATGTATCAGAATAAAGGAGGAAATTGTATAAGAAGGAATTTCTTTCTATATCCTTGTGGATGCTTAGAGCAAATTCTTTATAGTTACCACTTTAAAAAATGACACATTACAAAACCTCAAAGTGTGCATTGGGAGTTTGCCTATAAAGTATATTTTTTTAAATTTTGACCCTATTATATTCTACATGGACAGTCCTCAAAATTTACAGGGCTTTATCATGCAAATATAATTATGTGAAGAGTTTATCTCAAGTTATGCACTGTTGTTTCCAGCTATAGTATGCAATGGTAGCAAGTGTGGAGATTTTTATTCTTATGTGCTTTTGCAGTGAAATTTTCTAACCTGGAGACAATGAGAAGCATCAGGATGACCTTGGAAATATGTACATTTTACTAGTATTTCAATAGTTTTTTCATTGATTTAGCCATTGCTGTTCTATTCTTTTGTTCTCAATGATAGCAGTAGGGTGGGTTGGAATAATAGTAATAAAATTACACATAACTGCTCATTGGAATATATTCATATTGTCTGATCTTTCAGTCCAGCTCCTAATACCTGTTTTTGTGCATGCCTTCAACTCTGCTTGTATCATGAGTGCAGCTCTCTGAGTGCTGGTGGCAGTTACAGGAGCAGGGAGGGTAGAGCTTTTTAGGTTATTTTATTGTATCATGCCTAGGCATGACTACAGCCAAGGCATGGATAAAGGTATTGCTGGGCAGATTGTTTTATAAGCAGCACAACATCTGTACCCCCTGCCAGAAATCGTTCAACTTCAGTGCTTAACAACCAAGCCTTACGGTTCCAAAGTTTTCATAATTGCTAAACTGAATGAGTGTTGCTACAATGTTGAGCTTTTCTCTTTTTTTGCTATTCCCTGTGGGCTTGGAAAGACAGGTAATAATCTCCCATTTTTGAACTAATCTTCCATATGTGAAGACAATCATCTTGTATCAGCATTTGTAGACTTGCAGTTCTTAAACTGAAGGTGAAGGGGAGGAGAGGCACAATTTGTGTGTTTGTGGGGGAGCAAGGCACAGAACACTGGTATATTTAGTTTGGGAAAGTAAGCTAGTGCCTAAAAGTCTACACTGGTCTGTTAGTGGTAGGAAATACTGAAAGTGTTCATCAAACTTGTCCTGCCTCTCCTCAGTAAGGAGATCTCAGTGACTTCATAAGAAGAGCAACTGCTTTCTTCAGTCCTCTTGAAAAGAACTCAGAGTTTGCAGGAGTCACCTGGTTTTGACTCCATTCACTAAATCTTTTTTCTGCATTTCTTTTAGTTTAGAAGGGCCAAAGTCAATGAGATTGAGTTGAGGAGGAGAAAAGGTGCAGGGCTGGGGAAGAGGCTGATGTTGGGAACTTGGAAATCTTGTTTTAGACTTTTGTGAGCAAAAGGCCTGTTTGGTAGAGAAATAGCTGCAGTTTCGCTTTAGAAAACTGAGAGAGCCTTTTTATCTGAGCTCAGACAAAGCTCTACATCACTAGGAAGAGGAATAGGCAGGAAAACTGTTCTCAGAGTGGAAGTTAAAGACTTCATATACATATACAGTCTTTATTAAAACTTGTTAGGGGAACAGAAGGGCTTAATACTAAAATAGCTTAAATTTTGTAAAAGTAAATCTTAAGTCCAGCCAAAAAAGGCATTTTCTTTCATAATCTCTATGGATTGTGATTTTTTTTTTCTGCACCTGTTCATCTTTCACACAGTGTATGCACCAGTTTGTGACCTGCTTCTGTTCCCCATACTGGTCATCAGTGCCACCACACAAGTGTATGCATATCCACCCTATTTAGCTGGGTGAATGATAAATTCAGAATGAAAAATTCTGACATACTGCACTTTGTCCATGTATTTATCTTTTCTCCTGGAAATGCTGTATGCTGATTGTTTATATATGTATGGGTGGATACACAGGTATAGAGATACCCACACTCTCTCAGAAGTATTGCTATGAATGGATAGAAAGGTATATTTGTTTGGACAGCTGTACATGAGATAAGAGGTGTCCTAGTCTAAAATAAAAATCAAGAATGGCTATAAAAAGCAATGAAGCCTTACAGTAGGGGAAATAGTAGTTTGTTAATATTTGAATGTATAAATACAAACATTGGTAAAGGTATACAGATGTGAATTTCCAGGATGTTCATGGTATTATTGAAACTTTGAAAGTCTGACTAGAAAAGTAAACGCTATTTTAATATGCCAACAGAATTACTTGGTCGGCTGCTTCTTTGAAAATAAACTGGTTTTTTTCCATCATATGCATATTTAATTTCTTGAAAACCACAGATTACTTCACATTGTGCAAAACTAAGTTGAATCTACTCTTAAATCACATTAATAATTAAGTTAATTTTTGATATTTTGTTTTGACAGTTATCACTGTGAAGTCTTAAAAAATCAAACCCTATTGAATAATTTTAATCACATTTTGACATACCACAACAAGAAGACATTTTGAGATTACAGTGGGTTTATGTAAAACTAATATATCAACTGGTAAATATGCATGGAAATATGTATTAGTTCTAAATTCCTTTATCTTTTTTTTTTCTCTGTTCTTTCTGCTTTCTTCCCTCTAGGTCCTGCTAGCAAGTAGTTTTATACCAGTGTATGCAGGAATTAAGCCAGTGGAATTTAAAGGACAGGTAATTTTTCATGAGCTACAAACTTTCTTTTTAAAAATTTTTCATTTATGATGTAATTATTTAATCTTAAGGGAAAGCAACTTCATTACTATATTTGTATTTCTTATAAGAAAACCTTTTTACAGTTGTCTTTACTCAATCTAGCTCCTACAACTTTTTCGTTTTTCTTACATAAATATATGAACGCTTAAAGAATAATTTTAAAAGTGTGGAAATGGCTATTTCTTCCTATGAGAAATAGATGATATTTTGGTTCCCCATTCATAGAAATGACGCCTCCAGAGCCTTTATAACCTTCACAAACCCCACTGTCAAAAAGCCCCAGAAAATCATGTATTTGCTGCTAGCTAGGCAGTCATTATATCAGAAAGCTTGTCAGCTTTATAATTACAGATATACAGATACAGCAATACATATCAGCTGATCAGTGTGATGCATCTGGTCAACAGACCTCATGGATGATGGCAGTGAATCCATTTAGCCGGCAGACCCGTGTTGAAATTTGGGCTATGCCTGTAACACAGGAAGAAATAGGAAGGTATAAATATTATATATATATATATATAATTTATATATAATTTATATATATATATAATTTATATATAATTTATATATATATATAAATATTATATATAAATATATATAAATATATTATATATAAATATAATATATATATATATATATATAATATATTTATATAAAATATATTTATATATAAATATAATACCAAGAGATATCACAGCTGTCCTGTTTATATTGGAATGGAGTTCGGCCCCTAGATCTCATTCTTCACTATGCTCAACTCCTGCAGCAGGATTAGGTCTGCTCCCTCTTATGTCATAGTTGTTCAGCTCCTTCCCACATTTACCTTCCACTTTCCAGCTACTGCTGTCTTGTGTAGTGTATGTAAGAAGAAATGAGGCTCTGGAAGAAAAGTCACAGAAGAGGAGAGGAGTCATTTGTGGTTTAGCTTCTGCAGTCAGAATACCTGCATGTACAGATTGAACAGCTCCTGTTGTCAATCAGAATAATGTTCTAGAATAGTATATGTTATCTAATTAATATCTGATAGATTATGTGTAGTATTAACAGTCTTGTCTTTACATGTATGCATTGAGAAAAATTCTATATGGGGCATTTTATTTTTTAATTAACTAAAAAGTCTTAAGAGTACCTTGGTGAATACCTTACACCAAATTTGTACATTATGTTAAATGCTCATTGATTCAAATCTCTCTGTCTACATTGTCAGTTCCTTGGTATTTGACTCATACTGAAGCTTTTTCGTTGTATTCTTAGTGGGAAACTTGTAAGTTTTCTTGAGAGTGAAGGAGGGAGGGTCAATAAGGGTAAAGTATTGCATTGTGATCATACTGTACTGGTGTTACTTTGAAAATATTTCTGTTTTCCAATAGAAGTGGGTTGATGGTGGCCTTACCAATGGCCTTCCTATCTTGCCTGTTGGAAGAACAGTGACAATTTCCCCTTTCAGCGGTCGATTAGATGTCTGTCCACAAGATAAAGGGCGTGTGGACCTGTATGTTAAATTAGCAAAACAAGATATGATGGTAAGTTGCTTGTTTATTAACTTAAAATCACTAAAATATTTCTGCAGTTGTGTTCATATTTAAGTGTTTATTTTGTGCTCATATATCAACTTATATAAAGTTTTGGTATTTTCTGTTTTGCAAATGGAGGTTAAACCTTTTCTTAAACACAAGGAAAGGAGAATGTAGAAGAAAGAAGAAAGTTTGAAAAGCACTGATCTGGTACAAAATTGAGCAAATTATATCAGGCTGTTCAGTGTAAATAAGACTAGGTTTGCTTTATGTATCAGGTAAAGATATGTAAAGATGTTTATAGAAAAAATAAAGTGGAATACCTCAGGAGAGGATAGCTGCAGAACATTTCCTCATACTTACTGAAATCAGTTGCTCTAACTGAATTTAAAATGCAGGTTTAAGTTGTACATTTAAATTTGTATATGCAGTGACTTGTCACTGCATTGCACAAGAGAACTTGTGAACATTTGTGACTGCAGTGCATTTCCAGAAGCTTTGTTATAAGTTGCAGAAACATTTCTGTATATTGAAATATGAGACTGATTTTTATTGCCTCCTTTTCATTATTTTCATTTCCGTGTTTGCAACCTTTGTCTCACAAACCTTAACCACGGTTTTGCTTTTTTCAACATGCTGAAAGAAAATATTGAATAGTGATAGACCTAGTGGTAAACAATATTCCATTAGAAAGAAAGATTAACAATAATAATTAGTTTAAAACTTTCTTTCTAGGCAGTTTGTAATGTTTTCTTAATTTTACTAAAATTAGTGTTATGTAATGCCTTTCTCAATTGGACCAGTTTTTGAATCTTTATAATATTTCACAGAGAGATATTAAGCATGGTAGTACTTGGTAAAGATCATAAAATATGAAATTATTGGTTTCATGTATCTTGGAAGTATATGCAATTATTGTATATTTCTTGGTTGTCTTTTGTATCTAGAGGATGAAAAATGAGCTGGTGATTAGTTTAGTTTAGAGACAGAAAATTAATTGTACACTTACATTGCTTCTGGGGTAATGTGCAAACTTGTGCAGAATCCCAGGCAACATTTAAAACTATTCAAATTGAAGCACTTCTGTTTTAGGGCTGTAAAAATGATGACTAAGAACAATTTCATTTTAGCAGTATTGTAATCTGCATAAATTGAAGGTTGTACATCTTCATATATCTATATTTGAATATGAATAGTTTTCTGTCTCTCCATCTCCTAGTGTCCTAGAATTTGAATAATTGCTTACTTCAAATAATGAAGATGATTCTGATATTTTTTTGAAAAATTGTATATAATAATGTGGCGAAGTATTAATTATATAAAGAAATTGTTCAGAACGTTATTAAATATAATTATGTCTTTAGTTTGTTGTAAACAATTTAATAAAATCTCTATTCAAGAATAATGCTCCAAAATCCTTTTACATTATCAGAGTGACCACTTAAGCTGCTGAGTAGTTCTTAATTTGTTGATAGCAGAAGCTACATTTGTACTCATATGTTGCAACATTGCCTGGGAATGTTCCCAAGAATGTGCTTGTTTGCACTAGTAAGTTGTCAAAATATTTCCTTGCACAAGTTTAACATGTGCCAGCTACCCCTCTGTGAGACAGTTTCGGGAGTGTTTCCAAAGCTAAAGTGTTTCAGAAACTTTGGACAGTTTTACAGGCAGCCAGTCTGTCTTGGATGCTGCGAGTTTGACTCTGTGTGTGTGCACTGGTGCCAGTCTGTCCTGGCACTCAGCAGTGACCCTGGACGTGGTTAATTCCTGGTGGAGACACAGCCATGCCAGTCTTTCCATTTTACATATGCTCCATGAAACAGATGACAGTACAGTCACATCAGGATAAGTTGCATTAATAAACTAATTTACAGCTTCTTGCTCTGTTGCAGCTGTCTCTGGCCAACCTAGTAAGGCTTAATCAAGCTTTGTTCCCACCAGACCAGGAGAAAATGGAAGCGTTGTACCAAAATGGCTTTGATGATGCTGTACGCTTTTTATTGAAAGAAAACTGGTTTGAGTAGACAGTTCACAGAACATTAGCAAAACACGAGGGATGTCAAAACACACCTACAGGCATCTTAGAGAATCTCAGGGATTGCTGCCCCAGTTCCTGTTCATGAAAATAAACATCCCAATGGATTTGGATCTGCTTCTGCTGAGAAAGTATCAGTTGCACTCCATGGAGCTGTGTAAACATGTCAGAACAGGAGCTGGACGTGCCTGGTGGATGTCTTGTTTTGAGGAGGTTCCACTTAGATTATTTTTGCTTCAGCTGGGGACTTGAGTGTGGGATTTGTAAAAAGCTTGTAAAAAGTGTCATAATTACAGAAATTTGGAAAGGTCTTTTTCAGTGTTATTTGAGAGGAGAATTGATGTTATATAATGAAAAACTACCATCTGTATTATTCAAATAACAGAATTCTGTGTATTAGTTCTGCATATTAATTGGATGCTCACATTGTTATTGAACTAAAATGTAACTTGCACTGTTCCAAAGGTCTTGAAAATTAAGTACTAGACACAAGAGGATAAAACATTTGCACTCTTATGTATTTTTTCACTTTAAAAGTTCTTTCTTCAGTGAATGTCTTCTTTTAAAATTTTAAATACTACCTGAAATTTTTTAGCAGAAATGTGATATAAAAATAACTTATAAAGAAGGGTGTAAAAATTGTTATATTTATTGTTTTCTTCCTCTGCCAAAACTGAATAAATATATTTTCTTGAAACTTCTGTCAAGAGTTTATTTACAAGTGTCTTGGAATGCTGTAATGATCTGATTATCTACTCTCAATCTGCTGGAGAGCAGTTGATGAGAGTCAGTTGGTAATGAACTCAGATTCACATACCTTATTATTTTAACATTCATGTTGTATTGACTACCTTAAGTTTAGGACTTCCTGTCTCAATGCCCAAATGCTAGAATCTGCAACTGTTTATGTAAAAGCAAAGCATGTTCGGTTTATAAGTGTGGAGCTTAAGTTGATTTATAAAGTTAAAAAAAAATTAAAATTGGAGGTTCAAGTATGTATGAAATTTAGAATTTCTAAAAACTGAAAAACCTGTGGCTAAGAAAAAAAATCTTTTAAAGCTTTTGAAAGCCTATTCAGCAAGTAAACACCAGATTTATATGTGCAGAGATTTAATTATTTTATTACTGTTTTTGATAATAAAAAAATAAAGACTGATGTGAAGCACTCATTTTAGAACAGCATGAGTGAGGTTCTGTATACAGTGATAGTGATATACAGAATAGTTTGCGTGACTTACAGACCTTAGGATAGCATTTTTTGCATGTAAAACTGAAAGAAGCTACCTTTGTAACCTGTGCCTTGCCCACATGCATTCTCACTTGTACAGAGGATAGCTTCCAGCATGAATTGCAGTAGTAGATAATGCTATAAAAATTCTCTTCTTTCATGCTGATCTGCTGTGGTCAAAGTCTCTGATTCAATGGTAATAACTGTCCTGGAATTCTGGTGAAATCTTGAAACAGCTCATTTTCACTTAGAGAAGCTGAGATATCTAACAAGAACAGAGCCTCTTAGATTTTTTTTTTTTCTGTTTACAATAGTTGTATTCTTCAGGGAGTGAATATGATCCTTTTTGAATGGAGAAAGTTCAGGGGGTTTTTACCGCTTTACAAGTTCTTCAGTTCATACAGATCTTTCCTAGCGAACTATCCTGAGTAATATCTGGAATTTTCAGTTAGAATATCTTAAGTCAGATGTGCTGAAAAAGGATCCTTGCCACCTTATTTTTCTCACAAATGCCTAAGATTAGATAGTCCTCTTTACCGGCTCCTAAATAGGTGGAGTTGAAAATCAGTTAGTGACCTCTTTGTCAAAATAAACCCCAATGAAGTAACTGGCTTTTTAATTTCAAGAATACTTCCTAGATAGATTCTGTTGCTTCTCTTCTTTGAGATGTGTTTTAGGTGTAGTCCTTGTGTGGCTGAAGGCGAAACCTACAGTCAACAGAATTTTGTCTTCTGATGGACTTGCTATGCAAATAGGCTGCATAAATATTTTAAAAAAATGTTACTAATACCTTAAAAAGCTGAAGGAGATGAAATGTGCAAAAATCCATACTGATTTTGTACCATGATGTTGTTGATAAGTGTTGCAATGAAGATGATTGCATACAATACTTATAATTTAAATAGAAGGTTCCATTTTTGCTGAAACCTTAGTAGTTCTGCTGGCTGTGTTGTCTGGGAAACCAGTGTTTTGGGTTGTTTGTTTTTTTGATTCAGATTTTCTGAATTCTTTTGAAAATCATTAGTGCAAGCACAGTCAAATCTAGAAGATGAGACAGTCTAACGTAATATTTTCTCATGAGAATGAAAATACTTTTTATTACAAAGCACATGTTCGTATCTGTGCTGATATTTCTTCAGATTATGCTCGGGATATGCTAAGGTAAATTTTTGTTTCTATATATTCTGAAGTGTGTTTAAAGAGGTAGGACATACAAATCCTAAGAAACTGTTTTATTCTTGGATTTCATAATTTTCCATATTTCAGAAATCCAATGCTTCTATATTTTCTAAGACCTCTGTTTTCCTAAAAGACTCTGGACTCTGAACTCTGCTCTGACCTTGAAAACTTTGGTCACCTTTCTTGATGTGTAGAGATTGGAAATGAAGATCACTATATAAATATACAAGCTACTTTGTTAGTTAATACAAATAGCAATTTGCTGGGAGTACTAAGCCAAGCAGTAATGCTCATCATCCAGATGTAGGTACATCCATGGATATCTGGTGCCTGGACTGGTATTTTATTTCTTCAAGAGCAGTTTTTCATATGCATATCAATACTCGTTGTTCCTCCTATCTCACTTGTCTTATGAACATTAATTTCAATCCTTTTTTTCCATTTTCTTTCATTTCTCTAGGGAAACTGTATGGCATGCATGCTATTATATACATTTTTCTGGAGTCCAGTGAAGTGTTTTCTGTCCAGTTTTCCACAGAATGCATCTTGAAATTTGTAATTACTGTTAAAGTCAGGCTGAGGGTGTGTTAAATAATCCTTAATACCAGATGAAGTCATTGGAAGTTACTGTTTCAATTACTATTTTCCTTTAGCTTATCTGCATGTTTCCTAGGAAAGAATATTTTTAAGTGATTTGAAGGTAAACTTGAGTCCTACTAAAAGTATCAGGAATTCTGTCTCCTTCAGTCCCTGGAGGGCTGAGACTCACTCCATGGTTCAGATACTGGGTCATGAACTTGAGATTCTGTTTTAAGTCATCTGTAACTGAAGATATACTCATGGTCCAGAGGGGTCTGGGCAGGCTGCAGAATTGGACTGAAGAGCATCTCTCAGGTTTGTCAAAGAAACGGGCAAGTTCCTGCTTCTGCTTTGCACAGATGGACCCTAAGGGGTACTGAGGGACAACAAAAAGACCATGAGCCAGCAATATGCTTTCATGGCAAGGGATCCAACAGCATCCTGCCCTGCATCAGGCAGAGCACTGCCAGCAGTACTAGGATGAGGATCCTTCCTGTGGACTTGGAAGATGCTGGACCAGATCTGGAATGCATTCTCCAGTTCTGGGTTCCCCAGGATAGGAATGCTATGGACTTTCTGGAGTGAGTAATCTGCAAGCCCATGAAGGACTAGAGAGCCTGGGAGAGCTGTGATTGTGCATCCTGGAGAAGGATCAGGGGAATCTTATCTATTAGTATAAATACCTGTGGATGGCAGAGCCAGGCTCTGTTCAGTGGTGCCCAGGGACAGTATCAGAGGCAACACGAAACACAAGAGGGTCCATCACAATATCAGGAAAGTCTCCTTCCTGGGAGTTACTCAAAAGCCATCTGGACAAGGTCTTGGCCAACCTTTTCTGTCTTGAGTAGGGGTGTTAGAATATATGATCTTCAGAGGTCCCCTCTAACCACTGGTTCTGTGATTCTTTGACTTACTGCTGTCCATTTAAATTTCATATAAATACTAATGTTCTTAACACCATGCATTCTTACATTTTTCTATGCATTTTAAAAAAAACATACATTAAAAAAAAAGGATATTTCATACATGTAATATTAAGAATTTGTGTTCTAAATTCATTCTGAATTTGGTCCTGATGTTTCATTCTGTGGTAGACTTCCATAAAAATCCATGATGTTGCTGACTGGAACATAACAAGTCATGTCTTTGCTGTTGGTGTCAGATGATAGAGCCTATTACATATTAAATTTTTTCAGTTCCCCAGAATTTGCTGAATTTTTAACCTTTCAGAGTGGAAGTTTATGTCCAACTTCTTTCGAAGCAACTTCCAGCTGTTTCTGAGAAGCATGTGAAAAACTGCAGAAATCATACTGACCTTCATTTGAAGGGCCTTCATTTGATCAGGAGTGGAGGCAGTGTTATCAAGTGTAAAGAAAAGAGCCCAATTGAGGTATATGAGTTATCTGAATTAGAGGCTTTTTAAATGCACCTCTTAGATGTGTGCTGGATTACATATGAACTCTTGTTGGTTTGTGTATTTGGAGGTGACTGGTTCAGTGACTGCTGCCCTCAGTTCTTTTCTTCAAGGAACTGCATCTGTGGCTCAGACAGACTTCACACCTCACATCTAAAATGATGGAATGGCTATGTCTGTCCTTAAAGCTCTGTGTTGAATATATAAACATTCAGTGTATTTAAGCCCTTAATATTTAACCAAATTTATTTTTTTACCTTTAAAATTTAAACGTTAGGCGTGTATTATATGCAATAAGGATTTCATTTTTAAAAGAGTTTCAAAATAAGAAATCTGAAGTGCTTCTGAAGAGATAAGTTTTGCTGGAAGAGAAATTAACTACATATTTACATCCACAATTAAAATTCGGTTTACTGATTCTGGAAGCCTGAATATGTATGACTGCAAATGGAGTCAGTTCCCAGTTTAGACAGAGAAGGAGGGAAAACCATTGTTTACTTCCCAATATCCAAAAAATAGCAATCATAATTTTAAAAAAGATACTTCATGATTGTTCTTCTCTATCTGAATGCTTGCAGTTGATCCCTCTGAAAGTCACATCTCACTTTGTCTATGAGTGGTAGCCAGCACTTTTACCAAAAGGAAACAAATGCAGAGATAAATTTCTTAAAATTATGTGTCATTTTTAATGTTACAGAAAGGAAGAATTTCAGAAAATAAAGCTAGTGATGAAGCTGAATCCAGTGAGCAGCATGTATCAGTTCTTAAAGCACAAGGTATAAGGTTGTAACCTCTCATTTTATTCTATGAAGTTTCTTTTCACATATTTACAATTGCAAGCAATTTTGAAGCACAGTATTCAGCTTGCAGTATTTGACTGAAAAACATTCATTTCCTTCAAGTCACACATACTTAACAATGTCAAGACTGCATTTCCTCAAGTACATGCAAATTATGATAATCTCTTTCTATGCATCCAAGTTATATTATTTCCTTAGATTCCACAAGTATTCTAAGCACTTTAAGTTTAAAATACACATTTTTAATCCCAATAATTTCTCTGACGTTCCCAGATATGGCAGTAAGCCCTACAGCAGTATACCATGTAGCCTACCTGTCAAGATTATTTTGGTAATTAATATTTCTTAAGAAAACATATAAGCTATGACTTTTAAAACAACATTAGGCATTTTAATTTGGATGAAAATGTGCATTACAAGATGGCGTAGCTGGCTAAATATCTAAGAGTAGAAGGAATTGCAGGGATTTGTTAATGCGGGGGATATGAAAGGACTTACTTAGAAATAATGCCACACAGTGCCCTGGGAGCGTGTGAGGTATTCCTCTCTGGCAATCTGTCATTACAGTGGACAGATACTGTTTTACAGAACTACATTTTTAAAGCAAAGAAGCGGCCTTAAGATGGATAAAAACAAAATTGTAACTGTGCTTTTGTTTGAAGTAGAAAAAACCCAATATACATGGTCAGATATGTTGGCATTGAAAAGAGGTTTGAATACCTTTAGCTTTCACAGTATTTTGATGCTGGTTATATACATTAATGCTCATTTCATTTGTAGCTGTGTGGAGTAAAAAGTTCTTTAACTTGAAATAAATACATGAACAAAAAGTATTCCAGGTTAATGGAGAGATTTTTATGTATATTTCTTTTCTACCTTGATAGAAGTATCATCACACGTGCTCGTGTCTTGGTTACAACTGCATGCACTTTCTTTTTCATATCATCTCCCTTCCAGTGTCACATAGACTTCTTATTACTGACATATCTTCATATTCTTGACTAAACCCATTATTAACTAGTCGTGATGGCTGGTCGTAGATCCATTCACTTTGCATGGTAGTGCTGATATCTTTGTTTCTCAGCTTATTCTTGCACTTCGTATGGCACTGGTGAATCTGTTGCAATAGGCACAACATATATTGTTATACAATAAAAATGATTCCATCAGATACCTCATCTGTTTAGAGAACCAATTGCTAACTTCACTAGGATATCAGTCCAGTGCTTATTCTGAATTAGTTTAAAAGTTGTCATGCATATTGCAGTCAAAATGAAATGTGAAAATTAATTTTAACTACACCTTTATGAATTTTTGTAGACTGTTAATAGCTATTATTTTAATAGTAAAATTGTTAGTAATATGTAAGCTAAGTTAGCAATACCTATGTAGTTATTGTTTTATAGCTTATTCGGTTCTAACTTAATAAAAAAGTGGAATATAGCTAGGTGTGGGCCATTATGATACAGCAGAAGAATGATGGTATATTTTAGTTTAAAGTTATTTAGAATTAATATCTTACAGTGTTAGATTAATTAATTTCAGTTAATCGGCATCTTTTATGATGAATTCCAGGCTTTTACAGGTAGCAGAGTAAGGGTGATTCATATTGTGCACAAGAAATGGGCTGAAAGTATGTCTGACTGTGTACCAGTGGTTTCATGTAGTGCTTCTCCATTTTCCAATATTACCCTTCAAGATGTTTGTGTTCTTTTACTTTTGGAAAAAATAGGGCATGGGAGTGATGGGAGAGATATTTTTATTCATTCTTGACTCTTAGGTAGTACAGACAGGATATTTTGGAGAGAAATGTCTTCTTTTGGGGAGGATCCCCAAGTGAACACTGGTAATGATGCAGCTGTCAGGCACGGGTGGTGTTGGGATAGTGCCTTGCTGTGTCCTGCTCTAGACTTGGAAGCCCTTGGAGAGTTTAGCAGAAGTAAGAAGCAAGGGAACAACTGAGTGGGATTTAGACTCACAAGAGGCAGGTCAGACTTGTTTTTGAGGTGTGTACAGAAGCTGCCTTTAACCAGCCAAGACACACTGGATTTAAGCAGTGGACTGTAAGGGCAAAAGGACCTTTGAGTCACCCAGTCCCACTCTCATTAGTTTATATTCTGGTTTTGACACAATGTACATTTTCATGACAGAAAACATTTGTCATTTAGGAAAGAAATGACCTTCAAAAGCTCCTAACTTTATAAATTCCAGTGTTCTATGCTGTAGGTTTAGCCCAGCCAGCAGGCAAGCATCTGCAGAGTAGCTTGCTTGCTCTCTTCTCCATCCCCAGATCGGGACTGGGGAGAGAATATGAAGAACAAAACCAAAAAAACTCACACATCAATATAAACACAATCTAGCAGCTGAAGGAGAGAGGAAAAAGAGAAAAAGAAGAAAGCAAAAAAACCTAATAAACAACAAAAAACCCCAAGTGATGCAGGGGAAATCACTCCCTACCTCCATCCAGCAAAGCAATGCCCAGCCAGTCTCTGAGCAATAGGTGACTCAAAAGCAATTTACCTAGCCCTGCTTTTATTATTGATCATCTCTTGCCCACTCCCAGCCTCCTATTTGGAGCAGGAGAGTGAGAAACAGAGAAAGCCTTGATGCCATTCAACCACTGCTCAGCCAAATCACTGTCGTGATATCAACATTGTTTTAACCACAAATCCAAAACAGCACCATTGGGACTGCTATGAAGAAAGCAAGCTCCATCCCAGGTCACTGCTGCTGCTTGCTAGTTGTGGTCACAGTGATTACTTTTAGGAGAGACTTGATTGGCACACCTTGTATGTTCAGATGCAATACATTTTTTGTCAGGCTTGTGCTGTTGTTGTATTTCAGCAAAGTTTGGCTTTTTACCACATCTCTCTCGTGAGTTCACTGTTCCTCTCAATACTCATGTCTGGTCACCTATTGCCTGAGTTCTGTGGAATTTTCTGTTTTGTTGTGGCTTTGAGGTAACAATACTTAACAACCAGTTGTTAAGGAAAATAAAACCCAAACCTTCACCTAGAAGGGCCATCAGATATCCTAAATGTCTTTGTAATTCTTGTAAGTTATGTCACTGGAGCTGAGATTATGTGATAATGAAGTTTTTGGCTGTCTGGCAGTATCAGCAGAGAGAGAACGGTTGCCATAATACCAGATTCAGTAACACTGAAGTAGCAGTACCTTTAAGCAGCACAATTTGAGAAAGAGCAGTGAAGGAAATCCTGCCTTTCGGTCAGGATTTGGCTGTCTGAAAGATCCATCCCTCTAGAGTTAGAAGAGCTACTGGTTTAAACCATGGTAATTCCTCCAGAGCTGAGTTGTTCCCCGAAGCCTGTGTAAGTTTGGTACCTATTCCCTCTTGATCCAATTTAGCACATGTTTTTTAACTTTTAAGTGTCTCTACCACAGTAACTTTGAGGAGAGTTATTGGTGAAGCATTGCTGAAGTAGTTTTTTGAGGTCTCATATCAATTATAATTTGGAATTACACTTCCAGGTAAAGACCTTGTAAACTTAAGTAGAGCATGTTGTACTGTTGAGGGTTAGGCAGGAATGTAGTGTCATCCATCCAGCTTTCAAGGACTTGTGATGCTCATTTGCCTCAAGTTATGGCACAGCTCAGCTGGCGTTCCACACAGGTTTGTTTGTTTCCAAATGGTTTCATTTACATGAAGATTATTACCAAGTAGGATCAAAATAGAGTTATTCATTAGCTGTCTTTTTAGGATTTTGTTCCATAAAAAGTACTTGATTAAAATGACTATTAAGTTTTTTCCTGAAGTGGAGAACTGAACCACAACAAAGAAAGATTGAAGGATTTTTAAAATACAATGGGAAGTATACAAAGACTTAGACATTTTATTCACCCCAGATTTAGACATTTTTGTATATGCAAACAAATGTTTTCTTGTTCTCTTGCAAAAGTCTTCCCAACTATTCCAGCTGTCAGGGTGCTGCACTGCTGGCCAGGTAAATGTCCAGCAGTGGCCCAAACCAACTAGTGGGTGGGGTTGGGCAAAAAGCCCTGGCATGACTGATTGGTTGGACAGATACATGAGTAAGATAAAAGATGAGCAGACAGTGATATGTGTCCAGAGGAGATCATAAAAATAGAAGCTGGTGTTCAGAAGCATGAAGCAACCAGGATGTGTTTCAAACTGCTAATCGCTTTAGGCATTTGTTTCCTCTTTTGTTTCCAGGTAAAAGTAAAAAGATCAGCCAGCAATAGGGAAAATAGCTTCTCTGTTTTCAGCAAGCTCAGAAAAAACCCCTTGCAATTTGTTTGTATGTCACGGCTTACCTTTTTTTTTCATGCCATGCCCTCAAAACAGGTTGGGGGCTATACTTCTAACTCTTTAAACAGAAAATAGAGAGAGACTTCTACTTTTTCACAGGTGAATGTTCAGGCTACTTTGCTTATTGTTTCTTTCCATCAGAGAACGCTACCCATCTTTAGGTTTGTATTATTTGATTTTGAAGTTATTACTTACACCAAAAGCTATGATAAATATGGTGATGAAGATGGTATATCCAAGAAGAAGGAACCAACCCCGCCAGATCTTATCTGATGTACAGTCATTGCATTTCAAATCTGGAACAAAGAGAAGGAAAATTAAATATTTGAAATAGAAAAAAAAGTTGGTTTTTGATAAGATTTAATTTGAAGAATTAGTGAAAATTGACCAAAGGGCGATTGTCTTTGTTTTCATCACATTTTCTTTTACTGTTTTTTCAGGAGTTAAGCTTCTCTCTTTTTACTCCAGACATGAGATTTCTGAACCTGTTGCAAATTACTTATGCAAAGGAAAGTAAATAAGATTCTCTGTTTAGTAGAAGTGGGAGATCTGAAAACATCTGTTATGTAGAAAAGGCAATGTAAAAGACAGTTATCTTACCAAGACTCATACAACTTTTTCTTCCTTTTTTTTTTTTTCAGGCTAAAACTAACATATGCGTATGGTGTAATTGTCAACAGAATTTCCTTGATCACTTTTTTTTTTTAGGAACTCTGAAGAATTGTTGGATATTTTTAAATACAGTGTGAAATCTAGAATGAGAAAACTGCTTTGTGGCATTTTAGCACTTGCAAACCTGATTTTCTGGAAAGTTCAGATAAAGAAAATTTGGCTCATGTGAAATTCTGTATATCAGTCACTGAGGTCATATGCTCAGCAGAATTCTGGAAATTCAATTAATAGTTAGAAGACAGAGGAAAGTTATAAATTATTGAAAAATATTTTGCCATCAAATGGAAAGAAAACTCTGCTTCCATATATCCCAACTTTGGGTGCACGCTCTAAAAACACACACTGCTGTGTGAGTTTACTATACATCTTTTGACAAACTGGAAAAGAAAGTCCAAGCTGCATTTTTCAAGAGACCATTTGTTTATAAAGACTGAAGAAAATTATAAAAGGGGTTATCAGGTACTTGGTTTGGGTGTTTATAAGTTTGGCATAAAGACTCAGCAAATGTTTGCAGAGGAGATTAAGAAAAAATATTAAAATAAATACCTAAATACAGACACCAAAATATAATGTATTTTGATATATAAATATTTAGAATTTCATAAAATATATGAACCAGTGAACTGAACTGGTTTAGATCCACAGAAATTCACTGTCCCTGAGAAGTCTGTCCAGCTGTATGAATAGTTAGCACCAAAGAAATGTTGTACCTACCCTCCCCTACTTGTATGATGGTACACTGCTCCTTTACACCTTTCTTTTGGCAGACACAAGCAGTAGCAGAGAAGGTAGTAGGGCTGAAGGAAAATTTATTTCCTCTTGCACACATCAATCTGTTTTCTGTCACTCCCTTTTTGTACTCCCAAATGCTCCTTACCATGCACAGTCAGTTTGGTGCCATTTCCACATTTGCCCTGTATTTTCTCTGTTAGCATCACATCACAGAAATAGGAGTTACTGGCGTTCTGGTCAACGTTGCTCAGTTTTAAGATGGAGAACCCCCTGAGGATGTTTTTTGTTATCTGCACCTGCGGCCCGCCTGTGCTGGGGCTGGACTGGAGACTCTGCTGGTTGTGGCAGTCAGGACCTTTCCTCCAGTAGACCACTGGCTCCTCGTTCTCCTCACTGGGGTACTCAAACACACACAGCATCCACACCGTGGAGTTGAGGAGCGCGCTGGCATCTTCAGGGTATTGCATGACCGAGAGCTGTGGCCTGCTGCTGGCTGGGGGGGTAAATAAAGCACATGCAGGTGAACAGAGGAATCTCCCCTCAGCAGGGTGGTCTTGGCCAGCAGGGCACATGGGTGTGGCCAATACACAGATGTGCAGAGAGCCACAGCTACAGGCATCTGCAGTGAAAGGTGCACTCCAGGGAAGCAAACAACAGTTTTGCTACAGCCTTATGAGAAGCCACAAAACCAGGTTTCCATTGTAAATGCCCTTGCATTTGTAAAATTACTTTCAAATGAAACGGGTTTGTCTGTTGAGAGTTGCATATGCATTTTTATATGGAGTATGAGAAATTGGAAAGTCATTACTAAGAGCAGATAAAACTTTTTTTAAATATATAAAAACAAAATAATATGATTTTTAAATGCGTAGTTACTCTTTTTTTACAGTCATTCTTTTTAGACTTTTTGTCATTTCATAGTATCATAGATCGATTTGGGGTGGGAGGGACTTAAAAATTCATCTAGTTCAAACTTCATGCCATGGGCAGGGCCACCTTCCACTAGATCAGGTTGCTAAAAGTCCCATCCAACATGGCCTTGAATGCTTTCAGGGATGGGGCAGCCACAGCTTCTCTGGACAACCTGTTCCAGTGCTCCACCACCATCACAGTAAAATACTCATTTTCAATATCCACTCTAAACCTTACCTCTTTCCATTTAGAACTGTCACCCTTTGTGCTATCACTACATGCCATTTAAAAGGCATGTAATTTGAACATAATTACTAAGAAATGAGTTTTCAGAAATTGCGAGTCTTTGTTGAAAGAGATTCCTGGAAGATAATATGAAACATCTTTTAAAATAATAATAATAATCCAGAAAAGTTTCTGGGTCTCACTTTTAATTTGGGCAAAAGTATCTTAAAACATCAGTGTAGCACACCAAAAGCAATATTTCACTGCCTGTAGAAAACCAGTCTCATCTCAGTTGAATGAGGGAGAGGTAGATAACTTTGTGAAGTGAAGAAGATGGCTCATATCTGAAATATCTTTTGCATATTATTCAGGCCATTAAAAAAAAATACATTTTTTTTCTTTTAAGTTCTTTGGTTTAAGTGACTACATTTAAATGACCTTTTAAAAGTTCTCCAAGACACAGTTTTATAAAAGTTCTGAAATAATATATTGTTTAGTTCAACTAATTATAAAAAATAGATATGTATCCATATTTTCTACTTTTTCATTCAGATATAATTTTAATTTTGCTTCAGATGCACTTTTAATTTCTATCTACTCCTTTAAGTATTTTAATACTTTTTTCCCCCCTTATTTTTATTTTCCTCCATAAAACAGCAGTTTGAAGAGTTTAAGGACTAAAACTGAGCAAATGACATTTTCATCCTTGATTATTAAATTAGCATTCTGTTCCTCAGTTAGTTAGGGTTTGGTGAATTCTGGGATAAAATAAATAAACAAAGATAAAAAAACCCCCTACTTACCAGCAAAGTAACTGAAGTAAGTTGTCATAATTAATATACCAAATTGCATCATTTTCTTGAGATTGCTAATGCAGAGATTTTAAAACCTCATCCAAAACTACTGATAACAGAGCTTTCAGCAAGTAGCTGAAAAGTGAATTCAAGCTCTGCTAAAAACATGTTTTTAATCTTGTTTTTAAGGGGAGGTTCTTGTGGTTTCATTCACTGTAACTATTTCCCTGTGTACCATCAGACATCTTGGGCATTGCAACACATTAGCTTCTAATATAGTTTCAGATTTAACTGCACTGGGATTATTTTTCCATTCTGAGAATTTTATTCAGATGACTAGGAATAGGATTGGTTTTGTAGAGCAGATTTTCTCAAAGCTGCCCATCTCAAAAAAAAAATGCTAAAACCCTCCAAGCTTGGGAGCAGTGCCTATGGTGTAATACAGCAAAGTTTGCAATAGACACGTAATTTCTGATGTTTTTCCTCAAAGTTCCATTTACACCTTAAACATCACATAATGAATTTGCTTTATCTAGTATTGATCCAATTAGAGAAGTCAAAGTACTACAGGAATGACTCAGAGGAAACATTATTTCTCTTTGCTGAAGTGACGCTGAATGTCTAATTATCATTCTGCAGTCCAGGACATGTGAACATTGGCTGCCTAGAACTATATGGTGGCAAAGAGGGCAATGTATTTAACCTCCTAATATATACCTTCTGGATTTACAGGGTCAGCTAATGTCCTTGTAGCATCTTCTATATGTAGACTATTAAATTTCATCCAAAAACATTACTCCTCAGCTTAGTTAAAACTTGTTACCCAGCCTCTCTGCCTACAGATACAAATGTTTGAGTTTGGCTAAGAGATAACTTCTGTGGGCATATCCAGTTTTGATCTGAAGGCATTGAGAGATAGAGTCAACACGCTGAGTGGTCAGCTACTGCAATGACTTATCACTGTCACCACGAATGGATGTGCCTTAATTTGTATTCTGAGCTCTGTCTCAGCTTCTTATCACTGAAATAGCTTTGCATCTCCTCTATAGCCCTTTACTACCCACCCCCCCTTTTTTTAAGGTGATACTTATACATTATATAGGATAATTTTCTGATACAATTTAAAAAAAAAATTCCAAAATTTCTTGCAACTGTTGTGATTTAAAGCTGGACTCCTTTAAAACCCCTTTATTCAGGGTTGAGAACTGAATTTCTAATTTTTTGTCCCTCCATCTTGTTTACAGATACAAGAGTATTCCTCCACAGAGTCCTACTGGGAATTCCCTGTCAACTGATTTTCTATTTGGAATGTATCTTTTCAGAGTCACTGCTTTCTTATGTCCTACGGGAATATCACACATTCCTTAAATAAAATTAAGGCTACAATCAAACCCTCCAGCTTTCCAGTAGATGCTGTGTAAGGATGTCTCCTCAGTGGTAACTTTCAGAGTTGTTTTGTTAAACTGATTTTCTATCACTGATTGTATACTCTAATAATAATTTGCGCTTATGTCTTAAAGAATTACATTCTTTCAATTTACATTTATTCAAAGGTACATCCCAGGAGAAAAAAAAAACACAACTAATTGTGTTATCTCATTTTGTTATCAGCAGATAAACACATGTATTTAATTATTTTTACCAACATTTGAATATAAGAATATCTAATTGGATATACTTTTAATTCATCATATCTGAAACTAACCAGGTTAAATAGAGAAACAAAAGGAAGTGCAAACCAGCAAATTTCCTGTTATTAGACTGTAACTCCTCAGATAACACTCCACTTTTATCTATAACGTTGTGAAAAACAGTGACAAAAGCCCTTTAAGATACTGACTTGAATAGGAAAGAAGAGAAAACTGATAAAAGACAAGCATAAATAAATTAATGAAGCCAGCCTGGGATTCACGTGCACATGTGCATTTAAGCAGCTATTCAGTATCAGAACAAGCGGGGTGGGTTTTTTTTTTGTTTTGTTTTTCTGAAAATTAATTTAATTATTGATATAGCAATGAAGTTGCTTCATTGTTTATCATAGTATCTTGATTCAATTAATTTGGTCGTGATAAAGTTTAACATGGTCTTAATAATATATAACTGCAATAGTGTTGAACTATACTACTGAGTAGAATTGCAGGCTATAAATAAACATTGGTTTATTATACATTCTGAATATTCAGAAAACAGAAAGGCTTAACTACAGTTGTGACTACCTAAACAATTAAAAATTTCTATTTTAATTGCTTGAAGTTTCTGTGTTACTGGTATACAAGGCAAAAAGTAGGTAATATCTTTCTAAAATACTAGAGAAAATTACTAATGAGCTGAAATTCTGCCATAGCCTTAAGGTTTGGCTCACCAGGATCTGTATTCATACTTACAGACAGGCTTGTGCTTGACTCTTTTTCTATTCATTAAAGATGTTTGAGAAGAAGCTGTGTGCCGTAGGAGTGATAACCATGTGGCATAAGCACTGTCAGGAAGAGAAATCAGATCACTTTTGTACTTTACTATGCAAGTGAAACTTGTGGCTGAGAAAACATGATGACAGATCTGAAATAAAGAAGAGTTTAAATAAGATGAAATATAAAAAAGCTCTTTTATGGCATAGAAGAGGAACTATTAAAATGCCCTTGAATAAAAGTACTTTTACTCTCTAGCACAGAAGTGATATTTAACTTTAAATATTTTATATTTTCCCTGCATTAAATGTCTGACAGACAAGATTTTAAGATTTGAAACTTCCAACATGTTAGGAATGGGGCAATGAGATTATAATTTTAAAAAATAAACGCATAACTTTGAGATACCTAAGGATCAGTGCCATCTCACAATGATGAAAATAGGAATTGGGTCTATGATGATATTAAAGATATGCTAACATATAAAGACAATCACATTTAGATTTTATGTCATGTCCTTGTGTGGTTTCTTATTCTGGCTTCAACTATAATTCTAGGAAATTTAGAAATTTGAGTCGGATTACCTGAAAAGTATAGTTTTAATTTTCTGCTAAAAGAAGGATTAGATATAGACTCATAAAAAATGTCAATACATATTAAAAAGGCCTTAATTCCACCTGATTATTGTTCTTCCACGGGACTGGAGAAAAACATGGATGTATGTAATGAATAGACTGTAGCCCCTCCATTATCAGCATTATTTTCTACTATGCTAAGACTTATGTGATAGTTGAGGATGTAACTGGGTGACTGCCTCACTGCTCTGCGGTTGCAGGCTGGAGGAGTGGCACAGTTATGTAGTGGCTAAATGAAAAACACATACATAACTTGTTTTGATAACAGTATCACCAAGAGATGAGAAAATAAATGCTGTGCTAATTTCCAACTGATGCAGTGAAGAAGGATAACAAGACATGAGGAATGACTCTATCTCAGATAGTAATATCCTTTACCAATCCTCATTTGGAGGTATTTTTCTGTGAGAAGTAATCAAGCATTTTATGAAGTCTTTAAAAGTGGAGGTGAATGTGGCTTTATGAAATAAAACTGCCTTATAGTTTGACAACTACCCCAAAACAGCTACTTTACAATATAGAACAACTTAAAATAGGCATCTCCTTAGCATATGTTAAACAAATAGCATAACTTGCATTCAGTTTATTGTTTATTCATTATAGAGCCCAACAAAGCAGGCAAACACAATAAAATCTTCCTAATGGTGAAAAACAGAAGACCTCTGGAATATCAGCTCTGGTGAGGCCAGAGACATTTGAGAAAGATGAGGCAAAAATGACACAGATTATGTGGATCCAGCACTGTCTGATGATTGAGGATGTGATTTGCTGCTGCTGAGTGTGTATGGCCTCAGGATTTCTCTGTGTTTTCTACTCAGGTGTACAAGGTGAGAGACAGTTGCAGCAATAGCAGAGACTGAGAGAACCTACCTAACTTAAAAGCTGCTTTATGATCAGGGACTGTTCTTGAAAACTTCAGAGCAAACCTTCAGGTTTCCCAGTTAAAGATGAGGATGTAAGCTCCTGCTGGGTGTCTCCATAACAACCCATTTTCTGTCCTAGTAAGAAGTTGAAGTCACTGCACAATCCTTTTCAATGAAAAACAGGAAAATACAGGAGTATAAATGAAACTCAGAAGGGAAAAGCAAATACTCTAATGGTCCCCTACATTCAAACTGGGAAAGGAAATGGAAGAAAACACAGCTGGAATATGGAAGAGTATGTAGTCTTATTTGACCCAATTTACAAGCTTATTTTAATTATTTAGCAGCTTCTAATTTTTATAGCCCAGAGAGGGTATGCCATGAACACCAGGCTATTTACCATGTGTATACATCTCTTTACTAACCACTGTGAATTAAAATTACCCATATTCATTTGCAATCTGCAAACCAAATTTATGCAGTGTTCCCTTCAGTAAGTTGCTCCATCCCTGGAAGTGTTTATGGCTGAATTGGATAGAGCTCTGAGCAGCCTGGACTAGTGAAAGGTGTCACTGTCTATGACAGGGGGTTGGAACTAGATGAACTTAAGGTCCATTCCAGCCCAGACCATTCTGTGAGGAGCAGGTATGGATAGAGATGCCAGTAGTGCATGTGAGTAGTGGGTCTGCAGCGTGGAAATTAGAGTAAGTTGCTTGTGAAGTCAGCTACCCCAGGAGTGTTATGTGTTACTGATAAATTAAAAAGTAGTTACTGTTTAAACAAAGATCATCAGAAGAAAATACCTTGATTGAATTTTAAAAAGAAATGTTATCCAAGTAAGAAAACTGACTGTTAATGAACATTACTGGGTGGAATCTTAGCTGCTAGTTTAATCAGAATAGCTGGACATAAGGAATATGATACTTTCCACACAGACCTATGAAGAACCTGTCACCAATTCATTTCTCTCTGTGGACACATCTGCATGCTTTTCCCTCTAGATGAAGCATGCTTCCACTTTCTGGAGGCTTCTTCCATATTCTCTGAATATGGAACAAGCTTAGACTAAACACCTTCATTTGGCTGTCTGTGTGTGTAGGGGGTGTTTGAGCAGCCACCACAGTCAATGGAGATGCTGCCACTGCGTGTAAGGGAGTCTATGAGACACTTCAGCTGCCCAGCTCATAGGAGTCCACAATATATCAAGATGATTTAGTCTTCCTAGGGGTTCTTTTCTTGAATCCAGCACAGAGAGATCCAAAACAGTTGTTAAATCTAACAAATCATTCAACCTGGCTAGTGACACTAAATTCTACCAGGCTGCATGAATCAAAATATTTCTACTGAAACTAGCATAGTGGTTCAACATTCTGATCCTGGAGATACCTGAAACTCATCATTCCATAGTTTCACTAATCAAATATGATCCTCTAAGACTGTATGTAGAGATCCAGTCCTTGATATGCGTTCAGAGTATCCTCAATGTACGTGGTCAGCTCTGAACTGCCTCAAAAAATCTGTGATGAACATGTTTTTTCCTGATGTTGTACAGCACTTGCTTAAGAAATGAAAGCTACAGTCTCTCCTCAGCTTACCAAGGCGAAATTTTGCATTTCACAAAGCATCAGAACACAGTACAAATCAAGCTATTATAGAGTCAAAACACCCTTCCTTTGTTGTTTTTTCTCCATCTTTTTTTCCCTTGGGTCTCATCTGCATTTAAAATGGAGATCCCCAGATCTAGAAGTGTAATTTACCCTTTTAAATTGCAAAAGTTTACTGTGACAGTCCTTTTAACAGTCTCTCAGTCTCATGAATGCTGCCACCACAGTGAAAACTCTGGAGCAGATACTCTTATGCTCCACAGTCCCGCTGGTCAGAGAAAAGACTAAGTGAGGTATAAGTCAATCCTTACATGAAATACAAAAGACATTTTTATCAGAACTGTCCTTTGAAACTTTGAAACAGAAAAGACAAAGCCTTTCAGAAGTAGCTCTGTTCACTGCCAAGTCAACAGGTGCTTTCTCATATCAAAAGTAAGCAACACACTTATCAAGCCTAATGTACGTGTTCTTCATCTGTTGGCAGGAAGAATAAAAATACTACGAGATTTTTCTGTTTATCAGTTTCACCTTGAGGCATATTAACTCTCTTTGGAGCAATTTCTTTAACAGAATATAATAATTTTCCCCTTTCAATTGAAAGCCATTTCATTACCTAGCATTCCCTAAAAGTTTTAATTTTTTTTGTAATTGCCATTAACTTCAAAAATTACTTGAGGTGCAGGATATAAGTCTAAAATATAACTCTGTTCTTGAAGTATTGATAGTTTTTCTAGTGCTTATGTCAGTGTTGATGGATGAATATATAACAAGACAACCACTCTTAGAAAGCCCTGTGTTTGTGCCCTTCAAAGTCCACTCACATTATACCAATATTTAGATATTCTACCACTTGTATATCAAGCCATGGGCTTCTATCTCTACAAAAAGTACATTTCATGCACGGAAATAAAGAGTGCAAGGGGGGAGATAGAGGATGGAAATGTTAAATTTTAAAAAAGAGGAAGAGATCATCCTGAAGATATATGTAAAAACCCAAATGCATTTATGTATCTTTAGAGCAGTGGTCCCCAGTCTACAACAGCCAGACAGAAAAAAGACGTTTTCCTGTAAAAGTCGTTAATGTTCTTTACAGATGCACAAATGAAATCACCTGATAAGGATTGCTTTACTGTATGAGAATAAAGGCTCTGATTCCTAACAATATTTTTTATATTGGCAGAGTGATATACAGAGCCATATATTATAGAATCAAAAAATGGTTAAGGTTGGAAGGGACCTTAGAGCTCAACTAGTTCCAATCCCCAGCCTGCCTTTGTCTCTTACTTTAATACCTTTATCCAGGTTACAGTGCTGGCCACCTTTTACCTTCATCTAGCAATTAAGGATCATCTAAGAGTAAGGACCTTAAAGCTAGTATGGCTTTTTCAGCAGCCCAGCATATTTGTTCTCAGCCAGCAGCAATCACAGGTGTTAACAGTGAGGCAACTAAATGACTGTTTTCTATCCCTGTGGAAAAGCCAGCAGCAATCAGAGAAACAGATGGGATAGCAAGAGTGGTAATTCAAATTCTTATACACACACGAGATTGAACTGCAGAGTAGTTGGTTGTTACATTACACAGCAATTGTTTCATGTGTTACACTGTCAAACTGAAACAGTGAAAATGCTGTGTGTTAAACCACTGATAGTGACTGGAGATATAAAACTTGGTATTTTTCATTTGCTCTCTTAGTGAGGCGATTTTTGTTGTTTAGGGGTTTTTTTTCTTTTTGTTTTGTTTGTTTGTTTAAGGCTAGCAAAAATCCACAGGAAAATGGATGCTTTCTACTTCTAGTCTAGTGGGATTTCCATCCACCAGAAATCTGAATATCCAAAACTCTATTATGTGATGTTGGCTAATTTTAGAGTAGGCAGACAGTTCCAGAATCAGAGTTCATACAATTTTTGAACCTTTGAGGGCAGTCACACTGGGTGAGTCTGGAATGAAGAAGTAATTATGAAGTTTTACATGTCTGTTGTGACACCTCTCTGTTCTATGAGGAGCACACATACATTTTCCACAAGTAGAAAATCACTGTCAGCATCTGTTTTTTTTCTTTATGCTTCAGAAGACAAGGCAAAGATTCTTCTGATGTTTTCAAATCCTGCTTTTGAAAAGGAAGTTAGAGCATTATTGAAATTCTCTTAAATAGCATTTAATAATAGAGTTATCTATTCAATAGAAAGTAAGGTAATCATGTGAAGGATGATTGAGGAGATTGGTAAAGATGAATGTAGACTACCTATAATTTCTGTTTGTCATCTTTCCTCTCTGTTTCAATTGCATTTTGTACTTTTTATATGATTATTATGTCCTATTTGAGCAATCAAATGTGAGAAAAGTAATGGAATTGCACATAGTTCTCTTATTCTGGTCTCTTACTTCATTAGCTTTTAAATTATACTGATTTTTGAAAACATAAACAAACCTAGTTTTAATGACATGCAACTTCAATTCACATTTTCAGACAGTTCTGTCACCTATACCATATTTAGATTATGATAAGCATATTGCATTTTTTAATTTTTTATTGACGATGTATATTGAATTAGATCCAGAGGCTTTGACTTACTGAAACATCTCCTTTTTTTCTTGTTCATTTAATCAGTTTAGTTTTGTAGAAATGTGGATAATTAGCTGTGGAGGGTATATAGAAACATTTTCATCATAAACAAATAACTTAAGGCAAAAATTAGTACATAATCTTTACTGAATCATTTAAACTTTTGAGTCTCAATTTACCTTTGTAAAGTGGGAGGGGTGATTTTTTTTCTATTTTCATTCTGTAGATTTCCAAGGGGTGTCAGACCAGCAACTGCAACCTCTCATTTATTTATACAATGTCAGAGAGAAGCATTTTCATGTTCTTGTTTGTTGCCATTTTGGTGTTACTAAGACATCTGAAGACTATAGGTAGCCTCTGCTTGAACAAAGTTGTAAAGGTGTTCAGGTAGAAGCAGGCTAAGTCTGGCTTTTTACAAAAGCCATTTCTCCAGCAGCGCCTACACTGTCACCGAGTCTTTTAGCTATGTAAAATTCCTCAGGGTTTTTTGTTTGTTGATTTTATGTAGGCTTTTTTTTTTTAATGGGCTGGGAAGAGACTGTTAAGTTAGCAATTATAACATATTATATGTTGGAAGTTTAAATATGTTAACATTACAGTTAAATTGTAATGTTTAAGCTCCTAAAATAACATTGCATTATTAAACTCTATTTAATAAATGCCCATTTACTTATACCAGTCAAGAGGGAATAGTAAAAAAGTAGATGTCCATGTTGTAAGACAGATCACTGAATGTAAGGGAAAAGGTTGGTACTTTCAGGAGGTTACAGGAAATTCTTAGAAGTTGCTATTTTATAGTCACAGTATTTAATTTGTTGCTGTGGTGATAAATGAAACAGTTAATTTTTTGTATTTGAAACTTGAATTAAATATTCTTCTCACACAAGAAATGTGAGGAATTTTAGGAACAATTACTAATTTAGCCAGCCACATTAGGAGCCAAGTTTTCTGCAGCAGGGGCAGCAGCTGAAGGGTTTGTTCATTCCTGTTCTGCCTCCATTTGCTGAACCAAAAGTGTTGTTTAAACAGCAGCCATTGGCCCTCGTGACACAACAGTGACATCACTCTCAGGTGACATCCCTAAATGACAGCAGATGGTATCTAACCCACCTGTCAGATCCTGATAACCAGAGGTCAGATCAGCATCTGTCAGCATTTCTGCAAGCTTGATGACATAAAACAAAGCTAATTTAGTTCTGTTGTTTGTTCAGTGTGGAAGGGTCTTTTAACAAAAATATAAGATGATAAATAACAAGTGATTCACCAAACTTTATTTCTGTTTGTTTTATGCATTTAGAAGTCAATTTGCAGGTACTGTTCATAATAGTAATTCATAATTCTTCAAGTAAATGACTAAAAATCTTTATCAGCAGATTTGATGATAACCACTACAGATAGTCTCAGGATGAGACTATTGATTTCTAGTCAAATAGTATAAGCCCCAGCATCATTTGATGAGAGGTATGTTAAAGTGTCAAGGAGGCACTATGATTTTCATATTAAAAAAAATGGTTCAAAGGGATAGTGAATACAGATGGATTTAGTGACTTCTGAATGACAAAATCTTGAACATTTTTTCTGCCATATGATCATATTCTGTAGCGTTAAAAGGTGTTTGTTGCCCAAGATTCTTTAATTTGACTTCATTGCAGATACCTGTATGCTGCAAAAGTGGAAGCTTAATTAAAGTGCAAAAACTTTATCTACATGATTAATTCCTACTTTACTTTTCTGATCTTGTCTTTAAAAAGTGTATTTGTCTATGGAGGTAAAGGTAAAGGAAATAGGAGAAGATGAGGGAGATAGGAAGAGGGAGCAAAGGTAGGGAGAAGAGGGAAAGAAAAAAGAAAAGGAGAAGTAGAAGGAAAGTAAAGTGAGGGAATTGTAAAGTGTGTTATGCATGATGGAGGGTGATGGGAAATTTTGAAATTACCAGAGCCCACTGCTGAAGAAAGAAGTAGCAAATTGAGTTTTAAATGTCTGTGTCATGTCTCTGTGCAGTGTAATAAGGGTAAGCTTAATGTTTTAAAGTGTCTTTTTATGTTTTCCATCTTTCTCTGCAGTAATAAAACTGGAAAAGCGTTAACAAATTTTTCAAATACAGTTAGGTATGTGGTCTTATTGATCATTAGAGATCTATCTGGCTTTTAGAATCTGGCTTTCAAAGAAAGGCAGGTTCAATTGGTCAGAATTTGGCATGTCTTAAGACAAGCTTCTCCTTTTCAGTGCAAGGAGTTTTATGAGGGTGACTTGCCAGAGCTACTCAGAAGGTGGCAAAAAATTTCCAGACAGCTGTCTTTTGAAGAAATGTCCACTTCCCATAATTTCAGTTCACCCCTTTACCCTCTGTCCATCACCTTTTTTGGTGTAATATTATTGTCATTAGTTAAAAATAACGTCAAGGATTATTTATTAAATTTATGATAATAGTCCTTTTCTTCTTGATCATCACCAAAACTGCTCTAGAATTTTCTAATGAGTCCTGTTACAGCCTTATTTAGTTGGCAGCCTGCCCTCAGCTTTGTTATTTTATTACTGATAGCAGTTGTGATATGAGAGGTACATAGTTCCCAGTGGCAACAAATGTAAACAGAAAGCAAATAGACCTGTCTGGGAAACCTCAAAAATAACACATCTAACCAAAGAAACCACGACATTCATGGAGCCTTAAATGAGGCAGCCTTCTATTCACAGATCTATTCACTAAGCTAATTGTTTTTATGGTTGGCAGGACAGGCTCTTTTAAAAGGCCAGGGAGAAGAATGGCTCTTTTCCTAAGCGGCAGAATTGGTTTTGTGGCTACTTCATCATAAAGAGTAATATCACAAAGGCTTTCATTGTGTCATGTGGCAGAATACTATTTTAAGGGGAATTGTTATGTTTCTTAACACCTGTAAAATACCTGCTCTGCTTTATTTATTTGCTCTTTTATCAATGAAGATGTTAAGTTATCAGTTATAAACTGTAATATTTTGTGGCAAATACCATAGCAAATTAATCTTCTGTTTCTCATTTTTAGCAAGAATAGTTTCAGGCACAGGTGCCCTCTAAGATTTGCACATCCTTGTACCTCTGCTGCATAATTTGCATAATGCAGCTTTCCTGTGAGGTTGCTGTTTGCTCTGCAAGGCACTTTAGGGTAAGATTCTGGTTGTGGAGGAACTGCAGAAACTACAGAGAGATATTACTGCTTTATTTTAATGTCAGGGTGAATCAGTGTGCGTGGCTTTTTGTGTCTCCACAGAGATCTAGCCCAGGAATCAACAGCTTCCCTGCTCACTGCTGGACCTTATCCTGCTCTCAGGTATAATGTGGTAATCCTAACTTGTTTCAGAAACATCAACAAAACTGAATGGGCATTCCCGGGGACAATAAAATCCTGGCTGGCTTATTGTTACCCACCTCTAGGTCTGGAGGATGTCTTACCTCAATATTTAGTTTTGAGGGATGATTTCACTCTTTTGTCACCTCTCACTTTCTGTGTAGCTGGAAGCCAGCCTCAGTCCTGCAGATGACCTCAGTTCAGTACTGAGAATAAAACAGACTAATGCCAGGAAAGGAGCTGCTCCCCAGGAAGCTCTGGACATGTATCCCAAGGCATTCATGTTGCTTACAATGCCAGAGCAGGAAAGCAGCAGGGCCTGACTGAAAACCAAACAGGAATAAAGGATTGTAAGCACTTAGAACTGGAAACTAACTTTTGCTGCAAGATTACCAGAAGATTTAAATAGAGGGAGGAAAACTGGCACCTCTAATTGCCTTATGAATTATGTCACCTCTGATGTTCAGATCTAGACCTATTAAGGTTGATATTTTAACATAGCTTGGCATTTTAACTTTCCCTACAGCACTAACAAGGAAGTCTTCAGACAAAAGTAATTCTCAAAAATTATTAGGTTAGGCACTTTTGTATCTCTTTTCTGGCTACATTATACTATCATGTTTGAGCTTTCTTTCTATGGTAAGGATGATATGTTGCTGGATCTAAAGACTCTCAAGGAACTTCGTATGATGGTGCCTGGCCTGAAAAAAGATGGAGACATTTGGAAAAGTTTCAAATATTAGATATTCCAAAACATATTAATTTTAACACATATATATCTATGTCTATTTCTATATATAGACTTTTATCTAGATTCATATTTTTAGATTTATGATTTAAATGTTTGTGTTTCATACTATTGAAGGAAAATATTTATGAAAATTCAATGCTACCTTTGTTCTGACCTTATTTTGCTTGAATTGGATGTACAACTTCTCCTTCTTTATCTACACTGATCATAAATACCCAGATGAATGTAAAATACAGAATGGTGTGTGGAGAATTTAAAAGGTGAGCCATAAGTCCTAAATGAATGCCTAAAATACCTTGATGTGGGCTGAATATTTCTATATATTTTAGAGGTAGAATTAATTACGTTAATCTGCTTGACATTTTCTCAGTTTTATTCATGCATTTTCACTTTGAGTAAGTTGCCTTAGTCTTCTTATAAACGTACTGGTTCTGAAATGCAGTGTTAGTAGAAGCTACTACCAAGGGCTCCCCCTTAATTACTTACTAACTAACAAACTTTTTAATCTATTTACTTAATTACTTAGTTTAAAACTTCATAGCCTTGAAATGATGGGATTTGTATTGTACTATCACCAAAAGTACCAAGTCCCCCAGCTGACAAGTGGCTAAAAGCATTGGTGCAAGAGTCAAACTCTTTTTACCTGTGGTTTGCATGGGTAATTCACTAGGTAATACAGTAGGTAATTCAGTGTATTCACTAGGTAATACAGTGAATATATCTATTTATTTTGCTATGTCATTCAGAAAAAGATGGCTTGGCTATTAACTACTATGATTTTCAGCCCATATTTTTTAGGTTTTTTTTCTTTCCATTTATCATAATATATAGTGCCATAATTAGTTTTAAAAAATACTGTATATTTAAGATAAGTGTAAAACTTCAAACATGTGGTTTCTATAAAAAAGCTTGTTAATTTTGCTGGCTGTATCAGTATGGCTTTGACATATATCATACCTGCACACAAGGTAACTGTTATTTTTGTCTTAGGTGCTTCAGTTAAGCAAATGCAAAAACTATTACATGGGCATCAATTTTGTTCCCCAATTAAATGCCTTTAACAATATTTTCCCCTCAGCTTTATTCTGTCTACCAAATGTGATGTCCTTTTTATGTATGTGTAGGGCTGAGCATCTGTTTCTATAGGGAAGTTCCATTAGACCATAATAATCTCCAGTTAATTGCACAGCAAATATTTATTTCTCACACATCAAATTAATGAAACAAGTTCAGTGAAAGACCACATCAGCTTGGCAAACAACACCTATCAAGCTATATAAGCCTCTAAAGACATTCTTGGCAGAAATCCTGTATCTTGAAGAATTGTGTACCCTTGGGAGTACTGCCATCATTTAATTACTAGTTGATAATGGTGTTGCAGGTTTGTTTATTGTTGTTTTGTTTTTCACCTAGAAGAAGAATAAAAAATTTGTTTTCTGTGTTTACTAATGTGCCATGCCACGGCTACATCAATTTAACTGAAGAATGATCATTTTCAAGCTTCTAAACCCCCCATTTAATCTTAATATTCAATAAGATTAATATTACATTAGTATTCAATATTCCTAGAGCACTTACTCCTCTTCATATAGAAACATGAAAGGAGCTTTAATTATCAGTTTGATTCCTCCACAATAATGACACTCTCTTGTCTAAGAGAAACATGGATGTTTTTCATGGGTCTGCAACAATGATAATTTTACATCCCACACATCTCTCTGTATTCCCTTCCCACCAGCACTAACATTCCCTGTACTGTGTGAGAAGGAAATGACATTATATGCAACTTTTTGTAGCAACAAAGGACAATAATGCATGAAGTCATAAAATCTTTTAAGCAGAAGAAGCAGGAAGCCTAAATTGTTCTCTGACTATTTAAGTTCATTTTGATGCTCTAAAATTTATACCATTTTATTAACATTAATTTCTGATAACCTCATAAATATTTATTTTTGCTTGCACAAGCTTTGCTTTTTATGCAATCTACTTCTTCTGAAGCTGGCCCAAAATTAGGTGCATGGAGTTTGTATGACATATAACATCTCATAGTCTGTCCATAGAGATTCAACTTAAATAACTAGGAGTTAATTAACATTTTAATGAATAGAATTTAATATCAATTACCTGGACTGACTAGCCCTGTTTATTGAAACATGGAGGAAAACAATGACTTATTGCTGCTTTGCTTTCTTTTCTCCTTTGATGTCTTTATCCAAAGGCAATTTGCTTGTTATTTATTATGTGAAGCACACATAGAACTCTGTTCATGGTGGAAAACTTCCTGGCTGTACATAAAAAGGTAACCACTTTCACTAGGAGATATATGTTCATTATAAATTAAGCAAAAAACCCTTGGAAATGCAAAATTCTTTAAATCTTTAAATAAAATCTGCATTTTGTCTGAAATGTGAATAAGAAATGTCTTCTGAAAATAGACTAATTATAATTTCAAGTCTTGTAAGCTGGATGAATTTGTATAAGTTAGGACTTCATATCTCTTGTCCATGGGTTAAGTAGCTTATTTAGAAATGAGAACTAGCCACAAGAAAGTTCTAAATAAAACTTTAAAAATCTTATTTCTTATTGTTGCATCAAATTTTCAGGAATAAATACTCCTCATTTAATCCCAAAACATTTTTTGCACTGAAAAATTTAATTAATAGAATAGATTTTTAAAAGCATGTAAAAAATAACACAAAAATAAAAAAACCTTTTATTTTTAAGTGTGTATATATATATACTTACTGTATGTATTTTTTTTGCTATTTAAATACTGTCACACTGCACAGATGTAATGTCAAGCAGTCAATTTTAAAGGTGCTGATTCTAGTGGGAATTATCCTTGAATATGTTATCAGCCATCAAACTGCTATGTGCTTTGGTAATGATTCATTTTGAGGGCACACACCAAGCAGAATAAACCAAATAGAATTTTCTATATCTCTAAAAAACCACCAAAAACAACAAAAACCACTCAGAAATGTTGTTGTTCTATTTCTAGAGTCCCATACTGTTGTTATCAGACTTCTAAAGTCCATACCTCCTTGGGGCATTCTCATGGCTGCAGATCTTCCCAGCACAGACTCCTTCTTCTGCATGTTGTTCTCTCTCAGGTCAGGGCTCCTCCAAGGCTCTCCCTGACTGGCTGACCCACCCCCTTTTATCCCAGTTATCTTCATTGGTCACAGCTGCAGCCCAATTAAGGACATCACAGCTGCAGCCATCAAAGGCAACCAGGACCTCCCGGGGCAAAGCCTCTATACAGATATTCAAGTACAATATGTGCATTTTGCTAGGACTCAAAGGCCACCTCTACTATACAGAAATATTACAGGTCCACGTTATCTTTCCCAATTTTACCTTGAAATAAGTGATAGAAATATACAGTCCAAAATAAAGTACCCTGTAGCATATGGAACAATCTCTACCTAAAATAGCTTTTCTGTGATATATGTATTACTACAGAATTTGATAAGGAAGCACGGTGTGGAATTTTCACCTGGTTTCCTTTTGGGATGCCTTGCTTTGCTTTTGCTAAGGATTAAAGTGACTGTCCCAAACTCTAATGGAGGTAAATCTTAATATTACACAATTGTATATTCTATAGGTAAGGAAAAAAGATGTAGCATTTGAAGTTTGATAGCAATCAGTAGGTGCGAAAACAAAATAGATATCATGCCTCAGCAAAGAAAAATATATCCTTGAAAACGTCCCCACTTCTCTGTCTCTGTCCTTTCCACTCACCTCACTCACACATAATACCTGTGCTATCTGATGTTAAGGGGAAATATTCATGAGAGATGATGTCCTGGTCTAAGTCAGATCTGTAAAAGCAAAAAACCAACAAGCAAACAAACAAACAAACAAAAAACCCCAGCACATGAAATAAAAGTAATCTGTCAAGTCAACCTAAAGTGAATCAGAATATCTGCACTGTGAGAAGCTTGCCAGTGGCATAACACAACCCCGTAGACTGCTTATTAGTAGCAATAGAGAACTACTGTTTGTCTCCTTTGTGTGTTTTAGAAACTATTGTGGTGTAATCTTGAAAGCAGAAAATTCTCAACTGGCTAAAACTCTATCATATCAAACATTGCAATAGAATTGGGTATTTGCTAGAGTGTATGAATAAAGAAGATCAGAGGCTGCAGAGGGAGAAAGAGAGAAAAGAAAAAATGAGCAATTTTCCAGTGGGGAGGGGATGGAGAGATTTTGTACAGAAAATTATTTCACAGTCACCAGTTCTGATTAAAACCTGCTCAGCTTGCACTCACTGCTTCTGCTCTGGTTGCCAATACTGAGATTTTTGGGTGGGACTGAAACCCCTGTCCAGGACTTGAGGTTGTGAGGAAAATCAATGAATGGAAAGAGAGTGGAAAGCAAGCAGTGAGCTTTGTAGTAGCTTCACTGAGAACTCTCTCTAGACTTTTTCTCTTGGGCTTGTTATCCTCCTAAACGAGACTACTCAGTGGTGGTGGATCTGGAAGAAATCTTTGCTTTCTTCTACTGAGTGTAAGAACAGAAAAATTAACTGATAGCATCAGTCCTTGCTGTCTTAGTGTACCAACAGAGATCTCATAAATAATTTTGTAAAGTCCATCCTCTTTTCATGTTTTTTGTTTGAAGTGGTCCTTATCTAGTACCAGTTAGCAGAGCTAAATCCTTCACTAACCAAACACCATTGAAGAACAAGAACAATGAAATATTTCCCAAGTTTTTTATTGAAAAACTATATCCAAATTGACTCAATTCTTAAATCCCCTGGCAATTCCATTTTAGTCCCTGAAAGAGGTTTTTCCCTTGTTTTTCAGTTTGCCTTACAAAATACATTTCAATTTTAAGACTTCAATTCAATAGGTAAGTGAATATAGAAAATTTATCGCTTCATTGTTTTGTCTCAGTCATTGTCAGTCACACAATGTCTAAAATTCAAATGCAGATCTACAATTACAATTTCCTCCTTATCTGTTTCATAAAGAAATACAACCATGCAGCATACCTGTTGAACAGATTTCTATTTTTCAAATGACACAAAGAAAAATACAGTTATTATTCTTATTTCTTAGATATGTGCAAAACCTGAACTGAAACACCTTCCTACTCAGAGGCACAGGATATTTTATTTTCTGCTATTAGGTATGTACTGAATGCAAATTTTTAAGTTCACTTACAAAGAATTTTGCGTGGTATGGAAGAACTCTTTTGTCAGAAAACTTTAAGAAAACAGATGGTTTCAAGGTTTCTCCCTGACTTAGTCAGTAGAAGTATTTCCTCTGCTTTCAACAAGACTAGGAGTTAAGCCTTAATTTCCAGTTAGATTTTATATGTATGAATTTGTAGTACTTAGGAAATAGTAAAGACCTTTTTGAAATCAATCTAACAAAGTTTTAACTTAGTGAAACTGAAATCTTCTGAAGCTTTGTATTCTCTCTTTTTTTTTGCGTATTGTTTTGTTGAATGGTTTTGGGTTTTTTTTAAATTTTAAAACATTAGCACTTCAGTTTATCTACATGCTAGATGAGTAACTGCTGAGAATGAGCAGTTATATCTTATAGGCCTCTTTAATTCACAAACTGAAGTTCAGCAAATGTGAGGTCTTTCTGCACTTTTCTATCATAATGCATTTAAGCTTTTGTTTGTTATTTTCAAATATGTTAAAGTTAAAAGTTGTGTTCTGAATTTGACAGCTGGAATGCAAAATATAAGGAATAAAAAAGAAAAGTAACACAGGATTAAAAGCAACAACAACAACAAAAGAAAACTAATTGAAGACACAGCAATATTTTAGGAAACATAAACTTTACTCCTTAGTCAGATACAATTTACAGATATAGTAGGGAATAGTTCTTTGTCTTTTCTCAAAGTTACTAAAGGTCTACATTAATTTTTACCTATTAAAGGAAACTTGGATATGTAATTTTCTCTTCTCTGTCCATTGCCTCCATTTTGAGTATGATAATATGCATTGAGACTGAACAATACAGACAAGAATTTCTCTGTGTTACATTGTATACTCTCATTTGTTTAGAAAATTTTTAAAATATTAAATTAATTATATAATCCTTTATTTAGTTTTTCTATTAATATTTCCTTTGTGTTCATTGAAACTTACTTTATTCTGTGTGTGTGTTTGTGTTTATCTGATGAGATCACGATGCTGAAAAGCAGAGAGCTAATGACTTAAGTAATTTAAAACTTAAACAGAGGACTAGTGACTTAAAAGGAGATCTGTCTCCCAAAGAAAGCTCTGGGTAGTGCTGTGACTTACACACTGAATTGAATTCTGTCTTAACTGAAAATACCACTAGGAATTATCACCTTTTTTAAAAAAGTGTTAATGAATTCATTTGTTCACAATTGTAATGAACATGCCTTGGACCCAAGGATGATAAAGACACCACGTGTGTTTACAGGAGGTCTGCAGGAAAAGCAGCTCTGAAATTCCACATCAAAACATAAGCTTCACATCAACTGCATTATCTTTTACTGCCACACCCACGACTCTTCCTGTTCACACACTTGCATCAAGGGAAACCAGGAAATAACAATTATTTTCTACCTATCCAGAATATCAGTTTATGACACCAATGTTGATTTATCAAGTAGACAGTTCTCAATGACATTAATAAGGAAATGAGACCAGAAGTGTTTGTTCCCTTATAGCACAGATATGGGATAGATTTTTTTAAAGTGAATGAATCCCTTTGGAGTATTTTTTGCCTACTATAAAAACAGGAGTTCCAGGGTTAAAAAAAAATACACTGCAAAGAGTTTTCTAAACTTTGGATATTTGGTTTTTGAGTTTGGTTAAATTAAGATTTGATGACCCACGCACTCATGGACTTCTGAATTTCAAGATGTTTGCTTATCTTTCCACCTTGTCAGGACTCATTTATAGTGGTACCTACATTTCCATGGTGTAGAGGGAAGAAAGATACCAGAATTTCATTACCCATGTGAAAGCTGGGTAAGACATGGACCAAAAAAAAAAACTAAATTCTTTATTCAGCTGGTGGAAAATCTTTTAAATTTAGCAAAAAAAGCATTTAAGTACTACCATGGAAAATAAATTGCAGTTACTATTACAGTAGGAATCTGTTTGGGTTTCATTGTTCAAGTTTTGCAGTGAGCTGAGATCAAGGCTCTAAATATGATGAAGAAAGATTTTGTGAGTTAGATTAGAACCCAGTCAGATGGGGTCTCTGTTAAGGAGAGTTATGCCATAAACTTACCTGGATTGGTAGGTATCAGAATATGAGAAGCAACATTATTATTTCTGATTATAAAAGTTGGAGAAATATGAATAGTTGTAATAAATATGTCTCCCTATGTTAATTTCAAAACCAAGACTACTTTTGTGCAGAAAATGGAAAAATACTGGAGGAATTATGCCAGTTTGCACCTCAAACTGGAAAAGACAAAGGAAATTAACAGGTAAACAAAAAAATATTCCTTTACACATTGTTTCTTAATCAAGAGAGAGGCAGGTGATGAAATGAAATAGGTTTTCAAAATTTTCCTTGTTCCTGTGGAGGTCACAAAATCCATCCCAGTGTATCTATTATGTGAAAAGACTGAACCTTCGCTTTGGTACAAATATCCAAAGTACAATAGGCTGCTAGTTTTGAAATGTCCAATTTTACATTTTCAGAAAGTCTCTTATCTCAGCCTTATCTTCCAGGAACCTACTTAATGGAGGCTTCATAGGAAAAAGTAGAACAGACTGTAGTTATTAAATATATTTCCACTATCACCATTAAAGAGATATTCTGCTAATTATGTAACATCTGTCAAAAGACTTTTTCTACTCAGCCACTTCTCTTCCCTGAATATCATGTCATTCTTTCTTTTTTTTTTTTTGTCTTTTTCAAACATATTCTTACCTTCTTACCCTTGGTTTCACTATTGCACTATTATATATATAATTTTTCTGCAATATAACTGGAAGATTGATTTTCTCTTGCATTTTTACATGCAAGAATGAATGTCTCATATATGCAAAAATTATATGAATCATCTTCCATTTTGAACTACATTCTGGAATTTATATACAGAAACAAAAAGATGAAAAGAAAATATCTCAAAAAATGGAGCCAACATACCTTTATATTTTACAGGGGGGATGGGTAATTCAATGTAAGTCTGTGCAAATATAAAACATTAATCCTGTCAATTACAGGAAAGTGATATTCTGTATGCTCTGAAGAGGCTTATTCTTTTAAATGTTATGTAATAAATGGTTTAGGAAACAAAACAAAACAAAAAAGATAAATTGGAAGAGCTACAATTAATTAATCCCTCTGTGTTTCATTTCACTGCAGTAGCCCTTTGACTTTAAAAGGGTTTGATTATATTTCCCCTTGCTTGCCAAAGAAAAGAATGTCTCTCAGCAATTCGGTTCACAAACACACAGCATGTAAGTACTCTGAATTCTTGACAGTCCACAGGAAACACTTTTTTTGACAGAAGAAATGTGACTAGTAGGAAATTAGTTTGGAAAACAGCTGTGGCTCTTAATATTTAAAGAACTTTCCCACTTATTTAGGTCAAAGTGGAAAGTCCTGAGTTTGCACTGTTGTGGATTTTTTTCTCCCCCCTTTCCCAACTACAAAGATCTGGAGTATCTTCAGCATTACGTTACAGGAAATATTTTGATAAAGGCCCTGTCCTATGTCATGTTTTGGGAAAGGAGTCCAGGAAACAGGTGAGGGACAAGGAGCATACTGAATCTCAGTGATTCCCAGCTGTTGTTCATTGTGCTGGGCAATACTGTCAATGAAGAAACCATTAAAGAATGTGATAACTTTAGGCATAGTTGAAGACAAAGATTAAGGAATCTGGTTTAGTGTTCTCAATACTGTCTTGAAGATTTATTTGCTCTTGGTGCAGCACTCATCTGAGGCTGCACTATCCATGTACACTCCCTGGAGACATCTACGTTGCCATTAGTGGGATGAAGACGTCCTTGACTGCATGTGTTGGGTGCCAAACAGGTGGTTTGTTTGTTACCTTTTTTCCACATAACACTCTGGAACCTTCATGCCAATAGCTGATAAATACTATATTAAAAATACTAGTTTTGAATTCAGAGGTGCTTTTTTTTGTCAGAAAATTCATGAACAGTGCCAAGCATTGGTGAAAACAAATGTTCCAAGAAAATTCTATCTGAAAAGTATACTGAACAAGTTGTCAAATAATACGCTTGTGACTTATTTAACAGTCCTCTAAAGGCAGTATTAGAGAAGTGTTCCAGAATATCTGTACTTTCTTTAGATAACTGTAAATTTTGTTATGAATTTTTATTTCATTTCATTTTCTTTTCTTTCATTTCATTTTATTTAATTTTATTTTTAAGTAAACAGCTTTGTGTTTGTCTGGTTTTGCTAGCTGATAAACATTGCATCTGGTGGTGGGATCACAGATTTTGCACATTACTATCCATTAGCTACATGCAAGAACTGATTCATACTCTATTTTCTTTTTATTTTGGTATTTTCTCCATTAGTACATTTTATCAAGATTTTTTTGGTCACAATTGTTAGCATGTGGTCATCAAGGATATCATATTAAGATTTACATTCATTCTTGTTCAAATAAAGAGTAAAATATTTATCTCTACTCCTAAAATTTGAATGCGCATTACGCACACAGCCAATACTATTGCATCAAACAGAGAATGCAACTCCCATTTAAATAGAAGTTCCTCAAGAGGAATTAGAACTTGAAAAAGAAAGTAAGAGAGGATATTTATGCTATGTTGTTGCTTGTATGATACCATATTTCAATATTGATTTGACATTTGACCAGTGGAGTATGTTGCATGAAATGAATAGTTAATTTCTATTAACTATTGACACAGTAAGGGGAGAACTAATTGTCCTAGAAATCAGCACACTGAAAATGATGTGTTTAGAACCATCTGGCCAATATGGAATCTTATGATTCTGCACTAGAAATCATAGCTCTTTGTAATTACCTTTCTCAGAGTTGCTTCTCTATCCACAGACAGAATTGTTTCCTGAGGGAAATTACCCAGAAGCATTTCTGAAAAAAGGATTAGAACTGGACTTCATTTTCTCAGCAAAACTCACGGGTGTCTCAGAGAACTTGCTAGTCTCAGAACATGATCTCTTTCTGGTCTTTTAGGACACAGACTGCACTGAAAATTCAGAAGCTGCCATTAACCTGTATTTCCTACTTTTGAAATCATTAGATAGCTAGTGGGGTATGCAAAGAAAGCTGTGCCAATATGTTCTCCTGTTTTAAAAAGCATTTGTTGAACAAACAGGTTTGAGACCTGTTGGGATACGTTCAGCATGGAGACCGCCAGTGCACAGACAGCCATTTTGCTTTGCCAGCTATCCAACCACAACCACAGTTTCCTGCTCTTCTCTGTCTCCTGAAAGCTGCCTTCAACATGAAACCTCTTTTTGGAGTGTAGGAGCACAGAAGCACTAAGTATTAAATACTCATATGTGAGGTGTGGGGACTGCTCACCATTTCTTTCCTTCATGTATTACTTCAATGACAAATGACCATGGAAGGAGAAATACCTGCAAGTCAGAGGTAAAAAAAAGAAAACAAAACAGATTTTGAAGTTTAGAATTTACTGATGGTACTGCTGATGAAGCAGAAACACAGCAGCATCTAATTTACTTCTACTTGGCCTTTTTAGTCATCATCCAATGTCCTGAGTTGGAGGGGACCCAGAGGGATCATTGAATTCCATCTCCTGGCACTGCACAAGGCAAGCCCAAGAATCATCCCAGGTGACTGAAAGTAGTACATAAGTAAAATTTATAAAATTTATTTTTATTATTATTATACATATCTGTGTTTTACAGTCCGACATGCAAAATGGCTTCCTCAAAATGACATCATACCCAAGAAATGAGGTGGATAAAATTGCTTTTATTTCATTTTAATTCTGATGCTTCTTATATTACAGGTGACAGAAATTTTAAAACACCTGTGTCCCTGAGGGCACCAGTGGCCCTCCAAGGCTCTCCCTGCCCTGCCCAGGTCCAGGAGCCCATTCAGCCCCAGCCTGAAGGTGCCGCAGCAGGGCCGGTCCCCAGCTCCCCACAGCCCTGCCTGGCCATGGCCCCTCTGAGCCAGGCACAGCTCCCCACAGCCCTGCTATGGCCCCTCTGAGCCAGGCACAGCTCCCCACAGCCCTGCCTGGACACAGCCACACTGAGCCAGGCACAGCTCCCCACAGCCCTGCCATGGTCTCACTGAGCCAGGCACAGCTCCCCACAGCCCTGCCCAGCCCTGCCATGGTCTCACTGAGCCGGGCACAGCTCCCCACAGCCCTGCCTGTCCATGGCCCCTCTGAGCCAGGAACAGCTCCCCACAGCCCTGCCTGTCCATGGCCCCTCTGAGCCAGGAACAGCTCCCCACAGCCCTGCCATGGCCTCACTGAGCCAGGAACAGCTCCCCACAGCCCTGCCCGGACACAGCCTCACTGAGCCAGGCACAGCTCCCCAGAGCCCTGCCTGGCCACAGCCCCACTGAGGCAGGCACAGCTCCCCACAGCCCTGCCTGGACATGGCCTCACTGAGCTGGGCACAGCTCACCACAGCCCTGCCTGGACATGTCCATGGCCACACTGAGGCAGGCACAGCTCCCCACAGCCCTGCCCTGCCGGGCACATGCCTGGCACACATCCCATCCCTTTCCCCGATGGCTGGGGCTACCCCATGGCTGTGCCCCATGGCTGCCCTGCTTTTGGCTGGGAGAAGATGGGCCCTGGCTGTCAGGATATGCCATCTCCCACCATGGGCAAACCCAAGGTGTCCTGACAAAAGCTTAAAGCATTTTTTAAACTGAATTTCTCCTGACAAGTCTTCTATCACTTTATCCTCTAGGACAGACCATGTTCTTTAAAGACTCATTGCACAGGGAGAAGTCTAAAGAAATTTTCAGGTTGCTTTTCACCATACCAGCATCTACAGAGAGGCAAGTATTTTCTAGATGTATACAGCATCTCAGTGACCAATTCCAGTCCTTTTGTATAATTTCAAAGGGAATTAAAATGCTTCTTTCTGTTTTACTGAATTCTTCATACATGTAAGTCACAGCAGTAAGATTCTGCCAGATGATGATTCACTAATTATTCTGCTTTGAAGACTCATTTTAGCATTGGATAATGATTTTCCAGGCAGAAAATCCATCAAATAATCTATTCTGTTTGGTTAATATATTAATATATCACAACTGTTACTTTGAGTGTCATTTTTGAAAAATTATTTCCAAGAGGAGCTGTGGTGGTTAAAAATTACGCTGGAAGGGTGGCACCAAGGTCCTGCTGCACTGAAGGACCACTGCCAGAGCATTGTGTTGCTTTTCCATTTGTCAAGCCCTGCCAGGGATGGATTTACAGATATTTATGCTCAAGGCACAGAAGAAACGCAGAAATGAAAAACAAAGGAGGTGTCGAGGTATTGACAGGGGAAAGTGAGGTCGGCTTTTGTTTTTCCACTGAATCTGCAGACTGCAAAATGAGGAAATCTGAGGTAATATGAGGCAGAAATCTGATAAACGGGTGTAGTCTTCTTCCAGCAGATCAATCTCTTTCAATTTCACTTCCCTTTCCATCAGAGATTTAAAAGCTAAGAAGCATTACTGTGAAACACAAACCCAAGATTAGATAGAGTCAGTTTGGAAAGCATTCTTCCTTTCCAGAGAAAGGGGAACAATGGGAGTGAAGATGCACTGGGATAGATATCTGCCTTTGGGTGGGTAATTTGACTAAAAAAAAAAAGGAGAAAAGCTCATTGCATACCTCCTGTGAAAACAAGTGAGGAGATATTTCTTTCCAAAGAAAAGATGAATAGCATTCTGTTAATAATGAATATATAATTAGTTATTAGTAGAAAACACCAAAGACAAGAACTTTATGGTTCATCTTATCTAGTAGTCATGAGGTAATTCAGTTGATAATACAGTGATAGTTTTTGTTTCTATTATGATCTTAATGAACCTGAATACTTATGACAATACTGCAGTTGTTTTCAAATTTAAGGTTTCATTCTGTTCAAAAAGATAAAACATGCTCACAAAATTATGAGAAATATAGATATTATTAATAGTGCTATAACCTTACATTGGAAATCATCCAAGTTCTTGAAGCTGTATTTAATAATTAGCTACTGTACACTCAGTTACTACTGAAAATTATTGAAGCATTACTTTAATTTTTTATAGTTTATTAAAAATAACACTATTTAATAAAAATCAAATTTTAAAAAAAGAAATAAATCTGGCTTTATACACTTATTAGAAGATAAAAGCAAGGAAATGTGTTGTCATTCAGAAAGGACCAGAAAGCCTTTGTCCTCTTTATCCTCTGCAGAGCAGAAAATAGACAGTAAAAAGCCATTCTTGTGCTGAATCAGGAGAGTAAAGTGTCTCACTAAAGTTTGTCTGCATATTTCCATGTTCTTGCCTGTCTTGGCTTCACCCAAAGGTTCTAGATGACTTGGATTTGCTAGTTTAGTTAGGATCTAATGAAAGATGTTGTTTTTTGCCAATAACAAATTTCAGTTTTAGTACATATATGCTGCAATATCTGCAGTTCAAATCTTGTATAAAACCAGGCCTTCCCCCACCCCCCCCATTGAAACAAGAATACAGAGTAATTAAAAATGTCCCAAACCTGAAATCTTGAAATGTCACCTAAATTATAAGATAGAAATTAGAATAAAAGTGGTATGTGTAATAGTTTCCAGCTGTTAATCATTTGCCATCAGAGTGCTCTGCTAGTTTGATATGCATAGATACTTACAGAATGTGTTTACACAGTCATTGACACTGCCTACCTGCTAGAATAAGAACTTAAAAATCACTCTGAAATGTTAATGGCCATGCTCAGGTTTTTTTGCCGTTTTAGCACATATATTTACCTTTTGCAGAGTGTCTTAACTGTGACATTTATGTTTTGAATGGTACTCACTGAAGGTTTTCAAACACATAACTGTATCTGTTTTATCATTGTTTTATAATTTGCTGCCTAAAACCCATCAGTTCTTCCCAGTGCCATATATTATTTCTACAGAATGCAACCTCATATTAAGATTTTTACACAAAAGCATGTTCAACAGTCCTCTCATTTGACATATACAGCTGCGTGCAAAATTATGGGTATCAATTTAGTAAAAAGAATATAATTTTCATGTGCAATTTGCAAATGACCATAATTCATAATTTCTCACATTGTCATCTTTACAATGTTTGGGTTTGCTGGGGCTCTTTTACATTCACTGTTCTGCTTCTTGTCTGCATAAATTATGTTTGTGTTTGTAAACATATAGTCCTAGATGATTATGACTACTCTGTGTTGGCCTATTGAAACAAGCTTAATCATGAGTACATGCCCAAATATGTGCTCCATTCCATTTCATACATTTCATACATGCACAAAAAATACTGGTGATATATAAATAAAAACAACCTTTACTCTTTGACTTTAATTATTTGCAGAAATATTTTGTCAGAAAACCAAAGAAGTCTTAAGCATCCGCTAGATTCCACCAGACGAGGTTGCTGAGAGCCCCATCCAGCCTTGTCTTGGATACTTCCAGGGATGGGGAGTCCACACCCTCTGTGGACAAGCTGTTCCAGTGCCTCACCACCCTCACAGTAAAGAATTTATTCCTGATATCTAATCAAAACCTGCCCTCCCTCAGCTTAAGGCTATTCCCCCTTCATGGGGGCCCCAATACATCCTGTTCATTCAGAGGTTTTTTCATTTTTAGCAGTGGAAAAAAAAAATGCAGATAAATCAAAACTTCATTTAACGAGCTTTGTGGTGTACATATTTACTTTTGTTGCTCATTTCAATGTGGCCTCTTTTTTTTCCTTAACTTTTCTGTCATGAGATTTTTAAATCTCTTACCACAAAATGTACCTTTAAGACCAGCACTATAAAACCTGAGGATCCTAAAACAGGTGCTCCACAATCGCAGTGCAAGGAAAGTGTAAATATTGCTTTTAAGGACTACATCCATCTGATCATTAAATGTATACCTTAAACAAGCTTCTGAACTGCATGTTGCTGAATATTGGGTATTGACTAAGACCAAATGTTAATGAAATTAACCACTTTGGGATGACCATGGTTTTGAGGCGAGAGATTCCAAGCCTCTCTTAAACACACCACAGAATTAAGATACATACCTTGATTCCTGGAGGAATTGTATCAGTATAGCAGAGAGGATGTAAGTAAGAACAGATGGTGTGACAATGCAGGAAAGAGAAAGAGGATGAGCAGAGCTTTTGCAGGCCCCAGCATAACCATGGCCAAATGATTTCTCATGTAGAGACCTCATGTATTTTTCTTGGTTTTCTTTTGCCCTCACCTGTCACATTTGTCTCTGTTTCTGAACTGATTTGTCGTGTGTTGTTCTTGTGTTTACACATTTTTAGATGAGTATTAGTTCACTTTTTGAAGGAGTAGTGGAAAATCCAGTATGGCTAGGTTTTTTTGTTTATGTTTGGTTTGTCATAATAATATGAGTTTATTTACAGTTATATGGTTGGTTTGTTCACTTTCTTTTACCTGTGCATTTTTTGTGATGTATACCTCTTGCCTTGCTCTGTTGACTCTTACATGGTTTTTCCCTTGGGGTGGACAAAGGGGATTATTCAAAGTGTTTTTCCCATACAGGCTACAGTTTTGGAGGCAGATGGGCTGTCTCTTTGGAAGAAGAGTGGCATAGAAAAACGAGAATCATTTATGCCAGAGTGCAAAACATATGAAGGAAACTACTGGCCTATTCTTACAGAAGTTTGTCTGTTAGGTTTAAAGAAGCTTCTTTTGGCTTGCATCTACCCTTTGTTCTCTGCAGATAGCTTTCTGAGAGTAGGAGGAAATGTACTGATTTAAAATGGAAGGGAAGGGATGATGAAAAAAGTGTATTACAACCAATGTCTTTTTTCTTGAAAGTTTTGGGGTTTGGAGATGAGAAAAAAAATCTTTCTATCCCATCCCACCCTCAGTTCTTTGTTAGGAAAAGGATTGATCAAAAAAATAAAAAAAAATTTTTTTACTTAATTTCCAGCCTCCTCACTTGTATATATTATAAGAAAATAACATTTCCAAGGGGAATGACAGAGAACATTGCAATAAACAGAAATAATGCCTTTTTGTGCTGTGTGAGTAGCAAGCTTATGTACTGCTGTCTGTGAAATCTGTCTTGGATAGCTAATGGCTGGAATAACCAATTTTCTAGGCATGGAGAAATAAACCTTGTTTATGAGGCAGAGTTGATACTGCAGCTGATGGAATGGCTGTAAGCTGGAGTTCTCTGTGCATCTTGAACCAGGCTGTGTTGTTTTCATTGCCCAATGGATCAAAACAATACAGAAAGGCATGGTTCTGACTCCAAACCAGGTGAAATTATTCATTTTCACAGATTATGCAAAATGCTAGTGCTATGCTACCCCTTGGAGTCTCCAAGTACTCAGCCAACTGGATGAGCAGTTTATTTTGATGCTGTGAAAGCTCAGGGCCCAGCCAAAGGTGTTTGTGGCTCTTGGTTGTGCAGAAACTGTGGCATTTATGACAGTTGTGATGGTTACAGTGTGTTATTCTTACTAAAAATTTCATGCACAATTCATAGATGATGTCTCTTGGGGTAAGGAGGTCTCAGCCCACCCATGTTTGAAGACCTTTGAACTGTGAAAAACATAGTCATTCTGAGTTTATCTTCAGTGAGGGTTTATAGCATCTATAAATCTGCAAAATAAGTCACCCCTAAGAGGGTATTAGTTTTTATTACCATTTGATACATTTTTCACCTTACTCGGCAACACTGGTTTTATGAGAAGCAGAAGAATTGTAAGCATGGCACATCCTAGAAAGAGCTTTAGGCACAGAGGGTTATCAGAAGGCTTCTAAATGTTCTTAACATGTATTGGTCCCAGAACTGGCAATTAATATGCTATAAACATACTCATTAATTGGTGGTTCTCTCCCTTGTATCATCAAGTTTCTTACTACAGGCAGAATCTCCCCTCTTTGGTCCAATATTATGCAATTAATCCATTTTTGCTGAGGATGTGCTTTGTGCTGTGTTCATATTCTTCTAGCAGACATAAGATATATTCTTCATATTCTTCATATTCTTCAGAGATTACTTGTCAAATCTGCTATTTACAGTGTTTATTTAATTAAATGAAACATGCTGATTTGCAACATGGGACAGTGGATGCAATTGAAAAAAAAAAAACAGAAAAAACCACAAAACCAAAATTGAAAACTTGACTGTTTATGTCCATATTGTTCAAGGTTGCAATATTCATGCTGTTGCCCTTCTTACTTTCAAAGATATTTGGAAGTATAATGCAGAAAATTTTAAGCTGACCCTCCCTGATAAACTGTGGTGGTTTATGGGCACAAGCACCCACAGCCTGACCAGCATTACAGAACAGTCTCCCCAATGTCACTCTTGCAGCAGTCATCACTCTGCTGGACTTGGCTGTTGCTGAACTTCTGCAATTGCTTTGTCTAGTTCCATTACCAACAACTCAAGTGCCAAAAAGTCAATGAAACCTGCAATGGTTTTTAGTCACTTAGTCAAAATTGTCCGTATTGTTGTGACTGTGCTCAGAGGTGGAGTTCCTAAAAGTAAACTGCCATGTAGGGAGAGCACTATAACAATTTACAAGGTCAACTGCAAGGAGCTAGAATTATTCTATCTGCTTGCAATCCACTTTTCATACATGTAGGCCTCATTTTCCATAGTAATGGGAAAACATGGTGTGGGTCTTTTCATACAGCCTCTTTAAATAGAAAAAGCATTTTTCAGATAATATTCCCTAATCAGAGGGAATAAAAAGAGCACATGAACTGTGAATAATCCCAGCAGAACAGCTCAGAGACTGCGACTGCTGAGGCTGAATTACCTGATTAACACTGACTGATGTGTGTATGGCAATCTCAGCTGAGCTCACCTGATTGTTTCTTTCTTCCTCATTGTCTAATGTGCACTTTCAATCCTAAACTGACTAAGCACACTAGAACATTAAGCAGAATATAATATAAAATGTATTGCAATCCAAAGTGTAAAGTACAGATAAGTTGACTTGTAACACATTTTTAGAAATTAATGTTTTTCTAAAAAGTATCAAAAGCACACTTCTGTTGCACTGGTCTTAGAGGGTGTGTTTTCAGTTCATAAAGAATCTAATTTACTCATAAAAATTATCCTTTATTTTTGTCAAGAAGTCTCCTATACATGCATCTTAATATTATTCCTCTTAAAATTTGTTTTAGAATACTCTGAGAAATCTACAATGATGAATTTAAAGTAAGAAAATTTACCTGGCCTAAGATTATTCTTAGCATAGAATAATTATAAATACTTTTTATTTGAGTTAAGCAGTCATCTTTCCTGCCTTTTTGTAAGTATTTAAAAAGGTTTGTCCTAGTTAAGACACAGCAATATTTAATTTCTCACAAACTCCTTTTAAATTGCAGTGTATTGGCTCTTTGTCTTCTGTTGTATTGCCTGGTATTGCTAACATCATGTTATCTTAAATTTTAGCCTATTTTCTGTCAGATAGAAAGGAGCATATGTTTCTGCTTCATTGTGTGTGTTGCCAGTCCTCTCATATGGTTGTATCTCTAACAGATTTGCCAGTTTTAATCACATTGGAAATTTTCTTACAAACATTTTGCACTGCAACAATAAAAAAAAAAAAATTGAAGAGTAACAATATTTCATGCAAAATCATGTGCAAAGCAACCCTTTCTGAATCAGTTTTCATCTGTGCATAGTTTGCAGTATTTACAGAGTAAATTCTGCACTATTTTCTGTATTTACGCTTTATGCACAATGGTTGTTTTTATCATAAGATCATAAAAACTTCTCTGGGAATAATGACAATATCTTTGTGTTGGCAAGAAATAAAGGTAAGCAGAAGTCTCAGGGTCAGGGAGGGGCTGCTGGAACACAAAATAATTACACAGAAAAAAATTAGAGTAATTATTTTTCTGTTTTATACAAGTTTACAATCCAATGCTTCTTGACAGACAGGGAAGTGTATAGAATTCTGTAATAGGGAGACTCTTGGGAAAAATTAATTAGCACTCATTACCTATACTTAGGAACTGAACCCTGGCCTCTGTCTCCTATTTATCTGAGAGTTGTATCTTTCCCCTAGTCACCCCTAAAGAAGGAATTAGCAGGTCATTCATGTTTCTCCACAATCACCTACTAACACTCATCCATTCATAACTATGCCAGCAGGTAATTCAAACCCATGTCAACCAATGTGCACAATCCCTTTCCAGCTTCCAGCCTCCACCTCCAGTTTGGTTTGCTTTTTTTCCTGGTGCGTTGATTTTGAGTACTAGGAACAGCAAGTAGGATATTTTCACAACTGTGTTTAAAGACCCCAAATCCTTACACTGCATTTTTTTCTGCAGTCCGCAGCCTCCTCAGAATTGGTTTTCCTAAGGAATGGTTATCAATTCTTATAAACTAAACCAGTTTTGAGATATCTTTCAAACTGTGGAAATAGAAAGAAAGGAAAAAATATTCATGTTTCACAAGCTTTGGCTTTGTAGAGCATTGCTTTGACTGAAAGGTATAGATTCAGTTATTGAGATGGACCAAAGAACAAAGTAAATCTGGTAAATGTACCCCTTCTATTGAGAGCTTTTCTCTAGGAAAAAATGTCATACTTTCTTGATATGCAGAAATGCTTTGGGTTGGAAACCCACTGAAGTACATATTTGCATACTGTCATTGCAAAATGCACAGAGATTGCTAGTGACACTTAAAGATGCTATGTTATCATCAGATGATAATCTGATTACCTCATTAAAATAGAGTATCTGAAGTGTTGGAATGGAATATTTTCTCTTTTTAAACCATATGATATGCAGCTTGGAGTTAAATATGCTGCAAAGCAAAGAAGGAAAGCTAAGGTAGACAGACAGTAATAGCTTGTCTTGGGTTTATAGTTCTTGAATTGGAAAGCATTGTTTCTCACAGAAGCTGGGGAACAGCATTATTCCCTGAACCACTGGGCACAAATGAACATGCTTGTAAAAGAACTGTGTTTCAAAGCAATACAGTATATAACAGAATATGCATTCAAATGGAGAGGAACTTCATCTACTACAGTGGAAAGGGAATAATTTAATTTACATGTCTACAAATATAGTCTTTCATCTGTGCATCAGAAGGTAAGTCTGTCTCAGTGAAGGATTTCTATTTCTGTATCTCTACATAATAAAAATTAGAAAGATAAATAAATTCTATTGTATAAATATATATGTATTGTTTTTAAGGCCAGCAATACCTGATCTCTTACAGTGTGCCAGGAAAATTACTTTTTTTACAGTATACTATGCTTATACCCACCTGGGCTGCTTTCCAGAAGTGCCAGCAGTATTGGAATTACACTAGAATGAACAGCTTGAAACTGAACTTGGGTTTGAACTCCAGCATACAGAAATTGCTTTGAAAAAAAAGATAACTATAGGTTACTACAGAGAAGAGCAAAACAAAACTTTGTATTAGTTTCTTTTCCTTGTGTTACTGCTTTGCAGCTTCAACAAAGGTCACTTTTAATTTTCTTTCCTTTGAGAAGTGTATCTTTGGACTTGACCAAAATTATAGCTTCTTCACAGCAATACAAATAAGAGAACAAACCCCAGACCTGAGGTTTAGTCAGTGGAAGGAAATTGAGTGCAAAATGGCATGTTTTGCATATAGCCCATCTGCAGTGTTTGGGTTAGAACCAACTCACTGGAGCCCATAAAGCATCAACATTCAAATGCAATATCATGAGTGCAGTATCTTACTTTATACATCTTCAGATTACCTTGGTGTTTGCTTTGGTGATCAGGTATTTAAAGAACAATTCAACTCCAAGATCATTAATTAGTCTTCAGATATTATTAATGATTTGTCTTTAATACATAGACTTATTCCTGTAACTCCTTGGCCAAGATTTACGATTTATTACAATGAAAAGATGTTCAGATCTCAGAATAGTTTTTAACTCAATGTGTTCAGAATGAGGATAACCACATATAATCTCGAGTGATACGTATATTAATTGTAAACAAGACCCTATGAAAAATAATTATATTTTAATTCAATTTTCACTAATTTCTTTGGATTTATACGTGTATAAATGAGAACAACATTAAAGTCTGAAGATGACCATGTCCTCTGCTTCAGTGGAATCACATCTGAAATCAGGTCAATCCTATCAAAGTTACACTTCTTGATGTGCTGCATAATTCCACTCCTTCAGCCTTTCTGTGCACCAAAACAATCCCTGCAGACTTCTCTTTCATGGGGCAGGTTTTTAATGGGGTTTGTGGAAGAAAAGGATTAAATGAAACATTTACTTATTCTAGTCAGCACAGATAGTATCACGAAGCTGGTACCTCTGTACACATAACAATGGATTAAAAAAAATCCACTTCAGAAGCAGATTCATCTTCATGTGCAAACTAACTCAGTATCTCTGAAAGCAGACGCATGCAACTTACCACAGTATGATGATGTAAGAAATCTGTCAAAGTATCATAGAGAAAATGATCAGGACAATATTTTATTCTCTTTTTTCCTCTAAAGGAGGCAAAGGGAAAATGCTGCCACCCCAGAGTATTTCTTACAGAGTAACCAAGGAAAAACTGTAAGAACCACATTTATGTATTCTAGCACTCAGATTTCTTCCTCTTGGTTCAAATGAAACCTTCATTGAAGGTTTCTGCTCAAGGCTGGCTGGAGGGCATACGCATTTAAGCTGAAGCACACTTGTTTTAAAATTACTGCAGGGAGAGGAAATCACTTCTGAGCTCTGAATGATACAAGGTACTTGCACACAGGCTTGTATCTCAAGGTCATTCGTCTCCATTTAAGCACGCAAACTGAATGATCATGAACAAAAGATTTGTTTTTTCTCTTTTCTGCTTGGTGAATGCCAGTGGCATTCTTCTGGCTGACGGAAAAAAATCGGAGTGATTTTACAACTGGAAGAGTATTTGTGTCAAAACTGGCTCCTTGGCATGTCATTTAAAAACAAAGGACAGTTTTTAACATATTAGTTAAATGGCTTTTTAAAGTTTCTAGTTGTTAATATTGTCTGTCAAAAGGGATGGACAAAATAACCTTGATTTCAATTTGATTTGCTTTAGTTCTTACATCACTTGTGGTCATTAAATAGTTGTTTTATCTATGTTTCATTCAAGACAATGAAATTGCACATTTTACACATTGACGGCGTTAGAATTTGGCAGGAAACTGGAGCGTAGTATCCATTTGTTGTAGTATAAATAGTTTGATAAATGACTGGCGCTGTATTTTTTTCCTGAGCCATTCTTAGCCTGTGTTTGTCTTACATTTCTGCTTTTTGGTTTCTTCTCTCAGTATGCCACAGCTGCAAAGATATTGCACATTTTTAAGCTGTGTTTAGCTTCCCTAACAGACACATGCAGATGCCCAGAACATTAGACATAATGACTGCATCTGTTAATGTTTCTGTGTACAGAAAAAAGTACATATCTATCAATTACCATATATTTTCTGGGTTATACCAAATTGCAGTACGTACAATGCTTCATTTGCCTTGCTACTATGTAGCGAATATTTGCTTTATAAGCAAATAAAATTTTAAATTTGAAAAAAATTAAAAGGGAGACACCAGAAGTGAAGCAAAGTTTCTCAACCACTACTGTTCCATATAAATTTAATAAAATAATATAAATTTATTAAAATAAAATAATATTAATATACAATAGAATGGAGCTGCTTCATTTTCAAAGTTGAAGATGATTGGTTTTTGTCATTGACAACAATGGAATAAAGATGTTACCTGAATTGGAAGAATTACTTTTGGTTAAAGGTAATTTTTAGATTTACATGCTCATTCTTAAAAAAAACTTTTTACATTTGAAAAGACAGTAATTTGCCATCATTAATGAAAATTTATCTCTGTATTAACATATGTACTTGATATTTTTAATTTTTCCTTCTAAATATGTGAAAAAAGTTGAATAATGAAGTATCTATATTTTCATAAATTTTATGCAAGAGGGATATTATAGAACAACAGAATAGTTACAGCAGATACTATAGAACCATAGAACTTGGGTTGGAAGGGATTTTAAAGATTATCTAGTTCTAACTTGCCTGCCATGGCAAGTTAGACTAAACCAGGTTGCTCAAAGCCCTATCCACCTGGTCTTGAACATTTAATGTATAAATATCCAAATTTATAAATGCACAAGTAACAAATTTCAGATATTACTTTTATTGTAAAAAAATATTTAAAGGGAACTATTTCACACACAAATGACAGCAGGGCTTTTTAGTGGTGGAATAGTCTCATTATCACCAGAACCTGTGTACTAAACTCTTACTCTTGAAACTTGCCCTCAAAAAATAGTGTCAATAAGTGTAAGTTTAGTGTAATTGTGCAACCTGTATCTTTGCATAAAGCTTTCATAGTAGTGATTATTCTGCTGGCATAGTCTAATATTAGTTATGTTCCACATCAGAGACTGACAAATGATTTCTAAAATCTTATTTTGCTTAAAATGAATATACCATTTAATGCTCATGATAACTTTTAGGATAAAGTATTGATAAAGTCATCTGTCTTTATCTGAGCAGCTCTTTTTGATCTGCATTCCCTATAAAAATTGTTGTATCTCTGAAAGGATTGCAATGCTATGCTGTGGTAATCATTAACATTTTCTTAGATACTTTTTAGATTGTATTGCTTTGAAGGTTTGTTACACTTGTGCATTTTTTTTTTCAGCATGAGACACCTTTACTTCCATAGTTACAAAGCCTGGATGGAGGGAGGGAGGGCACACTCAGACGAATCCCAAACGTCCAGATGAGAAGGAGCCTTGGCAAGCAGAGAGTGCTTAAAACTATTCAATTGCCAGGAAAACAGCTTAGAAAAGCAGGAAAATTAAATGGTCTTCGAGTAGGCTATAATAATAATAATAATAATAATAATAATAATAATAATAATAATAATAATAATAATAATAATAATAATATACTTTGTAATGAATTAATCATTACAGTAGATGTTGTTGTGGTAGCTGAATGTTTAAATGACAGAAAATGGCAGAGAAGTAATTGCTTAATGAATCATACTGAAGATAAAATAATTGTTTTGGAAAGGCATTTGTATTTACTTAAGTATTTAATAGAATTATTCCTCAATTTCAAGAAACATGTATTTATTAAAAAAAAATCAAAAAAGGAAACTACATATGGTTTTTTTCCCTGTAAATAATGGACAATAGGGGATGGAGAAAAAAAGGAGGAAAATGAGCAGTCTTCAGTATATTCAAAAGACAGTTATTAATTTATTGTATATTCAGATATAATTTTCATTGAGAGCAGTAATTCATGAATAACAATGGTTATGTTCTTTCAAAATTGAGATTCAGGTCAAAGTTAGGGATGTATGGATGCCTTTTCAAACCATAGAACATTTTCACTTCAATCTTAAGTGCATATATCCAGAATTGATTACTGTAATTTTGAGCTATTGCAGAATTCTTATATAATTTAGCCTACACAGATAATTTGAATGCATTTAACTGTTTTAAGTCAATATTCCAAATGTATAGGAAAAAAATAAAGAACCTGATTCACAGTTGTGGAATATAATAATTTTCAAATTGTGCAGTCAATCAAAAAGACATAATGCTTTATCTAGATACAGAATTAATTCTATTTTCTCCACATTTCCACCAGACTTGTCAAGTGTAAAACATAAAATTCAAAAGTACTGGTCTTTGGAGATGGTCTTTGAAGAATTTGACTCAGATCATACCTGAATCAAAAGGGTTCCAATACCTAAAATTATCTAGGTTCACTGGTATCAACCAGGTAAGTATACAAAATGAGAACAAGTTACAAAATTTTATTTCATTTCATGACTCCTACTGCTACAAAGTGCAATGTGCAGGGTCCAATATAGCAACATAAGCTAAATAGGTACAGTCTACAAAACATGAACTTGGGAAACATAAATTTTAAACAGGAATAAATATAAAAAAATCTTAATAAACAATTAAATACACTCTGGAAAATAGTAGTAGAAGTAGTCAGAAAAGGGTCATGTGGTTCATATAAAGATTCACAAAGCTTTAGAGTCTTCTAGAGATTGGGAAATACAACTACCCAAGATGAACTCAATGAGGTATGATTTTTTTTCTTTAAATTCTTCCATTGTGTTTCAATTATTTTTGCACCCCTCAAAGCTAACAGTCAATTTTCTCTTGGATTTGCACAAGAAGTTTACATGAACATGCTTCCTGATGAAAAGTCTCACTGCAGCCTTCACAAAAGTAGGGAAAACAAACTCTAATAAAGAAAGGGCATTCTAAGAATTTGCCTGGCTTCATTGTTAATTGTGCTTTCTTAAAAACTTACTGGAAATAGCCCAGGTAATGCAGAAAGAGGTAAAGGAAACCTTATAAAGAACATGTCAAAGAACTGGGTAACAAATTGGCTGAATTTTCAGAATATGGTGGAAAAAAATATACTTTTTATAATCCCCTGACAGACTGCCAAAGATCAGACAGTCTTGTGTCTAATTATTCTAAAATAAATTAATAAATGTTCATTCTTTGTCCTTGATCCAAGATTATGGAACATCATCTTTTTGAATACTTATTTCTGTTTGTCCAAATGAACTTTTCCCAAAGCAAATTATTATGCAGATTTTTTTTTACTAATATTTTCACTGTCCCTGTGAAAGCTTGAAAACTTTTCTAAAGCTTGAAGCTTGATTTTGCACTCTCAATAGCATGACTATTGCTAATGTCTCTTACTCACCCCAGGGAGTGGTTACAAATGAAATAAGAACCACCTAAGGCTTCCACCGCCTTCTAAACAGGTGGTCAGGATGGGAATACCATTAGTGGTTGCACATTTATTGGTGAGCTGCATGAAATAGGTTCTGCTAAATCTCCTGGTCTGATAGTTACACTGTCATGGATCACTGAGCACTAGAAATGTGTACTTCAGGGGGTAAATTACAGTATCAGCTTTTCTGGTAGATACAGCACACAACCCCAAAGGAGATTAAATGGCTGCAGTGTTTGTGAAATTGTTACAAATATATCTACAATATTTTCCCATAGCAGCTGATATAAAAGTAAGAAATAAATTTAGTCCCAAAATATTGGCTGCTACAAATGGGCTGAATACCATGATCGAAATCTAGTTAGTAAGATGAAGTTTTCATCTTCTCTTCATAGAGAAGATGAAAAAAATAGTGATGTGAATGTAAAAACAATTTATTGTACATCACTTGAGAAAGAAGAAGTCAGTTGTTTTTCCAAAATATGGGATTATAGTGTAGCTGGATTGACATGAAATCAAATGACAATAGCCTAATGTAAGCTAGCTCTAATATTCTATTTGCTGATACTGCAGTTAATGCCGTGGACTTATTTGGCAGTAACACCTAAAGCAAGCCTTTTCCATTGATGTCCAGTGGAGCTATTTGCTGGATGATATTCATCTATTTGATTTTTGCCCTTGAAATCTGAATCTCTACTGACTAGTCATGATTTAAGATTAATTTTTTTAATAGTAAGAAAGCCAGGGAGGTAGATGAGGCCAAGCTGGAATGCAGCCCTAAGAGACCCATCCAACTTGTGAAACTTAAACACTGAAGTGCCTTTTTCCAGCAAAAGATTCCTGTTTACCTTGTTTTTTTTTCTCTGTAAACTGATCTCCTCTAACTTTTAGGAAAAAAAAAAATATATAGATATATATAGCATTTTGCAGGTGAAACTGCCATTGAATGAAAAAATACTGTAGAGCAAAAATGCAATCATCTGGAAGGTAGTTCTTTATCAGAAGGCTGGTAATGTGACTTCCTGAGATCTGAATATTTTCTGAACTGATAAATCGCACCAGGTAGCATTTCTTTCACAGTTTTATAACTATACATCATTAATTTTAAAAAAATGCTATTTTTAGAAGAAATACTTGGGAATTCCCTAAATCACAGGCATCGGATTTTAAAACAATGCATGTGTAGGTGCCTAATTCTTGAATTCTACCAGCCTCAAGATTAGAAGAATCTCCTTGCTAGATACAGGCCTTGCTTTTTCTAGTTCAATTTTTTAGTAGAATCTTGTCAGTGCTTAAGTGGAATCTGTGCAGGAGGCAATCTCATTAATTTCTAGTGTAGAGTGGTAAGAAACACATTCACAAGCCTCTGATGTGTATGAGGTTATCATTAATCTTTGTACAATCAACTTAGGCAAAAATAATGCCTTCACTTTGTGTACCACTTCCGTTTGAAATGGAAAATATTCCAAGGTGAAAAAAAAGTGTAAATTCTGAAACATTGTGGAAGTATATATATGATTTTTATAAGCAATTAACTGTGAAATATTTTGCTTGAGTTTTGCTCAACATCATGTGATCCTGCCATACAGGTTTTCTTACTATCATTCATTTTTATAGACAAAATATTACTAAATGTCATTAAATATTACAAAAAGTGTACTCAGAGAAAAAAATTAAATTACAAATTGAGTGAAATCCTGTAAGTTTAAAAATACAAAAATATTTTATTAAAATTTTAAGGAATTTTCAATTAGAATGTTCTAGAATACTATGTGAAACAAGATTGGTAATGCAGGAATATAAATGTCTTAGCAGGTATTTCTCTGTATATCATTAAAAGAAACACTCATGTAGAAATGGAATTTAAGTAATTGATTTTAGTTTATTTTTATGGTGTTTGGTACTATCTTTCATTATACTTTTATAAGTATCTGATAGAGGCTTCATTATTAGAACATCTGAAAATATTTTTATCTTCATGAGAATATGAAATATTGAATATGAAATAATTATCTATTTTAATATATGGGCAGAAGAGGAACTAATGGGTTCACTCAATATTAATCTCAGAATTGAAACCTTCAAACTGGTAAAAATTACTGTAGATCAAATTAAGTCAGTGTAATATTTTCTCAGAAATGCAAATTACTGCAAGTGTTACAGTTATGCTGTTTAGCTAGTGCTCTTAATGCTCCTGTTTACATTCCTGCATGAAAATGATGGAATGACTAGCCTTGGAAACCATCTCCAAGCAAATGGAAGGCATGAAGGCAGCAAGGAATAGTTAACATGGGTGAGCAAATGGGAAGCCATGCATGATCAGTCAGTTTGTCTACGAAGAAATGTCTGTCTTGCTGGACGAGGGAAAAGCAGAAGATATTGTCTACCTACACTTCAGTGAGGCTTTCAGCGCTGTGGTCCATTTGTTCTTTAGGAAGAATCTGATGAGATATGGACTGAATGAGCAGACAGTGGGGTGGACAGAAACCTGACTGACTGGGTGGAAACAGAGCAGGGTGACTGGCAGTGCAAAATGTTATTGGTACCTGAACTGGCATTGTACACCAGGGGTCAATACTGGGTCCAATGATCTAAGCTGTGGGGCAGAGTTGTGCCCTCAGCAAGTCTGCAGATGACTAAAATAGGAGTGTCTGATATGCCACATCCTTGTACAGCTGTCCAGAAGAAACTCAGCAAGCTGGGGAAAGGACCTGACAGAAATTCATGGTGTTCAACAGGGAGTGCTGTGTCCTACATTTGGAAAAGAAAAACTCCAGGCACAAGAACAGGAAAGGCAAACAGATGGAAAGCAGATTTGTAGAAAAGAATCTGAGGGTCCTCATGGACACCACTTGAATATGAGACAATAATAAAGGCCAGTGGTATCCTGGGCTGCATTAGGAGATATGTTACCATCAGAGCAAGGTTCTTCCCTTCCACCCAGCAGGTGAGGCCAGTACCAAGTACTTGTGTCGAGCTCTCAGCTTCACAGCACAAGAGGCATAGGGAGCTACTGGAGGAACTCCAGCAAAGGGCCAGGTAAAGGGATGAAGGGCACCTCTCCTATGAGAAGAGATCTGTGACTGCTTAGCTTGGAGAAAAGAAGACTCACAGGCATGTGTGTACATGTACCTAAAGGGGGGGTTGAAAGAACACGGAGCCAGGCTCTTAATGGTGCCCAGAGACAGGCATCAGGCTCTGGCTGGCCTTGCAGGCTGTTTAGACCAAATGAGCCACAGAAGGCCCTTCCAACCTCAAACATGCTCTAATTCTGTGAAGGAATCTAGGCTATTTTAGGAGGTTGACAGATTATATGAAACCTACTGGAGGCATGTGCTCTTCTGGAATGGAAAACCAGATACCACACAATGCTTGAAGTTTTTCTCCAGTGTATTTGACTGAAAAGATTATAAAATATGTCACAGAAAATTCATCAGAAATATTTAATTTCCTTCTGAAATAACAATAAAACCAGGCAAAACAGTCTTATTTTTCTCTGTATCAATTATTAATTAATTGTTTTAGCAATTAATAAATATTTATCAATTATGGGAAAAATTGTACTGTTATTACTGACCCATAAGTTTCAGTAGGCATGAAAGAATATATTGATAGTTCAGATCAAAAATATGACAGACAATATTTATTTCCATATGATGTACTGCATTACAGTCTGTGAAACTAGCAAAAATCAACTACAGTATGTTTAGCAAAATACAGTTTAGCGATAAGCACTACTTTCCTTAACAAAATTACAAGGCATATTATGCATAGGTGGACTGGATATAATATTGAAATATAATAAAATATGTGGTAACCAGAAACATCAAACTGATTTAAACCTATACATTTTTAAAGTTTTTTACCAGGCTTTTATCTAGATTAGGAAAAATAATATGTTATGCAACATTTGAAAATTGCATACATAATTTGGATATTATGTATGCAACATAATTTGGATATTCCATCTACTTGTAATATAGATTAAAAATGACAAAGAGATTCCAAACTCATCTGAACAATTGAAAATAAATGGGTTAAAAAAGCTGCTTAGTTTTAATGAAAAAAAATTACCATGTCAGTTGATTGCTGTCCTTGTTAAAGAAAATGAAGACAGAATCTGATGAAGAGGAGAAACCAAGTGTGACTGTGTGCATCACAGTGTAACTATATATGGAGATCACAAAATAAGAAAATCATCATAGCTTTGAAATTGTCTTTACATGCAGGTGCTTTGGATATCATCACTTAGCTTCTTAGTCATTTGTTGGAAGTGATTTATCTCTCAATAGGCATAAAGCCAGTATTTTTCTTTGCAAAATGAAGGCTAAAATGATTAATGAAAAATCTTGGTACAGCCATGCCACTGTGTAGAGGCTGATCCATTGTGTACATCAGATAACAGATTTCATAGAATCATAGAATAGTTCGGATTGTAAGGGACCTTTAAAGGTCATCCAGTCTTACCCACAGTTTGTGTCTCTTTAATAATCTATGCAAAGGGAAATCATAATTGTAAAAATAACATGTACAGGAATTTAAATTGTTACATTCAACTATTTTCAATAACTAATTGCTTTCCATAATTTTAATAATTTAGTAATTTCTTTTTTTTGGTCAAAAACCTGACATAAGACATTTGCCTAGGGATCTGGAAGCTGTGTCTCTCTATTAGTAATTGATTGAAGAGTAGGTGATACTCGGTGAAATAAGAAGTCCATAGGGATTTTCATCTGAAGTGCAAAGCATTTTATGCAAGCTTAGAAGGGTGTGGTGGTGTATTCTTCCCCTGCTTCCTTGGGACCTTCTATGATCCCAGGAATTACCATCAGGCCTTGGCATTTGCATAATGATTTGGGCAGTAAAGTGTCCCTTGAGAGGTTAGAGCTTCCACTCTCAAAAATAGTCTTAGAAGCTGGGACTAGCTTGCACAATCACTGACATAACTGACATGCTTTCTGTAGATTTTTCTATTTTTCTTTTTTTTTCAATACTTTTTAAAGAGTCCTTCTCTTGTGTACTACCTGAAATGATCTGAATAAAGCGCACAAAGGGTACTGGGAGCAGAATGTGGGATTCACTATAAGCATTGAGCTTAAACTAGCACTTCCTCTCTTCCCTTGCAGAACAAGAGGGTCATATCCACAGCTTGTTGGATAAAATCTCTTCTGGGAGTTGGAAGTCAGTTCAAAACCCAGAAATGTGAGGGGTGAAAGATTCAATGTCACTCTTTTAAAGTAATTTCTCTGTGTTTTTATACATTAGTATACAGCAAACTACCATGATAATACTAAAAGGAAAGGGAAAAGTGATCTGTTTTTCATTTCTGAAAGGGCTAATTCAAGTCCCAGAGACAGGATTCTGGGCTGAGGATCAATCACATCAGTTCTGCTTCTTACTGCTTTTTTTAATTTTTAAAACTATTATTAATCCTCCATTTATTTTTGGCATTGTAAGACTTCAGTGGCAGTGTCAATATACTACATTTAATATCTCACTTTGAAAATTAACTAAGGTTTTCATTGATATTAAAATTAGATTAAGAATACCACAAAAAAACACACAAAAATTATTCAGGTTGGAGGTAGTATAAAGAATCTGGGATCAGATTTCAATCCAATTTTATTTTCTTTCTAGACACATAAATGGAACTAAACTTACACTTTAATATAGTAACCGTCACTAATCTCAAATCATAAATAGTGATAGAACACTGCAGTTACATAAAATTTATAAAAAAAACAGTGATAGAGGCTAATGCTGCTGTATACTTTGAAAAAACCCATACATGCCATTCTGCTGTTCCAAAGCACAAGATTATTTAAAAAGAAACCCCAACCCTACATCCCAGAAAATAAAAATAATTTAAAAAAATCAAAAGCCAAAACATCCCAAAAAACTACTGGAGAAAATTGAACATATTATCTATGAAAAAGCAAATTGCTACAGCTGAAATATGTAGTTGAAATAGGGCAAGAAAAATGTAGACACAAGGAGAGACATGAAAGTAATGAAATTAGTTGGAAAAGTTTGCTTTTTCTATGTGTGATTTGTGAAAGAATAGCCCTAATGATTTTGATCACTCAAGGCTGAAGTTTCTGGCAGAGGCATCATAAGAATTTTGATAACCTAAATTTCTTATTTCTTCAGTGGCAAGAATCAGTGTATTGTCACTTTTTTGTCCCATCATTTCCTTGAGTTCATAGCATGACTCACATACCCATTAGCACAGCGACTGCATTTTTGAGAAGAGGAAAAGAAGTAAAATGTTTCTGCATACATGTAATTCTGTTAGCAGGTGGTACAATTCTTCACTATTTCTCATGTCATGTATGTTTAATATTACAGTGTACTTTGCTTTCGTTCTATAAATCTGAGAGCTTTTGCCACCTAATCACATTTATGCCAAGACTAGGGAAAATATTCCCAATTTTACTGCTCAATTTTACAGATTGATGGCATTGCAGATACTGACAACTTACATAATTACTAATTAGTGCTTTCCAGCAGTTTCCTCTACTAAGTGGAAAAATGTAGATGTAGGGTTCATCAGGGCTTCTGTGAAATGCACATACACTCAGGTGGAGAGTGGAGCTGTAGTATGGATTTATTGGATGATAATGATGACTAAAGTAGGATTTTGCTATACAACCATGAGCACAGAGGAGATGGAACAGACTGCAGTGGTCAAAGATGACCATGCACAATATTATGTTCTATTCAGTGTGAAAACTGGTTTAACTTAGGGCACACCAATGACTGTACAATTCTGTACGGTAATGGCTGTAATGAACAATTCTTTAGAACAGTGTCAGTGGCCAATGCTGGAAGCAGAGCTTGGTGGGATCACAATGTGGTTCCAGAGCTGCAAAAAGACTGAAAAGGAGATTAAGACAACCCTTAGTTGGTAAATATTTTTCTGTGAAGCAAAACTATAAAATCTAGGACTGGTTTACATAGAAAATTCATACATATTTAAATGCATCATTGCTTTAAGAGTTATAAATGCAGTTCAAATTTATTTCTTAAGCATTCAGAGTGAGTCAATTGCACTGGTTAGATAGAAACAAAAACTTGGGCATGACATTTCACATTGAGGATTAAAGGACATGTCTTTTGCTTAAGAAAAGTTTTGAGGCAGACTGGGTGCAGGTATGTCTGAGAGATAGTGCTGATCTTACCTGAGATGATATTCTGCTGTTTTATATTAATGCCTTTAATGATAATATCCTATCATATTGAGGTTGCAGTTCAGTATATCTGCACAGTATGGGCCTATTGTGATTTCTTCAAGGCTTTTGTGTTTGTTTGTCACAAACAGATCTGGAGGGAAGCTCAAGAAGAGGAGTATTTACCAAGGCTTTTTTTTGGCCCTGAGGAGTTTTGCCTGCTGAGTTTGGCCCTCAGGAGTTTCATCCTGCTGCCTTTTCTTTCTTCTTGTGCCTGAATGACCAAGAGCTCCTTCTGCACTTGGAGGGACAAACAAGGTGGCAGGGACAGAGACAGGGAAAGTAGTGCTTCTATTTTAGAGATGGGCTGGAAGATAGGAAGTGTAGAGAAATATGTCAGAGAGGACAGATGAAGAGGAAAGGAGGAAAGTTGGGAAGAATTGCTAAAACTAGGATCTGCATCTTTTCTACACCTACTCTTCTGCCTGGATGTCTTCTGTCTGCTGAAGAGAAATGTTCTTTTTCTTAGGCAGTGACAATTTCATTCTGTATATTTATGCATACTGAACTGAGAAAAAATAGAAGAGGTGGGTGAGATCACCCCCAAGTCTCAAACTAGAGATTAATATGCCTCAACTTTATATTGTTGTAATGGCCTGACCTTGGCTGTCTGCCCGGTGCCCACCCAGCTGTTTGCTCACTCCTCCTCAGCAGGGCAGGGAGAGAAAATACAATGAAAAAGCTTGTGAAACAAGATAACAACAGGGAGATCACTCACCAATTATCATCACAGGAAAAACACTAGACTTGGGGAAGACTAATTTATTTTACTGACAATAAAAAATAGAGTAGGGTAGTAAGGAACAAAAACAGTCCCCTCTCAGCTTCCTGGGCTCTAATTCCTTCATTCCCAACTCTTCTACCTCTTACCCTCAAAGCAGTGCCTAGGGAATGGGGAATAAGTATTGTGGTCAGCTCAGAACACTTTGCCACTGCATCTCCTTCCCCTGCTCTAGCATGGGGTTCCTCCCATGGGGTAGAGTTCTTTGGGAATAGACTGCTGCAGCATGTGAGCTTCCCCTTGGGCAGCAGCTCCTGCCAGGAACCTGCTCCAGCGTGGGCTCCTCTCCATGGGCTGCATCTTCCTTCATGGCACATCCAGCTGCTCAGCCATGTGGTTCTCTGGGGGCTATAGGGTGGGTGTCTGCTCCATCATGGTCCTCCATGAACTCCAAGGTGAAGGATTTTATTCACAATCCTGTCCTGGGTTGCAGGGCAATCTCTGTCTGCTCCAGCACCTGAAGCACCTACTCCCACTCCTTCACAGACCTGGCTTTCTGAAGAGTTATTTTTTCACTTTTTTGCCTTCTTCTCCCTCACAGCAGCTGTGTGGCATTTTTATTGGCATTTTTATCCTTTCTGAACCTGTTATCACAGAGGTCTCACCAACATTACTGATGGGCTCAGCTTTGACCAGGGGTGAGTCCATTTAGGAATGTTTACATCCAGCACAGGGGAATCTCCTTGTCTCTACTTACAGGGGCCACCCCTGCAGCTCCACCCCTACCAAAACCTTGCAATGTAAACCCAATAAAATTTACCATCAATTCACTGCCTAAGCTGAGTAATTTTTCATTTCCAAGGAAAAGGTAAATTACTTTTTTTTCAGTTTATGTAATAAACTGAAACAAAAATATATAAAGCAAGATTTCCTGTCCAATGAAAGAAAGGTTGCTTTCAGAAATTAATTGTTTTTACCACTTCCAAATGTAACTCCTGCAACCATCTTCTAGGGTAGTTTGTTTATGTAATTTCTGTCAAGTAGTATTACAAGTCTCTAGTGCCAAAGTTTCAACACTTCCTTTCATGTCCACTCTACAGAAAATGTCAAAGTCAGAAAGCTTTTTAAGATAAAAAGTCTTTATGAGCCAAAAACAAATAAACCATAATAAAATGACTGCATATCTAATTTTATGCCATTTGACTTACATATGACACACTTGTCATAAAGTTTTTTTTAATTTTCAGATTTTTAATATACATGCTTGTCACATGCAGTTTAGTCATTTTGTCCAGGTAGGGTGAAAAATTTCTTAAGGTTCCTCTAATTGCCAACTCTTGTTTATATGTTCTAATTATGGATAATACTTGTATTATAAACCACACACACACACAGAGCAACCTGTGGTACAGACTCTAAGGTGGGAGGGTTTAGGGCACTATGGAAGACAATATATGGTCAATTTTAGTATCAAATGCTGAAAATTTCTTTCATTATCAGAGAAGACTTCTAACTGTTGTACACTCACAGAGTGTCGCTAAGGTAAATGATAATGGGATGGTGCTACATTCTTTTTAATCATATAGAATTCAAAGAAAGTTGATAATTAGAGGACTGTAAAAGTCGTTTTATATCTGGGGGTTCACTACTCGCAATTCTTGCTGAGTAAAGAAAAGCACAGACTTTTAGACAACTGCAGGTGTGCAAAGCTTTAGTGGAAGTCTGGATAAAATCCCTCCACTGAAAAGTTTTACACGATAGTGGTAATCAGTTTGCAGGATTCAGTTTATAGATCATCTTTGTGACAGTCCAGGTCACTTGTTTCATATGCTGTTTTGGTCTTCCTAAATGTAAAACGGTGTTCCTGCCTATGCTTGGTGGGCTCTGTTGATGTGCTCTGTCATTCTCCTTGGTGATGTGCTCCCCATTCTCCAGGCTGACCCTGCAGCAGCTGGAGCTGGGGATGTTGCAGAGGCCATAGGAAAAGGAAGCAGAGAGGAAGGCTGACCAGCAGTGGTTTCCTATTAATATAAAGGTTTAGGGGAGGGACCTTCTTTACTACTGTTTCTTCATAGAAAATCCCTAAAGAACGACTGGAGAAGATGAGCAGAGCAGGATCATTGTAATGACAAGGATTTGAATGGAGACACCATGACAAAGACAGTGGAGCAAGAGGGGTAATTAAGGAGCTAGTTTGTGATAGTGTTCAGAAGACCATTGGACCCTGACTAGTATCTTGGGGAAGGTAATTCAAAAAGCACTTGCTAATTTAGATTTCTCTGGACTTCCTGGTATTTTGCCTGACTCCCCAAGCCCCTTTATACACTACTGGAAAAATAGTTAATCCTGGGTGCCCCATTGTTGTAATTTCTTAACCCAGCTCTTTGGCTGATAGGAAAATCATGCAAAATGTTTTGCCCAGCTTTAGCCTTTGTTTCCGTTGTTATATTTTGCTTTCTCCTGCTGAAAGTAACAAAAATAATGTTTTGGGGTTTTTTCTGACATGGATACACCTTCCCCAGGTATGCCTCTCTGGCTCATGCCAAGAGAATAAAATCAAAGGGCTGTGTGATGGCAACTCTGCTTGGCCACAAATATCATGAAGTGGACCAGGGCCAAAAGGAAAATAAGATACTTTATTGCTGGTCCTGGAAATATCAAGTTCCCTACTTAGCTGTTTCACCTTCATTTTATTCTTCCATAGCCTTTTCACTTTCAAGCTCTCAGTTTAAATTGTCTGTACTTGAATGATTGCCTCTTGGAACATAATACCATTGTTAAGTCTTACAAGTAAAGAATTGCAATTTTAGTTGGTCGCAAAGGGCTTTTCTGAGCAGTGCAACTCAGTGCTGAAATGCCTCTCCTTGAGGGCTTTTTCTGAAAGTCCTTTCTAAGCAGAACTTTGCTCATAAACCCTGTAATTCCAGTCTATGGAAATTGTGTTTCATAATTCCTAACAGGATTTTTCAGAGAATGTATTTGTATTGATTAAAAACTTGGACAGATCAAATATATTAAATGGGAAGGTTGCATTTTCAGATTAAAGTACTTGATTGTAAAAATATGTTAAAAGTGAAATAGTGAAATGATGTCCCTACTGCAGTGTCCCAGAACCCTTCCCTGGAATGTGAAGGGACGATAAACCACAGATCATGATTTTCTCTCAGAAACTAAAAACATCAAATGCTCAGGGAAAAATTAATACTAAAACCTGATCAGAATTCAATAAGGTGATTACTAAAGAGGATGATTTTTACTTTCTGACTACAGACTTTTTACAAAAAAAAAAAATTGAAAAAGAAGATTAATATACTAAATAATTAATTTAGACTTAGTAATTATCTAGAACTTTATCTTGTATATGTACATTTTTGTTTGTCTATCATGGAATCACAGAATAACACAATCAGCTGACTCGGAAAGAGCCAAAAAAAAAGAGCCCAAAATTATAATTGAGTCCAGCTTCTGGCCCTGCACAGGACCACTCCCAAAGTCACACCATTTGCCCAAGAATATTGTCCAAATGCTTCTTGAACTTTGCCAGGCTTGGTGCTGTGACCACTTCTCTGAGGAGCCTGTTCCAGTGCCCAGCCACCCTCTGGGTGAAGAACCTTTTTCTAATGTCCAACCTAAACATGCCCTGTTACAAGTTCAGGACATTCTGTCAGGTCCTGTCACCGGTCCCCAGAGAGAAGAGATCAGTGCCTGCCCCTCCCCTTACCCTCACAAGGAAGCTCTAACTGCAGTGAGGCCTCCCCCCCTCTCCAGGCTGAACAGACCAAGTGCCCTCAGCACCTCCTCATAGGGCTTCTCCTCAAGGCCCTTCGGCATCTCTGTTGCCCTTCTTTAGACACTCTTTAACAGTTCAATGTCTTTCTCATACTGTGGCACCAAAAACTGCCCCCAGCACTGGAGGTGAGACCACCCCAGTGCAGAGCAGAGCAGGACAATCCCCTCCCTTGCCCAGCTGGCCATGCTGTGCCTGATGCCCCCAGGACAGGGTTGGCCCTCCTGGCTGCCAGGGCACTGCTGGCTCATGGTCAATTTACCATTGACCAGGACCCCCAGGTCCATTTCTGCATCAGCTTTTCAGCAAACTATGTCAGACAGAAAGTTCAGATTTCAAGCATTTCAGTACCAATGTATAAACCCAGGATTCAGGTGTAATCATGATTTCACATTTTTAAAATGTCTTAAATCACATAGAAGGTTGAGTCTTACTGAAACAAGACTTGTAAAAACCTCAGATAAGTGATCGTACTAAAATGCACACAGGCAAAGCAATGAAATTAATTTTGTGTTACAATATCTAAATCCTATAAGCAGTAAGTTTAAGTTAGTTTGGGTTTTTTGACTGTTGAATCTCTAATCTCTTCATAATCTTCATTTATTTTTGTTAAGACTGTGGTTATGGAAAAGGAACTCATTTCTGGATGTAGCTGTAATAAATGGAGTGCTGCAAAGGTTTAATCTGTACTTGAATATAATTTGTAACTCTGTAAATAAAGTTCTTGAAGCTTTAAAACTATAGATAACTTCCAGGAATTTGTGAAAAAGATTGATCCCTGTAACCCTCCAGTATTTGCAGAAGGAAAATCTGCATATAGGTGTATTTTTTTCCCCAAGATTATATTAAGAACTGCTGTTTCAGGAGCTAAAGCATAGTCAAATGTAGTTGTTTTTCTGTTATATTCTTTTTTTTTCTTCTCAGATGTTATATCTAGATTTAATACCTGTATTCTTTTCTGCTTGTTCCTATTAGATTAATAGGCCTTGTGGTCTCTGAAGATAATATCCCTGCCATGCATGGCTATGCAAACACATTAATTCTGATTCATTATTAAAAAATTAAAGCCATAAATCCTGTGGCATTAGCCTGAGCACAAGAGACTTAGTAGCAGCATTCTTTCTTCATTTCATCCAGATATTTCAGTAACAGCAACCTAGAAAATAGCTTTTCTACTGTTTGCTGGCATGTCTGAATACCACCACCAGTGGGCAATAATGGGCCTTTTATTCTCATTTTGGAACCTGCGTCCATGAGAGAAAGAGAAGAAATAAAAATCTTGATCACGTCTGAGAGCTAGTCCTGATCTGGTAATTCCCAACTAAAATTGGTCTGTTTATTTTCTTTGTACTGCCTTCATAGAGCATAACCCTTCCTCTGTCCAGCATTAGATGCCTATATAATGTTAAATACAATCAATTCTTTATAAACTCCTCTTTCCTCTCTTCCTCTTCTTCCCATCTGAACTTAATTGAGCATTTTCATTGCTACTGCAGAAGCATTTTGAAGTGCTGAATGTGTGACAAAGCTTGTAGCTAATGCAGTGAGCTAAGCACTTCAAACAAGATAATAGCTGTTAGGGAGGGCAAGAGAAGAGAGAGACAGAAGGAGAGGGAAAAGTTTCATAGGGAATTTAGGCTGGGGACATGCAGCTCTTGGGCAGCCTTCAGTCTGCTCCATGGCTTTGCTGAGTGCCAGGGCCTATAGCTGTAGATGTCACTCAATCTTTCAGCCATGCTTCTTAGGGGACAACTTGTGCTGCTTCAGGAACGGTCCTATCAACTTTGAAGGTTTGTTCCCTTCCTTGGACTCCAGCTAGAGGCTCTCATCCCATCTAAAGAGTATGTAAGTGTTTATGATGAAATCGTAGTCTCTTGTTCCTCTTTATTGAGCTCTACTCACAGCCCAGCTTAAATAAGGCCTCCCCTTATAATAATAGCATAAATACACTGACAGGAACAAAGCCCAATGAGCTCTGTGTAAACAAAGTAAGAAATGTTTTTAGCTTTCAGAACAGGTAGTAACAATGATGAAGCTCTTATATGCCTATGTACCTTATTGCCACTACCAGCAGAGGTGGTATGGAAAGAGAGAAATGCTGAGCAACCAACATTTTTTTAAAATCTTGTGCAGGACAGGAGTACTGTTGAGGGTAGTATGGCCAGGTACCAAGTTAATTGTCATGTGTTTAGTATTTTAGTTACTCTTCCAGAGGCATGCTTTTTAATTTATTTTTTTACATCTCATAATATTTCTATAGGGGATCTTATGGTAGTAGCATCCTGTGTGGGATTGAATTGTTTGAGAGAATTAAGAATCACACAATAATAGGAATTAACATTAAAAAGTTATTTTGTTAGTATTTTTCTGCCTGCCTAATGAGCCAAGATCAAACAGGCTCAGCAATGGAATGTAGATCCCAGAATAGTTACTATGGGTCTCTAACCCTGTAGGATCCTGACTTTGTTAAGGACCTTCCCCTTTATTCTCATATCACCCTGACCACCTTTCTTCTGCCAATATTCAAGACTTGTGCTGGGAGGTAAAAAGGAATGTCCTCAGAGGAAGCATCAACCATGACAGTGTTAAATTTATGGTTCAGCTGCTGGCTGCAAGTCAAGGTCCTCTTCTAGGTTTTGGGAGAGTGTCTTATTCTGCCCACATAAAGCTCAGAGCCAACTGGGCAAGAGCCAAGTGAGCAATACTGGATTTTTTACTCTCATTTGAAACTCAGAGGCACTAAAATGTATCCTTTAGAGGAATGGGGGGAAATAAATGTTACAGGAAAGCACTGAAATAGGACTTAATAAAGACAGCTGTATCGCTCTCTATTGGTCTTAAAAGGTACCTAATTAAAGTAAATATTGGTGTCTCAGAGGTTGCACTTCAGCTTCTGTCCCCCCTGGGACTGAGCATCTACACTTTGGAACTAGGAAAATGAGACAGGATGCATTTGACCCTAAAAGGGAGTCCAGATAGAATCTCTACTAATGTATAGATTATATCTCTAGTTGTGCAAATAAAGCAACAAAAGAGAAGAATGGAATAGGAAATATGAAAAGGAATTATCTCTGTGTTCAATTTAAAATGTGGTGAACCAGGGAAAGATAAACAAAACAAAACAAAAAACCCAAAAACCACACACAAAGGAAGCTCCCAAAAAACAAACCACACAAACAACTAAAAAGCTATAAAAACAACAACCAAAAAAAACCAACCAAAAAAAAAAAAAAAGAGAGAGGAAAAAATGCTGCGGTTTCTGGTTTTTAATGTTTTTTCAAACCAGTAAACACCACTAATTTGCTGAATTAGCTGAGACACCTTGCTTCAGTGGTTCTCTTAGCACATGGTCAGATGCATAATGCTTTAATTTATCAATGGACAATTCTTATTTTACAGCAATATGTTTATAGTTTCCTGTTTACTGGTAAATGTCTCTTTCAATCAATATTAAAACTGCTTTAATAAAACAACAGATATCATATGGATGGCTTGGAAAAGATAAGGAAGAAGAGGAAGGGGATATCAAGGAAGATTTCGAAATCAATTACTCTGAGTAGTTATGTGCATGTTTGTATGTGTGTTTGTCCATGAAAATCTTTGCAGGAGGAAAATATAGAAATAGTAGACTTGTATTAGTCATCTCATCAGTCCCAGTGTCCATCTGAATAGAAGGTGGGAAAACACTGAAAAAAATTATTCCGAAATATTAGTTCAAAATCTCTGAGATGATCCTTCTGTTCAAGAAAACAGATGTGAATATTTCTGATGTGAATAACCTACATAGAAATATTCACTCAGACATGCATTCACACAGGAGGATGCTGCAAAGCCATTTTGAAATTTCTATATAGGTTTAATAATTGCCTGTTGGGGAAAAGAAACATGTGATTTAGGAGATTAATTGCACAGTGTGAATATCAATCACAAGCTCTTACTATTCAAACAATAACCCCAGCTCATCTACTGAGTAAGATATCCTTTCACTTAGCATTTGTCAAATAATAAGCAAATTGTCATTGAATGAAAATAACAAGGAAAAAGGATAATAAACGTTCTGTCTTACAGAATACAGTCTCCTTAGAGTCATGGTGAATTAGTTGAAGCTGCTGAGGATGGGCAGGTTTGGGCACACTGTGCTGGGTGTGTTTTCTGGTGATCAGCACCCTGCCTGCCTGAGTGAGTGAGAGGGGCACGGGTCCTGTAATGGTCTTTGAACTTTCTGGGAGCGCAGCTGTAACATCAGTAACAAGGGCAAGCTGTTGGTGATTGACTGCAAACAAGAATATAGATAATTCAAAGTTCATTCAAGTTGGTTCAATAATTTGCCCTGTCTTTTTTGTCTGTGGGGAAATGTAGGGATGTGTTAATTTGTATGCACAGCAGTAAGATTGACTAACTATTCAGCCTCAAGCTGTATTCAATACCTACAAATACAAAATGCTATAAAATAGCATTTTGTATATATTTGGGGGAAATGGGAAATAATCACAAGCTTGCTTTTTGTCTGACAAAGTAAGGACACCTTGCATGTCAAGTAGCAAGGGAAAGAACGAGATGCAGTCAAGGAGGCCAGCTTCTTATTCTGTTTGTGGTTAAGCTCTGTCTGAGAATCAGAGAGAGTGTAGATAATGAAACAGAGCAGTAAGTACCCACTGTAAAACGTTCTTGACTTAATACAGGGAGCTGTGTAGCTAGTAGAGGACTCCAGCTCACGTAATTACTCATCAACAAATGCATGTGGTAGGACAATAAATCTCCTTACCAGACCTCTATACTTCACTATAAAATATGCAGAAAGACATATATACAGAATTTCAGTCTAAGCAGAACAAAAAATTTACATGTAGATCATTGCTTTTTATAAGATAACCAGAAGCCTTAAATTAAGAAGTTGAGGATGTAATGTGCTGAGAAGATGTCATCTCACTTAAAATACTTTGAGAGTATAGACATAGATGAAATTTTTCAGAGGTCTGGTGATTGTCACAAATGGAATTGCCTCCAAGAGATAGTGCTATGATTTTTTCATTGTTGCTTTTGTTTTTTGGGTTTTTTTTTTTTCCCTAGGGGACGAGTCTTCTATATTAATTTTCCCAGGAAAAGAAACTGAATGTCAAAATTTTCTCAATTAAAAAAATTGGATATTCTGACATGAAATGTAAATTAGAAAAACAGTGTATTACAAAGCAAGCAAATGCTTTGTAGGCACTTGGGAATTGGAAACAAGACATGACATGCATTCTCACTGTGAGATGATCTACAACTTACCTTTAAAGCACAAGTCAAAAGGGCCTGGGCTGGAATTCAGCACCTGGTCTCAAAAACAAGGACAAGGTACATGTCATGTCATGAAAATTCTGTTTCTCAGATGAGTAATTTACCTAGCCTTGCATACTAAGTAAATAAGAGCTGTACAGAGTTAGTCTGGGCTGTATTGGTATCTTGTCTTTGGTGACTGACTCAGGAGTGCAGGGGATTTGCCTTCACAGGACTTAGAATTAGAGTTCAGAAACTTGTTTGGTCATCTTCTGTGAATTTGCTCCGAATGTCATGAATAAGATTAATTTATTATTTTCTTTAAGAATATGATTGTAAATGTAATATTATGTGCCTTTCAAACCCACTGACCAGAGTCAATCCTTTGTCCTGTCCCCAGCTCTATGTGAGAGAATTCAACCACAGTTTTCCTGCCTTGGTGGAGTACCCTTGACATAAGATTTACAGATGTAAGGAGGGATAAATGCTCTCCTTGGCTGCTGTTACAGCTGAGCTCTTATGCTGCTGGGAGTATTAAGCTTACAGAGAGTTGAGAGTGCTTCTGTAGCCTACTGGTCATATTATTTAGTCTGAAGTTGGAGAACCCAGATATGAGGAAAAATAAAAGATGCATTTTATTTTGAACAGCAACTAGATGAAAATCATAAATAATGCTTAAGGCCCCTTTCTTACTGGGAAACAGAAATAAGCATTCTAACAGTAACTTCTCTCTCCTCTGCATTGCAGTCAAAAGATGCAGTTTGCAAGTACACCCTGCTGACCTGTGCAATCTGCCTGCCCACAGGAAGATTGCTACCACTGCGACAGTCACAGTGTACGTGACAGGAGTGTTCCCTGTGAACAAAAGCCTGCTCCCTTTCATGAAAAAATCCAGCACTAAACTACAGGTAGCGGCACTCCTGAGTTCAGAAGCCCTACAGGTTGTAATCACTCCTTCAGCTGATGATGCCAGAGCTCAAACGACCACAAAAGGCAAGGTCACTACATGAATCTCCTGAATCCTGTACGTAGGCTTTTTTTTTTTTTGGTGGGGGTAGATAGTGGTGTACCAAATATGTATATATGGTAAAGACAGAAGAATAATAACTTTAATAATCATTATCTCTACATCTATAAGCCATCTTGGAAGGATCTAAAGTCAATGAAGATCCAAAAACCTATTTTGAATTACTTTCTACAGCCCAGCATGAAAACAAGGAAGTACCATACCCACTTATGTTCTTGCATGGTGGCATATTTCATCCTGAAGTGCTGAGTGCACTTTGTACCTTCATGTCTATGGTTGTACATGACACTCGCTGTGGAAACACAAAAATATCTTTGCTCAGCTCAGATGAAGCACCTGTTGCTGTACTCTTCCAAAGTGGTAGACCTCAGCCAGTTTAGCTTCAGATCAAATTTACAATGGGTTAACTCTTTGTCAGAGTGTGTGGCTGCTGTGTTGCACTTTGTAGTTTAGGATATAAGAAGAGCACTGACAAATGAAAAGTCTCTTCATTTATATCAGTTCTATGTGTTGCCCACTACAGCTTTTCCTCCATTTCTAAAATATTATTACCACTTTTTTTTTCTGCAGAATTATTTTCTGTTTTATTAATTCTCTGTGGATAAAGAATGCTACTTCATTTTTAAATCTTGCTGTCATTATACTTCTTCTTTTTAACTTAGAGGTCCTGAGCTGATAAAATTTCATATTTGCTATATCTGACTTGGGTGCAGGTGAATGTTACACAGGAACTCATCTGGGAATGTAAAGAAGCTCCACACTGTGAGATGTATTTGTGGTTTTGTAGATCAGTGTCACTGTGGGGGTGCCAAGGCTGAAGTAACCATTTGTCATTTCAGGTAAATTCTACACTCTCCAAGCATGCTATGCAAACTCAGTCCTCCTGGTCTTGCTAAGAAAAAAAGAAATGATTTTTCCTTTTTGTCCATGTGATTTGACTTCTCCTGAAGAGATTTATTGAAGCATATTAATCCTTTGACTTTAAGAGTAATGTAGTTTTTTATATGGAAGTGAGCGATCACCACCAAAAGCATTTTGTGTGTGGTGTGTATTTGTCCATGGGAAAAAAAAAAAGCAGCTGAGTTTCACTTGTAAAGCTGTAATGTCTGAAGACTATTGAGGGAGGTGGACATACAGCACCACAAATTGCTGCAAAACTATTGAAATTTGAATGCAGGAAATGAATAGAAGGATAAAACAATTTGTGAGGATGAACAGGAAATTGAAGGATGACAGAAGTAGAAGTCAAACCACTTGGAGAGAAACATTATTCAGGGCATGACCTCTGCTTGACTTTGGTGATATAAAAGTGGTGACATTTAGGAGGTATTTCGGTTCTTACTGGACAAAGTTTTGGAAGCATTATAGAAAATACAGTGTTATGGCTGTGGTCATGTTTTGTGGTGGAAGAAACTGGGTATGCCAGAGGAAAATAACTGAATGCAGGGAGGTTTCTTACTAGGTAACCTGGGTAACTGGATCTTCTTTGCCATCCTTTCTGAGACTGTAAGAGACCTATCTATCATACTGTGACAGTCATACCTCTTAAACTAACGTGCAAGTATAACAAATAATTAATTAAGCAGTAAGTAAACAACTCTGGTTTATGTAGTCATATAAAACCAGAATTACTGACCAAAAGCATTTAACAATTTGCATAAAATGTGGGGACATGCACAATATTCCTCATAGGAAGCAAATCAGTGGGGGTGGAAATCACACTAAGGTGCCCTTTGTTTTCTTAATGATGACTTATATGTAAGGCTCTCTCTCTCTGTTTATATGGTTGCTGTTTGTTGGGAGCAACATCAAAAGAGGTCTATTTTAAGACTACAGCATCCTTTCCTCTCTAATACAAGAAAAATAATGTGTACTAAGACTGGATATTGCTGCAATGCACATTGAAAAAATCCTGTGACAATTCCAAATGCAGCAGCTCAGTAGTAGTGTGACCCCACTGAGATCAGTGCAGTGGTGAATTAGTGTGGCAGTGTGCTCAGCTCTCCTCCTTTCTGCTTAAGCTATAGCAGCCAGTGGTGGACATGATGGCTGCAGCTGGCTTAAGCTGAACTCAGAGAAAACATATAATACAACAGCTAAGAGCTTTCAACATTGATCAGCAGATGAGGGCTTGTTGAGCATGAGCCATCCAAAACATGGCTGGTATGCCAATATAGCTACAGATCAATCATCTTGCCACATAAGTAGTAGACAGCCCAGGGTTCATTATCTCCCCTGCACAGCCATGGTCTGCAGCCTGGGATCTTCCCTTGAGCAGGGGCACTTCCCAGGGTTACTCTGTGAGGCTGAGAGATTCCTTACCACAAAAGATTCTTGGTAAATGATCATCAGGATGCTAAACTTTGACATCTTAGTTAAATGTTATAAAGGGTCGACTGTACACACATAGTCTTTTAAACATAAAAAATTGACTGAGTCTGGGACTAAGCCTGGATCCAGCTGCACCTAAACTCCCTTCCCAGAAGGAGTTTAGAGTCCAAGAGGGTCCTTTCTGAGTCTCATGGCTCAATGGGAGAGTGTCTCTAACAGTTGGGTCTGACCCTCTTCTCTATGCAGTAAATAATCAGTGCACCGTGCCATCAAATGATCTTAAACCACTGGGGCTTTTGCTATCAAATTACTGTTTCTATCAATAAATGTATTGGTGCTTCTCTTTAACAAGTGAAGTGCATCACTCCATCCTCAACAATTAAGCAGCAGTAGTAAACTACAATAACACTAAATTGGTTTTGGCTCTGGAATACAAAAGTGACTTATAAGCTAGCTGCAAGTCCAGTGACATACTCTGCTAACAAAAGTGGTAGGATGGACTCTGGGGCTGAGATATCACGGCTGATTTATAATAGAAGACTTCCACACACAAAACTGTATTCAATCCTTCTCTCCCTGGAATCCATAGAAAGTAAGTTAAAAGCATGATCTGACACACAGCTGGAAACAAGCAGCAAGTCACAATATTCCTGTACTTCTGACGACTGCAATCTGACTGTTAGTAGCTTGCTGGGCATGGGTACAACAGAGGCGTGCAGTTAAGCTCAGGTGTGAAATATATCAGGTAATTTTTGCTTAACACAAAGAGATAAAAAGGCATAGCTTGACTTTCTTTTTTTACCACCAGTGATGACAATAAGTTATGATTTCCAAAGAAAAGCAAGGGTCAGTTACTGTATAGTTGCTGTACTAATTTGGCAGCAAAAAGTATGACAGAGGAATTTTATTTATATGCCTGGAGTGTATTGTTGCCAATAATCTGCCTGGTGTGCTTGCACCTTGGGCATCTTCCACATTATTGGAAAAGTGCTTTTCTGCCAGCCCTCCTTACAGGCACTTCATCACCATGTTCAGCCATTTTCCAGTGCTGTTTGATTTCATCTGTGTGAATTTAAGCTCTGTTGTCACACTTAGCTTTGCAAATCTTTTTTTGATGGCAAGAAAATCCTGCAGCATTAAACTATTTATAGTAAAAGAGGGTTTTAGCTCCTGTAATTTTTTGTGAACAGATCTTTTATCTTTAACACAAACCAATGCCTCACGCTAACACTCGCAATTTATCTTGTCAAACTAAAGATATCCAGCAAGGTCTTTGTGTAAGAAGCACCAAAAGCACTTACTTTTATATAGTAATGCTTTCACAAACCAAATCTTTACCTTGTTTTTGAAGAACATTCTCATTCTTTTTTTTTTACTCTTTGAAAAATGGAAATATTTTAAAATATGCTTTGTTCATTTTTTGCTAGGAGATTTGACAGCACACTTGGACATTTCCAATTTCTTTCTTTAGCCTTATAACTTGATGTAATCTAGAAACTCCTATTTTCTATTCATACCAAAGTGTTCTTATGACCAAAATGTCACTTAGATATTCCTCCAGAATGTGAATAACTGTGCAACTTGCATCCTTCACACCTGAATCTTCCCACACCATTTTGCTAATGCAACAATGTCCTCTTCTGATCAGAAGTACAATTAAAGTTGTT